>NC_142516.1:52516562-53159375 GCF_057876585.1 Rhinolophus sinicus
AAAGCCATGCGCACATACGCATTTCATGTTCTGCAAAAACCATAAAAACCTCCAAAGACTCCTTTTTAAAGACAAAACCAAGCATGTGCCCCAATAGCCAGTACTCAATATGTTTGCAATTACTTATTCCACCCATTGAGCCACTGGTAAGTCATGTGATAGTATAGATTTGGTGCTACGTTCTGTTCAGTGCCTATTTCCATAGCTCTCAGCTGCATTTTGCCTTCACCTCTTCTGGGACACAATACACACTACGTGTGGGCTACTCAGCAGCCTGCCTTCAACAACAGTCTCTGCAGGCAAGATCTTAACTGTATCCATCTTCCTGTAGGAGCACAGCTGGCGTCACGTTGATGGCGTCCTCCTCGGAGGAGATTTGTTTGACACACTCACTGAGAACAGGCAAAGGAGCTCACAAAGGGGATGGGTGGGCCATTGCCCCTGACATAGTGCAAGACCCCACCACCTGTCTTAAATTCCTGAAAATTATGTGGTATACTGATGGCTGCTCCGTCCCTGACTCTGTCAAGAAACCGCTATTGACCTTCTTGGGCCAAACAATGTTGATACAAGTCCAACAACTTTAAGACTTGTTGGGTTGTGGAGACCAAATAGTCCGTATTTACACTATTACATAATCTCACTGATGTTGTGACTTAGACACCAGCCCACCTGGAATGGGCCCCCTTCAAAGAAAGCTCTAGAATCTGTCCAATTAGAAATAAAGGCACTTCCGTTAGTGCCCTCTGAGATCCCTTCACTGGAGAGGCTTCAGTCACCTCTTTTCATGCCTATGCACCACCTCAAATGGCCATAAGTTGCCCCACGGACTAGTGATGCAAGAAACGGCCCTCTGAGGCCTTGCATTATACGCCATTAGAACAGCACTTGCTGGCCACGTTCTTAGCCTCTCCTGGAAAGAGAGGCTGTCCTAGAGCCTGCGACCCACCAGACCAAGCTGCCCGTTATGACTTGGGTCATGAAAGCAGCACGCCGCGAGCTCAACATGGCTCCCGAGGCCTCTCTGCTGCAGGATGGAGCCAAACCTGAAGCCAAAGGAGCAGTTCGCCTTCCCTGTCCTCAGACCCGAGCCCTTGGTAGCTCGGGAGTCCCTTGGGTTCAACTGAGTGAACAGAAATGGGAACTCATATGCTTCCCAGGTGAGCTCACCACCGTGTATGTTGCTGCTTTGTGTCCCTTTGTCAGGGTGTCCCTGAGCACGACTGGACCCCACCATCAGCACAGTGGGCCAAAGTTCAGGTAGTTACCTGTGCACTGGATGCCCTGGCCTTTACATGGCTCCATCTGCACATTTTTTTCAAACTCTTAAACTCTTGGGCAATTCTGTACGAGTGCCCCAGGATACTTCTCATGTAGAATCTTTTCTTCCGTGGAATGATTGATCCTTCAGATTAGACAGTGTAGCATAGCTCCCACTCCCAACCTGGGCCCTTACCCCAGCGCAAAGTTGCGGCACATTAGAATCACCTGGGGAGCTTCAAGAATGCCTAATGCCTGCGTTCTATGCCCCAACAGTTAAACCAGTATATCTTGGAATGCAAAGCAGGCATCAGTATCTTTAAAAGTCCCTAGTTGACTACTGTGTGCCAAATAGTTGGAAAACTATCACGTAGCCACTACCCAAAGAATCTGGTAAAACATTTTTGGAATAATTCCAGTGAATATGTTACTTACTGCAATCCTGAAGAAATGAACAAATGAAAAATTTTAAATATACTTGTTTTGACCATGCGTGGGTCATGCAGTCCTTTAAATGTATTGTAAAGAGCTAATCACGTCAGTAATATCAGGACATGCTACTTAATATGGTAAAAAACGTATACTATGGAAAGGGAGGTGTATTTTGTAACTTGTCTAAAGGTCGTAGCCAAAGTGTTTTTAATGAAGTTTGTTGGAGGTACATTGGTGAATAACATTATGTGAGTTTCAAGTGTACCATTCTGTAATACTTTATTTGTATATTGCACTGTGTACTCACCAGCCAAGGTCTAGTCTCCCTCTGTCACTATATATATTTGACCCCCTTTACTCCTTTCATCCTTCCCCCACACTGCTTCCTCCCTGGTAACCACCCTTCTGTCTGTGAGTTTGTTTGATTTGGCCTTGAAACCCTGCTCTCTGCTCACTGGCATTGCCGCAGCAACTCACTGGAGTACTTTTCTCCAATCAGCATGAATACTCTGTCATGAAATCCTCTGTATCCAAATTCTAAATAACAGGATCTGGCCTATAAAGTCAATACCATTAATGTACAATTTAAAAGTAATTTTGTTTCAAAATTCTACAAATGTGTGTTAGTCAGATAACAGATGTCAAAATTCATTTCTTTCACTGTTCCTCTTGCTAGCTTTCTCTGAATAATTTCTTGTGAAATCCGTTTGGAGGGGCAGAGCAGAGGAGGTGTCCATGCTGGCTATTTGAATTTTCCCTTTTCCTGAAACATCCCTATTCTAGTAGGAAATTGATGTCTCCGCTTGAATTGCTGAAGAGAACTTATGAAAGTCAGAAGTTGAACAGAACCCCCTTTGCCTGCCTCATTCAACTTCCAGGCTATTTCCTAAGGTGCAGGGTCAGACAAGGAAGCTGGATGGAAGCTCAGTCCAGTACCCTGGGTTTCTCTGGGCTGTTGAATTCAGCAAGTAACTATCGAGAGGCACACATTGCATTCGACCCCAGGTGTCTTTTTATTATTGCTAGTGTGAAATACGTAGCATTAGTTGGACCCTTTTCAAAATTCTTAGTTCCTGAAGGTGAAGAGAAAAGCATTGCAGAGGCCAAGTTTTCTCTGGAGTATTTTGAGAAGATGTGTAATTGTTGAGTGTCTCAGAGTCCATATTGGGTTGTTAGTGTGTTGTCTCTCTCTGTCTCTCTCTGTCTCTCTCTCCCTCTCTCTCCCTCTTTCTCGTTCCATATCCTTGGTGGATAGAGTTGGTTCTCCTTCTACTTAAATCACGTCTTCATCAGCAGAAAATTAATGGTTGTGGGAATGGTGGGAAGATAAGGAAAAACAGTCACCTGTATTCCTCAAAGCCCAACCATACGGCCCTCACATCCTGATAGCTTTTCACAGACCTCCCTTGTTAGGTTTCAGTGTCTATTATTATCATATGTCTGATCCACTGACTTTCACATATATCGAACAGCTGTCTTTTGCAGTTTTTTGAAACCCTCACCGAGCTAGTCTTCCCCAGATTGCCAGTCTTCCCTAGGACTTGACTTCATGTACACACGCCCTGAATTCTGTTCTCCTAACACCAAATGAAACGCCCAAGCCCACTCAAGCTCAGGGTCTGCTCGTCCCCATGTCCTGGTAGAGCAGAAAACATGTACAGAGCGCTGCTGTACACAGAGGAAGACCTCCAAGAGAGAAAGTAAACTGAGGTTAGCAGTCCACCATTCAAGCCCATGACACTTGTGGACTGAGAAGTTGTGAACCCGAAATGTCATCTAAAGCGCAGACTCAGTGACACCACTGAGTATCAGTGTGAGATAGGTTTCCAGTTTCTTTTATCAGTGGTCATGATGAATCTGTGTCGCTCCAGCCACACTTCTTACTGTCATCCAAATAGCCAGAGGAACAAGTTAGCACAATAAATATAACTGGTCCATGAGGGGATCCTGTGGGTGGCTTGGGTACGTGGGGTTTCCTTGTGCTGCAAAAAGGCTGAAGGCCTGGAGTACTGAAATAATGGGTCACCGATGTGCAGCGCTCAGTGGCGGTGCCCTGGGGAGATGAAAGCTTCCGAGGGGGTGACTGTGGTCACCTGAGGAAATAGGACCCTGAGCAGAGAAACAAGCACCCTTGGCAAAGTTCTGCTGATCCCCAGGAGGGAGACACGCCCCTAAATTGAGGGGACCATGCAGGCTAGAGTAGTAGGTGTTAAGGTGGGCGTCACTGAAAACTGGGGGTCCGGCAGCCTAACGCTTTGGTGCTTTTGGATTTCGAGCACAGGTTAATGGGTAGCTCCATTAGAATAATGTGTGATGCTGAATTCCCAACTCAGTCACAGAATGTGTATTTCTATTGATTTGTGAAAAATGAAGAAGTTAGGCATTTTTTTCCAAAGCAGAGACTGCTTGCAAATTTATACCTGTTATACCTAGACACGGTCCTTTAGGAATAAGAAAGGCAGGCGTCATAGCTCACACAGGTAGGGACCAGAGGTGTTACATTTGGGGGCACACTTCCATCTAAACTAGAGGAGAGCGTAGGCCAGGAGTAGTGGTATGTACTGGAAGATGGAAGTAACTGAGTCACCGGTGGTGGCAAAAGACCTCAGTGTCCCACTTAAAAAAAGGCCATGTCGTCAGAGGTAGCGAATGCTGATTCTGGACCAGGGGTGCCGCCTCCAGGGCTTTTGTGGAGGAGCAGATGAGGGACGTGGCCAGAGCAAGGTCTGGGGAGATGTCTTCTGCGTCTAGGGAAGCCTGTTTGTTCTGTCTGGGCTGCAAGTTTCCTGGTCAGCGCCCTTGTTGTCCCGGGTTGGACATTTCAGACAGCACCCTTCCTGGCTTTATGAGATGGCTAATGGCCTCTGAGGTTGTGCATCCGAAGTTTTACAAGTTGGTGTTGGTGAAGACTTAAAAAACTTTAGAGCCCTGGTTATTATTAATCATGTATAGGACTTGAAATATGGCAGTTGCTGTCTTAATCCCTTTATATATTCTATTTATAGGCTTAGATGGAGATTTACTTGTTATTTAAGTGCAGTTCTCTATAAATGCTGTCTCAAATTTTATGTGTACGGGATATCGAAGGAACTGCTAAATACTAAGATGAGAACTTTGTTACTTTACTACTCTAACAAGTTTTCATATTAGTTCATTTACTTTGTTACCGAAATGGTTTGTAAATTCTACAATAGTGAACAAAAAGTGCATTCTTTGCTAAAGCAGGTTTTCTGTAATATATGACACAGAGATGTTTATCCTCTTTATGTATCTATTTATTTTCTCCTTAAAAAAACGTGGTTTGCTTTTTACTGTCTTCGGTGATAGAATTAAGAGAAGAACCCTAGTTTGAAAAACAGCTGTGTTCGTATGGGCCCCACTGAATTAAATTGATTTAGTGTCCAGTAGAATTGTTTGTAATTAATATCTCAATACAACAGAAAAACTTGTAAAATCTATTAGAAAACTCCATGATTTGAGACTCTTTGTGTATCTGATATGAATTAATATCGATAAAAACATTTTGGTCCTTTTTATATAGCCAGCGTTAAGCATTGCGTAAGTTGAATTATTTTTAATTTTTCTTTTACTATTAAAATAATTTGTTTAATATTGTGTAGTGAAAGAACATGTGGATAGTAGGTCTGGAGGAAAAAGTGGGGGACAGATCATAACGTATCAAGTACACATTTCAAAAATAGACTAATCCATTCTCACTAAAGCAAGAAATAGAGTTGAGAGATTTACTATCTATTTAGAAACCATTTTTAAGTTCATTAATGTGTGTAAAGTGTTAAAGATTTAGTTATTTTAAGTTAATAGTATTAAAAAGGCAATACAGTTATGCCATTAATAAAAACATACTTTTTAGCATAAAAGTATTTATTAGCAGTAACTACAATAATGCCAGGAATAATTCCTTACACACCAAATTCAAAACCCAAACACTAATTGTGATATTTTATATTCCAATCATCAGTGGGGTGACAGAGGCATCAGTGAATGTGAACATAGGTGAGAACACAGGTGATTATTAGACGAAATACACATTTGCTTCATCTCAGCAGTATCGAGCCAACTCTTTTCTGTAGCAGCCGTAGTTACAACACCTATCGACTATTACAGTACCGGCGCTTCTCTTTTGTAGGTAATGTTGAGCTGAGCCTAGGTTCTTTAATTCCGAATGACTGCTGTCTTCTGCTTCACTTTGTCGAGTACGAATATTGTCCTTAAATTCTTCCGAGTTAAGATTTCCATCCTGTAATGCAGCTTGGCGCTCTTTCAGCGATGGCTGCCTCTCAGACAGTGCTGTCTTCCTCTCTTCTGACGAAGCAGGAACGGTTTCCAACACATTTAAGGTTTTTGTATCCTGGGCGTCGGTCAATGCCATGATATCTAAGTGTAATCAGTGGGGTGGGGGGAGAGAAAGCACACGTCGATGAACATCGGGAAAACTATAAAATTTTGCATAGACATAAGGAAAGCGTTGCCTCAATAGAATACACATCAAAACAATCAGCCAGTATCCTGATATCTAAACAACTTGGTTGATTATAATTGGGCAGCTTAAAGTCCTACAGCATTTGCTTATTCCAGCGGGACCCTCGGTCATCTCTCCTTGTGTCCACTATGCAAGTTCCACGCGTTCCCGAGAAGGGGGCCTATACCTCTGTGAAACTTTTCATTGCTACTTACACTTAGCTTCCAATTTACCTTTATAAATGCCTTATAGCTAACAAAGTGTTTGCTTTTTCTTTTTAAATGTAGTCTAGATTTGAGCTGCGTTCAATTCTCAGATTTTGCTTTGAAAGATAATCCGTTGCAGCTCCCAGATGCTTGAAGCATCAGTGGGGTTTTCTGTTCTTTGCAGCTGTGTTTGTCTGAAGGGCAAACGTCCCTTGCCTCCTGGCCCCTTGACGCTCAGACATGCTTGAGAAGCAGCTCACACCTCACTGTTTGACCCTGCCATCTCAGTCAAGATGCCCTGTCCAGTTGGCCCCGCCACCAGCAGTCGCGCTGCCCGGCCCACATACCTTGACTCTGGGTCCGGCGCCCTGCTTCCTGCCTCTTGCGGGGCTTTGGGCAGCCTCCCCTCCCCTGTGGCTTCCCCCTCCCCCCCTCCCCGCTCTTACCCCCCCACCCCCCACCCCGCTGTCACCCTGGCTGCAGGAAGTAAAGGGCAGCCAGTGAGACCGTTTGCTGTTCCCGCTGCTTTCCCTCTCTCTGGTGAGATCTCCGGTGACACACTTACTAGAACAGCAACTTCGGAGGGAAAACCCCAAGCTTTTTGGCACCGGTACCCTGAGTCAGGTTGAGCGCAGACAGTCAGTGAGGTCTAGAGCCCGGCAGTGCGGGCCGCGGCTCGGATTGGTCGGCAGCTCGATGGCAACCACCAATGGGAAACGTGGAAGGGCCAGGGGCGGGAGCGCTCACCTGCAAGCGGTCCAGACCTCAGCCGAGGCTCCTTGGGGCTCAGGGCCATCCTGTCCCAGTTGAGGTTGCCGCAGAGCCGGATCCAGTAGAGGGCTAATTCGGAGCCGCACAGCTTGATAAACTCATTCTTCTTCTGGTTCCTCTGGCCTTGGATCTCTGCGGGAAGTTGGCTCAGGAGCAGGCAGACTCCTAGCAGGTAGGACACGAACAGGCGCGCCATCTTGGACCTAATCTCCGCTCTTCTGGGCGTTTCAGCCTTTTTCTGGACCCTGCGGCTGCTGTGGATCACCAGCCTCTGCCTCTGCGCCAATGCTGGACTTCAGGCTGCTTCCCCTTGGCTCCACCACGCTTTTATAACCCTCGGACTAGCACTTAGACCTAGAGTCATGTGGTCCAAACTCCACCCCTTTCCCCACCCCCCTCCTTGCAATCCACCGCTCCCATCCCTCACCCCCAGCTCTGGCTTGTGCTTCGTACCTTTCCTCCATTTGCCCGTCTTTCTTTTCTTGGACCTTTTGTAGTTCTATGTTTTCCTTTTGTTTTTCTTGTCCTCAAGCGCTTCTGTATACCCATGTAAAGTTCGTCAATATTTGAAGTCTTTCCTTTATTATAAAGTTAAACGTGGCCAATAGCCTGAATTATATCAACAAATATAAAAAAGAAATCATTTATATCCTCACAATCCAGATCTTTCCAGCGTGAACATTAACTGCATAGCCTTCTAATCCTAAAAATACTACAAATGCTTTAATTAGTGGTTGAATTATCTGGTGTATCAATCCATAAAAGTTTAATGAATGAATGTATGAACGAATGAATGAATTGTTGACAAGAGAGGGAAAGCTGACGAATTTTTAATCCAAATCCCTGTAAAAACATTAAATTTCTCAATGCATCACTTAGGCTTTTACTGTATCTTAAGCTTACCATGTACTTTTTCCTTTGACTTTCCTTCACCTCCTCTGGCAGGTGGTTTGATAGTAAAAGGCTGCTTGAATAGTTTACTTTGAGATTTTATTCTATATCTATAGAGAGGAAAGAATACACACACACTGAGACACACACACTCAGACACACACACACACACACACACACACACACACACACACACACACACAGAAAGAAACCATAAAGAAATTGAAGAAAGTTGTGAAATCCTGCAATTCCAGAAGGAAAATACTGGTAGCACATGTTACAGCACCAAAATCATACGTATTTGTTTTGTTGTATTCTCTTTGCTGTATTTGGTGAGGTAATATTTTTTCAATATTGCAAGGCTTTCAATTTTATTTGCTTGGAAACATTCCCTGGATAACGTATTAATTAAAAGAGGGTTTGGTGGAGAAAAACAATAGCTGGATGTGGAACACTCATCAAACATGACCTGGGAATCACGTGTAGGTTTAAACCAGTTTCAAAATAAATGTTTCTTCCCAGGTACAGCAAACATGTATCCAAAGATTTTTTTAATGTTATACAAATTGCTATGTTTAAAAGTTTTATATGTAACATGCAATTGGAATCTTTCTTTTGTGCACATTTCAAACTTAAACATTGAATTGTGAAATCTCCCTTTGGTATATTTGATATACAGAATTACAAAAATTACGTAGTTTTTCTAATGGACTCAGAGTCAATATAATATATAAATACTTGATTATCTATTGCTTCAAAAAAAGTACAGTAAGAAAATCACACCATCCAGTAATTTTCCCAGTCTTCTCTTTTACAGATTTAAGAAATTAAGGTTGTTTTCAAAATTTCAAAAAGAACTTCTAGATTAATAAAATAAGCAGTGGGTTTGGTAAGAAAAAAAAAAAAAGAAAACTAGTAAGTCAACAAGAAGCAGGGAATATATATCTAAGGATGATAGCATGCAAAACTATTACACTCATATAGTATTTTGCTATACCGAATACATGCTATCATAGCAAGCAGGACTGTAGGAAAGCTAGATCAGCCAAACGAAGAGAAAAAATAATCTGAGATTATCAGTCCATATAATTCAACCCTGTGACACTTGTGGACTGAGAAATTGTGAAGCAGGAATGTCATCTAAACCTCAGACTCAGCGACACCACTGAGTATCAGTGGGATACAGATGTCCAGTTTCATCAGTGGTCATAATGAATTTGTGTCACTCCAGCCACACTTCTTACTGTCATCCAAATAGCCAGAGGAACAAGTTAGCACAGCAAAATTGACTGGTCTATGAGGGGCTCTGTGGGTGGCTTGGGTCCCTGAAGGGTTCAGCTCCCCCAACCATGCCAGTCACTGAACCCTGGTAGCCATTTTTGTGGTATTTACTGTGATAGGCATTTGAGTGAGTTCCATCCCTTCATGAAAACTACTCTTCTTGGCTCTCTTATTTTCTAGGCATTTCCCAGTCCTCCTCCTTTACCCCCAGCCAGTCTGGGCTTCCTGGTACACTTGCAGCCCAAGTACTGCTCCAATCTTCATAAATTCCATGACTGACCCAAAGTTACCAGTAGAAAAATCAACAGAGATGCTAAATAGTTATCCCCGAATATTAAAAACTACTCTCTGCAAATTGGACAGTTGGTAGTATGCAGGGTACTTCTGAAATCTCCATGAGACCAAACCTAAGAGCATTTCCAACCCTCTTGCAGAACAGTCTCCAAGGCCAAGAGATACCTGAGTTACAGTCCTCATTTAATAATAATTTCCCAGCAAGAGTTTGTTCCTTTCCCAGAAGAGTAGAGCAAAAAAACAAAAACAACAACAAAAAAACACTAAGTTCTGACTAGCATCTCTAGAATATCACATTTGAACATGCATATATTAAAATTGTTGAAGTCTGTAAAATACAGTATCAAGTACATATTGCTCATATTCTGATTACATTGGTTATAGGTTATTTTTGCCATCTGAGTCTGCTCCCTCCCCATCCTCTTCTAACCTATGCCCTTCTAACCCCACCCTAAGACATTTTCTAAGGCTATGAAATTGAGCATATATGAGAGATTTTAAAAATTATTTTTGATTTTGACTTTGTGACTTTCCTTTCAGAGTCAGGCAGCATGTTGCATTGGAAAGAATCCTTCCAGGGATACCAAACACCAAGGTTTTAGTACAAACTACCATTACCAGATGTGGAACTTTAGGTAAATCACTAAGGTCCTCCATTTTCTCAACTGTAAAATGGGGGACCCATTTCTAAGGGTCTTCCTTTCCTCTAACATCTTGACAATGGTTTTAGTATTTGTCACTAAAACTGTTTGGAGTAGATTTGGTGCACTGCTGTAATCTTTTACAAAGTGTCGTTAAGTATCATACCATAAATGATCCTTCAGCCTTACCCCCAAACACAAACTAAGTTACGTGGAACACCATATAAAGTTGATTGATTTGTAATCTTAGTCCCTCTACGATGGAGTGCAGACTCCTTGGTGTTGCACCCAAGGGCCTTCACTAGTTGAGCCTTCAGGCTCATTTTTAACAAGTCCCCCAGGTAAGGAATCCCTTGCCACAGGCAAATCTAATAACCAGCAGCAAATCCCTGGGCTTGGCACTCAGGGTTCTGCCTTTAATCAGTCTCCTTCTGCAGCCCAGGATGTACTTCCTCTTCACCTTGTCTTCATGGAGAACTTCAATGCATCCTTTAAGAACTGGCCCAAGTCTCTTCAACCAAAATTGTATCAAAGCCATAGGTTCATATGTCTTCAGCTGCTTCAAGGTACCAGCTATTGTATCCATGCTTACTTCTCCCCTTCAGATTTCATCTTCTGTTCTCTTGGACGTCTTTCTTATTCTTTGGGAAGTCTCAGAGCCTCTCCTTTGGCTCTTCCCTTCACCTAGAGATCCCTTTCTTGTCCCCATACCTAGCTACACTTCATAGGACCGACTCATTCGTCATTGTTCTCAGCTCACACGTCACCTCTGCAGAGAAGGAGTCCTTTCTATCCCGGGTCTAAAGTAGTCCCCCCCACCAACATTCTTCAAATCATTCTCTTATCCTGTTTCATTTCTGCTGAAGCGTTTGTCACTATCAGAAATGATTTTGTTTATTTCCTTGTTTCTTTGTTCCGCTCCCCAGTTTACCCCTCACTAGAACTTATTCCTCTGCCTGGGGTGCAGCGACCTTGCCTACACATTCACTCATGGAGCTCCAGTGCTTACAACAGCGCCAGACATTAGTGACAATCAATAAATATCTTCCGAATTAGTGTATTATGTGTGTTGTTTGCAACTATAGGAATGGGTATAAATCAGATGACCTCATGAGTATAGCTTTCCTGGTGAGCGGAAATGAAAAGATGGGTATCCTAGTCAAATTCCCGTCCTTCCCACTTTTTTAGCAACTCTGCTCTGAGTCGGTATTTGAATGCTTTTGCCTTTGGTCTTTCATATCTGTCTTTGCATGTCAAGAATGCTTGATGGCCTAACTTTTTCAAGGCCTTTTAGAGCACAGACACTGGAGCCAAACGGTCTAGGTTCAAGTCCCATTTCTGTCTGTATATGACCTTGGGCAAGTAATTCATCCTCTCTGTGTCTCCGTTTCCCCATCTGTAAAATGATGCCTCATGAGATTGTTGGGACGACTACAAGGACATACACATTCAGAACAGTGCCTGGCCTGAGTAAGCACCGTGTGCATGCTGCTCGCTAACATTCGTTGTTTCTGTCGTTTGGAGGCAGGACACAATTGACAAATCCAAATACAAGGAGTATCTGTGATAGACTAATGTGATGGGGAAAGCATGTGAGACAGAGAAATGAGAGCAGCAGGACATTTGCTTTCAGGAATTTGAAACAATGTAGTTTATTAATTTTACACTTAGATATTTGTAATATACATACATAGAAATCTGAAAGTTATTTAGAGTACCTCCATTTTTTGTGGAGTGTTATAAATTTTATTTTAAAATAGCTTAACAAAACAGATCTTGCATTTCAACATTTTAAAATACAGTCCATGATATCAAAATCTTGAGCATTAAAAAAGTTATAAAAACCATGATTCAAGTCAACAATTCTGTGTTTTGAGATTCAGTGGGTAAACATGATTTCATTTGTCTATGAAGAATTTACTTTGTTCCCTTCTGGATTTTTCAAGGCTTTCAAAAGTAATCATTCCTTTTGGTAGCTGCAACTTACTCTTTTCTGTTTCCAGTATGTTCTCAGCTTCACCTTAAATAAAGTACAGACACATGCAAGGTGACAAAGGGGTACCAGCATTTTGTGAGAAGGCCCACTTGCTGTGCGCCAGTGACAAGCTGTAACACTGTGTGGAGGGGTATCCTCAAGTTTCACAGTTAAATATTTCACCCATTGTCCTCAGGAGAAGTGGCCTCCCAAAGGAAACACAGTGATGCATTCTGAAGACTCAGAGAGAGATAAATCAGATGGCAGGGACTTTATTTGACAGAAGACAGCATTTAAAAATGTAGAAGAGAAAGCTTACCAAGTAATATTTTTTTTCCCTGAAGGAAAGTCAGGATAAGTATTAGTTGTGTTTGGAGGGGTTTGAGGTAGAGAAACTACCTATATAGTCTGCTTCCCATTGCCCCTTAACATATCATAAGTGACATGAGAGAAAATAAGGTTTACTAAAAATTCTAAATTTTCAGGAAAGCTAATCTTTGACCTGAAACTACTTATAAATACCTGAAATAATATTAGATGTTCTTTAGTCTGTATATATATATATATATATATATATATATATATATATATATACACACATATACACACACACAATTTCATAAACAATTCTTCCTTCAGATAACAGCTAGTACTTTCTTTGCCAACTTTTATTGTTGAAGAAGAATTAGAAAAATTAATAAAAAATGATAATACGCATTGGCATTTCATAAACTTTAGAAATGAAGGCAAATAAATGTTTTCTTAAGTTCTCCTCATTTAGCACACAATGTATACTCGAAATTCAACAGGGCAGACTACAGTTTTCAAATTGTAATAGCATTTCAACCATCTGCAAATGCTTTTTTCCTCAATCTTAAACCGTAAGTAAAGATCATTATAACTTGTATATAATTAGGCCGGCCACCGATGACAGATTAGATGTCCCCATGTGAGAGTATCACACATATGGCAAATCTCAGTACGTATTTACAGAATGGCTGATGATAAATTTAGTCCAACAGGGATTGTATATCTTGGGGTTATCACTAGTTAACAGGGCTAAATGTTATAACCTGAACTTTCTTTTTTTTTTCTATTATTTTCTTTTTAATTAAAGTTTATTGGGGTGACAATTGTTAGTAAAGTTACATAGATTTCAGGTGTACAGTTCTGTATTACATCATCTATAAATCCTATTGTGTGTTCACCTGAACTTTCTAATGTGGTTAAGTTTTCTGGTGGATTCCAAAGTTGTATTTTTTTTTATAAGAAATTCCCACAACATGCCTTGAAGGTTTAAATATTCTGTAGACTCTGATGGACCTGTAATAAAATTACTTCCAAAACATACAGTCAAAATGTTCCTAGAAAAAAATTCACTCTCCATTAGTAATATGTTCAAATGAATGCTGTGTAATAAGAGTTGACAAATCTTAATACTGCATATCAATTTTTATGAGGCATTGAGAATTCTAATGTCCATATAAACAATGAGACATAGTTGAGAATGATGGGAAGAACTCTGCTGTTTCAGACAACAGTTTTTAAACATTGGGAGAATAGTTCCTCAATTTTTTATGCTGTTCACAATGTAATAGCTATGGACACAACACACTTTTAAGCATAACCTACATTATTAACATCTCCTTCGTGGCTTTCTTAAGTCTAGACCATAGGTTGACAAACTTTTTTAAAGGGCTAGACAGTAACTATTTTAGGCTTGTGACATATTCATCTCTATTGCAATGACTCAGCTCTGTCATGATAATGGGAAAGCTGCCACAGACAATTCAGAAATGAATGGGCATGGCTGTGTTCCAATAAAACTGTATTTTCAAAAAGACTTGGCCACTCCTCAGGCCATAGTTTTCCAACCCCTGGTCTAGACAAGCAACAACAAAAAATAAATCAAGTCTTGATTTGGCATTTGCAGTTTTCCATGGTACACATACTCCTACCACAATCAACTTCAAGGTCCCAGTGGGATGTCACTGAAGTCAGAGTTGTAGCTGTCTTTTATTGTGTCTGTATATGTATCTGCATTTCTATCATACAGATCCAATAGCTATCCACAGCTTAAGAGTATAGGTAATAGTAAAATAATTAGGAACCAATGCGTTCTGAGTGTTTTACCATTGTTTTAAACATAATGTTTATTTGTTTGCAATTTATTTCACTGTAAGTTTATATAATTTAACTTTTAATAATTATTGTATTTAACAACCAGCTTATAAAATTTCTGAAAATTTGACAGTTGGTTCTCGTGAGCTGGTATGAGCTGGCTCCATCATACCACAGTGTGTGAGGGGGCAGAAGTGTTGGTCCTGGGGAGCTCAGGCTGAGGGTCTTATCGGAATCTTCATATGTCAAGGGATTATAAGGAGAGGATACTTTAACCAGATGAATCAGAAACAGAGCCTCTGGTTTATCAAAGACTTACCTTTCATTCTTTGTAGAAGGGTCCCATAGCCCAGGTCATACTGGTAGGTAAGGACAAAGCTTAAGGGAACGAGAGGGAAGAGGAAGGCTGGTCTCTTCCTTTTTATTGCTCTGGTTCAAGAACAAAGAAGAACGAGTATCAAGAAATGTAAATACGTATCTCTATACTCAATGAAAAAATATGTTTTCCTGTTTTTTGAAAGAATGGCCTTCATTTCAAAAGTTACTTAATCATTTGAATCTTCTTTGAAAATAAGATTTTCTTACCCATAACCCCTCACCAGATTCTGCAGTTCTTAAGGACAGGATCTTGCTCATTTTTATTTGATGTCGAGGCTCAGATTACTCATTGTATGAATGGTTAAATATTGATATCTATCCTTTACGGACTGTGGAGGTAAACGTGTAAATTCCTTCTATCTCGGGGTCAAGTCAGTCCTCTCTCTCTAACTTATGAAATGGAGAAAAGGACAGAAGAAATCTAAGAAACTAAAGGCAGAAGTAACTATTACTACCATGTTTCTACAGAGTTACCTCCGAGGACTAAGCTATAATGGGGTACTTTGTTTACATATACACTATTTGGACCGAGTCCTATCTTGGCCAACTTAATAATACAGTAGCAAAGGCAAAAGAAGTAAATTATTTAAGAAAATTTTAAAGTAAACAACAAACATACCCAGCTGTTAAAGAGATGGCTGCAATGCCAAAAAATGTTCCAAAATATTTGAGGAATTCCCGAGACCAAGCAATCTGCATGGCCATTTGTCTTTCTCTCATTTCATTCTGCATCATTAGCTGCCTTTCTAGCTGAGGACAAAAGACAAAATGTGGTTTAGTCATCTTTTGAATCTGAGCACAGAGTTAATAACCTGCTTTTCCAGTGGATTTTCATTCTTCAGTTGCTTTGATTCATTTTTTTAAACAAAATTCTCAATAGACTTTTGAAAAAGTCCCTCTGGACAGCTATCCCCAACTGTCATTTTGGCAGTGAAATCTTCCTGGAATATGTACAGAATAGATATGATACTCTTTTTCTGCGTCCTGAGGTATTGAACACATGTGGTCTGGAGCTTTTATCCACGCCTCAAATATATGTTCACTTTAATACATCAAGGGTGAGGAAAGATCTATGTGTCTTTAAATGCAGATGCTTCCTATTGGCCTTTATTACAACGTTCACTGAGATCATTTTGCCTTCCAAATCCATCCAACTCCAAATTGAAGTTGATTTGGAGTATCAGGTCCATATCGCTCCACGATGTTAGGGGAGTATTATTTTGAGACATCAATAGAGACTTTTCTTTGCCACCATTTTCTTGTTGCTTCAAGTCCTTCACCACTTTAGTCAGTGCCTTCCACAGCTTTGGAGTAGAAAGCAGATACAGCCCAGAACACAGGACACTGGACTTCTGAATGTATTTTTGAAACCCCAAGTATTATTTTGAGAGAGTTAGATATGTGAGAGAGAAAAGTTGTTTTTAATTCTAAAATCCTGGCATGATGTATTATTAACAAAGCATAGAGGATAGCAAGCATAGAATTTATGATGTAAACCATAGGGTGGGGAGGAATGAGTAATAATATGACTCAGTTTCCCCTCCATTTCTTTTTTCTACTGTGGGAAGCAACTGGGAGAGGAGAATGAGATTTTTAGATATAAAGATGGGGCTTGGCTCGTTAGCCCCTCTTAGGAGTTGAAGCCCCAGGGGATGTGGTGGATTTGGGGTTTGGGGATCCCCAGACTAAGAGCACTTGTGGTCCTGCCTCCTGTTGAGAACTCTGGGTAGGGAAAACTAAAGTACAGCAGAAATGGATGCAGGGCAGATCTAGGCCTAGAGCCGACCTGAGAGAGGCCACCTCAGTCTCCCTCGGCTGCCACAAGGTGTGTAAAACATTTGTAAGGTTCTCATGTCAACTTGGAGAGGGTCACAGGAGGTAACTGAGAATTCAAAGCAGGTGGCTTACCAAGGAGCCACCACAGCCTAGGGCCCAGGGACCCCATAATAGACACTTGGGTAGAGACCATAAGCCAAGGGGTGGTTGAGGAAGGCAACTGGATGTCAGAGGATCAGCAGCACCCCAGAGCACAGAGGTGGTGGCCAAGCAAGCTTGAAAATGGTCAGACAGCCTCAGAGAAAATCACCTGGCACTGCCCAGGTTGATCAAACAGAAAACAACAGCAGAAAAGCCTCCTCTGACCAGATGTGCCTTCTCCAATGCCCATGACACCTGAGACCACCTGGACCCAAACCTACATTGGTCCAGAAAGAAAGGGACAGAGAAGGGGCGGGGGCAAGCTAATTTGAACTCTTTATCTACAAAGAAATGAGTTTTACCCTAGAAATAATTGAGTCACTTTGACTTGTCAAAATTAAATTTGCCTTCGGCAGCAGAAATTGAAGTTCATTTTGAATTCAGTTAGAGAGTCAAAAATAGTGTTTTTGCACACATAATTATTTAGTATGTGAAATTCATCCTTAGTATATTACTTACTCAAATATCTTACATGATAGTTGCTAATATGCCCCAAAGTGATGTAGGTGCATCAATTAACTATTTGTTTTGTTATCAAAAGGCAACTACAGCCAGTTATGACAGAGATGAACCCAAGACCAGTGGTTCTGATCTTGGTTGCACATTGTGAGCATCTGGGGAGCATTTCAAAGTCCCGATGCCCGGCTCATACCTCAGACAGTTAAAGCAGAAGGGGCCGATGAAACCAAGGCCAGTTATCAGTATTTTTAAAGGTCGCCAGGTCATTCCACTGTGCAGCGAGCATGGAGAACCACTGCCTGAGATGAAAGACTTCACAACCTAAGTTTTTTCCCAACCAAAGATCAGGCTGAAATAGTGTGAAAAGTAATCCTCTGGGAACTGTCAAACAATTGTGAACAAGTAAGGGTGGTCGAACTAACATGCATGGTACTGTCGTGGGTACATGACTTTCTGAAGTTGTCAAAACCTTTAAAACTTTACAGCACAGAGTGAACCTTACTGTATACAAATTTACACATCACCCAGAAGGTCAGGGGATACATAGGATAGAATGTGGACTGTGACAAAATAATCTAATTTTATTACAAATGTATGACAGAACTTCACTGAAGGGGATAGAGGAAAAGGAACTGACCTAACTTGGGAAAATCGTATTTTGACTGGCAACTGTAGAACTAAAGATAAAAGGAACTGTACATAAATATTGTACTCTAGTTACCAAAGTGATTTCTCACAGGGTATGGGTTAACAATTCTGAAACTACATGTATAACTGGAAATGAACAAACAATAAATGCATGGCAGATGGTGGGAGACAGGTTTCTTACAATTAGAAAGGGAGATTACAAAAAAGCAAGGGGAAAACACTAGAATAAACTATGGTATATTGGACTAGAGGCAGTAACATCAGTATGAACTCATATTTAACTTAATATAGGTACAGCTAGACAGATAAAATTATAGATATACATGGTTAGTGGAAGTGTATATATTTCCTAGCTCTGTCCCCTGAGGGGACATAGAGGTGATGACACCCTTGTAGCAAGGAACACACCCAGCACCCAGATTTTGGTTTATAATATTACCCTCCAATAAAAGGAACCAGGGCTCCTTGGAGAAATGGCTGACCTAAGACTGGGACAGGAAATATACAAAATGAGCGAGAGCATTTTATGGTGCCAGAAAAAAAAAAAATGGGGCATGTCAGAGGGGCACAGGAGCCAACCTAAAGGAGCTCCCAATGACCAAAACTGGAACAATTTGAGCAGCAAATGTATAACATAGTATTGGATTACGACCCAAAGTATAAAATAAATATCTGTGAGTCCATTCTGATATAAATGCAGGAGACAAATATCCTATACAGAAAAACTCCAAATCATTTGTGTAGATCCTGCCCTGCCAAATTCAAGGACGTGGAGTTTAATTCCTACCCCTTGATGGTGGGCTTTGCTGTTAGTTGCTTCCAAGGAGTAGAGTCTGAGAGGGCAGGAGGAGATGGGGAAAGGAACATTACGTTGGAGGAACCTGGCCAACACTACCTTGGCCAAGTGATCAAGGTTAACATTAGTGATGAGACATGTTGATAGCAGGTGTCCTTAATGTAATGTGAGAAGAAGGGCGCTTCACCTCTGTGGTCTTCCATCCAAAAACCCATAACCCCAATCTAACCATGAGACAAACCCAAACTGGGAGACATTTTACAAAATACCTGACCAGTACTCCTCAGACCTCACAAGGTCATCAAAAACGTGGAAAATTGGACAAACTGTTACAGTCCAGAGGAGAGAAAGGAGACAAGACGACTAAATGTAATGTGGCATCCTGGATAGGATTCTGGGACAGCAAAAGAACATTTGGAAAACACTAATGAAATATGAATATGGAATTTAATAGTAATATACCAATGTTAGTGTCTCAGTTGTGACAACTATACCATGGTAATGTCAGATATTAACTGTAGAGTATATTAAGTATAGGGTATTCCGGAACTCTGTATTCCTTTTCTATAAGTCTAAAACTATTCCAAAATTTCAGTTTATTTTTTAAAAATCATTATGAACAAATGTTATATTCTGGATCTCTAGTCTCCTATTGATGAGAATAGAGGCAGTCATCTCCGTATCATAGACACATTGTGAAAACCAGCAAGACTGTATCTGCAAAACTTCTTGAGCATAAGGTTAACAAAAATCTGTGCATACCCTCTCCATGGGCAAAAAAATATTGATGAAAAACATCATTGAGCTGTAATGTTAATTACCAATTAAAGCTTTGTTAATTACTCCTTCATAAAATTGTGTTTAAAGTCATATGTCTAGGTCAAACACATTTTAAAATTCAAATTAATAAATTTTGTAATTATATTAATGCAATCATTAATTTACCAGTAATAGGCATCATTTTCACCCTTCTTCCCCAAATATTAAGAACTAAGGAAAAATAAGCAAAAGAGAAATGTACAAGTTTCCTTAATAATCTCTAACCCAAATCATAAATGTAAATTTCTTTATTGTTTTTTAAAATGTTAGACCTAGCTATAGAAATAATTTTCCTATCTCTGTTACTTTTCATGTTGCTTTACAGAACAATTTGAAATTTAAATGTTCCTGATTATGACTTCAGACTCTAATAATCTTACAGGCTTATCTGATACTAGTTTAACAACTACAAAACCACAATTAATTTTAAAGAGAACATAATAAAAGGGAGCTAGCTTATTAAAAGTAATTGTACATAGTAGGAGAGACCATGTCTAACCACCTTTATGAAACTGTTACATCTGTTACATCTGTACTTTCCTGTGTTACAGCTGTTAAAACTGTTACATCTGTTCTTTCTTGTGTATTTTGATTCTTCAGTTTCTTTGTTTAAAAATATTAAGGACAGCCACAAAATTACTGATCTCAGTAATTTGTCAGTCTCTTGAGCTTCAGGAGGGCCAATTACATAAAGGTCCACAGACCACTTTATATAAGTTTCCCCTTAATATGATAATAAAATGATTAAATTTCACTTGGGCACAAAACATTTTCAGAGTACAAAGAAGTCAATGACATTGTCCTATAAATTATCATCACTGAAGTTTCTTTTTTTAATTGGAGCCTTTCCTAGTTTTGAGAAATAATTAGGTGAGCTTTGAGAAAAAAATCAGTTTACTTCTGTGTTTTCAGTTTCCAATGGTCTTTTAGCTTATGCATAATGTGTTCACATGTAATAGAAAAGTTGTCTTTCTATTTGCTTAATTGAACAATACTAAAAAGTTATGTCTATGTGTCTGTCACAAAACAGGTTTTGTTTTCATCAGAAATGAGAATATTTTACATATGTCTATGCCTTTGTTAAATTAATAGAACCATTATTTTTTTTAATTAATGAATTTGTCTTTTATTAAAATATATTGGGGTGAGAAGTGTTAGTAAAGTTGGATAGGTTTCAGGTGTACAGTTCTGTACAGAACCATTATTGATACCTTCTAAGTTAAAAGTAAAATCAGAATTTCAGATAAACAAAACATAAACTAAGATCATTAAAAAAAAAAAAAGCAACCATAATGAAAGTTGTGACAAGTGGCATTTAATTTTAACTTGTTTTTCTCAACAACCAGTAAGCAGTTTGGAAAGAATCTGAAAGGGGAAATGAGTAGTAAATTGAAGCTTTAAAAAACAGCAACACTATTTTTAAATCAATGACTTATGAAAATAATTGAATATGAACAAAATTGTAGTATTATTCAGAAGCTTAAATGCTTTGGTTACATCATCTTGTTACATATCTTCCAGTAACTATTACAACACAATTAAATTCATTCTTATTCTCGGAGGTTTGTGAATAATGAGGTTACACTAATTAAAAAATCAGAATTGGAGTTTGGCAAAAACCTTTTATAGTAAGGTATGGATTCCAAAGTACTCGCATATGGAATTTCCCCACCAAGATCAGAACATACTGACAAGATGAACAGAGCCTGGGAAAGAACAAAAGACAAATGATCTCAACCATTATCTAAGATTCTTTAAAGACACAGCTTCTGACAGTATCTGGTATATTAAAACACTATTAACTGAAGTCGAAGACAGTTCCACAACTGAAATAAAAACGACAATTAAGACTATTTTCTTGTATCCTGGATTTCCTCATTTTAAAAAGGACATGTTTCTTAGTTTGATAATTAATGTTCCACTATGTCAGTCCTAACTGCACAAAGCTAAGACCTCTGTGCTATGATACTTGGAACTCAGAATCTTAGAAGCAAAATATGCTTCAAAAAATAAAGTCAGAAAGCCCTTAAGAAATGGCAGGATGCTTGTTTCTACTATATTGTGGCAGCTAATGCTGTGACCCACCAGATGCTAAGTATTGTACTAGTTTACATACAGATTTTCCTACAAAACTGAGGTTGGTCTATGAGTTGAAGACAATGGAGTCCACTCCTCTCGTTTAGTTTAAACAAAATAAGAATTATTGCAGGTTATTTGGCAACTTAAGAATTTTGAGGGGAGCCATAATGTTAATTCGCTTTCCATACTATCAGGAACAACAAAGCCAGGAAAAATGCTCAGCCGGGGTGTGGAACTCTCCTAGGGGAACCCCACAGCTGCTGCTTCCTGCCACAGATGCTCAGGACCAAATACTGAAACTCCACCTCCATATTCCTAAAATACTAATCACCTCCACTACGCCGGTTCTAAGAAGATACAATATCTTCTTGAAACTTTACATGCTCACATCTACCTCCCAAGTTTCCTTCAGGATGCCTACTTGGCAGAACCAGGTCAGATGTAAAACACAACTGCAAGGGAGTCTGGGAAATTTGCCTTTGGCTTTCCAGCCTTTGTTGTGTAGGCAAGTATGCTATAAGGAAGTAGGAATGGATCTGAAGTTGAGTAATCAGTATTACCTGCCACAAAAGGTATTATTTCAATTTACAGTTGAGGAAACTTGATCAGAATTGGAGTGATTTTCACTGTGGCGTGTTATTAAATGGCAGATCTGTGATTCAAACCCAGGGGTGCCTATTCCAAAGCCTAAACGTGCAGTCTACTATAACTGCACTTGCAGTAATCAACTCAATGTGGAAAATAGGGGTAAAGTGCAAGAATTTTATAAGGACGCTACATAATGAACTCTAATTGACCTGGGGTACAGACTAACTGAATTATTCTGTTTAAGTCTTTTTGAAAGAGCCTCTACACTCACTGTCGCCAAGTTCTCCCCCCTCCCCCAGCATTTCAAGCCCCCAGCCCTGCAGTGATTTCAGTGACCTCCACTTTCTGAATGTGAGCCTTCCCAGGCCCCCGTGACTTTCTCCTCATTGCTATATCTAATTCCTCAGATAACTGGAAGAGCCACCACATCCAGTAATGACCATGGCCTGCAGACATGACCTTCTGATCATTTCTTGAGATCTGCCCTCTCCTACCCTGTTGCACAAGCATGGGTTCCGGGCTCTAGGCCAAGGGCCCTGGGAGAGATCAAGTCCAGCCTGTGGTTTTATAAGGAAACTACTATCTGTGCTCAAGGTGAAGAAGCTAAGGAAGTTCTGAAAGGTCAAGGCCTGCTCCCCGTTTATAAATGGGACACAAAGGGAAAAGGCAACCCTAAGAACAGATGAGCTCTGGAGCCTTTTCCAGAGAAAGTCCTTCACATTCTGTATTTGTTTAATTTCCCCCCAGAATTTCCATCTCAGCCATTTCCTCTGGGTCTTCTCAGTTCCTGGTGAGATCATCGTCTTCCAGGCTCCAGCTGCCACCTCTTGCGGGTGACTTTTGAATTCTAAGTCTCCATCCTAGAACTCTTCAATGGGAGATCGTATTTCCCACTGCCTTCTGGACACCTCCACTGGCAGGTGGACAGCCACCGTGTCTCTGCAAGTCTTTTGAATCCAGTCTCCTTCCTGCTCTCCCTGCTCCAGCTCAGATCAGTGTCCATCAACAAAGCACTGCATTAGTGCCAATCTGTCTTCTCTATTCCTAGTTTCTTCTCCCTCCAACCCATCTGTATACTGTTCTCTTTATTTATGTTGATATTCCTGTCTCACAAGCAATGTCATGTGACTTTCCTGCTTTAAAATTTTCACTCACTCCTAAACATGACATAGTCCTTAGAAATCCTATTCCACTTCACCTCCTGGGCTTCATGTCCTGTCCTTCATATCTTCCCCTAGGCCCCAGCCACCAATTCTCACCCAGGCCAGCAATGTCCACCTTTCCACACCTTTCTACTTATGGAAAGAGACAGACTTTGGAGTCACATGGACTGGGCTCCGATTCTAGCTCTGTTACTTGCTGTGTGATTGTGGGCAAGCCCCCTAAATCTCTTGACTTCAATTTCTATCTCTGGGAACAACATAGTTACTTTACAGGGTTGCTCTCCTATAAGATGGCATATTTGCAAGGGGCTGGTGCACTACAGGCATTGGTATGTTAACCCCTTTGTCTTGCCTTTTTTTTGGGGGGGTGTGGGGGACAGTGGTTACCTACACTTAGAGACTTCTTCCTTTCCTCTTTTCCCTTTCCCTTTCTTGGATAGTTCACCTGTTTTCCTGACTTCGAACTTCTTCTTTGCTGAAGATCCCCACATCTCTCTCCGGAGCCCCATCCGCTCACTGAGCAAGGCTGCCAGTGGCAGCCCGCTCACACGCATTCCTGGCGCTACCCCAAATTCAACATCCCTACACTTTGCTTATTGTTTCCTACAGACCAGCTCCCCTGCCAGTTCCTTGTATTCCTCAGAGTCTCCATAATTCTTCTAGAGGAAGAAAACTTTCGTTTCATCTTTAACATACTCTTCTTAATCCCCCAAGTATCTAGTTAGTCCAGAAATTCTACCAACTTTTCTTTTGAAATCTCCCCATTTCTCCATTCTTGCTGCTTCCCCTGAAATCCAAGTCCTTATCAACTTGGCTACTGCAGTAGCCCCATGCGAGCATTCTATGTCCAGCCTATGGTTTATGGCTAGTAACAAAAGCCCAGAGGTTAATACTGAGGGCACTGGGGCCAGACTGCCTGTATTTGAAGCCTGGTTCCATCACTTGCAAACCGTGTGGCTTTTGGTGAGTCTTGCATCTATCTCTCTGTGCCTCAGTTTCCTGTGGAATGCAGCAAATGACAATGCCTACCTTAAAGGGTTAAGTGAGAAAATACATGCAAAAGTTTAGAGCAGAACTTTAATAAGGATTCAGTAAAAGTTACTATTATTTGCCTAGAGGATAGATATAAAATTTTAAGATTGATTATTTAAAAATGTAAATTCTACCCATTTGTGCCTCTGCTCAAAAACTTACAATGAGCATTCTCAAGGATAGACCATATGTTGGGACATGAAACTAGCCTCAGCAAATTTAAGATTGAAATCATACCAAGCATATTCTCTGATCACAAGGCTTTGAAATTGGATATCAACTGCAAAAAGAAAGCAGGAAAAATTACAAATATGTGGAGATCAAACAACATGTTTTTAAAGAATGACTGGGTCATGGAAAAAGTAAGAAGAGAGATCAAAAGATACATAGAAACAAATGAGACTGAAAATACATCCTATCAAAATTATTGGGAGGTAGTGAAGCAGTAATAAGAGTGAAATTTATATCATTACAGGCCTATCTCAACAAACAAGAAAAATCCCAGATGTTACACCTTAAAAAACTAGAAAAAGATGAACAAATGAAACCCAAACTCAGCAGAAGGAAGGAAATAATAAAAATCAGAGCAGAACTAAATCAAATAGAGAACAAAAAGGCAATAGAGAAAATAATGCAACCAAGAGCTGGTTCTTTGAAAAGATTAATAAAATTGACAAACCCTTGGCTAGCCTCACTAAGAGAAAAAGAGAAAAGGCACAAATAAAATCAGAAATGAAAGAGAAGTTACTACGGATACCACATAAATACAAAGGATCATCCAAGAATACTATGAAGGACAGTATGCCACCAAATTCAATAACCTCGAAGAAATGGACAAGTTCTTAGAAACATATAGCCTTCCTAGACTGAATCACAAAGAACTGGAAAATCTAAATAGATCAATCAACTGTAAGGAAATTGAATCAGTCATCTGAAACTTTCCCAAAAGCAAAAGTCCAGAACGAGATTGCTTCACTAGTGAATTCTACCAAACATTCAAAGAGGATCTAATACCTGTCCTCCTCAAACTCTTCCAAAAAATTGAAGAAGAAGCAATACTTCCTAACTCATTTGATGAGACCAACATTACCCTGATACTAAAACCTGGTAAGGATAATACAAAAAGGAAAATTACAGACCAAAATCTCTGATGAATACAGATGCAAAAATCCTAACAAAATTCTAGCAAATTGAATACAACAATGCATTAAAAAGATTGTACATCACAATCAAGTGGGGTTCATCCCAAGGCCACAAGGATGGTTCAACATAACACAAATCAATCAATGTGATACATCACATAAACAAAATAAAAGATAAAAATCATCTGATTATATCAGTAGATGCAGAAAAAGCATTTGACAAGATACAACATCCAATTATGATTAAAACACTTAATAAAATGGTATAGAAGGAAAATACCTTAACATAATAAAGGCCATATATGACAAACCCTCAGCTAATATAATAATTAACGGTGAAAAACTGAAGCCCTTCACTCTACATTCAGGAACAAGACAGTGTTGTCCCCTATCACCTCTGCTTTTCAACATAGTATTAAAAGTCCTTGCCAGAGCAGTCAGAAAGAAATAAAAGGTATCCAAATTGGGAATGAAGAAGTTAAGTTGTCAAGTTTTTGCAGATGACATGATGCTTTATAAAGAAGACCCTAAAGTCTCTACCAAAAAGCTATTAGAAACAATCAATGAATACAATAAAGTTGCTGGCTACAAAATCAATGTACAAAAATCCACTGCATTCCTACATGCTAACAATGAAATTTCAGAAAAAGAAAGAAAAAACAATTCCTTTTGCAACTGCAACAAAAAGAATAAAATACCAGGCTGGCCTGGTGGCTCAGGTGGTTAGAGCTCCATGCTTCTAACTCTGAAGGCTGCTAGTTCGATTCCCACATGGGCCAGTGGGCTCTCAAACACAAGGTTGCCAGTTTAATTCCTCGAGTCCCGCAAGGGATGGTGGGCACTACCCCCTGCAACTAAGATTGAACACGGCACCTTGAGCTGAGCTGCCGCTGAGCTCCCAGATGGCTCACTTGGTTGGAGCGCGTCCTCTCAACCACAAGGTTGCCGGTTCAACTCCCACATGGGATGGTGGGCTGCACCCCCCTGCAACTAGCAACAGCAACTGGACCTGGAGCTGAGCCGTGCCCTCCACAACTAAGACTGAAAGGACAACAACTTGAAGCTGAAAGGCACCCTCCACAACTAAGATCGAAAGGACAACTTGACTTGGAAGAAACTTCTGGAAGTACATGCTGTTCCCCACTAAAGTCCTGTTCCCCTTCCTCAATTAAAAAAGAAAAAAAAGAAAATGTACACCTCATTAAAAAAAAAAAAAAAAAAAAGAATAAAATACCTAGGAGTAAACTTAACAAAGGATGTGAAGGACCTATATACTGAAAACTATAAGACATTTTTAAAAGAAATTGAAGAAGACACAGAGAAATGGAAAGACATTCCATGTTCATGGATTGGAAGAATCAACATAGTTAAAATGGCCATATTACCCAAAGCAATATACAGATTTAATGCAATCCCCATCAAAGTCCCAAGGGCATCTTTTAAAGAAATAGAACAAAAAATCATCAGATATGTATGGAACCACAAAATACCCCCAATAGCCAAAGCAATACTAAGAAAAAAAGAACAATACTGGAGGTATTACACTCCCTGACATCAGCTTGTACTACAGAGCAACCGTAATCAAAACAGCATGGTATTAGCAGAAAGACACACAGACCAATGGAATAGAATTGAAAACCCAGAAATAAACCCACATAAATATGGACAGATAATTTTTGACAAAGGAGCCAAAAACATACAATGGAGAAAATAAATGGTGCTGGGAAAATGGGAAAGCCACATGCAAAAGAATGAAACTAGACTATTATCTGTCACCAAGTACCAAAATTAACTCAAAATGGATCAAAGACCTAAACATAAGATCTGAAACAAACTGCATAGAAGAAAACATAGGTACTAAACTTAGGACTTTGGGTTCAAAGAGGATTTTATGAATTTGACCTCAAAGGCATGGGAAATAAAAGTAAAAATAAACGAATGAGACTATATCAAACTAAAAGGTTCTGCACAGCAAAAGAAACCATCAACAAAGGGCAAGCAACCGAATGGGAGATGAAATTTGCAAACAATGCTTCCAATAAGGGGCTAATATCCAAAATATATAAGGAACTCACACAACTCAACGAGGAAAAGACAAACAATCCAATTAAAAAATGGGCAGAAGACACGAACAGAAACTTCTCCCAACAAGACATACAAATGGCCAGCACATACATGAAAAAAATGTTCAACTTCATTAGCTATTAGAGGAATGCAAATCAAAACACAATGAGATATCATCTCACACCTGTTAGAATGTGTATTATCAACAAGACAAATAATAACAAGTGTTGGAGAGGCGTGGAGAAAAAAAGAACCCTCATACTCTGTTGGTGGGAATGTAAATTGGTATGGCTGCTGTGGAAAACAGTATGGAGGGTCCTCAAAAAATTAAGAATAGAATTACCATATGACCCAGCAATGCCTCTCCTGGGTATCTACCCAAAAAATTTGAAAACATTTATCTGTAAAGATATATGTACTCCCGTGCTCATTGCAGTGTTATTTACAGAGGCCAAGACATGGAAACAACCAAAGTGTCCTTTGATAGATGATTGGATAAAGATTTGGTATATGTACACAATGGAATACTACTCTGCCATAAGAAAAGATGAAACACGGACATTTGCAACAACGTGATGGATCTAGAGATTATTATGCTAAGTGAAATAAGTCAGACAGAAAAAATGAAGAACCACATGATTTCACTTATATGTGGGATTAAAACTGAAGGCAATAAAGGAACAAGACAAAGAAAGAAACAAACAATCATAGACACAGATAACAGGTTACCAGAGGGTAAGGGGGAAGGGGAGACAGCAGAAGAGGGTGAAGGGGGTCAAATATTTGGTGATGGAAGGAGAACTGACTCTGGTGGTGAACACATAATGCAATACATAGATGATGTATTACAGAATTGTACACCTAAAACCTATGTAGTTTTGTTGACCACTGTCACCCCAATAAATTTTAATTTAAAAAAATTCACATTCACTGGAGGATTTGATTAGCATTTGGTTTCATTTACAAAATTAGATTGTTAAACCTCTTAAACATTTCAAACTGCATTTTAAAATTTAATATGTGGGCTTGTCCGTTTGAAAAGTTCAAAAGCCTGACTAACAAACAAAATGTTCCTTGATTATTAATCCTAATAAATCTAATCAATTAGAAAAAAAAAGAAAATACATTTATGCAGTACCTAAAAATCAGAATCCAGTTAATATCAGAAACTTAATCTAGTGATATAATAATTGTTTTTTTTTAAATAATTTTTTATTTTTCAATTAGAGTTAACATATTATATTAGTTCCAGGTGTGCAGCATAGTGATTAGACATTTATATAACTTATGAAATGATCACCCTGATAAGTCTAGTACCCCTCTGACACCAGACATAGTTACTACAATATTATTGACTATATTCCTTATGCTGTACCCTACATCCCCATGACTACTGTGTAACAACCAATTCTTCGTCCCTCCCCCGGTGACCCATTCCCCCCAACCTTCCTCCCATCTGGCAACAATCAAAATGTTTGCTGTATCTATAAGTTTATGTCTGTTTTGTTTGTTCATTTATTTTGTTTTTTAGATTCCATATATAGGTGAAATCATATGGTATAATAATTGTTAATAGGACGAATTCCTAGGGCAGGTAATTTCCAATTCTCATTAATTTTAGACAGGCCTTTAAATTAGAAATCTCTTATTTAAACCTGATTTCAATATGAAACCAAAAGTAGATTGTGGAAAAAATTCATTATTTATCCACTTCTGGAAAATAATATTTCCAATATTCATGTTCACATGGGATTTGAAAAATAAAATAATCATCTCATTATAATAACCATTAATTCCTGAAATGGAAAAAAACAGTTATTTTTACATTCTGTCTTTATGGTTCTGATTTGTATGGCTCTAAGTGTTCTACAGAAAGGTGAGCCTGACCCAGTCATAATCAATAAAGTTTAGATTTGCTGTTGTTTAATCCCTGTAGTGACACTTATTCCTCCTTCAATACAATGCTAAATAAAAACCCAAACTGAATAGCCACAGCTAGGGAGAAGTCAAATTGAGAAAACATAAGTGTAATTAGATTTTTATGTCAAAACTTTCTTTCATAATCTTCCTGAATGTTCTTTTCTTAATAAGAAAGAGGTGCATTTTTTTGACTCTGGGCTGTTTATTCACACTGAATTATTTTGCTGCAAATGAAAGCCTAATTTGATAGTATTGACAAGCAAGCTAAGATATGAATTAATAAAAACAATAGCGGCTCAGTTTCAGCCCTGGATTGGGGCAGGTGTTGGGGAGAGACCACAGAAATGAGAGGATGGTGGAAAGGGAAAGGACTAAGCTTTCATGAATGACCAACAAGCATTATTGACTTTCAGTCTGGAAGAAGATAGCACTTCCTATTTCAAATCAGACAGAAACTGAATTCCGGGTGAATCAAAGCCCTAAATGTACCAAATGAAATGATAAATATATTACGAGTAAAATTTGGAGACTGTATAACCTTAGGAAGGCAAAAAGACCTTTTCAAGGAAGAGGGGAAACATGAAGGAAAAGATGAACAGATCTTATACATTACAAATCAATTCACCACTTCATACCAATTAGGATGGCTATTACAAGGAGGAGGAGGAGGAGGGGAGGGCGGAGGGCGAGGGAGAGGGGGAAGAAATGAAAGAAAATAACAAATGTTGACGGGACAAGGATGTGGAGATGTTGGACCCCTTGAGCATTGCTGATGGGAATGTGAAATGGAGTAGCTGCTGTGAAAAATCATATGGAAATTCCTCAGAAAAATTAAACAATTACCATATGATCCAGTATGTCCACTTCTGAGAATATACCCTAAAGCAATGAAAGCAGGGACTCAATTAGATAATTTGTACACCCATGTTCACAGCAGCATTAGTCATAACAGCCAAAGGTGGAAGCAACCCAAATGTCCATCAACAGCTGAATGAATAAACAAAATGTGGCATATACATGGTGGAATATTATTTAGCCTTAAAAAGGAAGGAAATTTCTAACACATGCTACAACATGGATGAAACTTGAGAACATTATGCTAAGTGAAATACACCAATCACAAAAGAACAACCCAAAATAAATCTTTGTTCTTGGCAGTTGCGGGGTTCTTAAGCCTTGCTCATCCACCCTAAAGAGAAGCTCTTGTGTTAGCACAGGTTGCCCATCCCACACAGCCCATAGACTGTAGAGAAAATCCATGCCAATTACTTATGTTAACAACCTACTCACTTCATCATCTATATGAACAGGCAACAAAGGGCTACTAGACATTCAAGGGCAACCAAGAACATAATAGAGAAGGATCAAGGCGCATAAAGAGAACAATTGGAATGGAGGATAAGAGAGATAATATGGGACAGAAGAAAACAATGTAAAGACTAGAACCTTCTTTTCCTATTCCTGGATGTATCTCTGAATGGAAAATATTAAATAGTTTTTTAGGAAGGACAGAAACCTAGCAGGAAAATATTTTGCCCTCTGGATAATCTGTACTGGAAGGCTATGTAAAAATCAGTATTATTTTGTTGCTTTTATATCATTATTAGTCTTAATGTAACCGTTGGAAACCAGCTTGGATAATTCTAAGATACAACAAAGATTGAAACAATTTATCTCACCAAAATGAGGCACTTTATTGTATAGTAAGTTGAGGGATCATAGACTGATTCTCATACTTAAAGTTGTAAATTTTGAAGTGTTCATGCTTAATAGGAAAATAAAGGCATAAATAAGAATATTCTCCTACTAAAACAGAATTGAAAAAATTACTTTTAACCAAAAAGTTTAAAATGTTATTCCATTCTTAATTTCTCTGTCGAGTAAACTTCTATCATAGAAGCAAATATTTTAGTGCTAAGTAGGTATATGAGGGCTACAGAACAAAATTGTGGGCTACCTGTTAGTGGCAACAGATGAACCACCCTATGAGGAAATGAGCTCATGTACTTTCCTCCAGGAAAGATGAAGTAACCTACCTTGCAATTTGCTTCATCTTGCACATGGCTTTCTCCTCACTCTACTGAGATCTCTGCTCAAATACATCTTCTTCAGAGACAGGCCTTCCCCGACCCCACGTCCAGCCTTAGTGTTCATCATACTGCTTATGGCAACATTGTATCTCCTTGTGTGTTGTCTGCCATCTCCATTAAAATGTACACTCTGTATGAGCAGTGACTTAGTTCAATTTCGTATAGGTGTTCAATAAATATTTGTGGAGTAAATAATGAATAAATGTATACACAAAGAAAAGAATGAAGTAACAGCCAGGCATGGAGGGGGGCTTGCAGAGATCTGCCTAAACAAGTGCCCCGTGGCCAGGAGAGGAGGTGCAGCAGCCTCGGGGGAGTTGTCCAAGGTGCTGCCTTGGGGCTCACTGAATTAATGGGGCAAAAAGACACAGCACTGGCTAGCACTGCTGTCAGTTGTACTCCTCACACCCTGAGGTTTGTGAACTCCTTCGCCATCTCTATGCCTAGTTCTGAGGCAGTTTGGGGGGAGCCCTGATTACTTCTTTCTCCATCTGCCTTCCTTGTATTTAAGGGGCAGAACTGTGAGCACAGAATTTGAAAGGTGGCATAGTTGAGATCTGTGCTTTGTAGCAGAGATGCCAAAATTTTAACGAATTCAAGTTGAGCCTGGAACACCTCTTTTGAAGGCATACAGCGAAGGAGAATTAGGGTGTCCAGTGGATGGGAGCAGACCATAAATAAGGTCCCAACCAAGGGTGAGGTTCTCTCTGTGATGGTGGGTGAGCTGACAGGGCAGCAGTTGCATTCTCATCTCCTCCCCCAAAAGGAGAGCAGCAGGGGAAGGCTATCCTCCAGAAATGCTTTACTGCTCAGATTTAGGAAGAATGAGAAACCTACCGCCCTGTCATGGAACTTCAGCTTGCCAGGGACCCCCCAGAAGTGATAGGCTCTTAATCACAGAAGAGATGTAGCTACTGAACTGTCTAAAAGGACTACAACAGTGATCCAAGGGAACAGTTAATTCTGTGAAGTCATGAAAGTGGCACAAAACATCCACTGGAGGAAGGAAAACTGAGACGTGAGCAGTGATCTCCCCCCTTTATAGCACCTTGGATGCCCCTTGGTCAAGTCCATAAGACAACAATTTGATTTTGAAGTGATTACTTCTCGGAAGCTTTAACTTTTCAGTTTGATAAAGGTATGAACATGCTGGAATTGTTTTTCTCACTGCACCCCACCCCACGATAGAAAGTGAGGGTCATAAAGCTAATAGATGTGCCCTTGGGATCCTCTCACTGGAGAGGTCCACATCTAAAATACTTCCTTTTGCATTATAAATTTTATGCAAAATTATATCATATTTAAACATGTATATATTTATTTAAACATGTATGTTTATTTAAGCATATATGAGAGAGCGAGAATGTGAGCACATCAAATCATGTATGGTGTTCAGTGGCAGTAGATTTTTGCCTAATGGAACACGTAAAGCAGACAAAACCACTGCCATTCTCATTTGTACACCCCTTGTTTCTGAACATTATTCATTCTTTCTTTTTTTATCTATCACAAATGGCGAATTTTTTCTTCATAGTTGTGTTTTGGGTTTCTATTTCTTGAAAGTGACAGTTCTTGCAAATGAACGTTCTACTTGATGTATTTATTAAAGGGGCATAACAACAAAGTGTTACTTAGAAGGGAACAAGTTTTAACAGTAATTTTTTAAAAATCTAGGTTAGGTTAATAGAATTTTCTTTGCTTTCAATTTCCTAAAGGATTTAACTATGCAAATATTTAAATACTAATGATCTCTTATGGTGGTATTGATTTTTATTATAATATGTGCCAAAAAAAAAAAAAAAAGAAACTTTTACCAAAACCCTGTGGGTAGATTAGCAATTGCTGATGTTGAGGTACAGGGTCTACAGCTGTAGCTCTCACAGTGCTTTTATTTGTTTGTACATATTATAAAGATATATATAGATATATATATACATACACATATATATATATATATATATATATGCAGAAAGGTTTTTCAAGAGAGGAAAATCACCCATAATCTCCCATTCCAATATCATTTCTTAAGCTTTGAAGTTTTCATGTTCAAATTTTCCTCAAAACAAATATGGCTTCAAACTAATATTTTTCTTTTTGTGTATATGACTGAAAATAAATATTTTATATTATATAATTTGGCATCCAAACCATGTACAATGATTTAAAAATCAAGTGAACATGCCCATACATAACACAAATTCAAATCCTAAATTATAATTATATTATCATTAATGTAATAAATCCAAAATTTAATGGCTCACGTATTTCTTCTAATTTATCATCAGTAAATATCCTTGAACTGAACCTACCCATGAACTTAACATCATTAATTTACCAAGTAAATTCAAAGAGAACACATAGTTTTTCTTTATTGAAAATGATCCAACCATTTCTTCTTCCAAGACAAGCACTACATGAAATAATGTGAACCATTTCAGAATATATAAATATTATAAAATGATTCAACTTTGTCTTTCATCTTTATATGCTCATTGACTAGCATAGCGCTTGGCATGCTGTCATTGCTCAGTAAGCATTGAATAAATAAATCAGTATCAGAATATTCTCTTTGGGGTTCTATCCTTTACGTAAACATTAATAAGGAGCAAATAGAAATGCCAATGTGCCAATTACAGTGCTGGGCAGCAGTACACTGTCATTTTCCCAGAAACATTCTGAGGAATTGCTTTGCAAATTCATGCCTAAGTTTAAGGACAAGTATAGGAGAAGGAGGGTATTGGGAGACTTTACCATCAAAAACCCTAAAAGCCAAGTTAGATAGATCATAACATAATCAGGTTAGAATTTTAAAATGTTTTGATGCAAAGGCTGGTGCAGGCTCCCAAGTGCCCTGGGGGCCTCCCTGCAGCATGACCCACTCAGTGGTCGTACAGGTCAGTCAGTGCAGAAACCATTTCAGCTGCTACTTTTGGGACTTGGCACTGAGGGAGCATGCCACAGTTAACCAGAGAGGAATTTATGATGGGGCAATAAGCAGCTTCTTTAGAAATGTGGATAGCAGGCTGTCTTGATTGACCTGGAGGAAGAGATAGTAAATGAAATTCTGCAGGGACCTTTGAGATGTTTGATAGCAAGCAGCTCATCACTTATCAGTTCCTGGCTCAGGGAATAATTGGGCTTTGGGTCACAAAATTTTTGGCAGTCTTCATCAAGAACAGATTTTAGAGAAACTCAGAAAGTCCGCAGAGCCGTGGTTGTCTGCAGGGTTTTTTTAATAATACATTTCATGGGAGGAGGAACAGGATCTGGAGTTGGCACATTTCTTTAAAAAGTGCTTAAGGATGAATCCCCAGAAGATTTAAACATGTATATAAAGACAGAAGGATATATGTATAAAACATGTATATAAAGACAGAACGATATATAAAGAGGTACAATCAACTCCAGCAATAGCAAATTTTCTTTCCTTTCAAAAATAAGATTTTAAAGTCAAAACATCTTTTTTTGTTGTTTAAAATTATGGACAATTTGTTATTATAAAAATAACTGGTTTGATAATAATGCATTATATTTAAAAATAATTTACTACAAATACATCTTAAAATAAATGTTAATTGATTGTTTTGAGTGTAAACAAGTGGTTATCCAAAGAAGAAACAAAGTCTCCTTCATAGTTGTGATAAAATCTATCCCCGAAATTATTGGGTATTACACAGAAATATTTGTATTGTGTTCTTCAACTCCCTGTACATACTTTTAAAGAACCAGCTGAATCTAAACAGAGTATAAAAACATAAGTATTTCGTGTGTGATTGATATGAGCATTTAAGGCTGTCATTTTCAAATACAAAAGTTTAGTGTTCTGTCATCCACTCTGTGCCATGAAAATTACTATAAAGTCAAATATGGAAAAGAACAGAAGCTCACCAAAAACAAAGAAATAATCATTTAAACAATAAATTTGAATGTAGGAAGGGCTGGAAAAATTATGTTTTAGATTATGCTTCTCTACGTGAAGCTGAAATTTTTCACACTGAAACTTTAACGTGATTGTCTGTTGCATGGCATTTGGAATGCAGTTCCACAGTAGAAAATGACAGTGGTTCATATGTCGTCCAGTGCTACGGCCTGTACCCCAGAGAAAGATTAGAAATGGCTCCAGTTCAATAAGCTCACAAATGAACAAGAATATTTTATCTTCAGTTTTTTTTCAGAGCCTTTTACCTAGGGACCAATGTGTATTCCTCATGGATGAAATAAATCAGCATTACTTACTTCAGCTTGATGTTATATTGTTAGTTGTTATATGGCTGAAGTAACTAGGTATGTGGAAGCTAGTATTTATTAGCTTAACTTTGCGCTAGATATGTATGTAAGTTGTGGTTTTATAACTCTCTGTAGTTCCAGTATCTGTATCTGAAAGGAAACATCAATGTTATTAAAGAAGCAGCTGCTGTTATTAAAGAAGCAGTAAATTCCACGTAACATGCTTGAGTTTTAGGTCTTTTCTCTTTGGTCAGCATAGACTCTTCTCATTTCATATGATGTACACACCCAAGGTGGGAATTGGAAAAGAAGTTATCACCTAGTTAGAGAGCTCAGTTGAGCTTAGAACAAAGTCTAACACAAAATCTCAATTTGTAATTTTAGAATGTATCTCATACAGTTTTGAGAGCATCACATTAAATCTGTAATTGCCAGAAGCATTGTTACAGTTTAATGCATATTAATTAAAAAGTGTATTTTTAGTGATAATGATAAATGCAGATATCTTTTACATTTTAGATAGTTATTCATAACAAAAACAGGAACATTCCCATCCTTTTGTTTGCATGGTGTTGATAGGAGGTAGAGAGTGCACTCCCTCCAAAGAGTTTAACTGATGGGACTGTACTCTTTGTGGTCAGGGTTTAAGATAAACCACAAGGGGTAGTGAGGCCCCCAGGGGCTGAGAAACTACAGGAAGCCATTAACACTCCTAGGCTAAAAGGGGAAAGGGGCGGACACAGTGTTCACTAGAGCCTATGAGAGATGGCGCTACGGGAGACACAAGGCCTGAAAAGAGCAATGGCTCTAGGAACCCACTGCCACCTCCAGAGCCACATACCTAAACTCACCATCTTCCCACTCGCCAGGCCGGTGCCTCCCACTGGCTGAGTCCGACCTGAAGCCGGAGGGTGAGGGGACCTGGAGATGCAGGGCTGAGGGTCAGACCCCCAGGATGCAGGGCAGAGAAGGGCAGAGAATGAATCTAGGAGGAGTAGGGAGAGGGGGTCAGAGAAGGGCTGACAAAGTGGCGACCTGATTTGTATGTACTGATGGTTTGATTCTGCGTGAGAGAATGTTGTCCGAGTTCTGGTTTGAATCCAAGCCAAAAGTCTTAGAAAGTATTAAAGATGGCAACAAGTTTTAAATTGCTGTTTTGTTACATTTTAATGAGAAATTATGATTATGTACAAATCAATAGTTGTGAAGTAAATGCTAAGTATTGAAATAGGTGTCAAATCTCTTGACAAGAAAAATTAGAAACAGGAAATATTTTTATTCAATGATTATAATAAAAGCATACTTTAAATTGCTATTATAGTCACCCAAATTTAAGTACATGGTTCCTAAGAGAGAGGAATTATGTTCCCCCAAATTACTCTGGATCTCCAGGACAGGGCTCAGTACCTCAGTACCTCCCTAAATGTGTGCCAGTTCCTTTGCAATGTCCCACATACATCACAAGTAAATTGGTATTTAGTAAATTCATTTTAAACTCAGATTTTTTTTGTTGTTCTGAAATTTCCTAGGGGAAAAAAAAGCATAACAACCCTGAAATATCATATGTGCAAAAGGAATGAACAGGAAACAATTCCTTTTTGTACTAAGGTGGGCACATAGGAATACATCTATGTCCTCTGGGTCAGGTGACAGGAACCTTTTGGCATGACTTAGGTTCTGCCATGGCTCTAGATGGGACACTTGCAAATGTCTCGTAGTGTCTCAGGGCTGAGCATCCCCAGTGGGATGGGGAGTGCCAGCGAGAGGCTGTGGGGCGGACAGGCTCACTGGCCCCCTGGTCCCATGACCAGGATTGATTATTTGAAGTGCTAAACATCCTGCAAGGCAGAGGGGAATGGGAACTAGGAAAGCATATGCCTGACCACGGCATTGAAGATACAGAGATGGGGAAAGATAAAAAATGATGAAGAATGAAAAATGGAGAACTAAATTAGAGATGAAAGACAGAATAAAGTAGTGACAATTAGCAAATAAGAGAGAGAAAAGTAGATAAATGGGAAAGAAAGGAACATTTATTGAGCATCTCCTCTGCCATACAAGCTAGTACGTGGGTATCCTTCTCCCCATCTTAGCGATGAAGAGCCTATGTCATTCATTCAAGGTCAATATAACCAGCAAGTGATAGAGCCAGGGTTGGCCCCAGGTGTGTCTGACTCTAATGCCTGTGAACCTCCCACTGCACACAAGGAGAATGAATCCACAGTCCTTAGCAATCATATAATGGCCTTAAATCCAGCAGGCAGCAGTCTGGGGCCCTGTTTTCCCTTCTAGATTTCCCATGGTGCCACCCCAACTTGCCTGGTCGTTCTGGAATTCTCTCTCTTCCTACTCTTCAGTCTTGCACGTTGCAGAGTAAGACTGTCCCTCCATCATATGCACTGCTAACAGAGTCCCTTGCCAGATACACAAGGACTTCAATTAAACTGCAAGAATGTTTTCATAATCATTTACAGGAAACTGTAACTTAAAATTTTCTTTTTTCCACACACACACACAAAACTGGTTTAATCTATAATTCATTTATGAACTCCTGAAATACATAAAAATAGACTCAAACGAATAGAAAAACATCCATTCTTGGATAGGATGACTCAACAGGTCTTCCTAATAAACTTATCAATGATGCAAACCCAATAAAAAAAATCAACAAACTCTTTTATAGAGTTGGACAAGTTGAACTAAAGTTTCTATCAAAAAGCAAACATGTAGTAAACATTGAAAAGGAAATACTGAAAAGATAAACTACAATGTATGCATTAGCTTCATTAGGCATCAAAACATACTAAAAAGCATCTATAATTACGATAATCTGGTACTGGTACATGAAGAGACCAATTGGCCAGTTGAATAGCATGTACATATAAAAGCTTGGTAAAGGTGACATCTCAAATCACTGGGGATAAAGATGGACTTTTTAATAAATGTTGTAGGTACTACTAGGTCACCCTTTGGGACAAGGTAAAATTAAATCCACATCTCACACCATACACAAGAACAAACTCCAAATGAATTAGAGATCTGAATGTAAATAAATGAAGCTATACAAGTAGCATAGGGAGACATGGTGACTACGTCTTTAACTTTGGTACAGGGAAAGACTTTCTAAATAAAGACTCAAAATGCAGAGGCAATAAAATAAAGTATCGGTAATTTGAATACATAAACATTTTTAAAATTTTTCGTAGCAAAAAGAACCACACCATAAACAAAGTCAAAGACAAATGATAATCTGGAAGAAAATTTTGGCAATATATTCCACAGACAAGAGATCAGTATTCTTACTGTATAAAGAACTCTTAAAATTGAGGGACAGGGGATTGAAAAAAAATGAACAGACAATTCACAAAAACAAGATATATAAATGGCCCTCAAATATCTAAGGAAATGTTCAAGTTCACTCATAAAGAAATGTAAATGAAAACAAGACTGAGATACCACTTCTTGCCTATGAGACTGGCAAAATCTAAAAATCAAGACAAACTCTGTTGGTGAGACTTTGGGAAAATAGGCACTCTCAACTCGGTACAACCTTTCAGAAGGGAAATATGGCAATATCTAACAAAACTACATAAACACCTGCCTTTGACCCATTCCACTTCTAAAAATCTACCCTGAAGACAGACCTCCAACAGTACCAAAGGTTATTCATTGTAGCTCTGTTTGTAATAGCAAAATATTGGAAATAGTAAGTAGCTGTGGTACGCAGAATAATGCCCCCCCGCAAAGAAGTCCATATCCTGAACCTATAGCTATGTTACCTTACATAGCAAAAAGGGACTTTGAAGGTGTGATTAAGTTAAGGGTTTTGAGATGGGGAGATTATCTGAGATTATCCAGATGGGCCCAATGTAATCACAAAGGTCCTTATAAGTAAAAGATGGAGGCAAGAGAGTCAGAAATTCAGGTAGCCTCTAGGAAAGGTTTCTCACTGTCTGAGAAAGAACTTGCAAATAAACGGGAAAGGCTCAAATTAAATGTCATGCTGGATTGGAATCATACATATCAGTATAAACTCATGGTTTAGATATGTGTACTTACGGCTAGATATAGAAATAATGTAAGTATATGCACACGCATGGGTTAGTATATGTACATATCCTTGCTGAGAGAATCTAGGAATACCTAAAGCCCAGATCTTGATGCCATTTTCCAACAAAACGAACCAGGACTCCTTGAATAAGTGGTTAATTCCAGGCCTGGGGCAAGGGCAATATAAATGGAATATCTTATGATCACAGAAAATAAGCAAATATTCTTTTAAAATGGGGTATGTCAAAAGGACATAGGAGCCAACTAGAAGGAATTCCCAATAGCCAAAACAACAACTTAAGCCATAATATAAAATAATGATGGTACTAGATTATAACCCATAGAATAACATGTCCATGAGACCATATTTATATGAATAACTGAATAAATATGTGGAGAAGGAAGAGCTTTCCCAATAAACAAATATAAACGGAATGAAGGAGATAAAGCACAATTCGGCAAACATCATAGTAATAACTGTTGCATGTAAGAACCACCAGTGGATGCTAAAATGAGTGGGCAAAAGAATGAGGAGAAGCAAGATACTAACATTCTCAACATATCTACCCAAAGATTTTTATCAGTTAGAAAAGAAAAATACATTTACGTGAGTGGAGAAACCTGGTGGCCACCACCTTAAATGAGATCAAGGTTAACATGACCAGAAATAAGATAGATCATCAAGTGTTCTCTGATATGACGCAGTGACAAAGATACAACAGCATTCAGTGGTTTAAGAATAATATGTAAAAAATGCACAACCTCAATCTAATCATGATAAAACATTGGAAAAATCCCAAGTAAGAGAACTATTAAATACCTGACCAGTATTTATCAAAAGTACTTATCATGAAAGCCAAGGAAAGAATCAGGAACTGTCACAGAGTGGAGGAGACAGCAATTAAATGCAATGCAAGATCTTGGGTTGGGTCCTGAAACATAAAAGGGACATTAAGAGAAAAACTGATGCAATTTTAAAAAGACCAGTAATTTAGTTAATAGTATTTTACTAATAATACTAATTTCCTGGTTTTGAGCATTGTAAATTGTTAACATCAGAGGAAGCTAGACAAAGGGTATATGTGAACTCTCTGTACTAGTTTGCAACTTTTCTGCAAATCTAAAATTATTTCAACTAAAACATTTCTTAAAATGTGGATTCATTATTATTCTACATTTAGTAAATTTGTTCAAGAATAAACAAATTTGTGCCCCAAACTCTCTATATACTAGGCATTCAGTAAATGCTGTGTTGAATTAATAAATAAATGATCCTCCCCCCTTGCTCAAGCAATCAAGAACTAAAAATGAATTAAAATTCACTTTGATTAGGTTTATGAAAATAGAATTATAGTTGAGGGAGAAAAAGAAAATCTTTCTGATAGGCTACAACTGGATTTATTGGCCTCATTTAAGTTTGTGAACAAACCTAAAACCAGTGTGTTCCCCTTGGAGAATTGAGTGTAGAAAGGGTCCTGGACCATATGATTTCACTGATATGTGCCATATAAAACTGAAAGCAACAAAGGAACAAGACAAACAAATGAACAAAAATCATTGGTTACCAGAGGGTAAGAAGGGAGAGGGTGTTAGATGATGGTAAAAGGGATCAAATATATGATGATGGAAGGAGAACTGACTCTGGATGGTGAACACATATACAGAGGATGTATTACAGAATTGTACACCTGAAATCTATGTAACTTTACTAACATTGTCACCGCAATAAACTTTAATTTAAAAAAATAGAAGAAAGAAAGGGTCCTGGAACTTTGGAAGGGCCAGGAAGCAAAGAATCGACTTGCTTTGTCATTTGTTTACCTTTAGAGAAGTAAGTGCCTGTGGTACCAGGGACCTTTATTAATTATTTTACTTTCCTACCATTCCTGAACATAGACAGCGTACAGAAAAGTAAATCTTAAGAGTTATTTTCATTAACTCCTCTAAGTGATCCCAGACATGTTAATATCTTGCCCCACGTTTAAAGAGACTTGCTGAACATTTTTAACAGTCTCTTTAAAAATCAAATAACTCATTATATTCTTTGCATTTAGACCCAGCTCTTCATGATACAGTTAAAGGAACTTATTTCCATCTGTTCCAACTTTGGTAGAGAAAGACACCTGCCGGTTGGCATCATCTTGAACATTTTGGTGGTTCCTCAGTTAGTTCAACATGATCTAGCAATTCCACTCCTAGGTATGTATATACTCAAAAGAATTGAAAAGCAAGTGTTCAAACAAAAACTTGTATAAGAATTTCCATACCAGCACTATTCTCAATAGCCAAAAGGTGGGAAAAAACAACAAGAACAAAAACCTTAATGTCCATGAACCAGTGAATAGATAAATAAAATGTGGTATAGCCATACAATGTAATGTTATTTAGCCATAAATACCGTGTTTCCCCAAAAATAAGACTTAGCTGGACAATCAGCTCTAAGGCATCTTTTGGAGCAAAAATTAATGTAAGACTCAGTCTTGTATTATATAAGACCCGGTATTATATTATATTATATTATATTATATTATATTATATTATATTATTATATTATATTATAATTATATAAGACCTGGTCTTCTATTATAGTAAAATAAGACCAGGTCTTATATCAATTTTTGCTCCAAAAGACGCATTAGAGCTGATTGTCCAGGTAGGTCTTATTTTCGGACAAATAGGGTAGGAATGAAATACTGATACATCAGTCCTCAGGGCTCAGTCAATTCCAGCCCAGCTTTAGCTGCTTGGGTTCACTTAACATGTAGGGAGGAATCCATAGGTCACTTCAGGGGTATTGTGAGAACACAATTCTTCAATTTAGTGATGGGTTCATGGGTGTTCATTTTATTATGCTTCAAAATTTATAAATATATTCTCTTGTATGTATCAAATATTTCATGGTACGTTTTTGTTTTTCATAAAGAAGAATAGCTCTACACCCTAAGAATGATGCTAGAAGTTTAATTCCTTTGCATGGGGAACATTCACCGACCAAGTAGATCTTCCAAAACGGCTGCAGGTAAGTGTGTTTCTCCCTAGGCTTCCCCAGTTGGGATCATAACTCAAGCACATTTAGGGTTGGAAAGCTGCTTCAACGATGATGTTCTATATTCTCTTTGTCTCCTTCCTTGAAATTAGAAGATAAGTAATAAAGTACATGATCAAGAAGGAAAAACTAATCATCTTAACCAACACACGTGTTGGGAGAAACAATCCACGTGGGCCCTGAGCATTCCTGGACTTTCTTGCTGGGTAGGCCACGGATGCAGGCCCTGACTTCTCTTTACCGGGGCCATTTCTCAGGGTTGTGTTTGAGGAATGATAATATCTCTTCCACAAGAGGAGCCTTGATGACCACTCACCATAAACGTGGTGGATTCCACAGCTCACTGTTCCTCAGTTAAGTCAGAAACCTACTCCATCCACTTCAGTGTCCAACTAGGCCCACCTCCATCTCCTCTGTGCAGTTTGGGGTGCATAGAAAACATGTCATTTTCATGCTGCCAGCATCCATGAAACACTAAAGGGCTAATCTGTTCACTTGCAAGTAGGGTAAACTCCCAGGCCCTTTACAGGACCTGCCTGTTTTGGTGACAAAGATGGGATGCTGATAGAGACACGGCATTCTGAAAGAGAAAGGACAAGAACCCTCTTGGTAGGTTATAGGATGTGAGAAGAGTCTGACATCTGGTAGGATTGCTCTCGCCTAGGTGGTAGTGAGGGTGGGAGGGTAGAGTAAGGGTCTCTCACTGTTCTGTGTGTTAAACGAGGCTGAGCAACAAAAGGTCGGGTCGAAACAGGCCACCCAGCGGTTGCTTTCGTTGTGGCAAGTGCTCCTCTGGGGTGGGAGATGGAAGGACAGTGGGGCAGCAAGCCACACATCCCAGCCAAGAGGTAGGCAATATGGCTGTGGCAGATGGGTTAGGGGATCCACAAAGTTGAAATAATGTGTCAGCACTGAGGTTACAGACCTTTGGGTAGGCTGAAACAGCAGAAACCTGTTTGTTGAACCTAGTGCTGGGGGGCCCCTTGAGACAGAGTGGATGCAAAGGCTTGCTTGCTGACACCGAGCCGTTCTCTCCCTCCATCTCTCCCCCAACGCCAGCTGCTTCAGGGAAGAAGGCTGGCTGTCCTGGTGAACATCAGGGAGGGGAGAGGAGGGATTCAGATGTTTATGGCTTTGTTGGATGGAGGTACCCACGTCTACTTGGTCCCTTACGGCTGGAGGGTGAGCTAAGCACCAGGTTGGCCCAAAGTGCTGAGGATACATGTAAGGATGAAAAAGGGACCACATACTAAACCTGACGAGCTCAGGGGAGCCTGCATGGTGGACCCTACAAACTCAGAGAGCGAAAGTAACCACACAGGATGGTCTGAACACAAAAATTCCTAACTGAAAGCAGGTCATGGTGGGTAGTCACGTCCTACACCTGTTCTTTCTATTATCTTTTCGTATCTCAGATAACATGCCTTTGAACTCTCAGAATAATCTTTTATAGCCCCTTGTGGCACAACCGCTGCACCAGAGCATGAGGCCACAGAACCCCTCGCTGTTATCTTGTTCCCTGCATACCATCTCTGTGTGCTGCAATGTTAATCAGTAACTATCTTGTACCCAACAATGTAAAAGAAGTATGTGTTTTTCCATTTTGCCTTTTTTATCTAATGCCAGAGATTTCCCTGCTTTGCTTTCTCCTACTCTTTAATGTATTAACCATTTCATGTAACTTTCTTTACTCTTCTCCTTTTATTTTAATGTGTAAAATAAGCTGCAAAACTGCCCTTCTCCAGAGCATTTTCTCAATCTGTTGAGATTTTGCTTCCTGGCATATGTCATCAGTTTGGCTCAAATAACTCATAAAAATTCTCCACAGGTTTGGACGTTTCTTACATGGACACAGGACAGCGCAATGGCACCGGGAGATACTAAAAGAATGATGCCCCTGAACCCCAGTGCTTTCCATAGGACAGGGGCAGCCAGGGGAGGAAGCAGCACCTATTCTGCGATAAGGAGCCAAAGGGCAAAAAGCTGCCCTCGCCCCTTTGCACCCCGCAGGTTCTCCAAGCTGGGAGACAGCATGATTCGTGAAACTGTTATGATAGCCCCTGAAGTACCTGTGTTAAACTCTTTGGTCTGTGTTCCCACACAGAAGAAAAAATCATTGGAATTCAACTGATAGGGTTCGGACAAAGTTTGCAGTAAGGAAGGGAAATTAAAGTGACCTTTGAACGACTTCAAGATACTGCAGTTGTGTCCCCCGCATATATGTGTATAATGAAATGGATGCGTTACTTGCTTATATTGTAAATATTCATAGTGATGAGAGGACACGCTCCCATTCAGGGATTCCCTGACCTCTTCCAGCTGGTCTAATAGAAACAATGTAGAATCCCAGAGAAAAAGAAAAATCACAGCCAATCTCCAGAGGCCATTGCCAAGTACAGCAGCACCACCTGCCGGACACAAGCACCAAATACATCCTATGTTAGTTTCTAGGGCTGCCATAGCAACGTGACACAAAACTGAGTAGCTTAAGCAACAGAAATGTATTGTCTCGGTTCTGGAAACTGGAAGTCCACAATTAAGGTGTCAGCAGCGTTGCGTCCTTGCGAGGGCTGTGAGAGAGAGATGTGTTCAGGCCTCTCTCCTTGATTTGTAAATGGCCAACTTCATTTTCACATGGTATTCTCCCTGCATGAGCGTCGCTGTGTCCAAATTTCCCCTTTTTATAAGGACACCAGTCGTATTGGATTAGGGTCCACCCTAATGACCTCATTTCCACTTGATTATCTCTGTGAACACGCAATCTCCAATAAAGTCACATTCTGAGGTAGTGGGAATTAGGACTTTAACATATGAATTTGTGTGTGGCGGGTGGGGAGGGAGTTGGGGGTGTGTCAAAATGCAACCTGTAACATGCCCCTTTAAAAAATGCAAGGCAGCTGTTGTCCATTACTGACCTCTTGTTAAAAATGACCCATGCAGGCCTTGCGACTCTCAGACCTGACATCCCCATTTTGGGGTGGGTTAACTAGGACAAGACAACTACAAGGAAAAGGGCCCATTTGCCAGTCAAATTAAAATGTATTTGAGGGCACAGCTGGCCTGGCCTTACTGACGTCGCAAATTTGCATAAAGTAGTAGCTAACCCTCTGGGAAAACCTTGATCCCCCACTCTGCCACCTGAAGCAAAGCTACTGGCTCAACAGAGCCTTGGATTCACAAAGATTCTCTGAAATGCCTGGGCCTGGCTCCCCTTTGATTCAGCTCAGCTGAACATTGTGTTGTTGACAGCGCTCCTGACGGTTTGACCTCGGCGTCTGCTATGGTCGCTGGGATCAGTGGGCAGAAGCCAGGGCTGTTCTCAAAGCTCTGGTCATTCGCGCTGAGAGGCAGGTTGTCAGGACGGGCAACCCGCCAGAGGCCCTGAATGTCCCAGCACATTCTTGCTGGGTCGGCCAAGGATGCAAGGCCCAGACTGCTCTTTGCTCAGGCCATTTCTCTGGGTTGTGTTTGCAGTGAATAGGGTTTCCAGGCAGGACTTCCCACCCGTTCTCAGGAACTTTTTCTGCTTTCCGAATCTGGAGAAAAGTTGGTCAGGAAATCGGGAAAATTGGCTCCTTGAACCCAGTAATACCCACAATGGGAAGTAAATGTACTACTCATAATGTATCTTTTAGACATTTTTCCTATTTATCGCTAGGGTTTCCAGGTGGGAATTCCCGCCCATACTTGGGATTTTTTTTTGCTTCTCTGTTCGCAAATCTCAAGAAAAGTTGGTCGGGAAATCGGGAAAATCGGCTCCCTGAACCCAGGTGCTTGGTAGTATCAGCGGTCACTTTGTGGAAACGATTCATCGTGGAGAACAGAAAACAGTTTATATCTCAGGATTCAGGAATGGGAAAGCGAAAAAAATTCCTGAGAACAGGCGGGAATCCCTGCCTGGAAACTCTAGCAGTGAACAGCCTTGAGGAATGAGGTAACCCTCCCCAACCCCACCAGCTCACCACTCACGATAAAAGCAGTAGATTCTCCAAGCCCAGTATTTCTCCAAGGTGCCACAAACCCACTGAAGGCACAGCACCAATTTAAACCCATCTTTGTCACCTCTGTGGGACTTGCGGGGCATGGGGAACTGACACCAGCCGCATGCTTACGCTGCTTGCTGTGCTATGAGTAATCAAGTCCTCTGTCTCTAACACAGGTGTCTCCTGTATTCTGCCAGCATCCGTGAAATAGTAACAGTCTGATTTGTTGGCTTGCAAGTAGCATAAAATCCCAGATCCTTCACAGACCCTGAGTTCAGGGGGAATGATGTAAGAGTAAAAGCCACCTACTTTCCAAAGGTCCTGGACAAGGATTCTCTGAACATGTGACGTTCTTGGCTGGTTTGTATGCCTAATGTTTGGTCTCCCCTAGGTCACTTTGTTCTGTTACAATAATTCAGTTGCCCATTCTTTCATTTGTTCAATTCCCCCAAAAGACATTAGTATCCTGCATAAGACACTCTTACCACTTTTTAATAGCAATAACAACAGCAAAACTTACAGAGTGTGAGACATTGTTCTAAAGGCTTTAGGCATTGTTCTCTATACCTTCTCTATACTACCATCTTTACTCCTCAGAACAACCCTCTAAAGTGGGTACTACCACCTCCAGTTGACACATTAGGAGACTGAGGCGCAAGTCGTACAGTTAGTCAGGGCTAGAGATGGGATTCAAACCCAGGCAGTCTGGCTTCAGTGCTCACTTTTCACCACTCATTAGACTGCCTCAGAGTAGGCATTTTTTATCCCAGGGCCATAATGAATGACAGGCCCAGAGATCTTGGTTTGAAATCTTAGGAAGATAATGCCAGTGAAACTTTTAACACTTGACTTTGACATACAGCATTTTAAAATACATTTTGACACTGTATATTAGACAATTAGACAATATTCCTCTTTGCTTTGATCTTTTCTATCCAGCCTATGTATAAATCCAGTCTCGAGTTTTCATACTCTGTATTAATTTCCTATTGCTGTGTAACAAATTATCAAACTCAGTGGCTTAAAACAACACAGATTTATTATCTTACAGTTCTGGAGGTCAGAAGTCCAAGGTGAGCTGGTGGGACTGCGTTCCTTCTGGAGGCTCTAGGAGAGAATCTGTATCCTTGCCTTTTCCGTTTTCTAGAGGCTGCCTGAATTCTTGGCTTCTAATCCTTTACTCCATCTTCAAAGCCAGCAGCATAGCATCTTCAAATCTCTCTCTCTCTCTCTCTCTCCACCCCGCCCACCTTCACCGCAGCCCTCTTGGTCAGTCTTTCCTTCATAAGGACCCTTGTGATTACATTGGGCCCATCCAGATAACCCAGGATCTTCTCCATCTCAAGCTCCTTAATTTAATCTCATTTCAAAGCCCCTTTTGCCATGTAAGGAAAAAATATTCACAGGGGATCAGGATGTAGATATCTTTCTTTTGGAGGGTTATCATTCTGCCTACCCTACACTCTAAGCAGTTGTCCCTTTATAGTATGGAGATTTTTACACAAGTATCTGCATTGGAGATTTAAACAAGCCCATTTACTAGATAATTAACAATCCATTTTGTCTTGGCTTTGAGAATGGAGCCCCGAGAGCATTTTACCTTTTGGGGTCAAAGAGAACATACTGCTAGAACACATGTGTTAGAAACCTTAACCAATGTAACAACATAAAAGCTTAACTATTTAAAAATGTACCTGAAGTCGAGCATTCATAAGCATGAACTCCTGTTGGTTTTTCATGTTTTCATTCATAGATTTTGAAAATATAAACCCCATCTTGACCTAAAATATAAAAAGGAAAAGAGGTTTAATTAAAACAATATGTTCTACATGTATCCTCATGTGCTCTGAGTTGGGCTATCATGAGTTAATGGCAATGTAAAAAAAAAAAAAAGAAAGAAAGAAAAAAAAAAAAAAAAAAAAAAGAATCTCTGACGTGGCAACACAGCATGGATTCTAGTCCTTGCTCCTAACTAGCTGTCTGATCTTGGGAAAGCTTAACTGGCCTGGCACATCATTTATTCACCCAAGATCAGCTGATTGAACTGGATGACTTCCAAAATCTTCTGCTCTATAAGCATACGGCCCCATGTCGCCTGATGTTGCTTCCTACTGTAAATCTCAAGACTGAATACTTAAAAACAAACAAACAGAAAAAAACCCTCTCTTTTGTGAGGTCCAGGGTAAACACAGTACATCCTTTCACCTTCTCTCCAGTTAGATGAGAGAATCTTTGTTTTTGAGAAGACGCCTTGTGCACGTGGAGGATAGGTTTCTCTGTGCTCCTTGTATTGTGTTTCAGGACCAGGTTTCTCAAGGTCACTATCGATTCTCTTCCTGTAATCCCTGCCCCTCTCCACATATCCCCTATTTCCATCCACCCACTGCTGACATCCCTTGGCCATCCTCCTCTACCCTCACCTTTGTTCTCTTCAAGCTACTACTGACGTTCTCAAAATGAGAAAACAAGGATAAATATCCTGGGAAACACAATTTTTAAATGACTGTATGGTGTTGCCTCTCTTGTTTATCTTACTTAAGTTCTTAAGCGGGCTGTCAACTCTAGGTGAGCCAGAACTCTAATTTTTTGTTCTTAATCCAATTGGGTAGGTACAGAATACCTTCAGTTGTTGATTTTACTTTCAGAAGAATGCAAAATTCAAGAAAATTACAACTGCTCTACCCTCCTCAGCAGTGTTGCGGATTCTCTTTGGTAGGCTGTTGGGCAGGGTGTGAACCCTGGCTCAGAGTGGCCAGTCTTAATGCTTTCTACCCAGTATTCTACAGAAAGCCAGCAGAGCTCCTATTTTCCATATCCTATCAGGAAATCTTGGGTTCTGGCTCACTGGGAAGAAGGTGGGGGATGGGGGGCATTTGCATGCCAGGTGGAATGGGTTGTCCCTGCTAGTGGGGCTCCAGGTGAGTGGGAACTACAAGGCAGACTTCAGCGGCTTTCCTGGATTGTGGCCCAAAGATACACCCTGGAATTACAGGGGCCTCTGATCAGAGTCAGCGTTAGTGCTGGGCACGGGAGGCCAAATCACGCCCAGAAAGAAGAGGCCTGGAACAGGCCTGGGAGGTCATGATGTTTCTCTCCCTCCCTGCCACTGCTCCACTCCATCCTGTGACCAGAGTTGGAGGCCACCCACTGATACTGGGGAGATTAGCATAAGTTTTCTCATTTCTACAAACTCGGACAACCCCATGTCAACCGTTTCCAATGGCAGACCAGAAAGGCAGAAGCAATATATTATCCATCTTGGCAGTCTCCATGGTGTCTTTTTCCATAAAAGTTTGCAGAAAGCAATAAGTGATACAAGAGAAGCATAGCTCAGGCCACTTGCCATTTCTTATTTTTCTTCTGCATATAAGACTGGCGAATTGAATTTTTACATACACTGCAAACATTTATAAAGAAAACAATTGTTCTCTAATCACATACACACACACACACACACACGATGTCACAGAGCTGTGTCTCTTATAGTGCTCCTATTTATTAAGGGGTGGGATCTTCCCTGAAGTGCAAGGACAGCTCTCATGTCAGCCATCTAGGTAAGAGAAACTATCTGGAAAGTTAGGATTTAGGCTTACGTGTTTCTGGGCCTTGCTCTCTTGGGTCTGGATTGTAGTTTGGATGTGTTAGGAGCCGTTCCCAAGGGTTAAAGGTAGAAGCTGAGCGGGGAGAAGAGCTTCCCTGTGGTCCTCGGGGGAGATCACACCTGAAAATGAGTGCACCACACCTTGTAAACTACATACTGGAGTTCAGTATTTTCAACCTTCCCCATACTAACAAAGCCATTTTCAAAAGTCTGTGAGGTTCCTTAGGGTGTCCAGAATACTCTCAGTGTTCTCTCTCCCACCCACAAAATATATATCAGAAATGATGACTAGAGTTAATACTGCTGTATGGTAAATAGGACAGTTGTTAAGAAAGTGAATCCTAATAGTTCTCATCACAAGGAGAAAAACTGCTTTCTTCTTTTCTTTTTATTGTATCTATACTTGATGGTAGATGTTAGCTGAACCTATTGTAGTAATCATTTCACAATACATGTAAGTCAGTACATCAGGCTGTTTGCCTTAATTGTATGTGGTGATGTATGTCAATTATTTCTCAATAAATCTGGAAAAAAAGAAAAGAAGCAAGAGTGATCTCGCAATAGGGATAACTTGGAATTCACTCCATTATATAAGCTAAGTCTTTTTAAAATTCCACTTTTTTAATTAAAGTTTATTGGGGTGACAATTGTTAGTAAAGTTACATAGATCTCAGGTGTACAATTCTGTAATACATCATCTATAAATCACATTGTGTGTTCACCATCCAGAGTCAGTTCTCCTTCCATCACCATATATTTGAGTCCCTTTACCCTCATCTCCCACCCCCCACCACCTTACCCTCTGGTAACCACTAAACTATTGTCTGTGTCTATTTTTGTTTCTCATTTGTTTGTCTTGTTCTTTTGTTGTTTTGGGTTTATATACCACATATCAGTGAAATCATATAGTTCTGTACTTTTTCTGTCTGACTTATTTCGCTTAGCATTATAATCTCAAGATCCATCCATTTGTCACAAATGGTTCTATTTCATCTTTTCTTACCACCAAATAGTATTCCATTGTGTATATATACCACAACTTCTTTATCCATCTATCGAAGGACATTTTAGTTGTTTCCATGTCTTGCCCACCATAAATAAAGCTGCAGTGAACATTGAAGCACACGTGTCTTTATGGATACATGTTTTCAGATTTGGGGGGTAGATGCCCAGGAGAGGGATTGCTGGGTCATATGGTAATTCTATTCGTAGAAAATTCCAACACTTTTATCATTGGTGACAAATGTCTTGATACAACTTATTCACCACTGTGTCTCAGTGGACTGAGAATGCTGATTTGAGTCCCTGCTGCCTTCATTTCTCCTTTGATTACTCCTGAGACCTTAAAAAGCATTCTTTAACGCTCCAGCCCTGCCTCAGCAGTGATACAGATTACAATGGAAATTGGGTATTTCTAAGGAGTGTGTGTGTGTGTGTGTGGGGGTGCAAGTTACAGGCAGCCTTCCTCCAGTGGCAACCTGGATTTGATTTTATAGAGGATAGATAGATAGATGATAGATAGCGATAATCCCATGACCTCTGTCATCCAAATTTCTGCGCTGACTCATTTCTTGATCAAATTACACATTAACTATCTACATTTATGACTGGTTGCTTAATTACAGTCATTTTCAATAAGTCGTGTTCCATGCAAACTAGCTCACTTCCCCTGCAAATTCCAGCCCGGAACCCACAGCTTCCGGGTGGTTTTTCCCAATGTAACCCCACCCACACTCCCAGGGCTCAATTACTGTTAATTTGGGTATTTCCTGCATAGTACGCTGTCTTCCGTTGACCATGCTGTCTACTTTCCCCAACTCGATTACAATGTTACGGGAAAGGCCAGCAGTCCTGGCCACTGGAAGGAAGAGACTCTTTCCGAACCGAAGTTGGTGATACGCGTCAGCACCAGGGGCAGGAAGAGCGCCAAGGGGGGCGCTCACAAGGAGCATGCGCGCAGCGCGGCCCTGCACGCCCGGCCGGGAGCCCGGAGCCCCACACGCGACCGCGCAGACCCGCCCTCTCCACCCGCCTACGTCCGGCGCGGCCCACGCGGTTTTTGCTCACTCACTGGGCAGCGGTCGGCGGAGGCGCGAAGACGGATGGTGGCAGAGTTCTTCAGGCTCGGGGTCCCCTAGACAGCGTCAGGAACCCGGCCTCGCCTCGCAGATGGACGAGCCTTGACACTGGATTCCGAGCCTCAGCCAATCAGCGCAGCCCTTGACTTCCTTAAAGAGCCCGCACGCCTGACCTAGGCCTACACCAGAAGCCTGCAAAGGGCAGATCAAAAGGGGGAGGAGGCAGAGGAAGCAAAACGACCGTCTCAAAGACCTCAGTGAGCCTTGTCAGTAACCTACGTGTGTAAGAATCCCAGCTTCTGTGCTGCACTAACCCTCCACAGACTTTCATGAGACTTGAATGAGCTGTCATTCTCCAGAAATGATTATCAACCACCACTGTTGGGTCTGTTTCCAGGAAGAGAATGTGTCCCATGAGAGGTTGTCACTTAGACATGTAATCCACAGTTATAAACATTTTTTTTAAGGGCTTTTCTACTTGCAGAATAGGTTTAATATTGAGAGTGGACAGAAAGCCAGAAGAGGAAGGAGACAGGTCCATGCAGTCTATCAAGTTCAGTCTCCTAGGGACAAACACTGACAGAACAAATGGAAAATACCCAGCACATCCTGTCTGCAACCTTGGGTTTATCATTTTTCGGAAGTCCTAATTCAAAAGGAAGAAGTGCTTCCACTAGAGGGCCCAGCTATGTTTCTATTGAATTGGAAACTGAAATTGCCCCCTGATTATTTTGGCACCTCATAGTGATAGAATTGGGATAACTGATCCCAATTACCAAGGGGAGGATTGTGTTCCAGCTATAGAAGGGCAAGGAGAACTGTGCATGACATCCAGAGATTCCCTGGGCACGTCTTAATACTCCCATGTGCGATAATAATGATCATTAGATAACTGCATGTGGGGACAGAGCCAGGAGAGCAGTTTCCAGGCTCTCGGCCTCATGTGGAAAGGAGCTGGCTCGGGCAGTAGATGGCCATCAGCTGTGACCAGTTAGCCATTAGCCACTAATATAACTGCTGTGGGCACGGTAGGTTGGTTGGTCTGCAGAGAAGCAGATGGCAGATTGCGGCTCCTGCTTCTTGTGTCTCCAACCCAGCCGCCAGCGAGAATATAGTGGTATGACTCCCCTATCTATGGCTCCGTTGGTGTTCCTTTTTGGCCTCACCATGTCCTGCATTCTTGTGCGGGGAGCGGGACCAGAGACCTTGCATGACACTGCAATAACCTGATAAATTCAGGATCACTTAAATTTCAGATCATGCAGAAATTAAAGTGTTGCATCACCAGACCAGGTGAAAAAATCCTGATCTACCAAGGTACTACATAGGGCAAGGGAAACATAAGTGAATGAAATAGGAAGCTGTGGTTATCAATTTTAGCCTAGCAACAAGCTGTAGAGGCAAGGACCATTGTAGGTAGCTATGTATATAAAATGTTAACTGAATTTTTTTCCCTGCCCCTCTTTCTCTATTACTTTATATGAAGAGTATTGGTGGAGACAAATATAATTTAGTTTCTAGGTCATAGTATGCCCAAATTGACATCACCTCAAAGCAATATGGTAGTTGGTAGGACTCTGTAATTCTCACATCTGTAAGGGATGAGTTTCTCTCATCTGAGCAAAGAGCAAGAATAAATCCTAGGTGGCAAAACAGGTAGACTGGGTTTTCTGTTTGCCCTCCCTCGTATCCACCTTCCTCCCTTCCCTGCCCTATTCTTTATCTTAGAAACTGACCTCTTCGGAAAACATCACCTGGGCTCTCCGCTGGTTTCCGTTTAGGTTTAAGCAATGCAGGCATCCAAAGAGATTGGAGGCAGGAGGAAAGGGAGGTAGTATGTGTTTTACCCATTCTTCTCTGTTTTGGGTTGAGGATCTTGCAGTGGCTGTGTCCCTTGACAACTGTAGCTCTTGACCAGGGGCCCTCCGCAGTGGCTTCAGCTCACAGAGCTCTGGAAATGCTTTCCTCCCTTGCTGTTTAGCCTAGAGATGGGATGGGCTTCCCGCTGTTACACCAAGACTGTCAACTTGATGGTTCTTAACCTCAACTTGATGGTTGGGATGCCTCAACTGAACGATTCTCTTAACCCTACCCATACCCCTTTAAATAGTGTCTACATTAATATCTCTGTAGTCCAACCAACTGAATAGAATTCAGATTTCTGATGGAAATGCAATGGATACACTTGAAACTGTATGCATACATTATAAATACTCTTGTATGTATGATATTGTTCACAATTTAAAATATAAGTGAAAAAAAGTGACCATGAGAATATATACCCTGGTAATTGAGATAAATCTTGGTATAGATATTGAACACATTTTATAATAGAATGTGGGGTAAGAGGATTAAAATCACTTATTTCAACAAGACATGAATATAACGTTTACTGGTATGTGCATTATTTCTAATGTATGAATTTGTGAATGTATGTGCGTATGTTTTGACACATACATACAAATAGGTGCTTTTTAAAATCATTTTGCATCGTAGCATAACGATTTTCATGTTGTCAAATAGCATTCATATGTGCCATTTTTAATAGGTGTAAGACTTTCAGAATATGTGAATACAATTTCCATTGTTGGATATTTCTGATTTTGTTTTGCTACTGTCAATAACATCATATGACCATCTTCATACATACAGCTTTTTAATATTTTGCCTGGAAATATTGGATTAAATAATGTAAATATTTTAGAGGGAGTTGATGTAAAATCTTCAACTCATTGAAAGCCTCCTACCCCAGGAAAGGAAAATTATTCAGTATTTTCCTGTGTATCCATAAAGTAGTTTTTTTAAAAAAAACAAGAAAGTTTAAGACATGCCTAGAAGTAATTCTTTTTAACAGAGATGCTTGTGCAAGGAGTGTGAATTTCTCCACTAATATGGGAACCAGAGTTAGCCAAAAACTTACAGTCTGTGATGGAAGGCAAGTTGTAGCACAGTGTGTGAGATTGAAGCTAGAAGCTCTTCATTATTAATATTCTGGAATGGTTTTGCCCAGGCTCTGGGGAACTGGTATGTATTTTAACCTTACACTTAAATCATGGACCACACCTGCAGCCTGGGCCGCGATCTGAAGCATCAGAGCAGCCCAGAGCCTCGTAAAGCCTTGTCGGAACTTTGTCAACAGTGACACCATGTGGCAGTGTAATATAATGACAGCAGTGGACTCGAGATCGTGTTCTCCTCCTGCCTAGAAATTTTTAAATTGAGATATAATTCATATACCATAAAATTCACCATTTTAAAGTGTACAGTTATCTTTTAGTATATTCGAGAGGTTGTACAACTATCACTTCTAATTCCATAACATTTTTGTCACCCCAAAAAGAAACCTTGTACCCTTAGCAGTCACCCCATTCTCCCCTTTCCCCCCAGCCTTGGGCAACTCCTACTCTGCTTTCTACCTCAATAGATTCACCTATTCTAGACATTTCATATAAATAGAATCATAAATATATGGCCTTTTGTATCTGGCTTCTTTCACTTAACATAAAGTTTTCAGTTTTCATCCAAGTTATAGCATGTTCCAGCACTTCATTCCTTTTTATGGCTGAATAATTTTCCAATGTGTAGATATAACACATTTTGTTTACCCATTCAAAATTGGTGGACGTTTGGATTGTTCCTTCTTTTCTTGCTGTTGTTAATAATGCTTCTCTGAACATTTGTAGACAAGTTTTTGTACATATGTTTTCAATTCTCTTGAGTATATATATATATACAATGTTTCCCCGAAGATAAGACCTAGCCGGACCATCAGCTCTAATGCGTCTTTTGGAGCAAAAATTAATATAAGACCCAGTGTTATATTATATAAGACCCGGTCTTATAGTAAAATAAGACCAGGTGTTCTATTAATTTTTGCTCCAAAAGACTCATTAGAAAGCTGATGGTCCGGCTAGGTCTTATTTTTGGAGAAACACGGTAGGAGTGGAATTACTGAGTCATACAGTAACTCTATATTCAACTTTTTGAGGTTGCGCAAATAAACAATGCCACAAGGAGTAAATAAGGACATTGATTTCACCATGCACTTAAACAGTGGTTAACACAGACATTGGAACAGAGTACCTGTTCAGTTGAACCACTTCAGTTGTGCCACTTCCTAGCTGTGTAAGTTTAGCCCAGTTACTTAAACTCTGTGCTTCAATATCCATTTCTCCAAAATAGGGGCAATAATAGCATCTTTTTCATAGGATTGTTATAAAATTTAAATGAGCTAATATATGTAAATCACCAATACGAAATTCTGACGTTAAAAATTCTATATGTTTAGAAAAATGCTGTATGTTTTACTATTACTGCTATTTTTATGTTTATTATAATTATTGCATTTTGTTTTGTTAATAGGTGAAAAAAAGTTTTGCTATAGTTTGTTGAGGTTTGCCATTGAAATGGAATAATCAGAGGTGACAGTAATTTAAGGGGGCAGCAAAGTCAAGGAAAGCTTTTTTTGAGCAGGGGGATATTATATTTCAGAGTGTAACCTGAATAAAACTGAGGCTTCACATGGTTTGGTCCAAGCATGTAATAGCATTCTAAGAAAACATAAACTGACTGCCGAAGCATTGAAGAATAATATTTAAGCTTTCTTAAGGAGTCTCTGCAAATGTTCTGTGCAGCATATTGAACAAGAAGCTCCTCAAATCTTCTCTAGATATTTCTCTCTTTCCAAACTTTTCCCACTCAAAGGAGCTGCGTATATTTCTCTTTTTTTTTCAACCAGGAGGCCTCCATGCTAACTTCCTTCTCCTACAGCCCGTGCAACTCACATGACCCTGTTCTCAGCTTGTGACTCTCCGCCTCCTGCATCCCTGAGAAAGTCAGCCTGGTCTCCTACCCTGAATGCCTTTTTAAAAAAATAGAAAAACAGTCTCCGAACTCTGATGAATAAAATGACCTACCTCGTTATGTATTCCCTCTCGCAGCTCTTCACAAGACACAACATCTTTTTGTGTCAGCCAGGGACACCAAAAGACCATACGCAGACCTCAGCGCCCATTCCTTTTCCCCTCCTTCTATGGCAAGCATCCCCAGAAGTGCTGCATAGCCTGGCTTGGCAGTGTCCATCCAAGTTCTTCCCAGCAAACTTGGGAATCAGTGTGTTGATGTTAGAGTTTATTCTACCCCATGCCAACTCCCCATTTTCCTTTTGCCATCCAAGAACACATGATAAAGGAAGCATTAACTGGGTTAAAATTTGTGTGGTCACAGCAGGAATTAATTATTCCCTTTACCAAAATGAAGCAAATGGGGATTATATGTGAAATACAGTGTGATATGTGGTAGATACCCAATGATTTTGCTTGAGACCAACCCTACTACACCAGAAGCAAAGAAGGACGACCTTTTCCCAACCCCAACCTAGGCTAGCCCTCACTGGGTTTGGGGAAACTGCTTATTGGATTATTGGGTTTGGGTTTGGGGCCTTGAATTGAGAGAGGTGGACATCCAGGGATAGAAGTATACCCACAATGCTTCTCATTTTCCATGTCTACCTTAATATTTGAAACCATACTGTCACTCTCCTATCTCACTCTGAAAATCTGCTACAGTTTGCTCTTTTGCTTTGTCATCTCTGATTAGCACAAAATCAGCAGGAATTTCTGGGTTGGGGCCTTCACTTGTCTATAGATGTCTATAACTCTAGTCGGTAAGTCACACATTCCTGCTTAGTTTGTTCATGCACAAGCAAGAATGAAACCCATGCTTTCCTCTTAACTCTCCACTCTGCCATATTTTGTAAGGAAGTAACACAGTTCATCCCCAGAGTTCACACACACCCCTTAATGCTGATGGCATTTTTCAGCCTCTGAGGCTTTCCCTCTGCATATCTTGTCAAAAGAATGCTCTAAGCTTAACTGAAAACCTTCTTCTCTCTTCCGTGGCACAAGGGTTCCTGTGCATTTCTTCAACTTCTGCTAGGAAGTGAACTGGACCGGCCATTTTGCAGCTTGATTAATAGCAAGTTCCAGGAACAGGACCAAGGCCTTGGACTGCTCCCAGAATACCTTTACCAACTTTCCATTTCCAGAAAGGATTGTAATTTATTCTTAACAAATGATGAGTCTTTTGACTGCTTAAAACCAGTTTTCCATTGGTCATTTAACAAGAGAGTTTTTGTTTCATTTTTAGACTTCCCGAATTTAGAGACCTCACAAATATTGTGAAAGCCTGAAACTCTGGCTATAACATCCTACTCTGGAATAGCATATCAAAGCAAATATATCATCCTTGGTTGCCTTTTTTCCTTTACTACTAATATCCATCATCAAGTTATGTTAGTTCTACTTCCAAAACGTGGTTTACAGCAGCAGCTCCTAAACGTCTCCCAGCTTCCACATTGGCCTCTCTACATTTCATTCTTCAGACCACAGCTAGAATGATATTTTTAGAACATCCATCAGGTAATGCCCCTGCTTTCACTCCTCCAGAGGTTTTCCGTTGCAATTAGTATCCAACCTTCTTCCCTTGGTCCTCAAGGCCCTTTGTGATATGATCTGACCCGTCACCCCGCCCTTCACACTACACTCCAGCCACAGTGACCTTTCCATCCTCAGAAACTGCGAACTTTGTTCCCTCCTTATTGTCTTGATACCTGTTGACCCTTCTGCCAGGAATGCTCTTCCTGCAGATCTTTGCCTGGTTGTCTTCATAAACGATTTATCAAATACCACCTCCCCGGGCCACCATAACTAAAGGAGCCTCACGTCCAGGCATTCTACCATATTGTCCCACCTTTCTTGTCTTTTTTTTCTTTTAAATAGGACTTTTCAGTATCTGAAATTTCTGTTTATTAGTTTATGTTTGGACTCTCTCTCTCTCTCAGAACACAAAGGCCTTGATATCCTTTCAGGGAAAGGTGTGGAAAAGAAAACAATGACTCATTCTTTCATGATGAATCTATAATCATGAGTGGCAGATTACATAGGTTCTCAAATCAGGTCACCTGGCTATGACTATGTAATATTCATTGATAAACAACTTACTCATATCAGAAAACAAAAATCAATTTTTCCATTCAAGGTAGGGGTTTTAAAGACTTTTAGACTTTCAGAACTCATATTGTTCTTGGTTTAAAACCACGTGTGAGTAGAAAATAGTACTTTTGGAGGCAATTCCACAAGGGGCATTTAAACTAATTCACGTCCTTAAAATGGTGAAATGACTCACAAGGGGAATGTTTCATTTCTATAACATTCACTTAGGTGTCTAGTTCTAGGATATTAAATCAATAAAACATTTCCCAGAATCCTCTGAAAGGGCATCTCCCAATTGCAAACTCTATTTTTAATGGCCTTTAGTTCATTTATTGAGATTCCTTGAAATTCAATTGTTTACCATAGAGTGTTCCCAAATTCCCACAGCATTTATCCAAGTCATAAGTATTATTATTTTTAAAAGATTTTTATTAAAATATAGCTAACATGCAACATTATGTTAGTTTCAGGTGTACACCATAGTTATTCAACATTTATATATCTAAAGAAGTGATCACCCTGGTTAATCTAGAACCATCTGACACCGTACCACATTATCACAATATTATTGACTACATTCCCCATGCTGTACATTACATCCCCATGACTTGTTTGTTTTATACCTGGAGATTTAAACCTCTTATTCTCCTTCACCTTCCCCCCCTCCCCCGTTTTTAATTTTTCAATTACAGTTGACATTCAGTATTATTTTATATTAATTTCAGGTGTACAGCATAGTGGTCAGACATTTGTATAATTTAAGAAATTATCTCCCTGACTAGTCTAGCACTCACCTGGCACTGTACATAGTTATTACTATGTTATTGACTATGCTCCCTACGCTTTACTTTACATCCCCATGACTATTTTACAACTATCATTTTATACTTCTTACTCCCTTCATCTTTTACACCCTGCTGCCCAACCCCTTCCCATCTATCACCCCAACGAATCTAGTACCCATCTGACACCGTACATAGTTATTACAATATTATTGACTATATTCCTTGTGCTATACCCTACATCCCCATGACTACTGTGTAACAACTAATTTGTACTTCTTACTCCCTTCCCTTTTTTCACTCATCCCCAACCCCCCTTCCATCTGGCAACCACCAAAATGTTCTCTGTATCTATGAGCTTGTTTTTGTTTTGTTTTCTTATTTTGTTCTTTAGATTCCACATATAAGTGAAATCTCATGTCTTTCTTTGTCTGACACTCCACTCAGCACAATTCCCTCCAGGTCCATCCATGCGGCCACAGATGGCAAGAACCCATTCCCTTCCCTGGCTGAGCAATATTCCATTGTATATATCTATCACCTCCTCTTTATCCATTCTTCCATCGACGGACACCCAGGCTGCATTCACATCTTGGCTATTGTAAACAATACTGCAGTGAACATATGAGTGTGGATGCACACGTTTCCTCGAATTAGCGTTTGGGTTTCTTTAGATAAATACCCTGAAGTAGGATTACTGGGTCCTTCTTTGTCTCTTGTTATAGCCTTTGTTTTAAAGTCTGTTTTGTCTGACATAAGTGTTGCTACCCCAGCCTTTTTTTTTTTTTCATGAACTTTTTCCATCCCTTTACACTCTGTGTGTGTGTCTTTCAATCTGAAGTGAGTCTCTTGTTGGTAACATATGGAAGCGTCTTGTTTTCTTATCCATTCAGTCATCCTATGTATTTTGAATGGAGCATTTAATCCATTTACATTGAAAATGATTGTTGATAGATATGTAGCTATTGCCATTTTATTATTCGTAATTTTGATTCTTTTTTTTTAATCTTAAAGAAGTCCCTCTAAGATTCCTTGTAATATTGGTTTGGTGTTGATGAACTCCATTAGCTTTTTCTTGTCTGGGAAACTCTGTCCTTCGATTCTGAATGATGGCTTTGCTGGGTAGATTAATCTTGATTGTAGGTCCTTGTGTTTCATCATGTTGAATATTTTGTGCCAATGCCTTCTGGCCTGCAAAGTTTCTGTTAAGAAATCAGCTGACAGTCTTATGGGGCCTCCGTTATAAATTACTAGTTGCCTTTCTCTTACTGCTTTTAGGATCCTCTCTTTGTCTTTAACCTTTGCCATTTTAATTATAATGTGTCTTGGTGTGGGCCTGTTTGGATTTATCTTGCTTGGGACTCTCTGTGCTTCCTGGACTCGTATGTCTATTTACTTCACCAACTTAGGAAAGTTTTCAGTCATCATTTTTTCAAATTGGTTCTCAATCCCTTGCTTTCTCTTTTCTCCTTCTGGTACCACTATGAAGTGAATGTCGTTATTCTTGATGTCGTCCCAGAGGAGTTTCTTAAACTATCCTCATTTTTTTGGATTCTTTTTTTTTTTTTTCCTGCTGTTCCAGTTCGGTGTGTTTTCTGTTACATTGTCTTCCAAATGGTCAATTTAATTCTCTGCTTCATCTAGTCTGCTACTGATTCCTTCTAGTGCATTCTTCATTTCAGTTATTGTATTCTTCACTTCTGACTGGTTCTTTTTAATGGTTTCTATATCCTTTTTATGCTTGCTATCTCTTTGTTGAAGTTCTCACTAAGTTCCTTGAGCATCCTTATAACCATTGTTTTGAACTCTGTCTCTGGTAGGTTACTTGCCTTCATTTTGTTTAGTTCTTTTTCTGGAGTTTTCTCCTGTTCTTTCATTTGGGATGTATTTCTTTGTTTCCACATTTTGGAGGCCTCGCTGTTTGTTTCTATATATTAGGTAGATCTGCTACAACCCCCAGTGTTGGCCAGGTGACGTTATGTAGTAGGTGCTCTTTGGGGCCCAGTAGCACAGTCTCCCTGGTCACCTGCGCTGGGTGCTCCAAGAGTGTCCCTTGTGTGGATTGTGTGTGCCCTCCTGTTATAGTTGAGCCTTCATTGCTATTGGCATGTCAGTGAGTGAGACTGACCCTCAGGCTGATTGGCTATGGGATTTGGCCACGTCCACAGCTTATAGGCTGCTGTGTGGGGGACTTACCCCACTGAGTGGGATTTGCTCCAGTGGGCTCTGGTGCCTGTTGAGACCACCCTTTGTGAATGCCATTTGTGGTGCTAATTGGGCAGTGCTCTGCTGTGGTCTGAAGCCAACTCCAAGTGTGTTGGTTCTGGCTGCTCTTAGAGAAAGTGCCTCCAGCATTGGGTGGGATAGGATTCCAGTGAGTCAGCAGGGAGGAGCAGTGGAGCTCACCAGACCAATAAGATTCAGATTTGTCCGTAAGCCTAGCGGGGAGGGCTCAACATAGGAAAGATGGTGCTCGTTTGCTATCTGTATGGGAGTAGAACTCATCGCAGGGAAAATGCTGACTGTCCTCCAACCCTCATGCCAAAGCCACACTATGTAGTCTGCCCCCCAACCCTGTATGTCTCCCATACCTGCCCCCCCGCTCCCCCTCCCCCCCCCCCCCCCCCCGAGTTACTGTTCCTCCGCTGGAGCCCAAGGTGTGTCCCTGGGAGTGAGAGAATTTGTGTGCAGGCCCTTTAAGAGGAAGCCTGCTTTTCCCGCCGCCTTCCATCCCACCTGGGTGGTCAGAATTCTCACTGTTTTTCACAGTCAGATATTATGGGAGCTTCTCTTCCCAACACTAGTACTCTGGACTAGGGAGGCTGGTGTGGGGCTGGGGTCCCTCGCTCCTCTGGGGGGAACCTCCATGGCTGAGCTATCCATCCAGGTTCTCAACCTCCACATGGAGGTTTGGGGATAGACATTTCCGTGTCTCCACCCCTCCTTCCAGTGTCGACATGGCTTCTTGTTTATATCCTTAGAAATAAAACTTCTGTTCAGTCAGACTTCAGATAGTTCTCCAGGTTGATTTTTCTATAATTTAGTTGCAATTTTAATTTGGTCATGGTAGGAAGCAGGCATAGTATTTACTCCACCATCTTTGATTTCCAAGTCATAATTATTTATGTCTGGGTTTATGAATTCCTTGAGGACAGGGGGCATTGTTGGAGGCCTCATCTTTGTTTAAAACTACCCACACTCTAGGAGTTTCCTTTGCAGGTAAAGGCTTTTTACCATGCCAGCTTTTCCCCAGCTCAGGATAGGAAGGAAGGAGACAAATAAATACAGTGTAAATGAAAGAAGCATCTGAGCATGGGTGTTAAGTGATGACAGCTGCTACCCCTGGCCATTCACACATGTTAATTACTCCTGCATCTTAAACAGGTGTATTGTATAACCAGGGCAAAGTATTCTGCTCCATGAAGCCTGTTTAGCACCAATCTATGGGGGTATGAAAAAATGGCAAAGATAGAGGCAATAGAACATGGGAGTTGGTGGATGGGGACAGAGAGATAGGAATGGGTATAACATAGGGCAGTAGTTTACAAACCTACACAATCAAAACTAGAACATGGGGACAATGGGTATTGTCTTTATATAATAATAAAATGCAAACAAAGCAGTTTGTCAATTTTTTTTTAAAGTATCTTTATTAGATTCTGTTTTTGATGATCGAGAATGTCTACAGGAAATTGCTTCTTCACTGGAAAATTGCTAGCATCACTTTAGCCCCAGTTCTAAAACACTGCAATCGATCCTCCTTCTAAGATCAGGACAGACAGGGATCCTCTCTTGATTTAGGGGCAAAAGTGGAAGTGGAATGGGCAGAGGTCAAGTGAAGGGTGGTATTGATACTAATTAACCAAATTAAATGGAAGAAGGGGAGTCATTACTGCACTTGCAAAGAACTCCTGCTTCATTTCTCTTCTTATACATTATACAATCAATTTTGAAAACTTCAGTGTGCACGTGAATCACCTCAGGTTGGACTCAGTGGACTCCCAAGACCACTCTCCAGGGAACTGGATTCAACAGGTCCTGTTAGAACCCTGAAATCTGTATTGAACCACGCACCTCAAGTCAACGGTGTTGCACGTGACACTCAGAAACAGCACATCAGCAGGAATGAGTTTTCACCCCTAACAATGAACAAAGTAAGAGGAGCAAGAATGGGAAATAGCGATACTGGAAATGAGCAGCATGTCTGGTTCTTCAGCTCTGGCTTCCAACTGCTCTTCTCCTATCTCAGCGCTTCTCTATCCCCTTCGCCCAAATCACGAAACCCACAGGAAGTTTTAGGACTAATGCCCCCCTGGCTGTTTGGATTTTCATATATTTTTTAAGTGATAAAATCTCTTTTTCTAAACACATCCAGTTTTTCTATTTCCGGAGTATATCAAAGACTTCATTAAGAAGCTTGATAAACTGTGTGGGAAAATGAATGGCTGAAGGGTGGAAACAGGTGGGTGAGATGAACAAGATCACAAATCCTCAGATTACTAATATGTAAATCACTGAGCCCCAAGATGAACAAAAATCTTCCGTTCTCATAACAACTTGAGAGAAAGACAAATTCCATTTGCCTCCTGCATTTCCTACTGATCATTACATAGACTTGAACATTGCTTTGGTAAAACAAACAAAACTAAACATCCCCCCAGTTTTAAAAACCAAAGAGACCAGCTAAGAGGATATTACTTAGTCCTGACCATTTAGTAAATTATTTGCTGAAGATTACGTAGCTATTAGGTGGGTGCAAAAGTAATTGTGGTTTAAGAGGTTAAAAATAATTGCAAAAACCTCAATTACTTTTGCATCAACCTAATAATTAGTGATAGGTAGCTCTAGAGCCAGTCTTTCTGATTTGATAGTCATGACCACACTAGCAGGTCATGAGCTATACGTCCTGGGTCTTGACCGTCATTTTTAGAAAAATGAAATAGATTAAATAGAAAATATCAGAGGAATTAAACTTGGGGAAACACTGCTCTATTCCACCATGTAGCATCAAAAAAGAGATTTGAAATAGGGAGCATCTGAGCTGAATCTCCAAGTCTATTACAATTTTATTGAGGCCAAAGAGAATTTCACATTCCCCACCAGATGTTTTAAGGCATTATCATCCCCAGTATTTTTCCAAGTTTAAACAATAAAAAATAGATGCTATTCTTGAAACTGGAGGCCAAATGAGTCCGGGCTCGTGCTGCCTGCATGACTCAGCCAATAGACCGACACAGGAGATGGGTCCTAGAATAAGCGTTTATTATCAGAGCCCCTGTGGTCTGAAAAGCTAGCAGGTTAACACCTCCAAAAACTGCCTTAACATTCTCAGACCAGCCTGGGATAATTAAGGGAAAATCTGGACATTCCTCCAGAGGCCACGTAATGGTTACGGAGTCTGCACGGAGACTTCCCTCAGGCGATGTGGCTCTCCAACATGGTCATCAAACCAGGAGCAGTGATGACAGTAACCTGGGAAGAATATTAGGGCATAGAGCATTCTTGGGTGTGACTCATGATGAGAAGTTCTTTTAATGACCAATTTAAGTTTCTTTATGTCGAGGAACTCTGAGGAGGTTTCCAATGCACCATTTAAAAATACATCTCCTATTATACACACACACCTACTTTCTAAAATAAAAACCAAAGCCATACTGGTGTGTAGTTTTACTTTCTAATTTATGTTGCAGAGTTATATCAAGTTATGTCAAGGTGTTCTGTATTCTTGTAAAAGCTTTTATCAAAAGGGGTGGGGGAAACCTGATGGCAGAATATAAAGTGTCTGGATTCTGAAGGTAAAACCAACATCTGAAATCTTTCTGATGATTTCAGACATTGCTTTGCTTTAAACCTGCGTTTAAAACATACCGGATGTTGATTTAATTCTTGAAGCTTTTCATTTAAAAGGCTGATTTATGGGAAACCGCAGTGGTTAAGTTTCACTTTTGGTTTAATTTACTTTTTTTTTTTTTAAATTCCAAAAGCAGACATCCACATGGAATGGTCAGATAAGAAGAGGAAGCTGTCAGCCGGTCCGGACTCTCCCTCACCCCACCCCACCCCACCCCCCAGGTGGGCGGGGCAAATTCATAATTCGAGCTCACGCACCGCGTTCTCATCGCAGCCACGGGCTCAGCGTCCCCAGTCTCCACGCGAGTCTCTACGCGAGTCTCCCAGCTGCAGGTAGGGAGGGTTCTCTACCCTGGGACTCACCCCCTGGTCGGAATCTCCGGCCGTCTCCCTGGGCACTTGAAAGATGTATACAGTCTGTAGACCCTTTCTTTGAGATGGAGAGAAGAGAAGGGGAAAGGGAAGCTTGATGGTGAACAGGTAAAATGTTTGGCGTTTCTCTAGGCGGGATTCAGTTTTGTTTAATATCACTCTTGTAAATATGTTTGTGCGCGTTCATAAATATGATCCTGAGGTAGGTAGTGGGTGTAGGGGTAAATTTCTAGGCAGGAGGTCGGGACACCTGTGTCCAAATCCGTCTCAGTCACTCACTAGCAGTGTGCTCTGGGTAAGGCAGCATGTCTGCAGCATCTCCTCCAGTCCTTTCTGTGAGACCCAGGATACTGGAACCTGAGTTCATTGCTCTGTCTGCGCTGGGGACCTAAGGGAGTCCTGAAGGAGGAAGAGAGGAACATTAAAAAAAAAAAGTTAAGACATTTCTTAAACACATTGACCTTGGCTTATGTCAAAGTACAATTTGGGGTTGTCTTATATCACAGGGAGTACTTTAAATACTATTGTTCCACCTTGCTTTTTGCACCTAAAATAAATACGTATACATATTGTGGATGATTTTCTATAGATGAAATAGCCTTCTAAAATGTTTATTTATTTTTTTTTTAAATGGCTGTATTCCATGGTGTTGGATAACAAAATAAAATGAATCCCCCGTGCTGGGTATAAAGGTTCTTTACAGTGGTTCACTATCTTAGCCATTCACTGAATATTATTGCACATAAGTCTCAGGTACATTGCTGGTTATTTCCTTCAGGTAAACTCTTAGAAACATAACTACTTAGTCAAAGAGTCTTAATATTTTAAAGGCCTTTTAATGCAAATTGAAAATTGCCTTCCAGAAAGATTGTTGTGCCAGTTCACACTGGCAGTTTTTAAGAACTATGATACTTTGAAGAAAAAAATTAGCCTTTTTCAGAGGAAGAGGATAGGCAGAGGTTACAGTACAGCAATTAGAGTGCAATCTTAAAGGAAACCCCAGAAATACTGGGGGGAATTGAGGCCCCCACGTGGGCAATTGCCATCTATCTCAGGGTCACTGAGGGGAAGGAGTTTGGACACAGGATTTAGTCCGGTTTGATAGTTTAGTAGTGATTTAATAGATCAACCCTCTTAGATCAACCGTCTTGATCTATTAATGGGGAGAGTTTTCAGCTCACTTGCAGATACTTTATCAATCTCTGAGAATATTTTTTTTGAAATCCAATCATAGTTCATATACATTGAGTAAAAATGAAAGGAAACCCTAAACCAGAAGATATCAAGACATTCATTGCTCCTCCTTTTGAGAAACAAAGCTTGAACTCTTTCCCTGTCTTTTCCTCTTATTCTTTCTACCCTTGGGAGATAGACTAGTATGAGTTCCATAGTATTATACTGGGCTCCCCCCAGGGACAAACCTGCTTCCCCATCCTGAATGAACCATCACTTCTTCCCTAGTTCACATTTCCTTGCTCTTTGAATATCTCAGTTCTTGTCTGGGAATTCAGATACACATTGGCAAAATTACTCGTGATCCATGAGTGGATTTAATGCCCCTCTGATTTATTCAACAATTCTTTGTTTGGAGTTAGGAGTTTCTTAAAGTCTCTTCTGCCCAATAATTGTATTTGTGTTTATGATGTCACATTCGTATTTTACAATTGTGTTATATCAATTCTAGCCCAAAGAAAGGACAGCCAGATAGCTGTGGCGGCAGTCTCATTTCAACATTTGTGTTCTCACAGACCTGCAGGCCATCCTTATCCCCATCTACAGTGCAGACAGTAAGGAGAGAAATAAGTATTATGCACCTCACACTAGCAAGAGGATGATGGCTCGTTTAACCCTTTTTGTATATGTACATGAAGGAGTCATACAGGTTGGTAAGAAAACAGTAAAATAGGCCCAAAAAATGATCAGATAATTCACAAAAGAAGTAAAGCAATCAATTCACATGAAAAATTCAAGTTTTAACTTAAAAAAATTTAAGAGTTTTATTAAAATATAGCTAACATATAATACAATATTAATTTCAGGGGTATACTATAGTTATTCAACATTTATATTCACCTAAAGAAGTGATCACCATAATTCCAGCAACCATCTGACACCGTACCACGCTATTAGAATATTATTGACTATATTCCCCGTGCTGTACATTACATCCCCATGACTTAGTTGTTTTATGCCTGGAAATTTGAACCTCTTATTCCCCTCGACTTTCCACCCCTTTTTTAATTTTTCAATTACAGTAGACATTCATTATTATTTTATGTGAATTTCCAGTGTATAGCATAGTCGTTAGACATTTACGTAATTTAAGAAGTGATCCCCCTGACTAGTCTAGTACCCACCTGACACTACATAGTTATTACCATATTATTGACTATATTCCCTATGCTGTACTTTACATCCCCATGACTATTTTGTAAATGCTAATTTGTATTTCTTAATCCCTTCACCTTTTTCACCCTGTCCCCCAACCCACTCCCATTTATCACCCTGATAAATCTAGTACCCATCTGACAGCATATGTATTAACTTATTTTTTTAAGATAATTTCTGGCCTCGCTGATTACTTCTTGTGCTAATAATAGGCAACTGTTTTTTTCAAGTTGTACTTTTTAAGTAAGCAAATTAGAAAAAATGTTTTTAAAACAATATCCAGTGCTGGATAAAGATCCAGTATAACTGGTACCAGTTATCCACATGAATCAAGAACCAGGAAAATGTTCTTTCTCCTTGATCAATAATTCCACTTAGGTAAATCTATCCTGAGGGTCTAGTCTGGGGCCTGGGGCACAGTAGACACTTAACAAATATTTGCTGAATACACAAACACTTTTGACATTTTAAAAATTGTAAACAAACAAAAAAAAATTGGAAACAATCTTATACCTCACAATAGAGGCACTAAGCATTATGGGACCACTAAATAAGATAGTTATGAATATCATGCAGTAAAGTGAAAAATATTTGTCATATTAAATGAAAAAATGGGTATTAAATATATGACAAGTTTATAATTACTTTTTAAAAGATTCATGGGGGAAACGACCGGAAGAAAAATATATACTAACATGCTCACAGTGGTTGCAAGTTTTCTCAGCATTGGTATTATTGACATTTCGGGCCAGAATATGTCTGCTGTGGGGCTTTCCTCTGCATTGTAGGATGTTTAGCAGCATCCCTGGCTTCTACCCAGAAGACAGTAGCAACTTTCCCCTTCACCCCATTTTGACATCCAAAAATGATTCCAGGAATTACCGGGGTTAAAGTGATAGAATAATATGTAGCTTTTCCTTTCTTTTCTCATTTTCTGTAATGTGTTTATTGCTTTAATAATGAAGAAAAACATAAAGATAAACAAATATTATTCTACCTCACTTCAGATGTTTGGGATTTGGTGTTCTTTCCACTATACTACTCTGTCTGCCAAATCCTCTGTGACTTGGCAAGGTAAAATGGTTCATTAAATTTTGTTTTTATGATAATAAAAATAAAACATCCATTCGTTTGAAAATTAGGACACAGGAAAACTCTAAAGGAATCATTTACAATCTCCTCTCCTTTTTTCCTTTTCTTTCTTTTCTCCTGCCCTTTCTTCCTTTTAGAAAACTGCAGAGAGATGAACACCCACCTAGCCTCCCTCTAATTTCACTCCTAGAGATAACCAGTCAGCATCTTGGTATGGATTTTTCTGGACATACATGTTTAAACATACACACAAAATTTTTTTTGACAAAAGTGGATTTCTGCTACATATACTGTTCTGCAGCTTACTTTCTACACCTCTGCAAAATCAATACATATATATGTACTTAATTCTGTCCCTAATGGTATTACATTGTATGAATATACCAAAATTTATTAACCACTTAGATTATCTAGGGTATTCTCAGTTTGGGGCTAATATTAGCAATGCTATCCCTTTACATATATTGTTATGTGTATGTGTTTTTGTTTTTTTGTAGGACATATTTCTAGGAGAGGAAGTGAAAGCTAATATGACATATACTTGTACATTTAAATTTTTCATAGAAATTACCAAATTGCCCTCCAAAAAAAGTTATACAATTTCATAGTCCTACCATTAGTGGATGAGAAAATCCATTTATTCATATCCTCAAAAATGCTAAATATTAGGAATCTTTGTAATTTTGGTCAAGCTAATAAGAGAAAAATGGTATTTCATGTCTTAAATTTATTCCTTTTTTATTGGTTAGATTGAGCAGTCTTTCCTATATTTAGACGTCAGTTGTAGTTCTTATTCTCTGAACTGTGTGTTAGAACCTTTTGCTCATTTTCCTGCTAGGTGTGTGTAGTTTTTTTTTTTTACAGATTTTTAGGAGCTATGTATTAGCAACATTAATCTTTTGCTTTATATATGTGTGTGTAGCATTGATTAGTTGAGCCTTTGTGAGTTTTAAATGTATACAGAGGTCAAACAGACCCTAAGAGGGAAAACTAACTTTCTTCTCAAAGTGCATAAATGTATGTATAACACAAGAGAGAAAATGTTTTATTAAACAGACAGATTGGCTGAAATCAGTAAGTCTTCTTTATTTATTCCCTAATTGAATACAAGCTCCAAGAGAAGAGGGAGTTTTCTTTCCTGTTCACTGCTGTATCCCCAGTGCCTAAAATAGTGCCTGGCACAGAGTCGGTGCTCAGTTGGTGTTTGCTGAGAAAGAATTGGGAGAATTTCAAGCAGGATGACAAAATGAAGACTAGAATCTAGGCAGATACCCCTGGCAGAGTGGCTGTGAGTCATTCACATGTTAGTATGAATTAGTCAAATCCAACTGTTTCTCCTTCTCATTCCCCCTGCTACTAATGGAATCAGCTTATTGCAGGAATAGGATTTATTATCTGGAATAAGTGAAGGATAGAAGAGGAGATTTTTGAAGGATGGTACCTGGAGGAGAGCTGACATGGTTGGAATAGTGATACGGAAGGCTTGAATAGTTAAAGGGTATGATGAAAATATGCAGCTGCTGGAGGGTTGGGGGAGAATTGAGTGAAATGTGTAAGTCAGATTCTCCTTGCTTTGAAATTTTATATAAGGCAGGTTTGAATTTCTAGATGTTAATACTACAGAAAAAACATGAAATAGTTGAGAGGATTTTGGTGCAACATTTTTTTTCTTGACTTCTTTTGAGTGTGCATTACAAGTTTTTCCTCAGGACTTGTAATTAAATTTTTAACTTCTCATCAATAGTAACTTTTTAAAATTTGGTTTTATATGGCTCTGGGATGTTAAGTGACGGTACTGAACTTCTAAATCCCCTGCTGCAGTTCCGTACTTACAAGTCAGTCATTGTCTGGTTATCAGAAGATTGTTTCAATTAGAACTGCCAAGTCCCATAATGTCTGGGTATTCAACTACTGAGTAAAACAGTTTTCTTTTTGTGTTTTCCATAATTAGGTCATTTCAGAAAAATGAGGATATTTAGTGGCTTTACATTCATGACCTACTGTCATTTGCTGAAAGGTAAGACGACAAGCCAATCCTTTTGTTAGGTTCTATATTTAAAATATTTTAACCAGAAGTTAAAAACTAAAATAACTTAAAATGGATGTATATTTTTTAATAAATAAGACGTTGTATTTTTCCTTCTTTATTTCATAAACTCCTATCATTAGACAAAGATATAGGCAATATGGACAAATTGAAAGAAACAAAATGAACCCATTATGCATTTCCCAGGTATAAATACTGAAAATATCTTGGGAAATGACCTATGTGTATACTTTTATTTGTTTGTTTTAAACAAGGGCAGGATCATTCTATCCACTTGAAGAGCGTATTTGAAGGAAGAATGATAGTGTACATGGGAAGTGTCAGGGTAACATGGCACTGCCATCCTCCTGAGACCCTCCCTAAATCTCCATACCCACGTACCTCTGGCCAGACAGCTGATCCAGGGTTTAGGGCAGTAAGAAGATGGGACTACAGTCATGCACTGAATAAAGATGTTTCGGTCAACAATAGACTGTGTATATATCATGGTGGTCCCATCAGATTGTAATGGAGCTGAAACTTTTCTGTTACCTAGTGATGTCGTAGCTATTGTAAAGTCACAGTGCAGCGCATTACTCACGTGTTTGTGGAGATGCTGGTGGAAACAAACCTACTGTGCTGCCAGTTGTATATAAAAGTATAGCACATACAACTGTGGACGTGTATAATACTTGATAACGATGCTAAATGACTATGTCACTGCTTTACATATCTACCATACTATACTTTTTTATCATTATTTTAAAGTGTACTCTTTAAACTTATTTTAAAAGCTTGCTTTTAAACATTATGCCATGTTACGTCTGCCGAAGTCTCATACATGTGCTTATTAAGTCTCTCGACTGCATCCTTTTCTCTTGTGCTTGATTTACTCTCATGTTGTTTTATACAGTAACATGCTATGCAGTTTTGTGGTCTAGGAGCAACAGGCTATACCATCTAGCCTAGGTGTGTAGTAGGCTATACCATCCATGTTTGTATAAACGCTCTCTATGATGTTTGCACAACAACGAAATCACCTAATGATGCATTTCTCGGAATATATCCCCATCATTAAGCGGCACATGACTGTATTGGAGTCTGTCATTCAGACTGTCATGCAGAAGGCAAACAGTTGTCCAGTTAAAGGACATTGTGGGGTTGTCCACATGAAACAAAGTCTTCTGGTTATCCGTACACTGTCACCATATAATATTTCTACAGTGATGTATGTTAATGAATTTAGGGACAAGTTGCTTAGCTGATTTTATTATTCTAACTCAGGGATGAGATATAGTACCCCAAAACATGTTTCAAGCCTACTGGATAAAAGATGTATTTTAGGAAAATAAATCCTTAAACAATTTTCACGTTAGTGACCAGATAAAATGTTTGTAAACCGTGTACTTATTCTGGAAATTTTTTGAGGAATTTTCCACCTTCTGAAGATTCCCACCATCTTTCTTTTCAGCATTTACTATCACAGTTAACAAGGACCTCTATGTGGTAGAGTATGGCAGCAATGTGACCATGGAATGCAGATTCCCAGTAGAAAAGCAATTAGACCTGTCTGCATTAATTGTCTACTGGGAAATGGAGGATAAAAAAATCATTCAATTTGTCAATGGGAAGGAAGACCTGAAGGTTCAGCACAGTAGCTACAGCCAGAGGGCCCAGCTGATGAAAGACCAGCTCTCCTTGGGAAAGGCTGCACTTCAGATCACGGACGTGAACTTGCAGGATGCAGGGGTTTACCGCTGCTTGATCAGCTATGGCGGTGCCGACTACAAGCGGATTACTTTGAAAGTCCATGGTAAGAAGTATTATAGGTAAAAGAGGCTAATATTTATGAAAATTATAACCCATTGAGAACGTTGCCTTCTTGAAAGTCCAGCCTTACTCTCCACAGCAGCAGTCTGCTCGTTCATTCATTCACGCACTCATCCATTTCTTGAGCACCTCGTATTTGATGGTCCCTAGAAACCCAGTACCAAACATGACAGAGCCATGGTCTACTCTATGTTCAGGTTTCCTACAAATAAATTCCTAGTCTTTACTTTTTTATTATTATAAAAGTAATACATGTACTTGCAAATAATTCAGATACTGTGGAAGGGAATAAAATGAAAACAAAAGTGTCCCTCCTCCCTTCACGACCATCTTCTGTGGCACACAAACATAACCAGGTAACCACTATTTATGTGTCCCTTCAGGATTTTTTTTTAAATTCAATTGTTATTTTTTCATTTTATTAGGTCTGCCAGCATTTTCTTTCCTTTGAATCTCTCTATATCAAACCCAAATAAATATATTAAAGACAAACCCCACTGTAAGGTTCACATTCAAAAAGACTTGAAGTCAATCTATGAAGGCAAAAAATAATTATATCAAGTATAGAGCAGACTATTCGTCTTTAGCGATGGTATAAACTATGCTCACTGGGCATACATTCATCTTGAAAATCTATACCAATGTTATCTTGGAATGTTAAAGAGGAACTGTGAGTGTCAAATTCCTGGGTACTGACCTACAACTATGTCATCAGGTCACCGGGGTTCAAAGTTTTGAGTGGCAACTAGCTAAGTAAAGGAAAACACCGTAGCTGACCACCTCTGCTTTCACTCTTAAGATTCCTAGAATTGAGAGCTGAAGGATCCCAGGCAAGAGCTGCTAATCCAAACTCCCAAAGAACAGAAATCCCCAAAGAGTGTTCTGCTCACGTACTTCTGACAGTGACACCCCTGTCGTTCGGATCCCCCTTCCATAGCCTATTGAAATTAATTCCTGATGTTGAGTTGAGATCTGCCCTCTCTTCTTATAGTTTTGAAATTATCTGCCTGCTTCTTTTCTTCAGGTGATGACCTTTTAATATGTGACTAGAATTAAATCCTCATCCCTGGTCTTTCCAATCCTGGACTAATTACCATCAATCTGAAGGGCGATAATATAAGCATAAAAAGTTTACATCTATCATAAAGAGATAACTGATCATTATACACTCAAAATCAAAATTATATAGGAATTAGGAGAAATGCTTTTATTTTTATGGTATATTAGTGGGTTTATGATTCTGGCTCATTAATGCTATTGTTGTCAAGAAAATGTCACTTCTGTTGTGAAGTAGATTTAATTTTAATTATATTTTATCGTATGCTTCTCCAGAACAGTGATATTCATGGATAGTGGGATCCCAAGTTGAGATTTTCAAATTTCTGCAGTCCATCTTCAAATATCAGTCACCTGCTAAATTTCAAGGCATGAGAGAATTATCTAGACTTACCCCTATAAACAGCCAGCATTGCTGGATCTTGAGTGGCAAGGAAAAGCATAAGCCTGGCAGTCAGGTAGAAGGAAGTATAGGGTGTAAGTTTCTGCTTCCAGAAAAGGTCTCTCATTAGCCTGTTGGAAGTATGCAGAGAGTGGGTCAGCTGTCCCTGTAAGTGAGGAAATGTGTTCTTCCAGGTCATCTGGGTTTTGTAATGTCCTTTGTGGAATTGTAATTTCTTTTCCTATGGTGTGACATATTAGGAAGTCTCTGGCTCTGAATGGTTATTCCAAGGAGGGGTTCCTGATGGAACAAAGCAGATAACCAACATCTGATTTGTTTGAGTATTCCATTTTGTATTGTAAGTTGCTAAATTGGCATCCTAGTCCCAATCCATCTTGTTGTCATTTGCCTATAGTGGTCATAGGCGTTGAATTGAGCTGCACTGAGGCAGTGAGCTATTCATCTCAAGGAAGTAGAATTTCTGAGTCATCTCCATATGCAAATGATTTCACAGTAACATTGACAGGCTTCTCTTCCCATCACTGTAAACATGTGGTAACATAGCTTCCCCACAGGGAGTTTACTCACCATGGGATTTTAAAGGTGAAACATTTCAAAACTGAAATTTGGAAGAATTTAGTTTTGGATTAACTCAATTATTATCATCTCTTTGGGTATTACTATACCGTTCATAATTTTTAGCTTAAATACCAGACTGTCAGGCATCTGACTTTCAATTGAAAATGTTGTTTTTCCTTAATTGTTGAACCTAATAGCAGGGAAAATGAAGTGCCTCCTTATACTTTCAAGACCTTAAGTGGGATTAGGCAACTGAAAGAACAAATATTGCAGTTAACTTGATAAAGCTAATTTGTTCATGTGGACCAAGGATTAACTGCTCTCATTCCCCACCAACCCCATCTCTCCCCCAGATTTACCAACCAGCTCTGTTTAAGTTTTCTCTATAGCTTTTAAACCCATCTAATATATCATGCAATGTATCATATAAATGTACCTATCTATTTTGTTTATCAACTCTTTCCTCCTAGAATATATGCTCCACAAATGCAAGGATTTAGTTAGTTTTATTCATTTCTGTATCCCTAGGACTTGGCATATGAGTAGTAGTGTGACAAGAGCACACAAAAAATACTTGTTGAATGAATGAGTGACATATTCCCTCAAATAAGATAAGCCTAAACATTTTGAAACATGAACAGGTTTGGATATGTGAAAATATATTTCCAAGACTGCTCATCAGGAACTGCCAGTACTTTCTAATGAGTGCACTTAAGTGGTAGTCGTAAGAAGAGGAGGCGGAGCAGCTCTGGTAGTAATAGTAATAATAACTAACATTTAGATAGTATTTATGAGGTGCCAGGCACTGTCCTGAACACTTTGCCTATATTAACTCATTTAATCCTCAAGTGATTCTATGGAGTAGGGTCTTCATCACGTCTAAGAGGCATGTTTTTCACACTTTGTATCTCTGAAATCTGAGGGTGTCTGTCAATAGATAGCATCTTAGAGTCAATGATATGTGATGTTATTCTTATCTTATGGATGAGGAAGCTGAGTTCCAGAGAAATTAAGTAATTTGACCAAGTTCACTCAGTGGTTAAGGGGCACAGCCAGGTTCTAAACTTAAGCAATCTGGCTCTGAAGTCTCTGTGCTTCACAACCAGGTTTTACTGCCTGTATTTGTACTTTTGGAGTGTGTGTTGAAATATATTGACTTCAAAACTGCGGTGAACTTTTCTTGGTCTTGATGTGACCATTGCATTAGCCCATGTGTGCTCTAGATCTAGTAAACCAGGAGCCAGCAAATGTTTTTGATTACCTATCCCATCAATAAAACATGTTAAACTAACGTGTGTGTGTAGTTATGAAGAATATACTTGTGCTGATATATAGGTTATATCATAAGAAATTGATGTTTTTAAAAGGCAAAAGAAATTGAACATCACCAGTTTCATATGGTTCAAGCTAATACATTATACATTATGTAAGTGTACAAAAATAGAAATTTAAATGTATGAAGTAAAATTTAATACGTAATATTTTCAATTTCTTGCTAATTATGATGCTTCGTTATCATTAGCTAATATTTTTGGGTATAATAGACCTTAGGTGAAATTCATCATTAACAAAGATAGATGGTCTTAATCTTTTAACCAACGCTTTGTCAGGTTCAATTAGTTACTTACTGTTTTAACATCACAAAATTGTGTTTGAAAGTGTCTGTGCTGGCATTTCCTTTTGGTTTGTGCTTGAATTATTAGTATTATCTTCAACCCTCAGTTTCTTTGTAGGAAACTTTTTAATTAGTTGTTTATTTTTTAAACAGGTTAGTTTAGTTAAACTTAGATGAGAGAATCTGAAAATCTATAATAAGCCCAAATGAGTCACTATCCTTCCTTGGGTAATTATAAATCTCCCCCCTTTCCACAAGACCCTTGTGTGGCACACAAAGTGAGGCCGTGTCAATCAGTAAAGCTTATTAAGTTTATGTTGTTTCTTAATTGTTATGATAAAAATACATATAAGTGAAAGTTCTAATATTTTCTTCCTATACCCCAATACATGTGCCCCACTTTAGAGAGTAATATAATGGATATTTAATCAACAAGTGGAATGAATCTGCTCATTTATTGGGCCCTTAAAGTTGCACCACATTTATACATGTGCCAAGGCATGAAACAAGATTCTCCTTTATTTTTATACCATTAAAAATGATAATAGAAGAGTAAACAAGCAAATATTTTACATTTAACATTTTATCATTAACTGTGATTTTAGGCTTGAAATTTTAATTGCCCAGAAATCAAGCTATGTGCTATAGACCCTGTTATGACAAATACTATTTCATGAAGTATAATCAGTGGATTCATTTTTTAAAAAATGATTCTTACATAACAGATACAAGATTGAGGATTCAAGCACTGATGAGAACCATTATGTATGTGTTTTCAGGTGTGATTATGTTGATTTCCATTGTTACGTTTCCATTGATTGTGTTTCCATTGTTAGTTTTACTGATAGAAGAGCACAAAAATATCACATCATTTCAGTTTTGTTTGTTCCTGGCTGTTTTGTATTAAATCTCTGTGAATATATGACTGTATCATATCACAAAGCCATTGTTATGACTTTGGTAAAGGAATGCAGAGTTAAGTCTCTAGGTGGACCACTACACTAAAGTACGAGGAGTGAAATAAAGATTATACCAACAGAATAGTAACATGCTAATATACTTGTAATGAATAAAGATCTTAGGTGATGTAAATGCATTAAATAATAGTACACTGGGTATGTTAATCCTTAATTGTTCCCAAACCAATGATCTAAAATTTAATCAAACTTTCTTCCTTGTATGTAATAACTGTTTAAATGATTTATTATAATAGCCAGCATGAAAGGTTTTGAAAATGAGTATTATAATGTGGTATTCTGGATGAGATCCTAGAACAACAACAAAAAGGACAGTAGGGAAAAACTAATAAAATGGAACAAAGTGTGAAGTATGTACCATAGTAACGTATGATGTTAACAATGGGAGATACTGGGTGAGAGGTATGATAGATCTCTGTACTATCTTTGCAACTTTTCTATAAATCTAAAACTATTTTAAAATAACAAATATATTTCAACTTTAAAAAGTTTCATCCAGGAACATGTACCAATTTTCACAATGATCATTCTATTTTCATACTTAATTTGTGATCAGTGACCTAAAGTTGAAAAAGTGAATGGCACATCAAAATTGGATTTTCTATTTATTAAGTAGTCTAAGAAAACAGTGCTGGCCAGCTGGAGAAATTCATGTTTATAAAGGCAGCATTACAACAACAAAAAGTAAATATCCAGGAATACATTTAAGAAGAAATACGCCCTATGTAAAAATTATAAAACTTTACCAAGAAACATGAAAACTTGAGTAAATGGACAAACATGTTTTGTATTTGGATAGAATGACTACTCAATTAAAGATGACAATTCTTTTTAAATTTATCTATTTGAGCCCATTAAAATAGCAATATGATACATATAGCAAGATAATTGTTCCTATAAGCCCAAACTTGGCCTTATGAATAGAAGAGTTGAGGCAAAACTAACAGGGATTCCCCACTGCTGAGACATCTGAGCACTGAGCTTATTTCTATGAAAACCAGCCTGAATTGATAGTCTTTCTAATACAGACAACACCAAACCACACATCTAGTTCTGTGCTAAGTGAAAGCCCTGACTTCTTTTTGCTCCTGACCTAGCCCGATATCACAAAATCAACCAGAAAATTTCTGTGGATCCAGTCACCTCTGAACATGAACTAACATGTCAGGCTGAGGGTTACCCTGAGGCTGAAGTCATCTGGACAAGCAGAGACCACCAACAACTGAGTGGCAAAACCACCATCACCAATTCCAAGAGAAAGGAGAAGCTTCTGAATGTAACCAGCACACTTAGAATCAACACAACAGCTAACGAGATTTTCTACTGCACTTTTCGGGGATCAAGTCCTGAAGAAAACAGTACAGCTGAGTTGGTCATCCCAGGTGATATTCTGAACGTGTCAATTACAATGTGCCCAAAGCTATTACCAGGCACCTAGCATGATGCCTGCTTATAATCATTCATTGTTTGTTGCATGCATGCATGCATGCATGCATGAATGAATGAATGAATGAATGAATGAATGAATGAATGAATAGCACTATATTTACAAAATGCATCCTGCTCCCTCACCTCCATTCATCCAAGTCATATTGCTATTTAATAAAGATTCAGCAAATATTTATTGAATATGGCCAATGTGCCAGGCATTGGAGGCTTATAGAAGAGTAAGACAGTTCATACTCTCCAGGAAACAGATCAGGAAACAGGAAATGCTCTTGTGGCTGGGGGACTTAGGGGAGCACCTGAGAGGAAAACTCAACTCAGGCCATGTTTCAGGGATCCAAAGCTGAGCACATAGAGCTGCTCCTTTCTTTCCAGGCTTTCTATGGCAGGGAGCAAATGGAATGTACTTTTCTATCTTATTCCAAATGGGAGAGATCCTTCCTCTCCATCTGCCTCCCCCAAGGTAGTCTGTGACATTCCAGCTCAAGGCAATCTGCTTAGTGTGTAGGACATAGGCTGTATGTCCGTGGGCAAGTTACTTAGCTTCTGCATGCTTCACTTTCCGATATGGTTATAACCTGTCGAGCTATGTTGTCACAGGGATAAACGAGGCACAAAGTATGACAACAACTTGAGACTCTTGGCCCGTGCAGATTCAACTATTTTTTTTTTTTTTTTTGGTCTCCCTGCCCTACAGAAGTGAGGAAAGCGGGTAAGGCAGGATACAGTCTGATGAAAGGCTCAGACCTTTAGAGAAAGTGTGGTGGGAGAGCATGATGTTAATAGAAAACCAGAGGTGTTCTGACAAGCGCTTCTCACCGCCCCTCCCCCACTAGATGTGGGCAGTAAAGCTTCAGATACTTCAGAGAAAACAACTGAAAAATTCGGTAGGAAAGTCAAGTGATAGGAAAATAAAATCCAGAATGGTACTGTGAACAAAAAGAACAAAAAAGTTCAGATAATGAGAGATGCTGTTACTGGGATAGCAGTAGAAACTGCATTAGTGGGTTCCTGCCAGTTAAAAGCTGTTTTATGACAATTTATTTGTGGGAAGACCTGGGATAACTCACCAACCGCTTGGAGTCTGTTTCCTCATCTGTAACCTGGGGATTTTCTTTTAATACCTGACACACCTAACTCATAAGCTTATTTTGACACTCAAATAAAATAGATATGAACAGGCTTTATAAACTGTAAGCTGCTAAACAAAGGCTGGCTGCTTTAAAGCTTGACCCAGGTAGTCAAGGATCACGACTAATGGTGGGAAGTGGGAATTATCATTCTCTGAGCACCATTTGCCATGGGACCCCTTTTCCTTCTTTCATGGGCCCCCAGACAGAGCTTGGGAGATTGGTGAGAGGTACCAATGATTAGATGTCCCAAGATGTTCAGATTTTGGAGAAAGAAAAGATAACAAACATTGGTCCCTGATCATGACCACAGACATAAAGAGGTAGGAGTTCTTTGGCAGTGCTAGCTAGTTCATGTTCCATCTTTGCCATGTGCAGTTAGCTTCTGTATTAAAGAATGCAAGACAAAGTGAAATAATCAAGGCCACCATTTAGTACTGAGCAACCGTTCCCTGTAGTCCTATGCTAAGCACTCTGCACACATTAGCCTCACAAAAGTTATCATTTCCATTTTGTAGGCTGGTTAAAGGACCTGTCAGAGATATCAAAGCTAGTGAGTGGCAGCAGAATTTAACCCCAGATCCATTTAGCCAAAGCCTGGGCTTCTTCCACTTTTCCAAGCTGCTCCCATTTTCATATCAGAAGTAGCTCACCATTCCAGCCACTCATTGGCCAGGAACTTTGGGTATTTAAGGAAATTAACCTAAAGCTAACCTAAATTAAACTTCAAGGATGATTATTCTCTTGACCCCTTCTCATCAAAATGTTATCTTTAGTTTCTTTTTGTTGTATTCTTTGTTTAGAACGACCTACAGCTCCAGCAAACACAAGGACTCGCTTGGCAATTGTGGGAGCCGTCCCGTTGTTATTTGTAGCCCTGACAGTCATCTTCTGCCTAAAAAGAGATGGTATTTCCTTTATTGCAATGATCTCAGGGGTGTGGGGGGATGAATGGGGGTGCTACTGTTGTTCCAATGGCACTTAGTAGGCAAAGCCAAGGATGCGAAATCTGCTGTAAGGTGCAGGGCAGTCCCAAGTAACGGGGAATTGTCCCACCCACAATGCTAGCCGTGCCCCCACCAGGAAACACTGATTTATAGAATATTGCCTTCCTAGTAGCCATCCCTTTCAGGGCCAATTTTCAATTATGCAAAGTAGGTGCTAGCGATGCCATCGTGTGAACCTGTGGATCACCTCTTCCTCCCGTCCTGCTCATCTTGCTATTCAGCAGCATCGCCTACATTGGAGGGCAACGGTGAACACGGTCGTAGCATTTCTGAGGGGGTGAGAGTTGGATCGTACCTGCAGGGGAACCTGACTTGCCTTTGCAAGGTGGCATAAAGACATGGCATTGTTTAGTAGCAATTATAGTGAAGCTGAGCAGGATTGCTGGGTGAAGACCCGTGTGTACAGGACGGGATGGGAGAACAAGTATGTAAACAGGTTGAAAAAGACCAAGTATGATACAGGTTCTTTCCATTTTACAAATAATCACAGACTTACAGAAGAGAGAAAGCTAAAATGCCTGTTAGTTTTGGTTGAATTTGAGTCTTGCAGTTAGTTGCACTGTTACATTGAGCTGGTTTCTGGGCACCGTAAGTTATACAAATAGTTCATTCTGTAGAGCTGTGATACTTTTACCATAGAGTAGTTCGCAAGATTTCTGGCTGAGGGTGTTATGTAGTTTTCTAAATCTATTTACTTGCGGCAACAATTAAAATATAGGAAAATGAGTCTATTCAAATAATTTCCTCCCATTTTAAGATGATTCAGAGTAAACAGTTCTCCAGTACTTTGAGAAGTATACCAAGGGAAGATTCACATAGAGCTATCTGATGCCAAAAGGGAAGTGGAAAATGGAAGGGAATTCCAGTAGTCGTTAAGAAATTCCCCACAACCCCTTAAGAGGGTAGGTGGATGTGGGAAAGGAGTGTAACTGAGGGAGTGAAGGCTGCTGTTTCTATAGACTAAAAACAGAACAGAGACAGTTAACCAGAATATAATTGATTTTCAGTGATAGGAAGATCCGGAGATAGAGTTGATTTGTTCAAGGAAGTCATGGTTGCCAACTTGCAGTTTGAATATTCCTTTTGAAAAATAATTAGTTGGCATTAGAAATGACTAGAAAATCAAGGCATAATAAATAACCTCAGAATATGGTCCATCTCTGAAGGAAGGATAGAAAATAAAAGTGTATACTCCTAAAGAAAATCTGGGAGTGAAAGCATGTGCCCTCAACTGTTGACTTAACCCCAGGGGTTGGGACCCAAGGAATAAGAAGTCTACCAGATTTCCTTGGGGATTAAAACAGTTTAAACTGGAATTTAAACTTAAGTCACTGTGTGGGACACAGAATTGTGTTTTGTGGAAATAAAAATGATTTTTCTTTTTCAAGTGAGAATGATGGATGTGGAAACATGTGGCACTCAAGACATTAATTTGAAGAAACAAAATGGTAAGATTATTAGCAGGGATCGGGAAGTTGAAGGAAAGGGAAACAAAAAGTTAAAGTAATAACAAGGAGAAATTTACCAGCCATAATCCGCCCTCCCTCCTCTTAAAGAATGCTGGCTGTTATAACTGCTGGCTTTTTGCCTCACAACTCTCATATAAGAATTCCTGAGAAGATTTAGGGATGGCCCTGGAGAGGAAAGAATGATGAGCAGCTTTGTATGTGTTTTGGGGGTGGAAGGGCTGGAGATGGACAGGAGGCAGGTTCTCTCTGCTAGGTTTCTATTGCTCGGCTACCTAACTTCTCCTGCAACGGGACCAAGTTGACTTATGTGGATGGGAGATGATAGCTAGCTAGATAATAGATGATGGATGGATGGATGGAAGGATGGATGGATGGATGGATAGATAGATGGGTAGATAGAGAGAAAGAGAGAGAGAGAGAGAGAGAGAGAGAGAGAGAGAGAGAGAGAGAGAGAAGTTTTGTGTCAGGCACTGTGTTAACTGCTTCATGTGTGCTACCTCATTTAATTCCCACACCCCCGCAAGTCAAAGAGAGAAATACTAGGATTATCCTCCTTTATAGTAGAGAAAACAGGGCCAAGAAGACAATGTAAATTGCCCCAAAACACACAGCTGGTAAGTGATAAAAATCAGGCTTTGAGGCCCACCAGCTTGACCAGAGAACCTTACTCTTAACCTATCTGCTTAATTCCATTTTGCCACAAATGTCTATGTTTATAAAAGGTCAGAACCACCTTACCCATCTGATTGAATTAAAAAGAAATTTATATGAAGGTGTAATTCTTTTTAATGTAGTTAGAAACCAAACTTCACAAGAAATCCAAGTTTAATGTAGCCTAATTAGCTTGGACAAGTTCAGGCAGGGTTCATTTTGTGGTCCGTAGACTCCTTTGTGTTGTTATAAAGCTAATGAGTGAATGTTGTGTGAATCAGGCTAGGCTGAGCAACCATCCCAGTTTGCCCAGGACTCGGGGGTTTCTCAGGACACGTTTAACACTAGGACAGTCCTGGAGAAACCAGGATGGTTGGTCACCCTTTATTATGTAAAGATAATTGGGCAAAAATATAATCTGCCTCTTTATATTCTTGCATATTTATTAAATCATCTAGCAAATATCAAATATTTCCCATTATTACTCTCCAGATACACAATTTGAGGAAACGTAATCCAGCATCAAAATTGCTGATCTTAAAGCAGGGATTCTCAGCCTGTGGCTTGAGTTCGTCAGGGCTAATCATGACCAGAGGGACACAACCGGCCGGGCCGGTGGGCTGCAGATGATGTAAGACCGAAAATGCCCAAGCACTGAAAATGGAAGCTGGGAAAGCAGAAGAGGAGAACAAAGCACGAGGGAGTAATTACAGAAAGGATAGCCTGGAAGGAATCCTTGGTACCTCAAAATGACTGGGAGACCCATCGGTGCATATGAAAAGGAGAAAGGACACTTCTGAATGACGAGTGTCCATGCAAATTGTCCACCACTCATCCTAGGAAAACAAGTCGAGATTCCCTGATTTAATGGTCGGTTCCTGCAAAAGTGCCCTTTGCCTTCACTCTATGTCTCGATTTGTCTTCTGCGTCATTGGCAGTTCCTGTGTTGCAATAGTATTTAAGTATGAGTTATTTCTATTTATTTTAAATCTGTGGGATCTTGTCATGTGACTGTGTTTATAAATGATTTCTTTTGAAGATATATTATAGAAGTTAAAATTTTGTCACCAAACTAAATTTACTGCTTAATGTCGTGTGTGTCCAGTAAAATGTATAATATTTGAAAGGTGCTTTGTATCCTCTATAAGTATTGGTACATAGGAAGCATACAGAACAAATCGTTGATGTGTATATTTAACTCACTGATATACCTCACTGATACTTTGGATGACTTGAATAATCTTATACTCAGACCTTAAATGTCTCAATAATCTTATTCTCAGACCTCAAGGTAAAATATGTTACGTAGTATCTGTTGCATTTAAATATCAGCTTTACAACTATGTGGTATCCTATATACATAATCTCATTTAATCCTGTAACAACTGTGTTGTGGTAAACTCTATGATTATACAGTTGAGGGAGTAGAGAGAGATAAAATAACTTGCCCAAGCCAGTAAATAGCAGATCTCAGATTTCTGGGACTGTCACTCACTGTCCTTTTAGAATACAATTTATAGTTGTGTTTTACTTTAAGAAATTCATTCATTCAGCAAACATTTAAGAAATGCCTTTGCATGTCAATCCCTGTGCCAGGTTCTCTATGGTACATTGGGTCAACTGAGTCCTACAGGGTAACTTTATTACTAATTCTGTATGACAGAATCATATCTGGAACTTTTTTCTTTCTGTTTTCTCTTGAGTAGAAACTTTACTTTGATGTTGCACTTACAAAATTTCATGTTCTTTCGGAAATTCCGATAGAGGATCTTGTCCCTAGATTCTCATCCGTACCGGTAAAGGCACATGATCTGTGCTTAACCCCATGAGTCTTGCCGGTTCTCATCGCTGCACTGACCTCTTAACGTGCTGCTTTCCAAAGGCATTGAGATTCTGATGCCCTCTCAGGAGCTCCCAGAGTATTCCTTCCCTCTTAGCTATTTCCCTGGATTGATGACAAGGAAAACCTTCTTGGCTTTGCCACATGTCAAGGCTGAAGAAACAGAATCTCCAACAGAATGTCTTCTGTTGTCTTTTTGCACATGCTCCTTTGGACAGTGACCCCTGTTTGTGTGGAGTACAAGCGAGGGTTTTGGCTGAGCCAGACATATGAGTACATGCCACTCCATTCCTAAGTCTTAATGCCTTTTCATGGTGTTGGATTTATAAGGCACATTATCCCTTTGTTTTATGTTTCATTGTAAATGGCATAGGCAGAGATGATATCTAATTTTGCATTTGGTTGTCACTGTTTACACCTGCATTAATTTAATAAAATATTCTTATTTATTTGGTTTCCAGTGTACCAGCATGTCCATTTTCTTGTTTTCTACATATTTTATAAAACCACTCCCCGGTTAACATCCCAGTGGAGACAGTGACTTGAAAGATCTGCAGCCACCTTCCTAGTTCTTTTCTTTCCATAGCTTCTGTGTTTACACAGCACACCCTTGAATCCTGCATGATGAAAAATAGCAAAAGAATTATTTTTTTAAAGAGCGTGTTGAAAAATTTTATTCTCTCTCGCTCGATAGCTTCTTTTAAGGCCCGTGTCAAAAAGAAGAGTCAAAATCGTGTCCTCCTTGTTGAAGATCTGAGGGAGGGAGGGAAGGTAGAGGAGAAGGAGTGGTCAGGAGACCTGTGGGAAACAGAGGGGCTTTCCTTTATGAGAGTACTCTTCTCAGATCAGTAAACATGGATGTGTAAGCCAGTGCATATGAAGCTGGATGTATTCCAATCTTTAGTTTCTGAAAAGGAAGTGAGAAACCTAGAATGAAGCTAAGCTGAGGATTGAGGCCAGGTACTGGATGGGACCATAAGAGGACTTATAGTTTTAAAACAAAATGACAATACTTGTCTTTCAAGGACGTGTAAAACTTTTGATATGTCATCTAGCTTAATTAGTCATCAAGTTTACTTTAAAGAGACTTTTGATCATTTCTCTGAATCAGACACTCTCAAAAAGTGATGATGATTTCTAAGAATGTGGGTCAGATTTACATTAAAAAAAAAGAATATCTTTATAAAGAGTATCTTTATAGAAATGATGATGATGGAATATTTATACCAGATGCTGGGCAACCAAAGCAATAAAAATGGGTGCTGGGCATTAGGATATCCCACCTTTCTGACTAGTCTTTCTGGCTGGCTTTGGTGGTGATGGTTCTAGCTGAAATTTTGTGATGTTGGAGGGGTCCATATTATACAAAGTTAGCCTAAAAATGGACCATAACCTTTCATTAAAATTTTACTCCACTCCCTTTTACAAGCATGTGACTATCTGCCACAGTGGACAAAATATATTTTTATCTAACTATTTTAGAAAACATATAAATTATTACTATTTTAAAACTTAGAATTCAAAATTAGGGCCAGCCCGGTGGCTCTGGTGGTTGGAGCACCATGTCCCTAATGCCGAGGTCACCAGTTCGATTCCCACATGGGCCAGTGAGCTGTGCCCTCTACAGCTAAGATTGTGAACAATGGCTCTCCCTGGAGCTGGGCTGCTCATGTGAGCTGCTGTGTTCTGCCATGGGCTACCATGTGCTGCCATGAGCACCAGAGCTGCCATGAGCTCCTGTGAGCAGCCAATTGACGACCAGTGACCGACTGCCTGGGTGGGGCGGGGGGGTAGAGCGCAAGGCTCATATACCACCAGCCTGGGCCAGGGAGCTGTGTCCTACACAACTAGACTGAGAAACAATGGCTTGAACTGGAGTGTGTGTGTGTGTGTGGGGGGGGGGGGGGTTGGAAGAAGGGAGGGGAAGAAAATAATTCAAAATTAACTTTTACACTATTGATATCCCTGGCCAAATTTGTGAAGACATGTATTCCATTTTTATGTTTTTTCCCTATCCCAGGACCCCAAAGTTTCAGGAAAGTTAATAAAGCAACTTACTCCTATTATAATTTAAATTTTTCCAGAATTATTTGTATTTTAAAAGAAGTTAAAGTTTGAGAAAACCAACGCAATTGTTACTGGTGGGATTTTATCATTAATAATCAGGATAATTATCATTTACTGAGCATGTACTCTATGCCAGGTACTGAGATTTACGTACGTCATCTCATTTAATGCTGTGGGCTGGCAGTGAGGTGTAGCAAACAAGAGCATCACGTTTACCTGGATGGCTGCTAAATCAGCAACGTTAAAGAAAATTGGGGCACTAAAAAGGCAAAAATAAGTAAATAAGATTGCATAATTACACTGATATTGCCGGGAAACTTTAAAAAGAGAGTTTTGATTGTAATGCTTCCTGATTGTTTCCTTACATCCTTCCCTCAACAGAAAAAATATAAAATGGCCATTTAGAAGTTATATAGATGATAGATAGATAGATAGATAGATAGATAGATAGATAGATAGATACGATTACATAATTTTGAATAGAGAGTAAGTAGCCAAACATTGGCTGGCTGAAATATACACTTCTTAGTTTCTTAATTGTCATGAAGCTATCATATTTTGACTCCATTTTCCCACCAATTTATGATCTGATTGCAAATTCTAAAGAAAAATGCAATCAGATGGATAGGAAGTGCGGCATATCCATTGCCATTCAAGGACATATTATCAGTGAACACAGGTTCCCAACTGCCTCCTTCAATTCAGTGTGACCTCTGTAGGAGATCTCTTCTTGCCGAAAATGAGAGCGTCTAATCCTGTCTCGCTGGGGAGAGAGCCTGCGAACATGGGCAGCAGTCTGGAGTGTGGAGTGAAATCTCACCCACAGCCCCAGGATTCAATCCCTCATCACAGACCTAGGCTGGGGACCAGCCAAAGAATCACACACTCTTACATTCAATGCTTTGAAACTTCTGGGGATGACTACAATGGTGGTTAAACTGAGTTCAGAAGTGTTCCAGTACCTACATTTTGTGGGGGGATGATTTTCAAGATACGAAATAAGTGGATTTAACAGAAAAAGGCTTTGTGGCAGGATTGCAGTGAATCTCAACATATTAATCTAATTTTTCTCTGTGTATTTCCCTCCACCTCTGCTCTCTTTGTTTGCAGTCTGAGGGTCAATTTCTCTCCCCAACCCATGCCAAAGCTGAGACAGAGAAAGTATCACTTTGATGCCTGAAATTCCACTCACATTTCTTGCAATTAGTTACAAACATCTCAGTGGGTCACAATTACTCATTGGGCATCTTTTACAGGGCATTGTGGGGAAGTTAAAGAAATACTAAATGCTGTCATGGAGCTTACAGTCTGAGGAGATGATAAGCGTATATTCATGAAGAATTAAGTAATAATTCAAGTGTTAGAGAATATGAGACTTTAACAAAATGTCTCAAAACTGAAAAGAGAGCACAGCCAATGCTATGAAATAGAGGAAGGAGGATATCCTAGGTGATAGGAAACCTTCAGCAAGGAGGCCAGATTCAGCCTGGATCCTGGAGAATGAAATGGAGAAAATGCCTACCTCTGATGATGTGTGTCTTAGTCCATTCAGGCTGCTATAACAAAACACTACACACCACATGGCTTGTAAACAACAGTTTATTTTTCACAATTCTGTAGACTGGGAGTCCAAGATCAAGGCCCCAGCACAGCTGTGTGCTGCTCAGGACCCTCTTCTGGTTCATGTGTCCTCACGTGGTGGAAGGGGCAAGGGATCGCTGTGAGATCTCTTTCATAAGAGCACAATCCCATTCATGAGAGCTCCACCCTCATGCCCTAAGCTCTGCCCAAAGGCCCCACATCCTGGTACCATCATCTCTGGGGATAGGATTTCAACATGGGAATTGGGGGAAGAGATGGACCAAAATGTTCAGACCATGGCAGTATAGAAAACACCTTTTTTTCTTTTCATAAAGGATATATTTAATGATCGAAGAAAATGTGTGATCCCTTACATTTCTATGGAAATCTAAATTGGGACAACCTCTGAAAAGGATAATTTGGTAATACCTATCAAAATTATAAATGACACAGATATTCTATCGATAGAAACTAACCCTACAGCTATATTTTCATATGTGTAAAATCACGCACATGCACACACACACACACACACACACACACACACACACACACACACACACACAGTAGCTTTCTTTATAATAGCAAAACACTGGAAACAACCCAAATGTCCATCCATAGGGAACTGATTAAATAAATGCGGTGACACATCAAAACAACAGAATACTATATTAGACAGCCACATAAACAAATAAGGAGGCTCTTTCTGTAGTAATATGAAACAGATCTCCAAGGTACATTTATTGTTAAATAAAAGAGGAAGGTATAGAACAGAGTATGCTAGTGGACACTACTATATTATATATACAACATGTATACCATGAACACTTACTTTGCATACTAGGTACTTAGTATGGATACTATGTACACTTAATTTGTATATTATGTACACTATCCTTCCAGATAAACATTTTGCACTTTTTGAGAGGGGAAAAATATATAGAGATGTATATTTGCTTGTATATGCAAAACATGTATATCAGAAAGGATGCATAAGAGACTGGTAAAACTGGCTGCCTTTGGGGTGGCATATTGGGTTCCTAATGGGAGAATTTTACTACGATAATCTCTTGACTTTTGAATCATGGGAACATATGACCTATTCTAAATAAATAAATTGTGTTCTTTAAAAGCCTAAGCTCAATTATTTGTCTTCCCGGGACTTCCATGTACTTTGAAGGAAATGGTAACTCTTGTTAATGTATAAAGCCAAATACAAACATCAGAAGTGAGGGAGTTTGAACAACTAAGCTCAACCACAGCTGGATGTCTGTCTGGACTGGAACCCAACCGATTTGAATTATTTCTTTTCATTTAATTTTTCCCTATTTTTCCATGGCTCTGGTGGTTCCACTCCAGCATAGCTTTAGTATGTGGAAGCATGATCAGGTAGGTCATTTATGGCTTCTGTTTAAGCAGCTATGGGTTTGGATCCTCATGATGTAAATTATAAACAAATGGACTAAATCATCCCACTGTTTATGCTGCCATAGACATGAAAGATGCTTCTCTAGATATGAAGTAACTAAAACATTTGAACTTTGGAAAAGCTTGCAAAAATGATCCCAACTTACATTTACCCAATCTGAGAGCTGAGTTTAACATGTGAAGTTTTTGCATAAAAGCCAGATGAAGCTTTTGGTCAGCATTTTAGGGGATATTGGTGACTCTCAAAATCCCCAAACCCAGGCTTCCCCTTTCAGCATCTTGGCTTCTCCGCGGGAGATTTTGGCTGCTTGCCTCCAAGATCCAGCATCCAGGCTTTGACAAGATACAAAAAGCTCTTTTTGCCTAAATACCTTGCAGGGGTGAAAACTGAAAAGGAAAACATGTGGAGAAGTTACTCAGTAGACAAAATTTACATAACTGAAACTGATTAAAGAGCTTTTGTTCTTGTGAGAATTAAAGACAATGCCATGTCAAGCTTGAGTAAAAACAAAACAAAACAAAACAAAAAAACAACTAACATCAGCAATAGCACATGACTAAGAGCAGACTTCATCTGTCAACCATCTCTTCTGGATATACGTGACTCAGCAATCTTGGGGTAGGTTGTGAAAGCTAATGTATGTGAAATCAAATAAAAATGATCCTTCCTAGGATACTGAAAGTGTTTGGGGTCTTTAAAATGTGATTAAAATGATTCAGGCTTCTAGCAGAAAACCTGAAAACAAAACAAAATAAAGCATAAAACCACCAAAAGATAGAAACAAACACCTGCTTATACATACCACTGCTGTAAGACTTGCTTCATTCCAGGTGGCAATGAAAGACTTGCTTCATTCCAGGTAAGACTTGCTTCATTCCAGTGAGAAATGTATGTATATTTAGGATGAGTGAGAGATTGCTTTAAAGACCTGGACTCAGTCAGACCCATGTTCCAATTTTATTAATTCTATAACTTTGAGTATGTAATTTTTTAAATGAATTTTTATTAGTTTCAGGTGTACAAAGCAACGTAGTAGTTAGACATTTAAACCCCTCATAAAGTGATAACCCACCCCCCAAACTGCTACCCGTCTGATATCTTATAGAGCTGTTACAATACCATCGACTATCTTCCCTATGTTGTACTTCACATCCTGTGACTATATACACCTATATTTTTACTTACAGATGATATTCAATATTATTCTGCTTCATCTCTTCAGGTGTATAGTGCTTTGGTCAGGCATCTACACAGTCTATGATGTGATCCCCATGATAAGTCCAGTGCCCATCTGGCACCTTACATGATCTTTACAACATTGATTATATTCCCCATACTGTATTAACTATCAATTTATATTTCTTAATGCCTTCACCTTTTTCACCCTGACCCTAATCCAATTCCCATCTATCACCCGGATAGATCTAGTACCTATCTGGCACCATACCTAGTTATTACAATATTATTGACTATATTCCTTATGCTATAACCTACATCCCCATGACTACTGTATAACAATTAATCTGTACTTCTTAATCCCTTCCCCTTTCACCCATCCTTAACCTCCCTCCCATCTTAAAGAAATCCCTCTAAGAATCCTTGTAATACTGGTTTTGTGGCAATGAACTCCTTTAGCTTTTTATTGTCTGGGAAGCTCCTCATCTGTCCTTCAGTTCTAAATGACAGCCTTGCTGGGTAGAGCAATCTTGGTTGTTGCTTTTTATCACTTGAAATATTTCCTGTCACTCCCTTTATGCCTGCAAAGTTTCTGTGTTTCTGAGAAATCAGCTGAGAGTCTTATGGAGGCACCATTGTAGGTAACTAACTGCTTTTCTCTAGCTGCTTTTAAGATTCTCTCTTTGTCTTTAACCTTTGGCATTTTAATTATGATGTGTCTTGGTGTGGGTCTCTTTGGGTTTATCTTGTTTGGGACTCTGTGCTTCCTGGGCTTGTGTGTCCATTTCCTTCATCAGGTTTGGGAAGTTTTCTGTCATTATTTCTTCAAATAGGTTTTCAATTCCTTGCTGTCTCTCTTCTGCTTCTGATACCCCTATAATGTGAATGTTGGTACTCTTGATATTGTCCCAGAGGCCCCTTAAACTTACCTCAATTTTTTGGATTCATTTTTCTTTTTGCTGTTCTGGTTGGGTGTTTTCTGTTACCTTATCTTCTACATCGCTGGTTGGATCCTTTGCTTCATCTAATCTACTGTTGATTCCCTGTAACGTATTCTTTGTTTCCATTATTGTATCCTTTATTTCTAACTAGTTCTTTTTCATGGTTTCCATCTCCATTTTTATGAGATCATTGAGCATTTTTATAACCAATGTTTGGAACTCTGCATCTGATAGATTGCTTATATCTGTTTCACTTAGTTCTTTTTCTGGAGCTTTGTTCTGTTCTTTCATTTGGAACACATTTCTTTGGCTCCCCATTTTGGCTGCCTCCCTGTGTTTGTTTCTATGTATTAGGTAGGGCTGCTATGTCTTTCAGAGTTAGTAGATTAGCCTTATGTAGTAGGTGTGCTGTGGGGTTCAGTGGCGCAGTCTTTCTGATCACCTGAGCCACAAGCTCCAGGTCTGTCGCTTGTGTGGGTTGTGTGTGCCCTCCTCTTATAGTTGAGCCTTGGTTGATAACTGCACATCATTGTGAGGGACTGACCCTTGGGCTCACTGGTTGTGAGGACTGGGCTTGACTACAGTGGAAGGGTTGTTGTTCAGGGGCTGGTCCTATGGAGCAGGATCTGCCTCAGCAGGACTCTGGTGTCTGCCAAATCTGTCCTTTGGGTGTGTTTTAGTTGGAGGCAGCTAGGGGATGCTCCAGCTCATTTTGAAGCTGGCCGCTGGGGGTGCCAGCCCCAGGACCACCTTGGAGGGGATCCGTTATAGGTCAAGTTCAGCCACAACCTGTGCCCCACCTGGGGCCACCCAACAGGAGCCGGAAAGAAATCCACAGCTGTCTGCTGCCAGTGCTTTGCTTGGAAGCACCTTTGAGAGGCCAAGCTGTGAACCAAGGCCAACTGCTGCTATTGCCGGCTTAGGGCTACTCAGCCAGAGGACACACTCAAGCCAGATGCTGCTTGTCTGGGTTCCGCAAACCTTTGAGGGACTCTAGGAAAGTGCAGCTTGAGCCAAGGCAAGCAGCCATTGAAAGCAGCCTGGATGTGCCCAAAGGTTGGGCAGGTCCAGGTCTCAAATCACCTGGGTGGGGCGAATGAACAGCGGAGATTCAGAAATGGAGGCCACCTGTGTTCACGCTCCAGGAAGGAGGAGGGCTCAACAAAGAAACAATGGCCTCCGCCTGCTTCCCCGTCCAGGAGAAAGCTGCCTCTCCAGCCCCTGTCCCAAGCCAGATGACTCAATTCCCCACCATATGTCCCTGCTGCCTTTCCAGTTGCTGCCCCAGCCCTGGAGCTCAGAGCAAGTGATTCCACGGGTGGGTAAGTCCGAGCACAGTCCGGCACCTGTGGGTGCAGCCTCACTATTTCACTCAGTCACAATCTCCGCTGTTTTTCACAACCAAAAATTATGGGGACTTTTCTCCCCAGCACTGGAAACCTGGGCTGGGGTGGGGCTGGTATCTTTCGCTTGTTTAGGGGATGGGGGGACCCCACAGCCAAAATAGCCCTCTCGATCTTTAATGGTCACATGCGGGTGTGGGACCAGCCCATTCCGAGTCTCTGCCCCTCCTACCAGTCTGGAGGATCAGACTCCTTATGGAGTTGTCTAACGTGGGCAGCTCTCAGTATATACCATACTGCTCCAATAGTATTACATTTTGAAACCTCTTAATTAACATGGTTCAATCAATTATTCAGGTGTAACACAGTGTAGAGTTTAAGAGCATGCGCTCTGAAGCCAAACTGTATAGCTTATGCGACACATGATTTTGGTCAAGTTACCTAAACTTTCCATTTCTCCATTTCTTCATCTGTCAACAGGAGATGATAATGACAGTACTTTCCTGATAGAGTTTTTAAAAAGACTGAATGAATTAATAAAGCATTCAGAACATTGCCCAGCACATAGTAAATATTTAAAAAATTAAAACGAGTTATTATATCACTACCATATGCTCTAATGCTGTGATATGGCACCAGAACAGATGGAACTACAAAAATAACCATATGGTAGGGGTGGCCAATTAGCTCAGTTGGTTAGAGTGTGGTGCTCATAACACCATGGTTGTTGGTTCAATCTTTTCATGGGCCACCGTGAGCTGTGCCTTCCTTAAAACACAAAAACAAAAACAAAAACAAAAACCCACATGTGGATGAGAATCAATGAGTCACCAAAAATACATGAACTAATGCTCAAAGGTTTGATAAACTCTAACAAGCAATAGAAAGTGTAAAGATTGAATTCAGACTATTTTGTTTTCCTGTGGTTCATGATTTATAGCTGTATTTCTGACAAATACTGTTATTTGTGTCTTTGGTTTTGTTTTAGAAGGAGGAGGAATTATGCCCATAACTAATAAAATGTTTCAATCTTTGTGTTTTTAAAAGCAGTGTGAATGTCTGAGTCATCTCTGTAGTTTCCATTAATACCCAGGGGATATAGTAGGTGCTCCACTTTAGATACGCTACTTCATTTAGTCCTTACGCTATTTTACCCATTAAAAAACAGGGTTAGTAAAAAAATTACAGGAAAAATCAAGATGGCACATTAGGCAAATGCTGCATTTACCTTCTCTCACAACCACATCAAAATTACAACTGATCTACAAAACCACCATTATTGAGACTTGCCTAAAATCAAGCTGAACTGGAGCCTTTCAACTAAGGACTTGCAGAAGAAGCCACCATGTTTGTTTGCCCATAAATTTTTGTTTTTCCAGGCAATGGGCTAATCTGAGTAGGGCTGCTATAGATATTCTACTACGTGTCTTGGCTGAATCTTTGAACTCATTTCTGTTCAGTATATACCTGGTAGTTCAATTACTGAATCATTGGTATAAACATAAGAGTGGAATTTCTGGGGCACAGTGTGAAATTGCTGGAAAATGTACCTGTTTGCATTCTCAGCATCAATGAATGGGAGCTCCACTTGCTTCACGTTCTCAGCCACATTTGGTATTTTGCTTGTTTTATTTTAGGCATTCTTGTGGACCTGGAGAGGCATCACATTATGGTTGCAACTTGCATTGCTCCAATGCCTGATGGAGTTGAGCTCCTTTTAGTATGCTTATCAGCCATTTGGCAACAAGTATTTTGTCCATTTTTCTATTAGGTTGTCTATCTTACTGATTTTGTAGGAAGTTCTTAACAGATTCTAGATATAAGTCCTTTGTCAGATATATGAATTGAACGTATCTTCTACACTGTGAGTTGTTTATTCCCTCTCTTAATGGGTTTTTTTTGATGAACAAAAGTTCTTAATGTTACATAATCTAATTGATCAGTTTTTTACTCTGTGTCTGGTACTTTTTGTGTGTCCCATTTAAACAAACTTTGCCTACTCCAAAGTCATGAAAACCTCTTCCATGTTTTCTTCTAAAATTGCAGTTGTTTTATCTTTCACATTTAGATCTGAAGTCCTTCTGGAATTATTTTTTTTTTTGCATATCATGTGAGATAAGGGTCAAAGTACATTTTTTTCATATGTATAACCAATTGTTCCAACACCATTTATTGAAAAGACCATCCTTTCTATCACTGTACTGCAGTGTCACCTTTGTCATAAACCAGGTGTCTGTATCTATATCTGTGTATGTATGTATGTAAGTATGTATGTATGTATGTATGTATGTACGTACGTACGTACGTGTGTATGTATGTATGTAAGTATGTATGTATGTATCTATCTATCTATCTATCTGTCATCTATCTATCTGTCTATGGACTCTGTTTTGTTACATTGATTGGCTTATTTGTTTTTACGTCTAGAAATTTTTGTTAAAATAGTATCAATGAGTTTGAAATTTGCCTCTTGCGGTAGGACAACACTTGAGGTTGTGATTTTTTTCATCTGCAGCCCTAGTCATGTGAGAGCCCACTGGATGGAACCCACTGAGGATTCCATCCTGTGGGTATTTATGCAATGCAAAAGATACCCCCACCTCTTTCTTCTTTGGAGAAATGTTTATTCAAGTCCTTTGCCCAATTTTCAATCAGTCGTTTTTGTTGTTGTTGAATTTTAGGAGTTCTGGATATTAATCCTTTATCAGACATGTGATTTATAAATACTCCTTTCCCTTCTGTGGGTTGCCTTGTTACTATGTTAACATTGTCTTTCAATGCACAAAATTTTAAAATTTTCATGAAGCTCAATTTGTTGCCTTTGCCTTTGGCTTCATATCCAAGAAATCACTGCCAAATCCAATGTTGTGAAGCTTTTGTCCTGTTTTCTGCAAGGGTTTTACAGTTTTAGCTCTTACATTTAGGACTTGGATCCATTTTGAGTTTTTTGTATAGGGTATCAGGTAAGTGTCCAAATTTATTCTTTTACATGTGGATATCCAATTTCCCCAGCACCGTTTATTGAAAAGACAGTCCCTTACTCATTGTCAAAAATCACTTGACCATTTATGCAACGGTTCATTTCTGAGTTCTCTATTCTATCCCATTGGCCTATATGTCTGTCTTTATGCCAGTTCCATACTGTTTTGATTACTGTAGCTTGGTAATAAAAGCTACAGTATGAAATCAGGAAGTATGAGTCCTCCAGCTTTGATGTTCTTTTTCAAGATTGCTTTGGCTATTTTGGGGGTAGGTCACTTGATATTCCATATGAATACTAGTATGGATTTTTTTTCTTTCTTTTTTTTGCAAAAAGCATCATGGAGATTTTGATAGAGATTAAAGTGAATCTGTAGATCACTTTAGATAGTATTGACATCTTAACAATATTAAGCCTTCCAGTTAATGAATGTGGGATGTGTTTCCATTTATTTATGTCTTACTTAATTTCTTTCAGCAATATTTTGTAGTTTTCATTGTACAAGTCTTTCACTTCCTTGGTTAATTCCTAAATATTTTATTTTTGACGCTATTGTAAATGGGATTTTTAAAAATAATTTTCTTTTAAGATTGTACATTGTTAGTGTATATAAATGCAACTAATTTTTGTGCATTGACTTTGTATTCTGCTACTTTGCTGAGTTTATTTATTAGTTTTAATGGGGTTTTTATGGAATCTTTAGTTTTCTACATGTGAGATTATATCATTTGTGAACAGAGATAATTTTATTTCTTCCTTTCCAGTTTTGACACTTTCTATTTCTTTTTCTTACCTAATTTCTATGGCTAGAATTTCCAGTACTATGTTAAATTAAAGTGGTAAGAGCAGACATTCTTGCCTTGTTCTTGATCTTAGTTGTGAAGCTTGCAGTCTTTCATCATTGTGTGTGATGTTTGGTGTGCATGTTTTCACATATGGCTTTTATTATTCTGAGGTAGTTTCCTTCTATTCCTAGGTTATTGAGTGTTTTGTCTTTTTTTAATCATGAAAGGGTGCTGAATATTGTCAAATGCTTTTTCTGCATTGATTGAAATGATCATGTAGTTGTTTTTTCTTCAATCCATTAATATGGTGTATTACATTGATTGCTTTTCATATGTTGAACCATTCCTGCATTCCAAGAATAAATCCCAATTGGTCAATATGTATAATACTTTTAATATGTTGCTGAATTCGTTTGCTAGTATTTTTTTTGAGGATTTTTGCATTAATGTTCATAAGAGATATTAGTCTGTAGTTTTCTTGTAGTGTCTATGTCTGACTTTGATATCAGGGTAATACTGGCCTCATAGAATGAGATAGAAAGTGTTCCCTCTTTTTCAACATTTTCCAAAAGTCTGAGGATTGGTATTAATTCTTTAAATGTTTGGTATTAGGTTGATGCAAAAGTAATTGTGGTTTAAAAGGTTAAAAATAATGGCAAAAACCACAATTACTTTTGCACCAACGTAAAAGAATTTACCAGTGAAACCATCAGGTCCAGGGCTTTGCTTTGTTGGGAGATTTTTGATTACTGATTCAATCCCCTTACTAGTTATAGGTCTATTCAGATTTTCTATTATTTTTTATTTAATTTTGATAGGTTTTATGTTTCTAGGAGTTTGTCTATTTCATCTAGGTTACCCAATTTGTTGGCATACAATTGTTCATAGTACTCTCTTACAATCCCTTTTATTCGTATTTCTGTAGAATTGGTAGTAATATCTCCACTTACATTACTGATTTTAGTGATTTGAATCTTCTTTTTTTTTTCTTAGTCCATTAGCCAAAGGTTGTCAATTTTGTTGATCTTTTCTAAAAAACAAATTTTAGTTTCATTGATTTTTCTCTATTATTTTTCTATTCTCTATTTTGTTTATCTCTGCTCTAATCTTTATTATTTCCTTCTTTCTTCTAGATTTAGGTTTAGTTTGTTCTTCGTTTTCTAGTTAAGTTGTATACCTGGGTTATTGATCTGAGATATTTCTTGTTTTTTAATACGTGTTTATAGCTATAAATTTATCCCATTATCACCATTGCTTTCACTGAATCCCATAAGTATTGTTATGTTGTGTTTTTGTTTCCATTTATCTCTAAGTATTTTCTAATTTTTCTTGTGATTTTTTTCTTTGATCCATTTGTTGTTTAAGAGTATATTGTTTAATTTCCACAGATTTGTGAATTTTCCAGTTTTATTTCTGTTATTGATTTCATGGTGGTCAGAAAAGATACTTTGTATATATATCATATAAACATACCTATTATATCATATCCCTATTCTGGAAAATATCCCATGTGCTCTTAAGATGAATATGTACTCTGCTGTTGTTGGGTAGAGTATTCTGTATATGTCAGTTATATTTAGTTGGTTTGTTGTGCTGTTCAAGTCCTCTATTTCCTTACTTATCTTCTGCATGGTTATTCTATCCATTATTGACAGTGGAGTGGTGAAGTGTCCAGCTATTATTATAGAACTGGCTATTTTCCCCTTCAATTCTGTCAGTTTTTGCTTCATACGCGTATGTTTCAATGATCTGTCATTTAGATGTGTAAATGTTTATAATTGTTATATCTTCTTGATGTGTTGAATCTTTTATTAGTATATAATGTCCTTCTTTGTCTCTTGTAAACTTTTTGGTGTTAAAGTTGGTTTTGTCTGATATTAGTATATGCATGCCTGCTCTCTTTTGGTTACTATTTGCATGGAATATCTTTTTCCAACCTTTTACTTTTAATCTATTGGTGTTTTTGGATCTAAAGTGAGTCTCTTGAAGACAGCATATAATTGGATCATGTGTTCTTATTCATTCTGTCAATCTATGTCTTTTGATTGGAGAGTCTAATCCATTCACAATTAAAGTAATTACTGATAAGGAGGGACTTACTTCTGTCATTTTTCTATTTTCTGTATGCCTTATAGCTTTTTTGTTCCTCATTCCCTGCATTACTGTCTTCTTTTGTGTTTAGTTGATTTTTTTTTTGTAGTGAAATGTTTGAATTCCTTTTGTGTATATGCTATAGGTATTTTCTTTGTGATTACCATGGGGATTACATTTAACGTCCTAAAGTTATAACACTCTGATTTTAGTTTATATCACCTTAACTTTAACAATACACAACAACTCTGCTCCTTTGTAGCTCTGTCCCCATCCATTTTGATTACTGAAGTCACAAAATTACATCTTTATACATTGAATGCCCCCAAACATAAACTAATAATTCTTTTAAATGCATCAGTTTTTAAAATTACATAGAAAACAAAAAGTGGAATTACAAACTGTTGTTACAATAATACTAGCTTTTATAATTGCCCAATGTATTTCTCTTTTTTGAGATCTTTACTTCTTCATTCCTTTGCGTTACTGTCTAGAGACACTTCATTTCACCCTATAGGTCTTCCTTGAACATTTCTTGTAGGGAAAGTTTAGTGCTAATGAGTATCAGCCAACTGGCTTCTGGCCTCCAAAGTTTCTCATAACAAATGTGCAGATAATATTATTGAGGATCTCTTGTATGTAATGAGTCATATCTCTCTTGCTGTTTTCAAGATTCTCTCTTTGTCTTTGAAAGTTTGATTATAATGTGTCTCAGTGAATTTCAGAACTTAAAGTTTGTTGAGCTACTTGGATGTTTATATTCATGTCTGTCATCAAATTTGAATTTTTAGCCATTATTTCTTCAAATATTCTCTCTTCCTCTTTCTCTGTTTCTTCTCATTCTGGAACTCACATGATGCTTGTGTTGGCCACTTGATGATATCCCAAAGGTCTCTCAGGCTCTGTTCACTTTTCTTCAATCTCATTTCTTTCTGTTCCTCAGATTTGATAATTTTGTTGTCCTATCTTCATTCCCTGCTTATTTCTTCTGCCTACTCAAATCTTCCTTTGACTCCCTCTAGTAAATTTTTCATTTCAGTTATTTTTATTATGTTCAACACATGATTTTTAAAGTTTTCTTCAGGGTTTCAAACAGCTTAATAGACTAGGAGAGCATAGAAGAGCTCAGTGGAAGGTTTTTATGAACCAGGTTTGGAAATAATGCACATAATTTTCTCTCCCATTTCATTGGTTTGAATTTAGTCACATGATCATACCTAATTGCAAGAGAGGCTGGAAAATACAGTCTAGATGGAAGAAGAGGAGTATATGGATTTGGGGGAAGAGCTATTGGTGTTGACTACAGCTGAGCCTCTAGACAAAATCATATTTGTGTCCTAGAAGGAAAAGAATATATTGATTTGCAGTATCTATAATGTCATCATCTTTTATCAAGATTTCTTTATTTTTAAATAAAACAACTTTTTGAAGCTGGTCATTGAATACAGCCTAAGAATATTGATGAGGACATTCTTCATTTCATTAAATAATATGCCTTCTAAGGAACACTAGGAAAATTTTCCTCTTGGTCTTCATGCCAAAATAGTTGTTTCCCCAAATAAGAAGTTGCTGTGCCTTGCCCTCCCCGCCAATCTTGGAAATATTATTAATTGTTTAACTATCCAGTGTTGGCTTAGAAAGCTTAGAGCCAATTTTATTATTTCATTCAACGGATACTTACTGAGCATTTACTACATGTCATGCTTTGAGCTAGATACTGAAGATATAAGAGAGAAAAAAACAGAAATGGCTCCTGCCTCGTGGAATTTGCATTCTAGCTGGGAGTCTGCAGATGAAGGTGGAGATATATAATAAACAAATCAGTGACTATATACATGCAAAAATATCAATAAATAAGACACCAAGGTAAATGATAACAGAGTCAGGAAATTACTTTAAATAGGAAGGGTAGGACAGAGGTTTCTCTGAAAAGATGACATTTAAACCGAGTTAGCCATACAAACGGTGGTATAGCTCCAGCAGGAGGTATAATATGCACAGAGCCTTGAGGTAGGCATAATCAAGGGATAGGAAGGAGTCCAGAGTGACTTGGGACTGTGAATGAGAGAGAGGGGGGCATAAAATGAGATTGGAAAGCTAGCCATGCAAGACTCTGAGGGCCATGGTATAGAGTTTGGATGCCATTCTAAATGCAGAGGGAAGTTGTTGAAAGTTTTAAGTAGCAGAATGATTGATCCAACTTGTGATATGACATCACTTTTGCTGCAGTGTGGAGGAAGCTTAAAGGGGCATGGGAGCAGGGAGAACCATTAGGTAACAGGTGTCATTAAGCCTGGAAAACGCTGAAGGTAGCTCAATCACAGCAAGCCTGAGCTCTGTGACAGGGAGCATATGTTCCTGCTGTGTGCTCAGGGAGAAGAAGAAACTCTGGGGTATGGGCTCTATTCTTATTTCCCTCCCCTTTCTTGGCCCACTTCTCATTTGTGCTCTTTTGTTGTAGGTTAGAAACCCTTGTAAACAGCCTTAAATCCTTTCGAGATATCCAGGATAGTCATAGAATCCAAGGATATAATCTCTCTTTGTTTCAAAAAAAAAAAAAAAAAAAAAAAAAGATTTTACTATATTACCTAGAAAGAAGAAATATTATTTCTTATTGTTTCTCAACAGGGTTGGTATTTCTGGGTAGATTCATTAAGAGGATTACGTTGTGAAGACACTTGGGACTTTTAGAGAAAGTGGATCCAGAGAACCCAAATTGCTTGTAGGAAAGATTTATGAATGTAGGTCATGGAGCTTGGAAAGAAGTTTCTTTTTGACAATTCTCCTGGATTATGTGAAAGGGAGACACTGGGAAATTCTGCAGACTGTCAGGGAAGCCTTGAGTTTGGTGGCTCTAAAGACAGGAGTTACAGCTGGGGAACCGAGGCGTGTATGTGGAGAGGGAGAAGTAAGACAGATGACTTCCTCTAAGTCAGGATGGTTGTGAAAATGCTCTGGTTTGAACTTTAAGAAGTTACTGGAAATGAATAATTTGACACACACTCATGTGCACGCACACATTTATGGAAAAGCAAAGATATAACAAATAGTTCGTTTTGCACGTGAGCTTGTGGAAAGTTAAAGTGCCATGATTATCCTTAAAATCTCCTGCTAGGAAAGAGGGCTGTTGCCTGCTAGGTAGGTATGGGTATGGGCAGGGAATGAATACCCTGGTTGTTATATCAATCATGGAAATGTGTTGTTCCCCCTGCTCATGCCATTCCTCCTAGTTTTTTTTCTTCCCATGCATTGCACAATGGCTTGCTGACTCTGTCCACTCTTCAGTCCTTTTTTCTGGCATCCCTGTTTCTTCATTCTTAGTATCATATTATGGCTCAGGCCTTCTGAGTGAGACTCTGGCAGTCTTTAGTAACTCATTTGACTGAACTATTTTCCTATTTTCTGAAGCAGTGAGTCATAATTTCATGAACTTGGACATACAGTACACAGAGTAAAATGTTTATTAAATCTAATTACTTAATAACATTTTTAGAAAATTACCAATTTGTGGAGACAAATTGTATACGTATGAAATGTATATCTACATAGATAGATATAGATATACACACACAGAGAAGATGTGCATGCAGAGAGCTCAATAGTGTGTGTGTCTATTGGATGCAAAGTAGTTGCTGCCTATGAGGAAGAGAGAGAAGAAACAGGAAGGGAAAAGTAAAGCAACCAGAGTTGACAAAGAGTAAAAGCAAAGATGCCTGCATACGTCCTACTTTTTAATGCAAAACATGTCACTGTCAGATAATGTCACAAATCCCCCAGCTAGAATCCCCAGGGTTCTACCACTGAAGCTGTTGTTCTCTTCCCCAATCCCAGGCCTGGAGAGGCTCCATTCAATCCTCTTGTCAGCTTTCGATCAATCTTAAGAGGTTTCACTTTTTACAACAGGCTCAAACACTCCCATTAGTTTCTCTAATGCTACCCTGATACATATAAATATACATATATACGTGTGTGTGTGTGTGTGTGTGTGTGTGTGTGTGTTTGTGTGTATAGATTCCTGATTATTTTAGGAATGTTTAGTTAAAAACAGAATCGCAGATTCTTGTTAATACAGCTATATGAAGAGAAACAATAGTAAATAACGGAAACCCAGAGCTGGACAATAGGGGTTAAATCTCAGTTCTCTTATTTACTCAATGTGTGATCTTCAGCAAATTGTCTACACTCTGCTTCAGTTCTCTTGTTTATCAAATAGGACAATGAGCCTACCTACCTCCTAGGATCGTTATGAGAGTTAAATGGGTTACTACACATATAGCGCTTAGAACTGCCCTGACGATATGTAGACCTCTGTGAGTGTTACTCTGCGTTACTGCTTTCCTCTTCAGTTAGGAATTACTAAAGGTAGGAGTAGACTGCACGTTCCACAACTCCCTCCTGGCCACTCCTCTCCCACACCACGTCTATGTAATAGAATGCTCCACCCTCGCACAGCATCTGAAGGGATCAGAAGGGGAAGCCGGAGCCATATATGTGGAGTGGCTGACGTCTAGTTTAGGGAGCCCAGGCAGGCCTTTACTCACCTTCCTCCACCTCTGAGAGGAGCCAGTCCAAACTGGCCAAGCACGATCCAGCCTGTGGCCATGTCCTTTCCATTCTCTATTCATGTTTCATTACTGTCCAGCCAGTAAAAGGTGCTGAGATCTCATGGCCACCATTCTTGTTTGTGGCCTCACACTCCAGCTTCGTTTGCGAAGGAAAATGTTCAGGATCACTGGCCAGGTGATAAGGAAAGTTTGGGGTTAGGAAAAATCTTCCCCAAGCCTGATTGGAGCAAAATTCCCTTATACATTAATTATACCCACAGGCGGTTCCTCAAAAGTTAAGTAACATTTTACAGTTGAACTTCCTTAACCTGATTTTCTAGAAAAGCTAGCTCTTCAGAGAAAATGTAGGGCACTGATGTTCAAATAAAGAGGCCAGTAAATTCTCTCACAGAGTCCCTTCTCAGACCTGAAAAATTACCTCCTAGCATAGGAACATGTTGAAGGCCTGTCACAAGGGACAGCCTCCAAATGTTTGCCCTCCCACAATCTGACCATTGGCCTAGTTGCCCTTCCACAACTAGGTCCTGTGTAACTGCAAAAGCCACATTTACATAAATACTGTCAAGCCATCTGACTAGTCAGTCTGATTTCCCGCAATGAGTTGCTTTGCTGGGACATATGCCTTCAGGTACATACCTTTTGATCAAGAGATTCCACTTCCAATATGTTTTCCCAGGGAAATAATCAGACAAGGGCTCCGAGCTGACTCTATGGGGTCATTCATGGTGCTGTTGTTTTGTAATATCAACAATATTGGAAATAACCTAAGTGGCCATCACTAGGGGATGGCTTAAATAAATGATGGTATAGCCATACAATGAAATACTTATTAGTATTTACAAATAATCATGGGATCTATAATTATCGACATGGAAAGGTACCCACACTATCTTTGATGAGTGATAAAAGCAGTTCATTGAACAGCATTCTGATATAATGACAGTTTAAATTAAAGTTGCATTCATATAGATGTATTCAGAGAACTATGGAGAATTATGCTCACTAAAATATGAACAGTGAGTATCTCTAAGGTTAGGCATTTGGGTATCCTTCCTTCCTTCCTTCTCCTTCTCCTTCTCCTTCTCCTTCTCCTTCTCCTTCTCCTTCTCCTTCTCCTTCTCCTTCTCCTTCTTTTGTTGTTGTTGTTTAAAGAATATTTTACAATAATACAATGGGTCATTTTGCAATCTGGAAAAAACTAAGCTTTTCACATTTTAATTCTGGGGGAAAATAAGTTAAGTTTCAATCATGTTTCGGGACTGCAATTTTGGGTTGGCCACACCAACCAGGTAATAGCATATGAATAATATAATTAACATTTATTGAGCACTTACTATGTTCCCACAGGCCCTGTTCGAAGCACTTTCCATGTCTCAAATCATTTATACAACAATGCTATGAGGCAGGTTTTTCATATCCCTGTTTTACAGATAAACAGGCACCAAAAGAGAAAGTGTTTTGTTTAAGGTCTCAGGGCTGGTATAAGATGAAACAGGGATTTGGTCAGAGGTCTCTGGTCATGACCCCTTGCTGCTCCCCATATAGTTCACCTGCTCCTTATCTTCAGTGAAGGGGCTGAAGCATGAGAAGGAGAAGGGAGTGATGGGAGCAGGACTCTGTCCTCTTCTCCCTGCTGCTCCTGAAGGCTCTTCAGCCTCCCACCAGCCATCTGTTTACTTAACCCTCTAAGCTTGTTTCCTCTTTTGTAAACGAGGAAGTCTGCTAAGGCCACTCAACTCAGAATTAGTTAGTCCCTTCTCTATAACATATATGGACACAGTAACTACTCGTATTGTGGCATATATACTGCCTTCCCACCTTCATCACCATCATCCAATCCACTCTCTGAGAGACCCCAGTGTCCTCCAGTGGGAAAGTTGTCAGAGCAGGCTGGCAGACCACTGGGCTTTCTCTGTGCCAACGATAATTCTTGTACTGACTCATGTCTTGTTCGATAGTCTTGTACGATAATTCTGTCCATTTGTTATCCCCCACATCCCTTAAGGCAGAGACAATGTCTTGTGTACCTCTGCACAAGACATCCATCCCAGCATCCCCAGTGCTGGGAGCATAATGTTGTTCAGTTAACAAACAATCTTTGTGGAGTGAACAACAGGAAATTATGTCGTGTGACATTATGAGTTGTACATTCCAGAGTTGTACTTAGGGAGAGCAATGCTCGCACATTAATTTCTTTCTTTTCTTTCTTTCTTTCTTTCCTTCTTTTTTTTTTTTTTTTTTTTTTTTTTCTGTTTTCCACCTCATCAGACAATAGGTGTAGAGAAAAAATGGCTGTTAAATAAAGAACTCACTAATTTTTAATATGTGTCAACATAAGAAACATCCAAACCTGTAGAGAATTTTTATGAGTTTATTTGAGCCAAACTGTTAACAATTGCCAGGAAGCAAAATCTCAATGGATTGAGAAAATTCTCCGGAGAATGGCAGTTTTGCAGTTTATTTTACACATTAGAATAAAAGGAGGGGAGTAAGGTGAGTTACATGAAATCCATTGGTAGTAGATTAAAGAGTGGGAGAAGGCAAAGCAGGGAAATCTCTAGGATTAGATATTATAGAAAGACAAAAATGGAGAAACACACACTTTCTTTACATTGGCGGGTACAAGATAGCTAATAATTAACATTACAGCACACAGAGATGGTATGTGGGGAATAAGATAGCAATGAGGGGTTCTGTGGTCTCCTGGTCTGATGCTTGCGCTTGTGCCTTGAGGGGTCTGGAAAAGGGATTACTCTGACATTTCAAAGTACGTCATCTTAGACGCAAAAAGACAATAGACAGGCTCACTTAAGGTAAAGACTGACCTTTGTTAAAGAAGCTGCAGGCCTAGGACGTGACTACCCACCATGACCTGCTTTTAGTTTGGCTTTTTTTGTGGTCAGACCATCCTGTGTGGTTACTTTCAGTCTCTGAGTTTGTAGGGCCCCCGCCATGCCTACATCTCCTGAGCTTGTCAGGTTTAGTATGTGGCCCCTTTTTCGTCTACACATGCCACTTAAGCAAAAGGGACCAGCAGGCCCTATTTTACATTAATTACCTAATTCAAGAAATTTTAGGCCTTCTATGTAAATTATAAAATGTCAAACTCCTTCTCTTCAGGTATTTTACCGCCAATGTAACTATGTATTGAAATCACTACAATTTGTCTTTGGGTTCTCACCTCCCTTTTCTCTCTGTTACTTACTCCTTATCTTCACAAGGGTTACTGTGACCCAGGGATTCCCTAAGGCTGAGCCACCAATTAGGGCAGGGTACTTCAGAATCACCTGATCAGAATTTCGGAAAATGCAAATTTCTGGACCCCACCCCTGGAGATTTTGAATCAGGATGTCTGGGTGCCCAGACAGCACTATATTTTTAAAGTTCCCCAGGGGATTCTGATGTGCAGCCAGGTTTGGGAACCAATGATTTGACCCCAAAACATGAGTCAGTTGTCTTCTCTTGACTGACTGTATTTGAGATGAATCATCATTTCACTTAAAAAAACAAAACAAAACAAAAACAATAAAAAAGAACCAGGGGTGGCCGGATGGCTCAGTAGGTTCAAGTGCAAGCTCTGAACAAGAGGGTTACCTGTTGGATTCCCACATGGGCCAGTGAGCTGCGCCCTCCACAACTAGATTGAAGACAATGAGCTTCCACTGAGCTTCCACTGAGCTTCCAGAGGGGCGGCCGGATGGCTCAGTTGGTTAGAGCATGAGCTCTCAACAACAAGGTTGCCCATTCAATTCCCGCATGAGATGGTGGGCTGTGCCCACTGCAACTAAAGATTGAAAATGGTAACTGGACTTGGAGCTGAGCTGCGTTCTCCACAACTAGACAGAAGGACAACGACTTGAAGCTGATGGGTCCTGAAGAGGAGCACTGTTCCCCAATGGTTCTCAATAAAAATTAAAAAAAATTAAAACAAAAACAAAAATCAGAAAACTGATTTGAAACCAGCTAATGTGAGAACCTCTGATTTCCTTTACCTGAGTTTGGACCAAGATGCATCTGCGTCCCCAAATCTAATGGCCAAAGGATATTGGTCCAGGCTTCAGGAGATAGAATCCCTCCTCCATTTAGTCCTGGGAACTTGTTGTCCTGATCAGCCCTGGATAGGGAGTCCCTGGCTGAATGGGCTGTGTGATATTGTGATCTATAAGAAATATATATTTGGTCTTTGTCTCCATTTCTAGCACAGAGCTCCTCAAACCCTTGGAATTTCCTAAGTGTTCAGAGCTATAAATGTGTCCTTTGTTATTTTAATGAGCTAACACAGGTAAAGTTGGGGGTAGGTTACCAGGAGAATCAACCCTAAGGGCTGGAAATTTCAGTCCCACCCCTCACCTCCTAGGAGGGGCTGGGGGAAGCCCAATGGTCAATGATTTAATCAATCACACCTATTAATGAAGCCTCCTTAGAAACAAAAGGAAAAGCCTCGGAGAACTTCCAGGTTGGGGAACCAGAACACTTCCGTGCGCCACTGTGCTGGGCTCAAGCTCCTTTGTTTGGGAAGCTCCCTTGTTTGGGATCTCACCCTATGTAGCTTTCTATCTGGCTGTTGATTAGTATTCTTTAATATCGTTTGTAATAAATCAATAATCTAGTGAGTAAACGGTTTTCCTGAGTTCTCTGAGCCACTCTTGCAAAATAGTTGAACCCAGGGAAAGGGTCTGGGAACCTTCAATCTGTAGCTGATCAATCAGAAGTACAGCAGATCACAATTGGGGCTTGCGATTGGCATGTGAAGTGGAGAGCAGTTTTGTGGGACTGAGTCTTCAACCTGTGGAATCTGATTCTCTTTCTAGGAAGACAGTGTCAGAATTGAGTTGAATTGTAAGACTCAGCTGGTGTCCAAGAATTGCTTGGTTGATGGTGTGAGAAAAACCCACCCCACACACAAACACTGGAATTGGGTGCAGAATTTTATGCTGGCTCTGGGAATCCTTTAGTCCCAAGTTGTTGGGACCACACCAGGTTCATCTTACAGCCATGTAAGCTATGTCTGGGTCCAGCTTATATGTCCTCTCAGAGATGAGCCAGGAGCAGGAAGAAGAGACTTTGGGAAGCACGTACCTTATTTAGATCCTTGAGTTTACGTTGTCCTTCTCCCCCCGCAACCACCCTAAAAATGAGGTCAGGCCTGGGTCAGCATGCAGCTGCATGGCTCTCAGGCACTTATGCTTTTTTGTGTTTTAGAACTGTCTGCGGGAACAGATACCCACTTGAGCAAAAAGCACAATTCCACACAGGTATCTAGCCAAACCTGAGGCTAAGACCAGAACCCAGATTGCAGAAGGGACTGGAACAAGGATGAGGGTTCTAGTCGGGGCTGCCTCTCTTTCTCCTTTGCTTCTTTCTCCAGTCACTTCAGAACTTCTCTGGCCTACGTGGTTGAAGACGCTCTCCGCCTTCCCACATACACATCAGCTCCCACAGTTACATTCTGCATTTTCTTTCACATGAGGTAACTAACTCGCAATCTCTTAGACCCACTTCAAATACCCAGGGAAAAGAATCTGATAGGTTTGGGGTTAGATGCTCATGGGGTAGGAAGTAAGGTGACATAGTTCAGATATGGCCACTAGGAACCAATTTTATGATCTGGAGAAGTTTCTAGAGAAGAGGTGGATCACTGTGCCCTGAGAAGACACAAAGATATCTTTCACTTTGGCGGGGGATGAAGAGACAGGTACCTGACCTTATGCTCTTAACCAGAAGAGCTACTGCAACGGCAGAACCCCTTATGAACAGGTGAACTATAATGCCAGCCCAGGGCCATTGTCCTGGCCTAGGCAATCATCAGAGGTATCAGCTTTCCTCCCCACTACCTCTTTTTGTTTTTTTATTAGTTTCAGGTATACAAAGCAATGTGATAGACATTTACACTCCTCACAAAGTGATAACCTCCCGCCCCCACTACCCCGTGGTCTTCATGACTGGCTTCTTTCCTGTAGCATGATGTTTTCAAGGTTCATCCACATTGTAGCATGTATCAGTACTTCATATCTTTTAAAGGCTGAATTATATTCCACTGTATGGGTATACCAAAATTTGTTCATCTTTTGCTGGACAGTTGAGTGCTTTCCAATTTTTGGCTATTATAAATAATGCTGCTGTAACCATTGATGTACAGGTTTTTGTGTGGACATGTGTTTTTGTTTCTTTTGGATCTATACCTCAGAATAGACTGCTGGGTTGTATAGTAGTAACTCTATGTTTAACATTTTGGAGAACTGCCAGAATCCAGCTCCACTTGAAATTCTAATCATATATCCTTTTCAAACATCCCTCCCTTTCTCCAGAACAGAGTAAACTTTGCTCCGCCATATATGAGTGGGGGAGGGAAATATCCCCAGGCTTCACCCGGTTCAGTCTAAACTCGGTGGCCTGTTAAGGGCCCAGGACTCCTGGGCCTCTGATTTCCCTCCCATCTGCAATGTCTGAAGTTGCAGTAACTGCTGGGGTCCTCAGTGGTCACTGAGAGCTCCGGGGCCTGGGCTGAGGGGTGCCCCCATTTTCTTCACCCCTGAAAACAACCCTACAGCTCTTCGTACTCCCCAGATATGGGTTACTCCAGTGAACTCCCACCCTTCAGAAACTTCAGGCAAGAAGCAAGTATTAATCTCTATGTAAGAGCATTCTCCAGCTTCAGGGATGTGTGTCCAACATCCTCTTCTCCCAAGAATGAGAGGGGGAAGAGGGCAGTATATGTTTCCTCTAGGCCCCCAGAACCAATTCCTTGTCTCTAATCCCTTTCTTTTATTTTTCACTGTTGAAGGCCAGTCCAACCTCTCCCATCCCCCTCTCTTTTCCACTCTCATTTCCTGACCCAATCCTGCATCTGGAAGACTCATCTGAGTAATTAAGCCTTACTGAAATTTGAACTTTGTGACTTCAGTAACTTTTTTCTCAATAAGCAGCCATCTCTCCAGTTATTTCTTTCTTATTCAGTAACATGGGGGGAGCTGGGGCTGGAAAGTTACTTAGTCAGTAGCTTATATCAAGCCATTACATTTCTAGGAAACGTCCCTTTTATCTAAGTTTCTTTCAGGGAATGAGCCAAATCTGAACCTCCTTCCTTGTAAAATCAACCCGCCTTCTCAGTTGCTCTGGCCAGAATATCTAGTCCACAACTTCCCTTCCCTCACTTTGAGGCCAGGCCTTCCTTAGCAGGCAGAGATCAGGTGGGATTCCAAGCCAAGTGTGGGGCTTCTAGTACAATGACAAGGGGCCAACCTCCAATCCCTTGGCTGACCATGACTCAAGGAAAGCCAATCAAGATGGCTCCCATGAGGACTCCTCCCTCCTTTCTTCCCTCCCGCTATCTATGACTCTCTCTTACCTCTGAATCCCCTATCCCCATTTCCAAAAGAGGAGACTTGTCATGATTCCCTTTCATCACATTCCAGATAAACTCATATCAACACCTTGGTTCCTGACTTTGGGAAGGTTGCTAAGGCTGGTTCTAGATAAACTGCTGGCTCTTTGTAATTCTTACCCCTTCCTGAGCTCTTGCTTTTTGCCTATGTCCCAAAACGCTGGTTGCATTTATTTCTCACTCTTAGGCTGTGTTTTGTTTGTTTGTTTGTTTTTGGTTTTTTCCTTTGTGGCCTAGCAGAGTAAGAAAAACTGGACTTATTTTTTTGGACCTGAAATAGTTAACCCTGATTTAGCACCTGCTATATGGCATACACTGTTCTAGGTGCTTTCCATAAACAGTGACATCACATTAAATTACATAGTATTTCATCACATTGCATTGCATTGAATTGCTTTGCATTGCATTGCACTGTATTACATTGCATTTGGAGGAAAATTTTCTGGGAAGAAAGGACAGAAATGGTTGTTCTTTCCCCACTTCTACCTTGTGTTCAGTGATCCTGGTTAAGCTGCATAATCTCTCATCACCTTAACTTCCCCTCTGTAAAATGGAAGGGGCTTTGCAGATGGTTGCATACACTGGTGAGATCATTATCATACTAATTATAGTGCAATAAATCCCAGTTTTCCATTACCAAGTATCATCCTACACACTGTTAAAAAACAAAATTCAACTGACTAAATTTTAAAAGTCTTATTGACTTCATTCAATGATACATGAATTGGGCAGCATCCAATCTAGGAAATAGAAGTGTTTCAGAAAGGGGTAAGAATGATGGGATAAGTGTGTTTGATGTGAGGGGGATTACTTTATATTTTGAGGGGGATTAATGACAAGGTGTGTTTTATAGTAATACATTTTCTGTTTATTTAAACATTCACTGTATTTTGTGATCACACCTCGTATATTCCTTCCTCAGGCAGTCACCGTGCCTGGAGAAGGATATTCAGCTTACACCAGGCTACTCCCACTGAAACTGCATGCCTGGAGCTCTGGGTGAAGAAACAAGTCTCCACAGGAAGGACCAGACAGACCCCCATAAAGGAGAATGCTCCTTTTTCAGAAGAAAAGCAATTAGGCAGAGGTGATTTAGAGGCAAGGCATGGAGAGAAGGCAAGAAAACAATAGAGAAATGTGGCTGAGAAACCATATCGTGTTTGAGCATCAGAATCCCATCACTGCTGACCCCACCCCTATGAGCCCAAGGGAATGGGATGGTAAGAATGGGATTGGTCAGTCATCCAGGCCTATATTCAAGTTGGCCTTTTCTTGCCACCTGGTTTTAGTCTCACCACTGAAAAGCCTCACTGTGTAGTGGGACCCAGAGGCCTGAGTTCAAACTCAGCTGTGCAACTGAGGTAAGGTTGCTTGATTGTGACTGTTTCTTCATATGTAAAAGGGGTCTAACAGTATCTAGGCCATGAGTTGCTCTAAGAATAAAAAAGAAATAACTATAGTGGGTTGAATAGCCTTTCCCCCAAATTTGTGTCTGCCTGGAGCCTCAGAATGGGATCTTATTTATAAGTATGGATTTGCAGATGTAATCACTTAAGATCATACTGGGTTAGAGTGAGTGCTAATGTAATGGCTGGTGTCCTTATAAGAAGAGGAGAGGACACTTAAAGATACACACAGGGAATAAGGTCACCTGAAGATGGAGGAAGTGATTGGCGTGATGCAGCTACAAATCAAGGAATGCCAAGGCTTACAGGGAGCCATCAGAAGCTAGGAAGAGGCAAGGAAGCATTCTTCTCTGGATCCTTCAGAGGAAGTGTGGCCCTATGACACCTTGATTTTAGATTTCTATCATCCAGAACCATGAGAGCTATGAGAGAACTGTGAGAGCAGTGTCTGTTGTTTTACGCCACCCAATTTGTGGCAATTTGTTACGGCAGCCCAAGGAAACGAAGAAAGATACCTGTGTACAGTTTCTGCACCTAACTGGAACGTGCTGGTATTCGTCTTTCCCTCCCCTTCTTCAAATCCTAATGTTACACCAGTTTCCCCAGAGACACAATCAAAGGGTATCCTGCTGTGCAGACAAAGCAATACTGAAAGCAAAACCAAACTTCTCGGTAGGCTGGGCTTCAGTCATTTCCTCAGAAGACAGTTCTGGTTTGAATTACTCTCATGTTCAAGGAACCCTGAGCTGGCTGATGGAGAAGATATGTTTTCTTCTCTTGTTTAATATACTTATTCTCACTATCTGACAACTTTTTACTATCCATCTTTGAAGGTCTCTCTGCCAACTAGAAAGATTCCTGGCTCAGAGCTGCTGTTGTTGCAGTGGTATAGGCAGCAGCCTAGATGTTTTGATTTTGTTTTTGTTATTTTTAAATCTTAGTTTTGTTTTGACTGTTGAATTGGCTTTTATGAGGGAATCTGAGGAAAAGAGAAATTTTTTTGTTGTTTTCTTTTGCATCTTTGACTGAGGAGCCGTGCCAAGACCTGACGTGAGTACCGAGTGCATTGAGATTTTCTGGTCCACTGAGCTGGTGCTGTAGAAAACGATGAGACTGTCCGAGTGCGGTAAGTGCAGACACACTTTCTCTCCACATCATTGGAGGCAGGAGAAATTCTGCCTCAGAAACTATGCTCAGGGGCACAATACACTAATTTTCTCCTGTCTCCATAATAGGATTTCTTTTGCTTGTGCCTATACATATTATGCTTGTTGGGCAGTTTTATGAGGCGAGATATTTTTCTGCACAAATTAAATGTGTACTGAAAAAAAAATTTATTCTTAAGAGTGTCTCTCAGTGTAGAAGTTTTGGAGAGTTCATGGAACTAAAACCTTTGTTTTCCTACGTCTGACATCTGTTTGTAATCATCTGGTTGGCAGGCAGCCAACATTCCAGCCTGGCCTGTGTTTACAAGCTATGCTCTAAGAGTAAGCTGTTTAAAAAAAAAAAAAAAAAAAAATCAAAACTATAATTACATTAATTTATACTATAAGCAACCATTATTTAACTAAAGCGTGATCTGGAGCCTACTAAAAGGCTTATTGTTCTGTATAAAACGATGAGAGAAAGGTTAGCAAAATGAAAGAAAATTGCAGCTATTGCTATTTATTGCTTGATATCTGGGTGTGAATAGTAGGAAAGAGATGACAATGCAGTCATGTGAGAGAGGGTTGAAGTGAGGAGGTGAAGCTTGAGTGAAATTGCCTATTAATAAGGTTTTCTGCCCTTGAAATTCTATGGTTTTGTGGAAGGGAATGATAGACATACATTAACAAAATGCACAGTAAAAATATTCAGTGTGAGCAGTAATTAGGTAGCTGTACTGGGAGTCAAATGCCAGTAGATGCAGGTGTTCTCCAGGCTCCCTCCCAAGCCTAAGAGTCTATGAATGGAGGAACCATATCACTCTTGCCACTTGGGACTGGTTTATTCACCTCATTACCTGAACTGTCACGATCAGCAGGATTTTCCTTGTCTGTGGCTTCAAGGTGTCTTCTCCCTGGATTTCTCCTGTCTGTGAACCTTTCCACTAAACTGGAGTTCCTCATAGGCGAGGACCACACCTTTTAGGTTCTCTGAATCCCAAGTGCCTAGTACACTGCCTTACAATACACATAGATGCTCATTGAGTGCTTGTTGACTTGTTGAATTATTTGATTTGATGAAATGGCAGGTGGCCCACTAGACGTGGAGGGTTTGGTTAATATACAGGGCGTAGTTTGGGGTTGATTTGAGAAGGAGATGGTGCAAATGTCTTCAGAGATGGTATTACAAGTCATGTTTCAGTTGACTTGCTTTGCAATGCATTGGGCAATGATCCTTGTGTGTCATTTTTATTCCACATGGCAATGTCCAAATATACCATGTGTTTTAACTGCTGAATACTTGGAATACCCTATAACAAGGCAACTAGAGCTTGACCTCCTGTTGTTGCATCCTGCTCACTGGAGCAGGGCTCTTGTAAGTCATTTGTGTTTCCCTTAATCTTCAAATCAACTCACAGAATTGCAGGGTAGCTGAAGGAGTCTGAAAGTTTATCCAGCCTAATCAACTCAGTACTCTCTTACACCCCTAGGGGATGATTCCTAGTTCTTATTCTCCAGACCTATCTATTATCAACCACCTCTACTTCTTGGGATTTTCCTCCCTTGAGTCTGAGACACTAATGGAGGAGCTTCTCCTACTCAGACTGTGATTGGTCTGAGACACTGTGAGGAAGACCATTTGTTCTCTTCAGTCTTTGTTCTCCTACTCCTGCTCTCCAAATTTGGGGAGCATTCCTCAGAATTCAGACCTTTTCTTTCTATTCTCTCTTTTTATATTCATTCCCCAATGTCAACTAACATCTCCGTATTGGAAATAGTTAATTTATCTTTATCTCCAGTCCTGAATTATGTCCCAAACTCTGCACCCTACATTTTTCTTGAAGGCCTAACATTACTTTATGACTCAAACCCAACTCTCTGTCTTTCCTCTAAAAATCAGCTCTTGATTTTATATTCCCCCCCCCCCCCCCCGCAACCCCCATGGCATCAATATTGTCTTGATAGCCTTGCCTCAAAACTACAGTCAACTAGTTGCTTCCCTTTCTTTCCTGTATGGTTAATCACTTATCAATTGTTTTGTCAATTGCTTTGTCAATGGTCCTGTCAATTATCTTATTAAGTTTTTTTCTTCCTCTCCATTTCTTCCTTTTTCTGATCCTAAATTAGGGGCTTTATCAAAACAGCTGGATGAATACATGAGTCCCTAATTGAGTGGCTGGCCTTCAATTCCACTCTCCCTTCATTCATACTGGTAAAAAAAAGGAAAAAACAGATTTAATGTTTTTCAAATACACCTATAGTATTGTCACTCAGTTTTTGAGTGACTGTCACTGTTTTCTATTGGTAGCTCTATCTGGCATTGAGCCCTGGACATTCTCGTCTCAACCTACATTTCCAGCCAAGTCATGCATCCATTATGATTTCCCCCCTCAACATGCCCTGTATGTTTGCACTTCTGAGACTTTTGCTTCTGGGCCATTTGCGTTGTCCTCAAAAATAGCTCCAATTCTCCAAATCCTACGTACCAGCACTTCAAAGACTCAGTTCAAATTCTACCCATCTGGGAAGTCTCCCTTCATCCAGTCAACTTCCAGGATTTTTGCGTTTTTATGCAAAACCTTTCACGCCACTTATTGCTGTTTTTCATGTGTACAAGTTTCAACCACCTGACTGGTGTTATAATGCCTGAAGGGCAGGGACCCTTTCTTAGACAAATCCTCCTGTTGGTTCTCTAGTCTAATTGAAAGACTTGCAAAAAGTGGGAATGTAGTGTTTATGGACTAAAGAGTTGAGATGCAATTTGAATTTAAGTTAAATGTGAACTTAAGTTAAATTGACCAGAATAGCATCTTAAGGCTATAGATAATCTATCTATCCTGAGGATGGTTTAGAGATGCGATCATTATACTGAAAGATTACTCATCCTCCTCTGAAAGCAGAGCCACTGTGATTAAGATCCCCTGAAAGCTCAAATGTCTAGTAGGGACTGGTCGGTAATAAAAATGTGTGAATCCCACTGGGTGAGACATATTAAGGAGTGGTAGGGCCTGAGGCAAACTCTGCTTTAGTTGCCCAAAAGCATTCAAATTCAAATTTTAAAACATTGCCAATTACAATTCCTGTTTTAGGTACTTGCTTCAAAAACAGTAATTAATTCAGGTATTTCAGTTTAGTTTGGTATGTATTTATCTAGGTCTTCATAGATACCCATTGCTGTATTACACACTTACAGAGCCCAATGAGATAAGACTGACAATGTTCAGCAAAAAATCAAGTGTTATACAAACACATTCCTTTATGCTGGTTATTATTACACAAAGGAATTATTTTTTAAGTTTCTTATTTCCATAAAATGTCTATGCCTTGGTTATTCTAAAATCAAAGAATTCTTGAAAGCTTTGGTTGTCACTTTTTTATTTACCCCTGCACACCAGAGCATGGCACATAGTAAATATAGAGTAAATATCCCAAATAAAAGAAAGAATTAAAACTTCTGTACATTATTGTAGCACCATAAATTTCATTTCATCTAGCAGTTCACAAACAGATTTCAGCAGATAGGTGAATTGTCAAGAAACTTGGCCCCGAGCAACCAGAAAGTGAAATTCTAGCACCCGTTATGATTTTTGATCCTCTTACAAATTTTGCATGGAAAAGTTTTCCTCATTTTCTACTTACAAACTTCTTATAATTTATGAAAGTTTTCTTGATTTTTCCGAAAAGATACAACTTCCTAACACAATTAAATAAATTGTTTTTAGTACTTCTTATGTAGGAATTAGCAGAATAAGATCTAAATATCTACTAAGGAGAAAGCTGGACATAAACCATTAAGTACAAGGCAGACAAAAAGTACCACGAGAGGTACAACAGTTTTGCAAACATTTGTTTGGGAGGCTCAGGAAGAAGATTCATGAAGAAGGGTCCCTGAGTGAGTCTTAAAGACTGGGTAGACTTTTACCAGGTAAGATCTTCATGGGTTAGTAAAAGGAATTCATATTAAGAATTCATGGAATTTTAAACCAAAGATAACCAGGCACCATCATGAGTAATGAGAATGAATGTGAAGAATGCTTTGCCATTTACAAAGTATTTTTTCACATACCTTGTCTAAGGACCCATAAGCATCCTGTTCACTGCCTGTAGTTTGGTCAAGAACTCCAGGTGTTAGAGAACTTGATGATTTCCAGTTTCCACCCCTCCAAATATCACCATGTCAGAAGGGCCATTTATGGATCTTGGATCACACAGGATCATGATTTAGTCAAATATTAATGAGGACCCACCATGTATCAGGAACTGTTTAGGGTGCTGAGGATATAGCAAGAAATAAAAACAGAAATCCCTGCCCTCATGGAGCTTAATCTCTTGGGCAGCGTAGAGAAACAGAGGGTAAAAAAAAAAGAAGAAGACTGTTCGTAGAAGTAGGAACCTGTTGTAACTCTTGAGGATTTATCCAGGTCTACTCTTCCCTAGATGAGAACATGGCTAGCAGAATTTCACATTTCCGGCCACTTGCCCTACCAGAACCGAGGTAACAAAGGTTATGTAAATCCCCTATGTTTTGTGTTACTAATAATAAAGTGCCTACATTATCAAAAATTTAGCTTTATATTTATGTATACATACATGACACACATTTGTGAGTTAAAATTTATTTATAATTTATCTCCATGACGTCATTTGCACTCACCTTCTAAAATGTCTTTTAGAGAGGGGGAGTAAAAGAATAAGACAAGTCTTATATGTGTTAACTTACCTTAAACCCTGGTGATCAACTGTTGCTGGTAAGCCAGTAATAGTTGTGGTGGTTAAAAATGGAATCATGCTTTAACATCTTAGTAAATAAAAATGTTCATGATTCATAAAAAATCTTGGGATGTTATACATTTGAATATTACCTGTTATGTTGAAACAAAATGGCTGAGATTGGTTTTTAAGGCCAATAGTTGCATAGATGGTACATGAAAGGGACTTTGGAAATCACCTAATTCACTTCTTCTTTTATGGAGAGGGAAGAGTGAGTTCCTAAGGCGTTAGGAATAGAGCAAGGACTGGAACTAGTGTCTCCTGATGCTTAGATCAGAGCTTTTCCCACCTTGCAGCCAAAAGAAGCAACTTCCTTAGTGGCTTGGGAAAGAGCAAAGTCAGGGCAGCAATCTGAGCAGTATGTTTCGCAAATCACTTATTCTCAAGCCTGAGCAACTCCTGACTGAGAGGGCCCCTCTTGGCTCTTGCTGGAGCCACCAGAAAAGGTTCTCAAATCTTACATCCTGTGTCATTCTGCTCTATTTCAGATTGACCTCACTTGACCTCACTTGACCTCAAGCACTACCATAAGTTCATAGGGAGAACTACCAAGAATTACATAGACGTTCATTAGGAAGTATCCAGAAATTAAGAAATTCAGCTCTACTGATCATTTGATGACAAACTACTTTCCAATGTATTCATTAGAGGCCACCTTGCCTGATAAAAGATAGCTACAATGAGCATCCTCTGTTGGTTGGCACCTAGCAAAAACAAACATATACATAAGGAATATATAATGAAGATAAAAATGAATGGCCACACAGGCATAGACAGTAGATGAATTTTAAAAGAGACTAAAGAGAAGACATGTTTGTTTGAACACTTTCATTTCATCTCCTGGAGAAGGCAATGCCCATTTAGCCACAGGAGTGCCTTACCCGTGGATACTCTGTAAATGCTGCATTGAGTTAATTAATTCTGGCAATGCACTCCCTAAGTTCCCTAAATAAACTCTTTCAGGCCTTGCCTGCCTGGGTATAAAAAGAGTTCAGACTTACCTAACATGAAATGTTCAAGAACCTGCTCTTTCAGAAAATGTCATTCTCCTAAGGAGCTTAGCGGGCAGGGGTTTTAGCCAGATTGACTAGGGTTTTGAGAGAAGTTGGTGAGAGACTTGAAATACCTGTGGAAGCATTCTTTTGGGAGACAACCTTGTACACAATCTTAGTGTTAAAAGGGGATCACTTTCCACCTCTTGTGGAAACTCTGGCTTCAACATGTACCCTTTGCTTAAACAATTACAGAATAATGACTTCCCCACCCAATTAACAGCCCATTCCATTGTGAGTGGCGCTAATTGATAAAAACTTCTTTTATTTGGGGCCAAAATAAACAACCAAATTTAGGTTTCTGTTTCTCCAGTGGAGAAGGAGCCATCTGGGAGCCAGTAGTCTCAGATTCCTGAGTATGATGCTAAATTGTCACATGCAAGCACTCATTCATTTGTCTATTCAGCAAACAATCATAGGAACCTAATAAAGTATAAAGAGTTTTCTAGTAGGGAAAACAAGTGTACCAAGTTAACATACCAGTAATAAGTTAAGTGCTAGCACTAGACGTGAGTAGCAAATACAATTGAAGTAGAAGGAACAGCTTAAGACATTTTAGAAAGGCTTACCTACTTGTGTTGAATACATAAGAATGTAAGCCTACTTAAGGAGATAATTTTTAAGCACATGAAGAATTGAGATAGAGTGAAAATAAGATTAGAAAAAAATGAGATGAGATCAGATGTGAGAGATTAGAATGCTCAAAGGAACTGTGAGGTCCTAGTTATGGAAACTGCATGTATTTTTCTGTGGCTGAGGCAAGAGGGGCCAGATCAGGGAAGGTTTTGAAGGTCATACTAAGGAGAACTTCACCTTGTAAATAATGGGAGGTATTGAAGTCTTTTAACCAGGAGTGATATGGTCAGATTTGATTATGCAGTATTCATGAGATTGTTCTTTCTGCTAGGTAAAGGGATAATTTATTTAACAAATATTAACCGAGTGCTTACTTACTGCCAGACAAAGTTCTAGGGGCAGAAGCCATAGTAGAAAGCAAAACAGACAAAGATTCCTGATTTTAGTGATTACATTGTTATGAAAGTTGGCAGGCAATAATATAATAAACAAGTACATTATATGGTATGTTAGATGGTAATGAATGCTTTGGAAAAGAGAGACGGATAAGGAGAATTGGGAATGCTGAAATGGTCGTGCTGTTGCAGTGATACATAAGGTGGTCTCAACCAAAAAGAGCAAAGAAAGTGTCCTGATATACGATGTCCACGCGGGCAGAAAGGTCTGCCTTTGAGGGGATGGATGTGGGGAAGAAGCCGCAAAGCAGACTTAGGGCCATTTGGGCAGGGAATTCCAGTGTCCCAAGGACCCAGATTGTGATGGGGAGTGGGGAGAGGTCAAGGGTTTCAGATGACACCTCTCAGCCCTGCAAACACCTTACACTGCAGGGAGAGGCATGGCCATAGTGGGTCCTCTAAAGCATGGAGCTCAAGAGAGAGGCCACTCTTACCTGGGATTTTGGAAGGACTTAGGATTTTACTCTCAGTGAAATATTTAGCCATCAAATGGTTTTGAGCGGACATGATTTGACTTATATTTTTAAAGAATTATTCTGACTGCTATGTTGAGAATCAACTGTAGGAAGGCAAGGTCTGAATCATAGAGTCCAATTATCTGACGATTGCAGTAATCACTACGAAAGATGATAATCGCTCAGGCTGAGATGGAAGAAGTGAGAAGTGGTCAGATTCTAGATATATTTGAAGGGAGGGCCTATAGGATGTGTTAATGAATCAGATGTAGGTTAGAGAATAAAGGAGTCAGGGATGATGCCAAGATTTGTATCCTCCACCTCGGCAAGTGGAAGATGGAACAGAGGGAAGCAAAACTAGAACTTAAAAATGGCAGTGAGGATGCTGTACTACAGTATAAGAAGAAATAACAAGAAGTTGAATGAAGGCAATGGCAGTGGGATGGTGGAAAGAGGACCCATCATCCAAGAAGAATCCAGAGTAGAATTAACAGGACTGGGGGACAGACTAGATTTGCAAGATGAGAGATGAATAGGTTTAAGATGACAAATAAGATTCCGGCTTGAAATGGATGTTATTATTATTGTCCTTATAGGAAAATGGGGCACAAAGCGTTTTCACCATGGTTTTAGAGGCTATCAATTTGTAGAACCAGTATTTGAATTTAGATGTGTCTGGCTTGACAGCCTGAGCTCTTAACCATGACAAGGGGCATATTATCTATAGAAGAAAGAAGGCTACTGGTTGGAAAGTACCTTTACAACCGTGTCTGTCTCTCAGTTGGCTCAAGTAGACAGTGTGCAAGGAAAGCCCCTTTGGATGGGCGAGGAAGAAGGAGTAGTTAAGGCCAGGGATGGGTGAGCCAGGCGTCCTTTCTATTGCCAGAACTACACGTTATGTGCTATCCTTTTGCACTCTAGAAATAAGAATGCTGGACAAATGCTAGGCCTGCAGGTACAGCTTAAAATGATACCTTTTATGAATGTATTTGCATTTTCAATAAGGAAGGGGATCTTTAATTCTAGCTAAGGTGTGCCTTGAGCATTTCCCAATGGAAAGCCCTCAATTCTGTTTCCAGTTATGACCTGCTGTAATATTCCCCTCCTTAAAATAAAAGCCAGGGTACAGACCTCACATTCCCTTCTAGCTACTGCCACATTTCTCTTCTCCCTTTTATAGCATTCTTCTCTAAAGAGTTACCTATATTCTATTGTCTCCACATCCTTACCTCCTATTTTCTTTAGAATCCACGCAGGCTTTCATCAGCACCAAATCCACTGAAACCACACTTATCAGGTCATCTGTGATGTGACTTCCATACTGCCAGATTCAATTCTCAGGGGCTTTTGGTTCAAGTGATCACTCCCTCCTTGTAGCATTTGTCTTTAAAATCTAGATTTTATTGTTATTTAGCTATGGTGAGGCCAACAGATCAGGAGATGACTGTCATTGAAAAAAGTAGGGTTTTTTTATACTCACAGATCCCAAGAGAAAGAGGCATGCATGCCACACCACAGAGGGCCACACAGGGTAGCACCAGGGTCAGACAGGAGGCAAAGGGAGGAGAGGAAAGTGTAGTGGACAGGAAGGAATGGGCAAGGTGGGGTGAGCAGACTTAGAACTGGCTAGCTTGAATAATTGGCTCTGGGGCATAGGGGCTGTTCCTTGTTGTCTGGTACCTGGTACTAAGGTGATTAGGGCAGGTGGGTAGTGGCACAGAGTGTGGGAGCCCAGTCAAGAAGGTGGGCTCTGGATTGGTTGATTTGCACTCATTTGTGAGTTGTTTACTATCTCTAGGAATTGGCTAATCCTGGGAGGGACAGTCCCGTCAGGGTCAGCAAAGCCTCAAATGTCAAAGCATCAGAAAACAGAAAATAAAAGACCTAGCTAATTTGCCTTTTCACTTTGCCTCTCAATCCTCTTTGCTAGTGGCCTGCCTCTCAAAGATCAATAAATGTTAGAATGGCTCACATCTCAGTCCTTCAATACTTCCTCTTCTCTATCTCTCTTTAGGTGCTGTCATGCAGCCCCAGGGCTGTAAGTAACACTTATACATTGATGACTCACAAATTTATATCTCTACCCCCAACTCTAGACCACCTGTTATCCAACTGCCTACTAAACATCTTCACTTGGATGTCTAATCGGCATCTCAAATTAAAACATATACTAAACACAATTCTTCATTTCTGCTCCCTAATCTGCTTCTCGTTCAGTCTTCTTCATTTTAATAAATAGTACCTGTGTTGCCCTAATGACTCAAGCCCCAAACCAAGTAGTTTACCTGGATTTTTCTATTTCTGTCAAACCATATATCTAACCTGTCAGCAATTCTCATCAGGTCTTCTTTAAATAGCGATGACCTAAATAAATGGAAAGACCTGTGTTCATGGATTGGAATATTTAATATTATTAGATGGCTATATTCTCCAATGGATCTACAGATTCAATGTAATCCCTATCAAAATTGCAGCTGTGTGTGTGTGTGTGTGTGTGTGTGTGTGTGTAAATGAATAAGCTGATCCTAAAATTCATGTGGAAATGCAAGGGAGCCAGAATAGATACACACACACACACACACACACACACACACACATTTAAAAAATAAAATTGGAAGACTCACATTTCTCGATTTCAAAACTTACCACAAAGTTACTATAATCAAGTCTGTGGTATTGACACAAAATAGACATATAGTTCAATGGAATAGAATTGAGAGTCCAGAAATAAACCCACATCTATGGTGAACTGACTTTTGGTAAGGGTGTCAAGAATTCAATGGAGAAAAATTAATCTTTTAAACAAATCGTGCAGGGATAAGTGGCTGTCCATGTGCAAAACGATGAATCTGGAGCCTTACCTCATGCCATATATAAAAATTAACTCAAAATGCATCAAAGACCTATTAAGAACTAACACTATAAAATTCTCAGAAGAAAACACAGATGTAAGTCTTTTTGACCTTGGATTAGGCAGTGGTTTCTTACAAATGACACCTAAAACACTAGTAATAAAAGACAAAATATCTTAAAATGTGTACACATTTTTTTGGCACCCTCTGTAGATAAATCAACTTCATCAAAACTAATTTGTGCTTTAAATTTAAATTAAATTAAAACATTTGTGCTTCAACGAACCTATCAAAAAACTGAAAAGACAATCTGTGGACTGGGAGAAAATATTTGCAAGTCATATTTTGATAAACAGTTTGGCAGTTTCTTAAAAAGTTAAACATAGAGTTACCATTTAACCAAGCAATTCCATTCCCACATATATACCCAAGAGAATTGAAAATGTCTACACAAAAACTTGTACATGAATATTCATAGCATTATTGATAATAGCCAACAAGTGGAAACAACCCAGAGGTCCATCAACTGATGAATGGATAAACAAAATGTGGTATATTCATACAATGGAATATTATTCAGTCATAAAAAGGAATGAAGTACTCATATGTGCTACAACATAGATGAATCTTGAAAATATTATGCTCAGTGAAAGAAGCCAGACACAAAAGACCACATATTGTATGATTCCATTTATATGGAATATCCAGAATAAGCAAATAGATAGAGACAGAAAGTAGATTAGTGGTTGCCAGGGGCTGGAGGGAAAGGGAAGGGGAACTGGGGAATTTCTGCTAATGGGTATGGGACTCCTTTTTGGGGTAATGAAAATTATCCAAAATTAGATAGTGCGGGTTGCACAATTCTGCGAATATACTAAAAACCACTGAATTGTACCTTGAGTCATCTGTGTTTTAAATGTATACACATACACATACATGTGCATGACATACACACACACACAATCCTCTATTATATGTCAAAAATTAATAAAGGACAAAGAAAAAAATATAAAAAAGCTTCAATCTTACTTCCACTAGCCCACTGATCTGATCCAAACTATGATCATCTTTGCAAAAACATTCTTCACTGATCATGCTGTTTTTAATCTTGCCCAACCCACTCTCTTTCCCAAAAATAGTCTATTGTGTAACCAAAGCTGAGTCCATTTTAAAAAATGTAAATGAGATCATGTCATTCTGATCCAGGTCCTCCACTGGCTTTGTCCATTATCCTCAGAGCAGCTCTGCTTTTATCTGATGTAGATGGATGGCTCCAACCAATTTCCCTTGAAGAAACGGTTCCATGGCTAATACAGTTTTCAAAACCTTTTGGAGGACAAAATAGCTGACAGTCATGTATCCAGCCCCTTTGGCCTTCAACCCTGAGAAGTCCTTGGGTGGAAAAAACCTGTGAGCAAAGGTGGAAGCATAGGAGGTAGAGCAGGACCAAGGTGGGCACCCAGGGGATGGAGCCAGTTCTCTGCTCTTCCTGTCTAAACCTCTGAGTGACATGTAGTTCAAGTGATGGGCAAACTCAGTCACAGCACTCGAAGGAGCTTGACTCCTTTACCTGCTCAGTCAACCATCAAGTATTTGTTGAGAATATAGTTCTGTTCTACTGAACGCTATTCTCAAGTGTCTGACTCCCAGAGGTCTGGTCCAGCTGGAAGAGCTGGTGTGGTTTATTCATTTGACAGACAAGGTTGATTTGCAAGGGCCTGCTACTGACACTGTGGAAGGCTTTGTGGGAGAGGCAAAGAGGTGCAGGTACCCACTGGTGTGGGTGACACAGAGGACTGGTTCGTATTCAGAAAAGGCCATTAGAAAGGAGGATGAGCTTCTAATTTGGACGGATACAGTGTGCCTCACTTGCTCTTATCCTATTTTCCCTCTCCTCCAGGAAACCAACCTGGAAGTTCTTTTTCTACTCTACCATGGTCCACTGTCTCACCCAAAGATTTGCTTACAAGTCATTTCCCTGTTCCAAGAGTAAGCAAAGTACCACATCATGAGACCCAGCAAATCTGCCGAAGGCCTTGAGACTTTCGATTGTCTGTTTCAGATCCGGCACAGAATATGATCCTCCTCCTGCTAATTTTGAGCCTGGAATCGCAGCTTCGTCAGACAGCAGGTAAGAACGGACAAAGGGAGGGGCCTGAGAAAGAGGAGCTGGTGATGGCCCTTACCTGAAGCCAGTGATGAGAATGTGGTCCTTAGGCTGAAGGTTTTTTTTGAGAAGTGTGATTACTGGTGGTTACAAGCAGAGCAAAAAGAAAAGAAAAAAAATGGTGGCTTGTGCATGCCCTTGTTCCTGTCTTACAGAAACAGGGACTGAGAATATTGGTCCATGTAGTCCCACTCTCCAATGAAGGAGGTGACGAGAAGACGGGACCACTCAGACCATGCACCTCTGAACTGATACAAGAGGGCATGGGCTATTTGTCCCGCAAGGTGAGGTGCCAAGCAGCTGTCCCCTTCTCGTCTGGCAGCGAGAGTGAGGAGACAGAGGTCAGGGGGACAAATAGAGGACTCTGTTACTCTAAAGAGTCTCTTGCAGACATTCTACTGATTATTAAATATTCATTTGAGTTCCTCTTCTAAAAAGCAAAAGTGGCAGCCATTGGTGGTTCACATGTTAATGTGGATTACTTGAATTGGAAAATCTGAGTCTTCAAAAGTAACCTCTAAATGAATAATGAACCTTAATGTTATGCCTTTGAATACTGAAGAAGGGACTTATACGGGAAGGTGTGGATGGGCAGGAAGGAAGCAGTTTCAGAGTTTGTTGCTCTCCCTGGGGGAAGGTAGTTCAGACCATTCCATTCATGTGTGCAATCAGGACCATGAGTGGGTTATTTTGGGTGAATATCGGGAAGTAACAAAGGAAGACAGAGGTGGGAGCAGGAGATTCGGCCCTTGAAGATAGCAGCCCCAATCCCATGGGAAGTCATCTGACATTCTGCCTTTGATTGACAAAAAATGTCTTCTTTGACACTGATAAGCTTTTGAAGAGCTTTCTCCTCCCTTCCAGCTGATCCCAAACCGCTCTGTACCCAGTCATGTTCCTCTCCCTTCCTTGGATTGAACAGCCTAGTCTGGTAGCAGAGTTATTGACTTCGAGCCAACCTTAGAGAACACCCAATATTCTGCTTACTCCAGCCCTGCCCCAGTCATACTAGCTAAAACAAAAACAAACACTTCATAGTTCCTTTCTAAGGCACCCTGCCGGGCTGAGATTTTTAGAGGCCTGTGAAAGGGGCAAATGCCTCCTTGCTACAAAAGAGCTTTAAGTTTCCAGTAAGTGATAAGAAAACCAAGGGTCAAAAGAAGGATCTTAAGTGGCTGTTCCCTGTCCCCTGACAGAACTAGAGGCTTCAGGAGAAACTTTGGGAATTGTGTAACTTCTGTGAGTTTGTAACTTAAAAACACTGAGACCCTGTTTTTTTGGCTTTGTTTTTTGACTTTTCTCTTAGGAAAGGAGTGAGCTAGGGTAACAAGAGGCAGCATTTTTTATCCCTTACTGAGTCTTTCTACAGAGAAAGTACGTTTCTTTCTAAGGTAAGCAGCACAAGGCAATAAAGATAGGCACTAACTGTTAGGGATACTAATGGGGCATAGGGAAGAGAATGTATATTTACTGAGGACTTTATTAAATTCCAAGTACTGTGCTAGGAGATTTACATGTTATCTCATTTAATCTTCACAGTAACCATTTGGCAGATGAGGAAACTGGGACTCAGAAAAGTTCTTTAATTTACCCAATATTACATCATTACTAGGTGGTATGGGCAAGCTTCCTACAAAGCTACTGTCCTTTCTACCCTACTGTGATACAATGATGATGGTAATCAGATATGGCAGATAATCCTAATGCGCCCACTTTGGAATGGGCTTTTGGAGTTAAATTTGATTATGGACATATATTAAATGTTTATTCTGGACATTCAGAAAACCAAAAATACATATGATGAATTACATTTATGAATTAACAAAAAGGAAACTATAAACAGACTGTATCTCACTTTCTCTGCAAACTTGGAATTCTTTTCTATCTGTGGTATGATCAACAAATACGGTGAATGTTTACATTTCAAAAAAATTATTACAGTAAAAGACACATTGCCATTAATCACCCTTGCTTTGAATGCACTTATGCACTTATCCCATCATTCTTGCCACTTTCTGAAACAGTTCTAGAAGTCCTCTTTCATGAGTGTTTTTAGTTGCACTGTCATGGCTGCCTCAACATCCAGAGTTGATTCAAAATGTTTACCTTTCCTGGTCATTTTGACTTTGGGGAAAAGCCAGAAGTCGCATGGTGCCTGATCCGGTGAATAAGGTGGATGAGAACACACTGTAATGTTTTTATCTGACAGTAATTGCCATACCCAAAGTGATGTGTGACATGGAGCGTTGTCATGATAGAAGATGAAGACTCACAAAAGAGGACTTTCAGAACTGCTTCAGAAAGTGGCAAAAATGATGGGATAAGTGTGTTTGAAGTGAGGGGGAGTATTTTGAGGGGGATTAATGGCAATGTGTCTTTTACTGTAATAAATTTCTTTTATTTAAACATTCACCATTTTTTTTAATCACACTTCATATATTATGCAGGTAATAACAGTTCAAACTAACATTAAATACTTGCCTAACTTAGAATGCCTTTCCTTAATGATTTTTTTTTAAAGTCTTGTCATTTCATGTCTCCCTTATGAAAGAGTTTTAATTTCAAAGGTTTCTTATAGAGGCTACCTGAGTAAGAAAGAAAAAACAAAACAAAAACACAACAAAAAAACAGCTAAAGGATCTGAGAACGGATTAGGTGCTTACTTCTGGAGAGGGGAAGAGATCTGGGATGAGGGTAAAAAGGAAAATTTTATTTAGTATGTTTACTAGGTTTTTTTTTTTTATAAAAAGTATGCATTTACTTGTATATTAAAAGAAATCTACAAGAAGTATTACTTATATAATTAAAATGTAATTTTTTAAATATAAGAATCCTTTCAAACGAACATGAGAGCAGTCAGGCTACAGCATCCAGTGCCCAAAGGGAGCCATGGCTGTCAGGTGGCCAGACTGATGACCTCCCTTCCCTCATTGCCCTTGTGCATCCCCAGACCTGCATTCTTCATTGAAAAGAAAAAATATATATATGAATTGGATCAATATAATTCCTTATTGCCCTCTCTGTAAATTTCTATTTTTAAGTTTTAAAAATAATTCTTGTAGCAGCATTGGTAGTCATTTCAAAAAAACAAAGCAACCCAAACGCCCATCAACAGGAGAATGCATACATTGTGTCTTAGCAGAATGGAGTATGATACAGCATACAAATAAATTAATTACAAAAACATGTAACTACATTTAAGAATTTTAGCAGCATAATGTTGAGTGAAAAACAAAAAATCAAGCACAGAAGATGACATAAGCACAATGTCCTTTTTATAAACTATATATATATGTGCATATTTGTATATATATATGTACATATATATGTGAAAAAGCTAAAAGTAAGCAAAAGAATGATAAACACAGTATTTAGGATGGTGAATACCTTTGGTCGAGGGAGTAGATTATGTCATTAATAATGTTCTAGTTCTTGGGGTGGGCAGTGGGTTTTAGTAAGCACTGGTAAGCATATATTCATTTTACTTAATTTAATATCTTAAAATTATTTCTGCATTTAAATCTTTATACCACACATACAGAGAACCACATAAAATAAATGTAAAGTGTCATGCTAATGTAAAGTGAACCCTTTTGTAACCACCCAGCTCAAGAAATAGAACTGTACCAGCCTTCCCAGAAATTCTTCACTCGCCCCAGCTCAACAACATAAACTCTTCCCCAAAATGCTCCCCATAGCTCTATCCCTGTCCCTTCAGGAAATACAGATATCCCTTATTTTTAAGTGACTTTACTTCATTGGACATGCTCTTATTTATTTAACCAGTCTGCTATTGGTGGACATTAATTACAGTTATTTTAATTTTTTTTCTGGATTAATGCTTGAAAGACATTGTGAATACTGTGATGAATATTGATTCTGACTATAACTCAAGTAAACCATTAATCATGAACTCTTTCCTTACTTGTATGTTCTGTGGATGTTCCTGTGTTATCTATATAATAGTTTAAAGTTTGAGGTAAAAATTAGCGGAAAACACTTTGGTTGAAAACAACCAAATTGTCCTTCAATAGATGATCGGACAAAGAAGGTGTGGTGTATATACACAGTGGAATACTATTCTGCCATAAGAAAAGATGAAATAGTGCCATTTGCGACAAAATGGATGAATCTTGAGATTATCCTTCTAAGCGAGAACCTAATGATATGTGGGATATAAAACTGAAAGCCACAAAGGAACAGGACAAACAAATAAAGAAACAAAAACTCATACCACTAGTGGTTACCAGGGGGGTGGTAGACAAAGGTAAACGGGGTCAAATGTATGATGATGGAAGAAGAACTGAGTGGGTGGTGAACACACAATGTGATACATAGATGATGTATTACAGAATTGTACATCATCTTGAAACCTATGTAATTTTACTAACCACTGTCACCCCAATAAATTTTAATTTTAAAAAATTAGCAGAAAACATTTTTATTCTTTTTTTAAATATTTATTTTTAAATTGATATACAGTAAAATTTACTTTTTCATAAAAATATCTGTGAGTTTTCACAAATACAGTCATATAACCCCCACCACAATCAAGATTCAGAACAATTCCATCACTTGTCAAACAAACAAAAAACCCTCCATCCGCTGTTAACCAGGTACCCACTGTTCTGTCTTATACCATGTTTCCCCGAAAATAAGACTTACCCTGAAAATAAGCCCCAGTTAAGATCGTCAGCCAGATGGATGCATTTAGTACGTTATGACGATGTTCCAGAAGAAAATGACATGACTGTATTTGAATATATGTAGATTGTTGTACATGAAGAAATAAGACATCCCCTGAAAATAAGCCCTAATGGAGCAAAAATTAATATAAGACCTGGTCTTATTTTTGGGGAAACACGGTAGTTTTAACTTGTCCAAAATGCCATTTAAATGAAATCATTCATTAGACACTCTTTTTGTCTGGCTTCTTTCGCTTAGCATAATGCATTTGAGATTCATCCATATTATTGTGTTTACCAATAGTTCATTCCTTTTTTTTGTTGAGTAGTATTCCACTGTACTCATATGTATGTACTATATTTTGTTTATTCATTTCCCCAGTTTAGGGACTTTTGGGTTGTTTCCTATTTTGGGCAATACAAATGAAGTTGCTATAAACATTTGTATATAAGTATTTGTGGGAACATATGCTTGCACCTCACTTGAGTAAATACCTAAAGGGGTTGCTGGGTCATTTGGTAAGTATATATTTAATTTTATAAGAAATCATCATACATTTCCATAGTGTCTGTACCATTTTTCAATTCCCACCAACAAAATATGAGAGTTCCAGTTGTTCCAAATCCTTGCCAGCACTTGGTATTGACATTGTTGTTTTCTTTAATTTATTTTAAAAGTGTGTAAGTATCTCATTTGGTTTTAATTTGCATTTCCCTAATATCTAGTGATGATAAGCATATTTTCACATGCCTATTGACCATCCATGTATCTTCTTTGGTGAAATGTGTATTCAAATCATTTGACCAATTTTAATTGGGTTGTTCTCTTATTATTAAGTTTTGAGAGTTCTTTATAATTTTGGATATAAGTCCTTTATCAACTATGTGATAGGCAAATATTTTCTCCCAATCTGTGGCTCATCTTTTCACTTTTAACAATGTCTTTTGAAGAGCAAAGACTTTAATTTGATATTCAATTTATAAATTTTTGCTTTTATGGATTGTACTTTTGTCATCATATCTAAGAACTCTCTGTTTAATCCAAGCTCCAAAAGACTTTCTTCTACACATTTTATAGTTGTACACTTTACATTTGGGTTTATAATTCATCCTGAGTTAATTTTTATATAAGGTGAGAAGTATAGGTTGAGACTCTTTTTTTTCCCCGCATATGTACATCCAGTTGCTCCAATTCCTTTCTCCATTGAATTGTCTTTGCACCTTTGCCAAAATCAATTGGCCATATTTGTGTGGGTCTATTTCTGGACTCTCCACTCTGTTCTATTGATATATGTGCATATCCTTCCACATAGCTCACACTCTTTTATTATTGCAGCATTATAGTTCATTTTTTTCTTAATAGGTTTTCAAAACCTAATGACATCTTGTACCCCAGATACATTTAAGGGGAAATATTTATTTTTGTATTTTGTCATGTCTTAGAGGAAAGAGTAACCCCAATCTCACGCTTTTCGTTGATGTTTCCTTCTTTCTTCATCCTCCGAAGATGGATAAAAACTAGGGGAGCTCATGACCTTAGTGATGCTTGAGATCACTCGGGAGGGGGTGCAGGGACCACACACTGGGTTACCCCACTTACCCTATCTTCAGTCTCAAAAACTACTTCTGCAGACCCCTGAGGTATACAAAACAGAAGAATCAGGTTGGGAAAAGGATTTCTAAAAGACGAAATGTCTCCATGCAGTGTTCCTATAAAGAGGAGTGCATGAGTCAGGCACCCAGAGCAGGTTTATATTTTAAACCAGAAAGTAGAGTTCTCTGAAAGCTGTGTCTGTGTAAAGTAGCCCCCTACCTTTCAAGTACATTAGATAGGAAGTCTGAACAAACTTAAGTTTCAGTTGTTAAATGGAAAAAAATGTACAAAATTAGTTTAAAGAGGAAACTATCTTGGGAGGTAATGCAAATGATTTATTTTGCGTTTCCTGGAGATGTGACAGGTGCTAACTCCCATTGATGCCTGCTTGCAAACAAAATGCAAAGTTACCCCAAGAACTTTCAAAAAGGCTCCAGCATTTTGTGTACCCTAATCTTATGTATGTTTAACTGGATTACATAGATTCTTATCTCTTGTTAAATTACGTGTGCTCAGTGGATCAATATAATATTAAAGTATGTATATATTATATAAATGTTTTAAAAGTTTCCAGCATTACTCAAGGCAGCTGCTTTAATTTGTCTAAAGAATCTGTATATATGAATTTTTCATGCCCTGGCCAGGTCCTTTACCCTTTAATTTAATCAAGAAACCCAAATGAATGGGTAAAACTTGTTTTGTCTGCTTAATTTTGCCGGGGTGGAAACTTTCCAATTTTCCCCTTTGTCTGATAATTTCAGAAGTGCAATGCTAGGTTGAAGCTTGATTTACTAACCACATGGCATATAAAAATAGAAAACAAATGTCTTTTCCTTAGCATAAAGCTGAGAAGTATATCTGTCACATTCATGGATATTGTATATACATGCCAGTGGATAGTCATATCTGTAGAGTTGTTAGGCGTATAGGCTTTCAAGACACAGAGATATGAATTTGAATTACAACTCCATGAGCTACCACTTTTTGACCTTGGGCAAGTTGTATCACTTCTTTAAGCCTCAGTTTTCCCATCTGTAAAATGGGGATGATAACTCCTATCTTGCAGAGTTTTGGGAACATTAAATGAGGTGATGATGTAACGGTTAGCCCAGTGTCTGGCTCACTGTCTTTAATAAGTGTTAACTATTAGTCTACTTCCCATTAACAGTCCAAATACAGAACAATGTTATAACTCTACTTCTCAAATGTTAATGTGCATGCAAACCACCCCAACAATGTTAAGATGCAGATTCTGCTTCTCTAGTTCTAGGGCAGGGCCTGACATTCTGCATTCCTAACTGGCTCCAGGTGCAGCTGAGGACAACACTTTGAATGGCAGGAAGATAAAACATGATTGCAAGTGCAAGTGTTTTGTCTAACCAATGGTTCTCAATGATCTCTGCACATTAGAAGCTTCCAGGGAAATTTTAAAAAAAAGAAAAATTGATGCTGGCCTCACAGAAGAATTAGAATTGAATTTTAAAGGATCCTAGGGCATTAACATGTTTAGAAGCCTCCCCAAATAACAATTAATCTTCGAGCTCTTCTGAGCTACTCAGATACATGATTCATGTTTGTTAATTGCTCTTTTCTCTTTGAACATTAGCTGGAAAATGTTACCTGTCTGACAGGTAGCATACTGATGCCTACAGCCCCTGTACACACATACTTATCTGTACAAGGCAGAGGGGGAAAGCAAGCAGTAAATAGATTTTTGTCAAAGGCCCAGGCAGGAAAGAGGGGAGTTCTGCTGTAATGCTATGGGGAGTTCCAGAGGAAGTTACAGGCGTTCCCTCTCATGAGAAGAAAACATAAATGTGATAAATAAATTTGCTAAATAAATTCAGTAGAGACACACCCAAAGTCCTCTAACTAATTCTTGTTATCTCAGATTCAGCCACTAACCTTCTTTGCAAGCCCCTTTTCTCTTCCCTGTTTCCTGTTTGATCGTGTGTAATAAAATAAGAGAAGGAAGTACTATGAGGAGAGTAAAAATAGCGTAAATTCCTGAACCTGGCACATAGAAAATTGTTAATACATATTTAATAAATGAATAAATACTATTCTTCAGGGCAGAGCGGATTTGGTATCAGGTGGCTCTGTCTTAGTTATAAAGGGATTTAATAACTCAAGTCTTTGAAGATGATTCCCATCCTAAAGGGATCTACCTTTAAGAGGGGCCCCTTATGGAGACCCAGTGTGAAAATTATAACAAGCGTTCACTGGATTCCACAAAATGAAACGATATAGGAAATTTAAAAGCACAACATCTCTTTTCACATATATCATCCCAGAGTCCTCTCAACCTGGCCAAACAAATGCATGTGTGATTAGCTTTGTTTTACATAGAAGCACTTGTTTTACAGGCCTGCCCCCTCCCCCTTCCTACACAGAAGAACGCTGGGTAGATGTATCTCCTTTCCTTACCATAGATCTCTGGTAGAAAAGCTTGTTAATGTTCTAGTCGTGGTTAAAACAGGGGTTCGAGGCAAGACATAAACGTGTCAGTTATTTTCATAAATCTCAAGTTGTGCACAGCACCTCCTATCAAGTGTGCTGTGTGGTGATTAAGAATGCCAATTTATGTGATCTTGGGAAAGTGGCGTTTTGATGAGAGGAAGACAGAAATGAATATAGTTAGGCTCATCCTTCCTTTCTCCCTTTCCTCATTTCTGTCATTTATTTGCCAAAACCTTAACTGGAACTTAGTAGGTACGGGGCATTGGAGATACCAAAACAAACGCTACCTGGTCACTGCCTTCAACGACTTGTAGGCTAGTAGGAGGAAAACTTTGAGTCAGAAGAGAATTGCAATGCAAATCATTTAAGCAACAGAAAACTCAAAAATTAACTTATACTGTTAAATCTGTTTTCTAGGCTGGTCAGGGAATGAGCTTTCCTGGTTAATAAAATTTTGTGGTTAATAATGAAGGGCCGTGCATTCTATATATAGATTACCACTTACCCAAGAATTAAAACATGCTACAAAAGAAGGGAACCAATGTTTGCTGACTATCCGTCACCTGCTCAAGTCAGCTACTTCACATGTGCCATTTTTCTTTGTTTTCACCACAATCCTGAGAGGTAGATATTCACCTTGTACCTTTACAAAGAAGAGGTTGAAACTCATAGAGGTTAAATGGAATGATCAAGATCAAAGGACCCAAAATCCCAATATAGTCAGAATTTGAACCCAGGTTCATCTGTCACTAAATCCAATGCTTTTTCCATACCATGTTTTGGGTTTTTTGTTTTTGTGGGTTTTTTTGGGGGGTGGGCAGCAGGGGGTGATGGATCCTGTTATTTATGCTTTGCTGCACAGACAATAATATTAGACAGGAAAAGAAAAAAAAACAACTTTGTGTTATTCCACATGTGCTGGCTGCTGTTTACATACCCTGCCAATGCCTTAGCACTGGAGAGCTTTTTGCAATAGGCTGGGGAAAGGGGAGGGAGGGGATGAAAAGTGTCAAAGAAACCATGTTATATGGCAACAACTCCTCGAATAGCATATGCTTAGAAGCCTCCCCAAATATTTATTGAATGGTTGATTTGACTGATTAAATTAATGAATGAATGAAGCAAGGTCTACTGAACATAACTTGATCTAATTTTCTGTCATGATTCAGAAGCTACTTCAAGATCTTGCTGTACCTCAGTCATAATGAATATCCATTCATCAGTGATGGAAGAAGCATAATTTGTACAGGTTCTCACACTTTATTCATGCATAACTACCTTCATTAGTTTTGCCATGTTGGCGGTACTTTATGCTATTGTTTTTAGTATATGTGCTGCCGAAGAGAGCACAATACTATTGTTTTTATAAAATTCTTTAAATCAACTCAGCTTTTATTTTTTGAACGAAATAGTATAATGTGGTAAATGGAAAACCACTATCACTGGTACTGGTAAATAGAGAATATGAACACAAATAAATGCAATGAAAGTAAAGTAGTGTTAAAATCTACCCAGATACTACTATTTGCCTGGGAGCTTCCTATTTTACGAAAAGGAAAAATATCCATTGTGAGAGTGTGTTGCAAATTACATATAATTTGAAGGATTGAAATAGAATTGAAGAGGGAATACATTCCTCTCTGAATAATCCAACTCTCTTTAGGTTTTGATTTGGCCCTATCTAAAATAATTTTGCATACTTCTACTGGCATGTACTTCACATTTTGGGAAATACTGCTTCAGTGGATTATAATCCTACAGATTTTGAAGGCAAACACCTGACTGATTCTGAATTCAACTTCACTAATTGTATGTTCTGGATCAAACCTCTTTGAGCCAGTTTCCTCAACTATAAAGCGGTAATGATAATACACATTTTGTGGTCATATTTTCAGGATTAAATGATGTAATTATAAAGAGCTTAGCACAGTTCCTGGCACATAGTAGGTATACGCTTAATAATAGCTTACTCTTCCTTTCCCCTTGTTGACAGAAAAGAAGAAGTTTCTACAGTGGGTTTATTTGGTGTGGTGGTTTGGGATTTAGCAATACTTGGGTCTGACCCCAGCTGTGCAATCTTAACCTTTCCATGTTTCAATTTCAGTTTCTAAAAAAGAGGATAGTTCTACCTTGCTGGTTTCCTGGGAAGACTAATTGTGATCATGTGTTAGCAGAAGCCTCACACATAGCATGAACTCAACATGTGATAGTTATTATTACTGTCACTGGTGAGAGGAAGCAGTATTTTGCAGGGAATGAATGGTGTAATTTGATCCTTATGAAGAAAATGAGCCTGGATAATGGGTGGCAGGAGGGCAGTCAGCTGCACAGGTGGGGAGTGTTGAGAGGAAAGAACTACCTCAGAGCAATGGATCAAGAATTCCACTCTTGCCCAGGGGGAAGGAGAGAAAGGAGTCTGAGCAAATGCCCAGATAATGACAGGTATTTCCTGGAAAGTGGGGGTAGGCTGCGTCTCCTCAGCTCCCACTCTGTACTCAACTGAAATGTGAAGGCAGACAATGGGAGAATGTCTTGTTTTCTGTTCAGCTTTATTCACAGTGACGGTCCCTAAGGAACTGTACGTGGTAGACTACAGCAGCAATGTGACCCTGGAGTGTGATTTTGACACTGGAGATGGTGTGGAGTTTGGACACGTAAAAGCCAGTTTGCAAAAGGTGGAAGACGATACATCCTTGCACAGTGTCACTTTGCTGAATGAGAAGCCGCCCCTGGGGAAGGCCTTATTCCACTTCCCCCGAATCCAAATGAGGGATGCAGGGCAGTACCGTTGCGTGATCGTTTACAGGGGCGCCTGGGACTACAAGTACCTGACGCTAAAAGTCAAAGGTGAGTGGTTTCAGGAACTGGAATCCATGGGGGCATCTCTCCAGCACAGGGCCTAATGCGGGCTCAAGCAAAAGCCGGGAGGATGCTTCTCAGGAGACAGAGCTATTTCAAAGAAAAGAAAAGCACCTGTTCAGAAATATCTTTTGACATCTGAGTATAAAGCAGCTGAGGCTAGGGTAAACAGGAATAAATGGGTTCTAAAGGAAGCCAGGAAATGAGTCCTGAAAGATGGGAGGGTACCAAAAATAGGCTGTGCCTAATTCACAGTTCTCACAAGGAACAACACTAACTTGTTTATGAAGCTACTCTGTCAGAATAGCTTATATCTCCAGTTCAGACTTTTTAAGCCATGGTTTGCCATCCACTGATGGATTAAAATGTCAGTTTAGTAAGTAGTAACCAGGTCGGTATTTTGTTCCCCATTAAATGAACAAAATGAATAGAATAGAATAGATCCGAGGGCATCATATAGGAGGGCTGAGTGTTGTTCTGTGAAACTTGTTTCAGAGGGTGTGTGTGAATTGGCTCATGGTGTAAAATAGTTTTCCTCACTCTGGGTCAGTCTAAAAAGTTTGGAAAGCACTACTCTAGTCCAAGTCTCGTCTATTGCCGACAAAGCAGTAGGAGTCCAGAGAAGTGAAGTGGGTGGCCTGAGAGAGCCCCGTTAAGTCAATAGCTGTCCCCATTCGTCTGGGTTCAGGGGTCTCTCCACCACAACATAAGCCAAGAACCTACATCTGAAGAGCATCTTTAAATTCTTGTTTGTTCTAAGAAAGGTCATTTTGGGAAAGACTTATAACAACTATAAAAGAATAGATTTGACTTTGTTCATCGTCTTGTGTTTTTCAGCCTTCATTGACTGGTCTGTTAAACTATGTCAGTTTTTCTCTGCCTCCTCCTGATTTCCCATTAGGCCTCTCTGTTCTGTCTTCTGGAGGGTCTGTGGGTTTCGGTCCCGAAAGACCAGTCAGTGACCTTGGCAGCAATGGTGTGACTTTATGGTCTGGTACAAAGAAGAACAAACTGAAAGGATTAGACATGAGTGTGAATATTGTTTTCACCAGTGACCTTGGCCGGGTTATTTCACCCTTCATAACTTCTCATTTTTATTTATAAAAGGATAACAGTAGTAGCACCTACCACATAGGATTATTATAAAAATGAAAAGAGATAATGAGCGTAAAGAACTGAGCGTGGTCCCTGGCATATGATATGGGGAGTGTCCAGAGATTTGGTTCAAAGACCCTCAGTTATTACAGGGACAGTGACCTCCTCATTCCCCAACTATCCATGAGTCATCAGGAAAGCTTGCAGCCTGGATGTGACTGTCTTCTATCTTTACTGCATTCCTAGGCGTCAACTGGGAGGAACTCCAGAACACTGAAGTTAGGCTACGTTTAACTAACAGGAGGAAAGAGGGCTTTACATTCTCGTGATCCCCTAATGTACTCTGCTATCTGCACACCTAAGTCACTGCCCCCGTGTTTGCTGGTCTCTTTTGGAGTGCTGTATTGCATCTGGGGTCTTTGGGGAATTTGGGGCCCGTCATCCCATTTTCTCTCTGCAGCTGACAGCTGCTGCTCATTGCTGGGGAGCCATTCTACAGCCTCATTTAGACCAGGGTAGCTCCAATGTGGAGCAGATTTATTCCTTAAATCTTAATTAATTCCTTAAATTGTTAATGGTCTTCAAACTATATGGGGCATGTGGGGATCACAAAGACTTTCTCTGACGTGCACAGGCAGTTTTAGGAAATGCCTTTCTAGAGCTTCATCTTCCCCAAGTACTCTTTCCCCAAATTGAGTGTGCCTGAGACTGCGTCTTCCAGGCAGGGCTCTTGGGGTTCCCCTAGAACACTTCCTCTTTTATTATTGCTTTCTCCCACTTCATAAAAAGCCTACCTGTTACCCATCATGAATATAGTGCATTGTCCCACGGTATAAACACCTCCATAGTCCTAAACAAAAGAGTGATTAGAAATATTGATAACTTATCAAACTGTAATGACTAACAAATCCTTTTGCAAATCAGGAGGTATCAAATTCTCTGCTTTCAACAAAATTGAAGGAGGCCCTAATAGAGTTAACAGCTGATAATATAAGATGAAGTAATTTTTGGCATATAAATCATAAATCTTTCAAAGAATGAAATGACATTACTATAATACAACTGCTTCCATCCCCACCAACTTATTCATATGAGCAAGATTCCTTAGCCCTTATTGCTACAAAAAAAAATGAAATATAGAAATAGAATTAATTTCTAAACTGTGTTTCATTTCAGCCATTAGTCATATGCATCCTCAGATTCATGAACAAATTGCAAAAGACAGCCCCATCCATCCCATTAAGAGATACATTTCCAGTAAGCTTTTATCTTTTATGTTTAATAATTATCAACATTCATAATATTTTCCACTTTGATTTTACATGTCCTAATAATAATGGAAATTAGATTTGAATGCAGAAGAAAACTTTGAAAACTTAAAGTCTTATGTTCACAAGAAAAACATTTTAAATTCAATAGGTGTATGTATTTTGTTGTTGCAAAGAAACATAGGATAATCAATAAGAGCTTCCAAACATGTTTCATTAACATAAAATCCTATAGAAAAGTAGAATGAGAACAGAGGTTCAAAGAATGAAAAGGAACAAAGTAAAACTCTGATCCTTAGGGAAGAATTTTTGTTATGTGTTTTTCAATGGATGGTGATGTGTATCAAAAACACCTTCTTTGATATCTAGATGATACTGGATACATATGTAAGAGTGAAATAGTTGCTTGACTAAAAATATAAATGTGTATAAAATGCTAAACATCATATATTTTTCCAATATAGAAACTTATGAAAAATTTTAAGAATCAACTCAGTATGTGAAAGGATGCATACTGCATCACAATCCTTTTAGGAGAAATGCAAGCAAAAAAAGAAAGAAAGAAAAGTTGCAAACCATGACCTCAGAGTATTGTGCCCTGATCAGGGGTCTCTGAAGGAAGCAGGGGAGATCTGGGGTTTGCTTAAATGAAGTAGGGCTAGAGGACAGACAACCTATTTTCTTAGAATGCCTGATCTATAGCATAAACCTGGAAAAGGGTTTATAGCACCTTCTTTACAGTCTGGGCAACAGTTCATATTAAATACAGTGAAAAGAGAAATGATGATTTCAAAAGCATAGGAAAAAAATAGTAGGTAGAATGGCTAGAGAGTCTATAAGAGACATTAAGAGGAGGCTGCAGTTTCTGAAAAGCCAGGCTGCTACTGCAGGACTCAGTAATCTGAGGAAGGGCAGGGAGCATGGCTGAAGGGAGCAGTGGCTCTGAAAGTCCAGGAGGGCCCAGGATTTGAGCCCACAAATTGACAACTTGCCCATGCAAAGGATTCCCGACAAACACAGAGCAAGTACTAAGAAGAGAAGGGCCAACCAGCCTGAAGGCCTGGGCAAAGCATGAGAATGAGGATTGCAGAGCCAGCACCTGAAATGAGCTGAGGCTTACAAAAGTACTTCAACAAAAAGGCCCAAGATAGAGAGTGTCACATGAGGAAGTGGAGGAAGGAGGCAGCATGGCTCCCATTCTTTCCTGCAAGAGGAAAGGCCTTCACCCTACGGAGGGGAAGACATAAAGGGTGCAGGGAGGAAACAGCCCAAGATAAGCAATGTGGTAGTGAAAAGATGACTGTACATGTAGCCTCTAGGCCCAGAGAAAGCACTTGCTAAAGGAACTTACTGAGGGGCTAAATCTCTGATCTCAATGTCTTTTCTCCATTGGGGAAACAGAAGGGAATTAGGAAAGCTGGAGTTAAGAAAATTATATCCTGAATTTTAAAGGGGGGGGGGCAAAACTCCTGGGAATTATGAACGGTTTAACCTGATATACCTCTCTAAACCATTTAATAGCAAATTGAGAGCAATCCTAAAAGATTTATATCAGTGATTATTAGAAACCTGCCTGGATTCTCTTAAGACCAAGTGATGTAAAACTACATACATTTTTTTTTTTTTACCTTAGTTACTGTCATTATGAGGATAAAGCAGACAATACTATGTATACCTTATCTTTATTTCAGAAATGCTAGAGTTGCCAGTAATACATGAATCAAATAGTAGAGACAACCAAGAAAACAGAAACTATTTAAACCAAAAATTTAAGTCAGAAAATAGTAATTCTATTGATGGAACAGACTGAGAAGCCAACCTGGGAAAAAGGAGACAAATCAGCAATTAGAAATAGCAGGAAGTGGCTACCAACACTGGGCTGGAGGAGAGGGGGTAAGGTAGGGTTAATAGAGCCCAGGAGCCAGAGTCACATGACAGACACTGGAACCCCAGTGGGCCTGTCCAGTGGTAGCTGGGGCCAGGGAAGAGATGTGGCTATCTCTGGAGAGGCCATTATAGCACAGAACATGGGGGAGAAATACCCTAACGTCTCCCTTCCTCTTGCCCTCCAGTCTTCGCTTCATGTTCCTATTGGCTGTCAAGAGCCTGAAATACACAGCCTGCAAAAGTCAGCCTTCCTGCAGTTCAAGGCAGAGAAGACAAATTGAGGGATAGATCCAAGGACAAACAGATCCAGGACCCACACAGCACATACCTTATGCATAAATTGGTAAAATGTGGGTTGAATAATAGTATAGTTAACTGGATCTATAACAGACTGAACAACTAGTAGTTGTTGACTCAGGGCCAGCAAAGGGAGACTGATAGCCAAACTTGCTGGGCAGTAGATCATTCATTTAACAAAATTATGATCTTAGGATCTTATGCTGCATTAAAACCCTGTGTTGGGCCTAACGTGTACTCAGTGCATAGGAGGTAATTAGTCACACTATACTTTAGTTAATATCTGGAATATAGGTCATGTCACGTTGGAAAAAAAAAAAAAAAAAGTGAATCGAAAAACTGGTATCTGGGCCTGGGTCTGACAACTATGTCCTAGGAAGGAATTGGCATGTTTTATCTAGAGGTGAAAGACTATATGGCCACTTATCTTCAGATACCTGAAGAGTTACCTTGTCATGGAAGAGCTAATAATAATTACTAACAATAATTGAATAGTTACTATGTTCTAGGCACCTAACTTATTTAAGCATCCTAACACCACTGTTAAGGATGAGTATTATCGTACCTATTTTATAAATGAGAAATCTGAAGGCTTGAGAGATCATATAAACAGCCCTTGGCTCAAGCCAGTCAAACCTTTCAGACTTTGAAGTCCATGTTTTTAACTATTGTGCTTACCGTATTTGTTTTACTAAATCAGACAAGTACCAATTGTTGAAGCTACCAGAAGGCAAAATTTGATTTGCATAAGGAGAATTTTCCCAATGAGAGTTCAACTTTCTTATTTTCTAATCATGGCAATGACTACTTCTGGAAGTAGGAGCTTCGATTCATAGATGTATTTATCCAAAAGTTAGTTATCTCGCAGGTTACTAATATCAGAAGAGAAGTATTACTAAAGATAAAAAGGGACCTTTCATAAGGATAAAAAAGTCAATTTGACAGGAAGACATAATAATCCTAAATGTGTGTATATCTAACACACAGTTTCAAAATATATAAAATAAAAATTGACAGACCTAGAAGGAGAAATAAACAAATTCACAATCGTATTTGGAGATTTCAACTCATCTCTATTATAGCTGATTGTACAAACAAAAAAGAAAATAGAAGAGTTGAACAACACAGTTAGCCATCCTGACCTAATTGACATATATAAAATTTACACCCAACAACTGCAGAATACATGTTATTTCCAAATGCATGTGAAACACTTATCAAGGTAGTTATCTAGCAAAGTTGCTACAGAAGCTATTTCTCATTGAGAAGGAAGTTGGGCTAGTTGAATTTTAAGATCACTTCCACCTGAAATTCCAAAATTTGTTCATCTTTTCTGAAGAATATTACCCTCAATCCAGCTTCCCCATTGTGTGTTACTGAAATTAATTCCTTTATAGCCACTTCCCAAATACAAAAGAGGCTGTGGAGCCGTCTTTAACACTGTATAACTATAGATGCCAGTCCCTTCCCCAAACCTTGCTGATTCTTTTAGGTGAACATCTCTCCCATTTTCCCTCATTTATACATCTTCAGCCTAGCTACTGATTCCTGGCCCTCCTACCTCTGAAATCACCAATCAACTTGGCCATCAAGATTAGCTTCTTGTCCCAAGCTATCGTGGGAGCAGGCCAGACCCTCACCCACAACACACTAGTCCTTTGAATCCATTTATTCTCCTCCATCTCTCCCAGAGACCCCAGAGTTTCAGAAATAATCTCTGATATAACAGGATGAAATGATTATGAGAGGATACCGCACCAAAGGAAAAGAAGTATAGATAAATAACATAGAATGAAAGATAAAGTGAATACTCAGAATGCATGACTGAGATACTGTTTGATTGCTAGAGATAAACCAAAATTTGGCACCAAGGAGACTGGTGAATGTTAACTACCATGTTTCCCCGAAAATAAGACCTAGCCGGACAATCAGCTCTAATGCATCTTTTGGAGCAAAAATTAATATAAGACCCGGTCTTATATTATAGTAAAATAAGTAAAATATAGTAAAATGTTATAGTAAAATAAGACCAAGTCTTATATTAATTTTTGCTCCAAAAGATGCATTGGAGCTGATTGCCTGGCTAGGTCTTATTTTCGGGGAAACACGGTAGTTCAACCCCTTCAGTAGGCTGGTTCAGAACCTGATCCTCCTCATGCACTAGTTCTGGGTACCAGGTTCCCCTAGAAAACATATCCCTCTTCCATGTTGCTCTATCCCCAGGCTTCTGCAGTTACACAGAAAATTATCCTCTTCTGATGATTCCAATGCAGAAATCAGAATACTGTAGCTGTGACAGGCATGAGTTCACGTGCCCCCATCCATCCCAGATTGCAGCTGTTTTCTTATTTACAAAATAGGAATATGAATTTTACCTATCTTGTAGGGTCCTTGTGTGGTTTAAATGAGATAATGTATGTTAAGGGGATGGAATCAGGTTTTAGAGTCACTCACCCTTGCTCCTCTCCAAGTTCTGGACTAAGAGCTGTACACACAATAATCAATACCAAATGGGAAATGAACTCCATTTTTTAAATTAATAACTGGATGAACACGTGCTTTTCTCCTTTTCCCTCTTCCAATTTTGGGGCTTCTCTGGTAATTTACACTGGAGAACATGACTTAGAATAGGGGTCCCCTGTTTCCTGTTCCCTCGTCTTAACCTAAGAGTCCAGGTTTGCAGATCAGACCCTAAAGTCACTCATCCATCCAGACTCATGGATAACAAAATCCGCCCCACCCAGTCACAGGCGGAAGCTGGAATACTGTGAGCTGGGAAGATGACAGAGCTTACTGAGGCCTGCAGTAAAGCAGAGAATGCTTTACTGCACCAAGAACTTCAACAGAGGGTCACAGGTTTTTCACAGCATTTGAAGGTGCAGTCACCATGCTTTTCAGTGAATGGAGACCCAGTGAGTGCTTTGGCTATAACTAATCAAATTAGCAACTGATAACATAGGGACACACAGGGGAGGTGCTCAAGGGGCAAAAACTGTGGCAAGGGGCATGAGTGCTTCCTCCACAGTATGTAAAAAGCCCAGAACATAGAAGCTCAATACCCAGAGAACACTTAGTACATCATAAAGTATTTGACATTTTCCACGTGGCTGTTATCATTATCTTAATATAAAAACACTTTTCACAAAGTTTGTGCCCATTGATACGCCTCCCAACAATTTAAGAAAAAAAAAAGAGCAGTTTCACCACACCTGTGCCATATTTCTATCTTTACTTCAATGATTGTATTGAAATTCCGTTTCTTAAGGAAATATTTTCTACTTAATGAAAACTAGTGTTCATTCCCTCTTCCCTTCACCAAAAATCAACAGGTTACTTTCCACACTCCCTGATATCTGCATATGTCGTTAATACTTATTTATTTTTAGCTATCATCTCAGATAGCTGAACAATTTGTCCTTATGTCCTTGCTCTCTGTGTCACTCGTGTCTGTTTTAGATCTGTTTTCTACAGGGCAGGAAGTCATATCTGATTAATTCACTCAGCATACACTGCACAGAATGGGGTGTGTGTGTGTGTGTGTGTGTGTGTGTGTGTGTGCGTGCGCGCGCGCTAGACATAGACCCAATTTTTGACTATTTATAGACAGAAGCTTGGTCTTCATTTTTTTTTTTGTCCTCCTAATATTAGAGAACTGATGAAAGGGGGAAGTGCAAAAAAAACTTTCTCCTGAAGATGTTAGAAAAACTCTAAATAAAGTGAGATATGGGGGTTAGCTAGTAATTTTATTTATCCTCTCGCTTCTCTCCAGTCCTTAATTGCGAGATAATTTATAGTAATATAGGAAGCCACAGAGTGTGGTGGTATAAAGCACTATTGAGATTTGGAATCAAACTTCCAGTGTACAAATATTGGCTATTGCCTAATACCCCTGTGACTCTGGGCAAAATCTTAACCTCTCTAGCTTCAATTACCTCCAACAAAAATTAAGAATTTCAACAATGCCATTTTTGTGGTATGGTAAAGGTTAAACAATTCATTGTGTGTAAAATAGCATGATGATCTGAGACAAAGAAAATGTTTTAAAAATTAAAGCCATTATTCCTTAATACTGATAATGATCATTTTATTAATTTCACATGGCATTGAGTTCAGAGCTCTACAGGAATCAGGAAAGAAAGACTTACTTATTTTTCTTCTTTTATTGTCCAGCTTCCTACAAGAAAATAAACACTAGCATCCTTCAGTTCCCAGAGACAGACGAGGTAGAGCTCACCTGCCAGGCTGAAGGTTATCCCTTGGCAGAAGTGTCCTGGCCAAACATCAATGTTTCTGCCAACACAAGCCACATAAAGACCTCTGAGGGCCTGTACCAGGTCACTAGTGTTCTGCGCCTCAAGTCACACCCTGGCAGCAACTTCAGCTGTGAGTTCTGGAATGATGATGTGAAGGAACTTACTTCAGCCATCATTGACCCTCCAGGTAAGAGTGGCCGGCCCTTCCTAGCTCTATGGTTTAGGGTTCAGGCAAGAAATAGATGGCACACTCAGAACAAGTCATTTAAGGAGTGTATAATAAAGCGACTATTTATGAAGTTCTGATCAGGATTCAGAGAACCTACTAAGGATAGTGAAGGACCCTGGGGCTTCAACAGTGGGGGAGAAATTAGCCTTATTGGAGAGGTTACTGCAACCTGGAGAAGGGAGCTGTAGGGAAAGCACACTTGACGGGAACTGTGGCCTCCAAGAGAGGGGTGCTACCACTTGCAGCAACACCAAAGGGCAGATGCTGGGTGAATGAATACCCCAACTTCATTCTCCTCCTACCCTCCAATCTCCTGCTGGGTCCTCCCATTGGCTGAACCCAGGTAGAAGTCAGAGAACAACAGAGTCACTGGTATGTTCCATAAACATCAACCTCTCAGACCTCAGAACAGAGTGTTGAAATGCAGACAATGGATCTGAAGAGGAAACAAAAAATATCCAGCACAAAAGCTGATTAATCACTATGCCTCAGGCATGTGCTTTGAGTCACCAGGATGAATATCACTTTGCTGGCTTTGCCGACAGCCGAATGGTGTGGGGGTTTTACAGGAAAACTGGCCTCAAAAAATCTTCCAGAGCTTTCGCTGGCTATACTGAATCTCATATTTAGAACTTCATACATCAGCAAAACTTCAAACAATTTTGGAAGTCTGACAATTTTTTATTTGCCAAGTAAGAACAATTTACTTGCTAAATAAGAACAACTAACATCTAGAGACAGGTCATTTTATTTCATAAGAGACAGGGCATTTTATCACCACATGCATAAGTTGCCTATTGCTCCTGTAACAAATTACCACAAACTTCGTGGGCTTAGGACAACACAAATTTATTAACCTACACTTCCAGAGGTCAGACGTCTGAAAAAGGCTCCACTAAGCTCTAATCAAAGTGTCGACAAGATAGCAGAAGCTCTAAGGGAGAATTCATTTTCTTGGTTTTTCCAGCTCGCAGAGGCTACCTGCATTCCTTGGCTCGTGGACCCTTTCTCCACTTTCAAAATCAGCAGTTGCAATACTCAGGCCTCTGCTTTTATCATCACATCTCTTTCTTTTAATTCTCCTGCCTCCCTTTTCCATCTTTTAGGAACCCTTGTGACTACACTAGATGCCTTCCCTACCACCTCAACTTGATAATTCAGAAGGATTTTCCCATTTCAAGGTCCTTAATATAATCACATCTGCAAAACTCTTTTGCAGTGTAGGGTAACACATTCACAGATTTCAGGGATTAGATCATGGACATCTTTGAGGGGAGCCATTATTCTGCTACCATGCAAATACAGGATATAATCTCAGAATAAAGGACAGTCCCTAGTACTGATTAGACTTTATAGAAAATTCACTATGTTGTCATTATATTTCACTTTTTGTCATTTGTCTTAGACAAAGCAGAGCCTATGATAAGGACTTGTTGGCATGCAGGTATTTGGTGACCCCAGGGAGCAGAAGTGAGAGATTCAGGAGATGAAGACAGGAAAGAAGGAAAAGCAAATATAGGGACACATTATAAAAGTTGTTGATGTGGACAACAGAAGCTCAAATATGCAAGGGCCACCTAAGTATACAGATGGCCTTCTAAGATGTTTACTCAAAGGACTTAGGGTGGCAAGACTAATCCATCTGCTCTCATCTCCAGTGGTTGACAGTTGTCAGCTCTCTTCCACTATGAGCTGCGAATGCATATGGGCTAAGTGAGTTCCCCCCCTCAGCCATCTGTAGCATCAGAGTTATCCCAGGTCAGAAAGCAAACATCCCCTTGATGTTAATCATTGACTATGAAGTGAGTCGAAGCCCAACCACAATTCTACCCAATCTATGGCTGACATCAAAAGAGAAGCTGAGAAGAAGGGAGGCAGGACTACAAATGTCTATCTCTTGCACTGTTCAAGTCCACTCATGCCCTACATTAAGTCCACTCACTCTGAGCCTTCGGGCAGGAAAGCAGCTACAATCTCTGCAAAACATTTCATATACAAGACTTCGTGGAACAAACTATAGTTCCTGTGGCTGCCATTGATCCCAATCCATAATTGATATTTGTCATCTCTCTGATCCACTAAACATTCTACATTTCCCCCACTCAGCACTTCAGATGCAATAGTTTGTTTCCCTGGGGGACTCAGGCTTTCAATCCTGATAGGTCTGAGCCCCAGCTGCCTTGCCCTTAGCTGAGGTTGCTGCAATTGCCTTTTCCTTTTGATTACTGGGCATGGAAGTAACAAGAATCAGAGAATCAGTGAGCTCTAGACATAGTTTTCCTTGCTTCCATTATGTAACAGCATTCAAGTTCTTCATGGTAATTATGACTGATTACTCCATCAATATAATAATTCTTTTCTTTGCCTTCTGGTCCATCAGTGGGTAGAGCTCAAGCTGACGAGGCAGTAGCTATAACTTTAGATACAGTAGAACGTAATCCTTTGGTAGAAGCATTTACCACTAGGAAGCTGGACCTTTAATCCAGTAAACCCCAAATTTGTGGAGATGAGAAGCAAAAATTCTACAAGTTGGTCACTGGAAATAGTGGTGAGAGGGATCAACCTTCAGCACTGGGGGAGCCCTGGCACAGAAGCATCACATGCTTGAGGACAGATGGTCAGAGGGAAGTGAGTCAGAACCTGCACGGAACCATCCATCATTCAGCTATATTCAGCCATGCCTGAAATCAGGGATGGGACAGACAGGATATGAGTTGGGGCATCAGAATGATCTGTTCCATCGCAAAGTAAAGTAAATCTTATCATGGACTGATACCACTCAACAGACCAGATGGAGAACTTTGATGTGACTCAATGCCCATTAATTTCCTAGTGTTTTCTTCTGGGGAAAAAAAAAAAAAACAGAAAAAACAAAACCTCCTTGATATAGTTTTTATAGGCAGCCAGCTGCATTGTCATTTCTGAGCCCCCAATTTCCCACTTCCCCACCTGTCTACACTTCACTACCCAATTCCAGCACTAAAGTTACCCCAGCTTCTTTCTAACTACATTATTATGGTGAAATGAGGAAGCAAAGAGAGGAGTCATACTAAGGATCTTGATAGAAGTAAAGACATTAGAAACATACCATTTTTAGGGTCAACTTTGGATGAAAATAGTGAATTAAGCAAGTTGGTTTTTCAATAATCTCTCTTTTTATCACAGTTAAGAAGACCAGACTTGTCAGTTTATGAATATTGAGCTATAATTAATTCATACTAGAGCTTTAGAGGCTTAAATACTAACAACCCCTGGGGAATTTGTTTTTCCTGAAAATGTTTACTCAGTTGTCCTTTGTTATGTGAAACTTCCTGCTTGGTTAAGTGTAGGTTAGTACTTTGGATGAAATGGCGGTTTTCTAGAAGGACACTTAATATGAAGATCGCCAAAGAGAAATGGAGGCCTGGGTAAGATGAATTTGGAAATAACTAGAATCTTCCCTTTGCACCACTGATTATGTCAGTTATTTATTTATTTATTTCATAGTAGTAGAGAAGTAGAAGGACAGACTGATCATTCCTCTGGAAGTCTTCCATCTATGAGAAGTTAAGACTGAAAGAAGGTGCCCCCCCCACTCTCTCTCTGGGAACCAGCATAGATGAATAAATAGTTAACAGTTGTGGGAGGGGCCTGTGGGGTCACATCAGAGCTTGGGATTTCCTAAGATATCACGCATGAATGCAACTAGCAGGGAGATGGAAAAATCTTTATGCAATTAGAGATTCTCATCCTAGTTTGACCCATCCTTCCCAGCTTTATATTCATCCTACTATCCCCTGAGACATGGATCCTCCACTGTAGTCAGCTCCCCTTCCTCACGAAGTACTCTCTGAACTTGCTTATACCTCTCCCACCTCCATGGCCTCTTCGCTCAGGCACTTCTTCCACATAAAATATCATTGTTCATTTCTTTACCAGTTCCAAGCCCATCCTCTCTCTAGGGCAGCTCGGGTAACTCCAAGACACAAGGGGTCTTCCCTCATCTAGCCTCCTAAGACCGATTAATTGTACCATTTCTTTGTTTGCCTGTGACTATGCTTGTCTTTTCTCTTTCATTGCTATTTTATTTTCCATGCATTTCAATCATTCACCTGTGTCTTCTTTACACCGCAACTAAAGCAAAAGCAGAGTGCTCTGCTTGTAATAAGGGCTCGATAAATGTCACTTTCATGGGTTGAAGATTTAGTCTTAGATGATCCCATCATCCCAGCTGCCAGACTGTGTGGACAGCCAGATCACAGCAGTCAAATGATCCCCTGGTTTGTGTGCAAATACCAGCAACAAAATAACCAAAGTCAAACATCCTCCCACACGTTCCTAGCTTCTATTTCTCAAAGGCATTTTAACTTGTCTTATGACTGTCCCCTTTGTACTCATTCTCATAAGTTGAGCTGCTCACTGCTGACTTCTTTGACCCACCACAAGCTTCTCCAGAAGTCAAGTAATCAAACAAATACAGCAATGAAATTCAGGATGTGCTCCCCTGACTCTAGAATAGATGACTGAACATCCTAACTTTCAATCTGAAATTCAGGAGCAATGAGATGATTTTCCTTTTCAAACAGATTTTCTTCTGTTGAGTCACTTGCTGCATTTTCATTAGGAAATATAATGAAACTGGAGCACAGGAAATAACTATAACAAGATCCTTATATGGGTGGTATAGAAGCCCTCCCAGGAGACTGGGAAGTGACTCTGGCAGTGGTGAAACACATGGGCTCTGAAGTCAGACGGACTTGAATTTCAAATCCTCTCTGCTACCTACTAGCATTGAGAACATGAACATATGACTGAGCTGCCCTACAAGTGTCTCTCATTTGTAGAATGAGAGTAAATAAGGGTAGATAGCCTGTAGGGTTATTGTGAAGATTAAATGGAATATGCCTGTAAAGTCCTTAGCATTCAGAAAGTATGGAAACAGGTAAAAGATATAGCACCTTTAGCAAGAGGTGTGGCTTCTTGTGAGTGGCTAGGACTGTGGGTAAGGACAAAACAGTTTTTTAATTGCATCATCATATCATTGTTAAGTGGCATCCAAATGTTATAAGACAATTTAGAAGAAAATGTATTAGGATATAGGCTAAGAGACCTCAAAATATAGTGATTCAAACAAGACAAAAGCCTATTTCTTTCTCATATAATATTTAGAGACAGAAGTTGGTTGAGAGCAGGTAGGTAGCCAGCTATATTCCATAAAGTCATCCAGCGATTCAGGTTCTTTCTATCTGCTGTTCTGCCATTCTCCAGGCTGCTATTGCTACTGAATTGTCAAAGCTGGGTCACTTCCACATCCGTGTTTCAGTCTTCAGAAAGGAAAAAAAGACATACTCAATGTTTTATGTCCAAGACCCAGAAGACCCATTCTCTTGGCCTGAAGATAGTGTGGCCACACAATATGGCTGGCCACACCTAACTGCAGAGGAGGCTTAGGTAGTCTCTGAGAAGCCATGTGTGCAGCTAACACCTAGCTAATATTAATTAGGGAAGAAAGGGAGAATGGATTTAAGGAATAAGCAGCAGTCTGCCACAAGGTAACCAATGACAGGGAAGATCAGGTTAGGTGGACAAATAGGTGGTCAATTCAGCCCAACAAATCCTTATACCTTTCATATAGCTGGTGCTTGGCTTTTCAGAGGATTCGGAGGCGACTTAAAGACTTTGCACTCCAATAGCTTACAATCTAAGTAGACTGGTGTCCTGTTGAATGTTCAATGTTAAAAAGTCTTTAGGGATGATTAGAGCTTTTGTCTGTGGAAGGGGCTATGAGGGAACCTGGACAGGATAAGGGTTTGCTCAAAGGCACTGAGGTAGGAACCTTTCCTGTTGTGGGAACAGTGAGGGTCCCAGGACTCCTTGACTCATGGTGCTACATGCAGCAAGTGCTTAAATAGCACTTCCTGTAAGTGATCAATATGGGTTATTCATGTGTGGTCAGAGACGTTAACTACACTTATTGTAGTGATCACTTCACAGTGTATACAAACATTGAGTCATTATGTCGTGCACTTGAAATGAATATAATGTTTGTCAATTATACCTCAGTTAAAAAAAAATTTTTTTTAAGTATGGGTTATCTAATGGGTAGATGAGCCTGTCAATCCTTTTCTTTCTTAATGTTCACCACGTTCTTTTTGGATAGAGACAAATATCTGTGGGGCCTGAGCTTTGAATCAGACAGATCTGGGTTTGCAATCCTGGTTTTGCCACTTACTTAGAAATCATGACCTTAAATAGATTATTTAGCATCTTTGAGCCTTGCTTCCTCAACTCTAAGATGAGGGACTCAGATTAAATTACATCTCCTCCCTTCACAGCTAAAACTGTCTATGGTTTTCAGATAGCACCGTGATAGGGGAAGGGGAGGGAAGTTGGCAGGACTGGGGCCTTTCCTCCTGAGCAGTTTTGCCAGGTTTTTCTCAGACCAGCATGTTATATTTATTCTGTATGAGTTACTCCATAAGGCAAAATATAGGCTTTTAGAAAGGGCCCAGCTTATCATGGGTCCCCTTCCATCTCCCTATAGTGAACGCCCCCCAGCCCTGTCCTTTGTTAGTCTGGGGCCCTCATTCTGACCTATAGATACCCAGAGCTCTCCTTTACAAGGCTTTGTCCAGGCTCCAAAATTATTCTTATTATCCACTTCTCTACTAAATTCATCTTTTCCTCAGTGCTAGGATCTTGATTAGTTATGACAAGGAAAAGGGCTAGTTATAGTAATTCACAATGACTGGATTTTGTGTATTAACACTGCCTACAATATTTTATTTTTTCAAAAGGATCCTGTGACTCCTTGAAATTGAATACTTAATGGTATGGATTCTAAGCATCTTGAGTGCTTGACAGAGGATGGAGAGACATTTTTGGGCTGAGGGATAGATCATGATAGATAGATAGATAGATAGATAGATAGATAGATAGATAGATAGATAGATAGATAGATAGATATTGATAGATAGAGGCAAAGAAGGAAAGGAAAGGACAGAAGAAAAAGAAAGGAAATGATAGATATGTCAGAATGATGTGAAGCATGGAATCTGGAACCATACAGCCTGGATTATATCTCTGCTCTGTCACTTACTGTATAACTTGGGGAAAGTTTCCTAGGCTCTCTGTGCCTCACTTTTCTTACCAGTAAAATGGAGGTCATAGTAGACCCTGCCTTATAGGGTGGTTGTGAGGAGTAAATGAGCTAATGCATAAAGCATACATAGAATAACACCTAACATGAACTAAATGCACAATGCAAGCTGGCTACATTAGTTATAACCCAGCTTGGTTTACCTCTAAACTGCCATATGATTGCAATCTGGTGCTTTTCTTTTACCCAGGTGAGATGGAACCCAAGATCTCTCCAACTTCGCTGCTTCATATTCTCATCCCTTTAGTCATCATTGCTTTAGTGTTCACAGCTACAATGATAGTCCTAAGAAAACAACTCTGCCAAAAGCTTTTTCTAGAAAAGGTGAGTTTTATTCATGGTAACCAAACGAACGAAATATCTGCAGCAGCATGAGGCTCCACTTTGCCCCACTGGGCTATAGCTTACCAGTTTCACAGTAAATCTGCTCAGGTCTTATGAATTACTTTGGGCTTGTCCTGATGATTTTTTTCCCTAGAAGAAAATGGCTGTAGTCTTCAGTGAGCTAAAATCCTTACACTGAACATTTTAAAAGGAATGCTTTGTGCCTGTGGCTGAAGTAGCTTGTCTGGTTCTTTGAACAGAGACGTATCTCTGGCCCTGTGAGATTGGTGTTATTTTGTCAATGCAGACCACTGTGGGTGTTGGCAATGCAGAGTTCACTGGTGGCAAAATGCCAGGATTCTTTCCAATGATTCCTTCAGTTTTCACTTCTCTTTTCCCTATTCTGGGTATCCGCTGGGCTAAGCCACCCCACCCCCCACTCCCCCATCCCACCTCTAGGAATCCAAATCCCTTGGTTTGGTAAGAAAAGGAGAAAAGTGTGTGAGGCCATTTGGGGGTGGGGAAGCACCCAGCACCCATTGGTGGTGCCCTGCAGTCTTTCAGTAGCTCCTCCATTCCTATTGTGCCAGCTGGCACAGAGAATAGCTGCTGCAGCCTTTGAGCCCTGGCCAGAATATCTGCCTGTCTATGTGGTACTTCCCTAAATTGTCCCGTTGTCAGCACCCAGCAAGCTCCTCCCAAGATCTGCACACGGCCTTGTCTATAGAAAAAGAAATGACATCTGGGAACAACTCAATAGGAATTTGGGGCAGTCACTATTTGAGGATCAGGGTTTTTTTTAGGTGGTTGTTATCCTACATTTACAATCTAACTTCTATATTCTCAACTGCCATGAAATATTGTCATCCTCTATTTTTGTCCATTGTCCTACGTGTGCATTAGCTTGGGTAATAACCACAAAACCCCCTGTGGCATCCAAGGAACTATTGTCAAAAGAAAGGGGAAGAGGGGAGGAAGGAAGAAGGGGAAAAGGGAGAGGAAAGGAGGAAGGAGAGAGAGAGAGAGAGAGAGAGAGAGAGAGAGAGAGAGAGAGAGAGAGAGAGAGAGAGAGAGAGAGAGAAAGAAATGATTAGTGATGTGGAGGGAAAAGATGCTTCTCCATAAAGGAGGAATTACAAGGTCTTGTCTGGCAGAACTTTGACTAAACAGAATCACTTCTGCAAATCTGTGACCTCAGACAGCCATGAGAGATGCAGCTCACTACAATCTTATCTTCTGCCATTCTTCTTTTATCTCCCACATATGAACCTCTTATACCAGGTTCCAGGCCTGGGGGCTGAGAACCCACTAGTCACCTCAGAAACGAGCATCAGAACCTTCTGTTTCTACTTCCTTTGGGAAAGTGAAACGGAATTACACTCAAAGGTGGAGCAGAAAAAATCCTCCCGTCATCCATCATCCCAATCTCAAGAGTGAGTGAGGATATTAGTAGCTCCTGGGTTCAAGGCTCAGGCACCAACTGCAGTGGGAGGGATTTGTTACTAATAAGGGTCAAGTGAATAAATTTGCAAATGATTCCTTTTTTATTTTAAATGACCCAGAGTGAAATCATGGCTGCCTATATAATAATCCCCCTCTGTAACTCAGGTTCACTGGAATCTGCTTTCCTACATGGCAAATAAACGGATACACATGAGGAAATGTGTCTGCCCTGAGCACAAACTCATGTGTCATGGAAAAAGGTTGAGAACTGCTGCTACTGGGGACAGAGCTTTAAACCAGGGTCAGAAAGTTAGGTCTGGACCTGGTGCTGCCATTTGTTGGTTCTATGATCTTGCACAAATCACCTAACTTCTTTGAGATGGTTTTTCTATCTATAAAGTGGGAAGTGACGTGGGAATTACATTTTACAGCTGATTGACTCAACCTCACGGCCACTACTGTGGTTCAACCTGAACTAGAGCAGAACCCTCCTAAGTTGTCTCCCTGCATCCGCTCCTGCCACCTCCAGTATGGTCTGTTTTCACTGTTAGCTAAAACAGCCTTTTAAATCCACAAACCTACCACGTGTCTTCTGTTCAGATCTCTTCCATGACTTCCCACTGCTCACTAGATGAAGTCCCAATGAGCTCTGGGTGGTGCGACTCATGTCTCCAGCTCATGCGGCATCATCAACACCTTTGTTATCTAAGCTCTAGCCATACAGGATTTTCCAGTCTTCGCAGACTTCCCACTCTTTCAATTCTGAGTTTTCTCATACAGTATTTGCTCTTCTTAAAATACTTTCTTCTCGTCCACCTGAGTTGTAGTCATCCTTTAAATCTCAGCTAAGCTGTCACTTCATCAAGCCTCCCCTGAATCCACCCCCTCACCACACCCATTACATTAAATCACCTTGTCAGGTGTTTCCATAGCACCTACTTCTCCTTTCAATATACTCAGCACACAATTGCATATCTAGGACCTTTTATTAATTGCTTGGGCTACAAATGCAATTGCATCTCTTTTAATGTTCCAGTTAAGTCCTCAAGCACCCACCTGCCCATCTTAGCAAGAAGTCCCATGTCTCTCTCTTACAGCACGTACTTCCCCACCTCCCACAAACTGTCAGGAAGCTTACTTAACCCACAGGGCCAGTGCTGCTTCCTAATACTCTTCCCAAAGCAGGACCCTCAAGCTGATAAGGGAGGAGGGCCTTCCTGCCTTAACCATAGCTATACCCAGCCACCCCCTTCTGCTCTCAGCCTTCAAGTGGAGACTGGGACACCAGTCCTGACTTCCTTATCTTGAGTTCCTCTTAGGGCCATTGCTGTCCTGAACTTCTCCGTCTATCAGAGAGAATCAAGCAAAGAGTTAGCAGTCTCAGTCCCTTTCCAGCCAGAAGGCTCCTTGGCTCCTAAACAGATTTATCCACCTATGTCTCAACGACAAGTTCTGCATACCAAGGCATATTGGGAGGGCAGCCATTGTCAGTCCATAAAAGATTCTGTTTACCACCTCCATCTAAGAGGAACCATTCAACAGATCAGGGCTCCAAGGTGACTTGCTGGGCTCCAAAGAAGTTAACAACTTCTATTGCAAGAATAATGTCAAGTTCTGCTTCATCTGCTGCTCTTTAAGTTGCATGAGTACAGGGACTGTTTTTCTCTTAGTCACCAATATATGTCCAGTGTCTAAAACATTACCTGGCAAATATAGATGTTCAATGAAATTTTAAACATTGAACTTTCTATACACAAGTATGTATGTTCACTTGCTCTATGTAATAATATACTAGCCACATGTGGTTTTTAAATTTAAAGTAAATAAAAATTCTATTCCTTGGTCACATTGTAAGTGCTCACACCTTATAAGTACTCAGTAGCCACATGGGGTTAGTGGCTGCTGTACTGGACAGAGCATATAAACAATTATATCCATCTTTGCAGAAAGTTCTATTGGACAGCATTGTGCTAGATCTTTTTTCAGTTAATTTCACAAAAACTGCTTGAGGCAAAGAGTAGTGTCGTCTTGGTAGATGAAGAAATTGAAGCTCAGAAAGTATTTCTAAAGTCACATAGTTGGGGTTTGAACACAGAATGTCTGACTCCAAGACTTACGGCCCTTTTGTTGCAAAAGTGCTTAATAAAAATTGGTTCAATCTGAATACATTTTACATTACACATTATCTTTGGGCAATGGAAGGAGAGAGTCTCAACCCAAAATAATTGAGTGACTTGTTCATTAACTTGCTGGGCCATTGGCAAAGACAAGAATAGAATCCAGTAGGAGTTACCAGCTAGAGAGAGCAGATCTCTAGAACAGGACTCCAGATCTCTTCTTCTCAAACTCTCTATGGTGAAGAACCAGTTTGCGTTTTTTCAAATTTCCAATATGTTGGAATCGATACTTTTATAATACATACTAAAAACAAGTTACTGGGGCAGCCGGTTAGCTCAGTTGTTTAGAGCTCGGCGCTCTTAACAAGGTTGTCGGTTTGATCCCTGCATGGGCCACTGTGAGCTGCACCCTCCACAGCTAGATTGAAACAACTACTTGACTTGGAGCTGATGGGTCCTGGAAAAACACACTTAAAATAAATAAAAGTTCTTAAAAGAAAAGAAAAAAACCCAAATTACTAAAAAATTAAATGGAAAGAACAAAGACATAAAACAAGTCCAGTTTTTAATGGATTTAATAAATTTAACAGGACATCTGAATAAACATAACCAAAAAATATAAAATAGTAGAAGAATTACTGTAAAATTTTCTAAATGTTTACACTCTACTTCTGTACTTATCTCATTGTGGACTGATAACAAACAGTTCACCTGCCAGCACCAGACCAAGGACCACACTTTCAATGGCACTGCCCTAAAATACTGAGCCAGGGTTTTACAGGGATGTAAACCAAAGGCCAAATTGGCTGATTTATGGTTATATAAGAACCACAGAGAATGGCAGGACTCACCTCGGGCATTAGAGAGGACTTCACTGGAACTCCAGCATTCCAGGGCAATTCCTATGGGTTACCCGCTGGGATCATTTCAAATGCAAACCGTTTTAGAGGAGACTGTAATGCTGAATAGAGGCCCAGGGTGGTCATGAGGGAGTTACTAAAAACCTGGGGTACAGAGCAAAAGCTGAATTAGGGATGGACTGAGTTCAGGAACCCAGGCAACTGCAGAAGATAGATATCAAGCCCTGGAAGGAAATCCACAAGGAGGGAACATGTGAAATCAGGGATTGAGAAAGAGATGAAACCAGGGAAACAGTGGCCAGTAGCATCCCCTTATGTGAACTTGTGCTTCTGCCCCCTGATTTACTTTGAACCATATCAGTCATTTACACCTTAGTGCTAATTAATTGATCAGACCTTCTGCTCTGTGTAGGGCAGACCTGAAAGAGTGGCAGTAATGACTAAAGCAGAAAAGGGAGAGGTAATTCTGGAGCCAAATATATCCTGGGCTAAGTACCCAAATTAGCAGTCCCTCAGCCTCTGAGTGCCTGAGGGGTCAGGGGCAGACAAAGGCATGGGAAGTGGAGGCCTTATTTGTTCACAGTTTTTGCCTAAGGGTATGGTTTTACATTATACATTATTCAAGCTGAGGTCTCCAGCCACGGTAGATGACTAGACTTCTATATATGGATTTATTTGGATTTACTTTTTGTTCTGCAAATAGTTAGCCTATAAACAGAATAATGTTCTCATTAATCTTATTCTGGGATTTTTCTTTTTCAGACACAACAAAAAAAGATCACTGCAATCAGGCGGGAAGTGAACAGAGCTGTGAGTATGGTTTTTTCTTTATCACTTCTTTTTGTCTCCCAGCTTGAATTAAGAAATAGCCACTGTTCTGTCAATGCACAAAGGGTAACTGAATAATTTAGGCCTGTACAGAATCACAGAATCATCCTATTCGGTGATATTTCAGCAAGTTGTTCTTACAACCTTGCATTGTTCCATATCTTTCTTGAAGAGCAAAGGTGGTATATCTGCTGTACAGCTACAGAACAATTACATAGCCTTTGGTCTGTCTATATTGCTAAGCACTGCTAGGGCCCTTTTCCCCGGAAAATAAGACCTAGCCAGACAATCAGCTCTAATGAGTCTTTTGGAGCAAAAATAAATACAAGACCTGGTATATATTATATTATATTATATTATATTATATTATATTATATTATATTACATTACATTACATTACATTACATTACATTACATTACATTACATTACATTACATTACATTACATTATGTTATATTATTATAAAGACCCAGTCTTATAATAAAATAAGACTGGTCTTATATTAATTTTTGCTCAAAAGACGCATTAGAACTGATGGTCCGGCTAGATCTTATTTTCGGGGAAACATGGGGAAACAGGACATGTGGGCTCACGTAGTTAGAAACATTGTTAAAACTTAACAGTAAGGGGAAGATATTCAACTGTGATGTAATCAACAGCTGTTATTTTGCAACCATGATTAAGCACATTGGTGGGGGCTATGGGTCAAGAGTAATGCTGAGGGAATAGAAGTCTCTTCCTGAGGTTGTCACGCTTGGAGTTGGAATTCATAGGCGAGAAGGGTGTGATCTGGAGGTCAGCAAAAGTGGAGTTGCTGAAATCATTCAGGCTGGTTGGATGGAAAGCTTAGGTCATGGGGAAATGGTGTGTTGGGGACAGGCCTGGACCATGTTGTAAACTGGTATTTTTAGCTTTCTTGGGAAAACTGTCTTTCCTTTCGTAATACAGAATTACATGTTGTAATGCATGAGTTCATGACTTCTTCAAAATGATGCTAGGAAAATCATAGAAATTTCTAAATAATTTTGTATCAGCTACTCTGAAAATATTCAGAACTTTAGAATTCTGCTGAATATATCCCCCAAATTCCAGAGGCACCAAATTGTGAAAACAACCATAGTAAACCTTCAAATACCAGGGTCTGTGTCTGGCTTATACATAAGACATGGCAGCTCATAAGCACAAAATATAACTGAAAGGACTGAAATTGGCCCCTTCACCCTTCCTACCTCTCACCACTTCCCTGAAAACCATTCATAAAAATACATCCTGTCACTATGCACAGAACCAAGAAAACAAATGCAGCCTCGGCCTGGATTTGAGGTTCAGTTACACTGAGCTTCTCTGAATTAGCAATGAGATTTTTCTTGACTCAGGAAAGTTTCAACACTGGCAGTCCTTATTGAAACATCCAATCCTGAGAAACAAAAGTTCTGTATTCCTGTAAGTTGGTCTGCTTGGCCTACAGTGAGTTTACATGGGAGAGAGGCCCCCATATTTGTCTGAGTTTCATGAGCACGAAGTCCTCCTTCAACTGCTCAGCATAAGGAACAAATAGTGAAAGGCCTGAGAGCAGACGTGGTAAATTCTGATGCTCACCAGGGCCAGGCAGGTAATGTAATGACTCAAAAAGTCCTAGTGTAGGGGCGGCCGGATGGCTCAGTTGGTTAGAGCACGAGCTCTCAACAACAAGGTTGCTGGTTCAATTCCCACTTGGGATGGTGGGCTGTGCCCCCTGCAACTAAAGATCGAAAATGGCGACTGGATTTGGAGCTGAGCTGCGCCCTCCACAACTAGATTGAAGGACAACGACTTGGAGCTGATGGGCCCTGGAGAAATATACTGTTCCCCAATAATCCGCCAAAAATTTTAAAAAAACAAGTCCTAGTGTAATCAAATAGGGTGTGGTGAGACTGCGACAAATTGGAGAGCATGTTCCCTGTCAATTTAGCACTAGCCTAACATTGCCAGAGAAGATGGAAATCCAGATTTTTATATAAAATGTTCTAGTTATTCAGTGCTGGCTGAAAATATTTCAAATACCAAAGAAACCAAATAAAATATGCCCATAGACTAATTGAGCCTGTCAATGATGGTTTGCAACCTCTCTCCTAGAGAGAAAATACAGTCAGGAAAAAGTTTAGGATCTGAGTAATGAAGACAGAAACATCTCTTTGAGGAACTGAGAAATGCTCAAAGGCTTGCTTGGTGCCGTCCTAAGTGTCTCTCCCTATGGCCTACCACATGGTCTAAATATCGCACTATTATAGAGTAACATCTTTGGATTAACAGGGTATCACAACCATTTTTAACCAATACATCTCCTTATAAACAGAAAAATCTCACACCCTCTTGTAATGCTATCTGAAATTCAAAGTAAAGTAACTATACTGATTAAAAGTCAAATTAAAGAAATGGAATTAATCTCCTTCCCTCCCACCCCAGTTATATATAGTCACTCTCTCTGTCTGCTAACTGGGGAAGGAAGAGTCAAGCAGGTGAGAGAGAGGTAACTTCTCTCTCCCTCACCGCTCCCGGGCACTTACTTGAGAATATGTGGCCTGATATAAAGAGGTCAGGACCACTTAGATATACATCATAGAAGACACACATAGGAATATTCCTGGTCCTGTTACTTATAATAGCAACAAATTAGAAATAATCAAATATGAATCAATAGAAGAATAGATGAATAGGAAAATTATCCAATAATTAAAACGAAAGCACCAAAACTAGATGTATTTTTGAGATGGATAAATCTAAACAATATAATTTTGAGAGGAAAGATAGATTGCAGAAAGATATAAACAGCATGTGACTACTGTAGAGAGTTTAAACACATGCAAACAACCCCTAAGCAGTGTTTATGGAAACAGTCATCTGAAGTACAAGTACAAAAACAGCATAGAAATGATAAACACCACATTTAACCTCTTAAATTGTGTAGTAGATATACAGATGTTCATTACATTATCGTCTATACTTACGTTTTATGCCTGAAATATTTATTTTTATAAAAAAAGAGGTCATGATTAAAATTGAAGAGATTTAGATTCAAGTTATTTTGTGAGCTAGATATATAATCTTAAGTAAGATCCACCCCCTCTCTTGGCTTCAGTTTTGTTGTCTGTAAATTGATAAGGTTGGACCAAATCCAGAAGGGCAAACAGGCCTCATGTCAGGTGCAGGGAATGCATAGAGCAGAGATGAGGATGGTTTGGGAGACCGTTTCTAGATGGAGAATGTGTTGATTGATGAATGATGTCTGCCTGGGTGTGGGATGGGGAAAATAGAATTTGGCCGTATATTTGCCAAATGTAAAGTAGATGCTCTTTAGAAAACAAAAACAAAAACAAAACAAAAAATCATTATCTATTTATCTGTGTTTCTATTCACCTTTGTCCTATACATGCGCATTTTAACACTTATGTAATTATTTTGTGTTCTCTATGTTTCAGTTGCATTCACAGGTATTTTTGGATTGACCCAAGTCTATAATCATGTTTAGAGCTGCATAAAATGTAGAAATTAATTAATCATCTATAGAGATGGAGTACTAAAGGGAAAATTGGCCCATTTTTACTTGGCATAGTGTTTCATGGTTTTGTCAAGACAAATACCAATGTGTTAGATTTTAGTAGATGTTTTTTAAGTTTTTCCCCTACGAAGGTGCTCACCAGTTATTAACTCTTTATTGAGAACTAATTTAACATTTTGGATAATATACCCTGGGAACAAGAGGGGCAGGACATGGATGGAGATATTGATTTTGGGACTGGAAAGAGGATAAGTCCGGGGCTCAGTGGTTAGACAGCCAAGAACACTTGGTACCTGTTGTTGGAGGTGAGGGGCACTTGAGGTTTCTCCAGAGAAACAGAACCACAGAACCACGAGGAGACTGGCAAGTGTGAAATCTGTAGGGCAGGCTGGCAATTCAGGTAAAAGTTGAAGGTGCAATTTTGAGTCCAAAATCTGTAGAGCAGGCCAGCAGTCTGGGAACTCGGGTAGAATTTCTATGTTACAGTCTTGAGGCAGAAGTCCTTCTTTCCTGGAACACTTCAGCTCTTGAGCTTAAGGTCTTCAACTGATTGAATGAGGCCCACCCACATTATAGAAGGTAATCTCTTTATTTAAAATCAATTGATGGTAAATTTTAATCACATCTACAAAATATCTTCACAGCAACATACAAATTAATATTTGATAAACAAGTGACATAATAGTCTAGCCAAGCTGATACATAAAATTAACCATCACAGGCACCAGCAGATGGGGAGGGGCACTCTTGGCTGGAGTAAGTTAATTCGTTACACCTCGCTGGCCTTTAAAAATAGAATCATGTTACCATCTATTGTCTGGTCCCTGGAGTCATCCAAGAGGCCACAGCTCTGTCTAATACCTGCTTATCCATGAACCTCCCAGATTTGCATACAAACTAAGTGTGTAGGGCTTTTGTTTATTTCAGCAGGATTTTTTCTCAGCTCACTGGCTGTCAGTCTTTCAGCAACAAAAGGACACGTGTGGTTTGAGAATCAACCACTTTATGTATTTTGAAATAATAAATAGCTAAGTAAATCGAGAGGGGGGAAAAATAAAACAATCTTGTAGCCAAAATAACTTTATAAAATCAAACAGACAGTTTTGGAAATGACTTCTCAGTAAAAAGAAGAGATTGCATGAGGTAGGTTTGAGTTACCAAATATCTGGCTTTTCTTGCCAACACCCAATGAGGAACTGAAATATTTATAGATAGCTTTGAAAAGCCCCTGTAAGTGGAGACAGCACACATTGCTACATCCAATCCTCTCCATACTGTCTCATCACCATGCCACACTTTTGTCTCCAGACCAGATCCAAACTCCTTCACATGGTGTTTCAGGCCTTCTGCCGTCCTTGCACCTCTCCTGCTCCTATGCAGTGCTCATTCCCATCTCTGTGCCTTTGCTCCCATAGTGTCTTCTGCCTGGCGTGCCCTCCGCATTCTGTCTTGCTTACTCAAATTCAAACTTCTGGCAGGATCAGTTATGATGATAATAATGCCAGACCACTGTTCTAAATACTTCAGAGGTACTAACTCATTTAATCCTCACAGTAACCCTATGAAGTATATATACTTCCTCCCACCCCCACCCCCCCGTTTTATACATGAGGAAATATTTGTGCAAGTTCATCTGGCTAGTAAATACGAGGGCCAATAAATGCACCCAAGTATCCAAGTCCAGAGCCCACCCCTGTACACTACATTGTACTCCCTTGTTTAATCTGTAAGACTTTCTCCTACAACTCACCCCTCTTTATTTTCCCTCTGCATTGTATACAGTCTATAACACTCTTTTTTCTTTCTTATATTCACAGTTATGGTTTATTACAGCAAAAGGATACAGATTAAAGTCAGCAAAGGGAAAAAGTGCATGGGGTGAAGCCCAGGAAAACCAGGTTCAACCTTCCAGGAGTCTCTTCTTAGTGGAATTGTACAAGGATGCACTTAATTCCCCCAGAAACTATCTGTGACAACACATGCCAAGTGTTGCCAACCATAGAAGCACATCCAAGCCTTGTTGTCCAGGGTTTTTGCTGGGGGCCGGTCATGCAGTCATGCAGTGACCATGTGACTGATCTTAGCTGCTCAGCCTCTGGCTCCCTGCCCCACTCAAGGTCAAACTGATACAGTATGGTCCTGGCCTCATGCATGCAAAAACAGGCACTCATCATAAGCCATCCATGCTTTTAGCATAAACTACCTGGTCAAACAGGTACAATGGGGCCCAAGCCTTGGGCATTGAAAGAAGCTCTTATCAAGCAGGATATTCCATGGGCTCAAAGGTTATCTCCTAGGAGCTGGATCAAGGGCCAGTCCTGAAGACAGGCCTTCCTTTGGAAGGTTGCAGGGTTTGAGCAACCCAGGCCTAATGAGTTAATCTTTTTCTGCACAGACACCAATAAGCAGACCCTCAATAGGGACCCAACTGAGCCTGTTCTGTAATTAATCTATTTGGTGTTCATCTGACTTCTCCTTAAATATCACTGTAACTAATTAGCATATACTTGAAGACATACACAAACGCATACATGTACATATATAGACATACATGCATACTAATATATATATTAACATATATACTAATTATGCCTCCAAGTTGGGCCATATGTTAATTTAACAAAGAGTTAATGAGCATTTACTGTGCACTTGATGTGGGGCTTTACCGGGAATGCTAAGATGAACATAATAGACATGGTCCCTGTTTTCAACAAGTTTATAATCTATTCTAGTTACAGGCCAGTGTTTTGACTTTGGCACGGAAGCGATTCTTTGCGATAACAATCTATTGCAAAGGTTGACAGGGAAAAAAGACAGTGGAGTGAAGATAATAAAGATGTGGGTGAGAAAGCACCTTCTCCACATTCAGCTCTGCCCCTTTTTTTTTTATCCTCTCAACTTTTTTATTTCCATTAGTTCAGTGCACAAAACAATGTAATAGACATTTACACCCCTCACAAAGTGATAACCCCCCTCCCCAATCTACTCCCCTTCTGACATTGTATATGTAACAGCTGTTACCACTCTGGATGTGCATGATCCAGCATTATTTTCTGGCTCCTTGCACATGTACATAGTTTATGTCTACCTGATCAGTGTAACAAAGTGAGATATTAAGGTTAATGCAACTATTGGGTATTTGGTATCTGTCTGTTTTATAGTCCATTTGTCTGTACTTCTTTTAGTTTATTCTGTGATACATTTAAAAGAAGGTCATTGATTTTGACCAAATTTGACTCCTATTAAAAGATAAATCTTGTCTAATTTTGGTTGAGTCTGCCAGGTCAAAAAAGAATAGCTTATAATGATTTTTAGAACTTTTAAAAAGCTATATAATTTTTTCTGAGTATAAAAATGAAAAATAAAAAGTATAAAGAAAGTCAAAATGATTTATAAGCCATTGCCCAGGGATTATCATGGTTAATATTTAATGTTGCTATTTAAATCCTGATAATTTTCTATGTTTAAATTTTTTCAAAATTAAATTATAGCTTGTAAACCTTGATTTTTCTTTTTTACTTAACTATATCATTAGTATTACCTACATATTAAAAATATAATGCATGGCTCTATGGTATGTCATTATATACATGTACCAGGATTTATCTAATTCTGTATTGTTGGACATTTAGTATCTACCTCATAGTTATTTTATATTTTGGCTTTTTAAACATTATCACAATTCATAGCCTTGTACATAAAATCTATGATTATTATGACAAGATAAAGTCCAAGACATAGAATTACTGGGATAAAGCTATAGGCATTTTTAAGACTCTCAAAATGTGTTGCTGCATTGCCCTCTAGAAAACTGTTCCTATTTATACTAGTAACACATGAAAGAGCTAGTTTCATCACACTTGTCCTGATGCTGGGAATTATCACTGTTTTTAAATTTTGCTACTTTGAAAATTGAAAATTGAAAGTCATCATTATTTTAATTTGCCTTTTTAAATTATTAGTGAGATAAAACATTTTTTCATATATTTATAGGTTTTATCTTCCATCAGGAATTGCCTATGCATAATCTTTTCTCCATCTTTTTATTTATGTCTTTACTTACAGTTACTATTAACCCGTTGCCTGCTCTATGGTTTATGTTTTCCTCTGATTTGTCATTTACTTTTAAATTGTTTTTTCTTATCCCAAGAAAACAGGTATTAGATTTAGTAAAATTGGATACACAGGACCAGGTTATAATTATTAATGCCCCATGTGCCGTGTATTTATTAAAAGAAAATAAATGTATTGATTATGACATTTATGCTGGGTGAAAAGCTTACTTGAGTGGGATCTGCAGTTCCAAGAGTACTAAGTTATAAATTCCTAGAAAATAGACAACGTCTTCCTCTTCCTTTGAAAGCCCATTACATTGTAGAAAGGTTGTACTTTCATGAGACACCTATTAAATGAGAATCAACAAGAGTTAATACTCTACTATTGTTCGATGTGTATTAACTAAAAAGGGGTAGGCGAACTATGACTCGGGGACCAGTAGTTTTTGTAAACAAAATTTTATTGAAACAGAGCCATGCTCATCGTTTCCATATTGTCCCCCCAACTTTCACCCCCCTTCCCCTGCTTCTGATGGCAGACTTGAGTAATTGCAACGGAGACCTTATAGCCCATAAAGTCTAACTATTTTACCATCTGCATTTTTACAGAGAAAGTTTGCTGACTCCCGACCTAGAGGTTCTCCCTGGCTTTGTGCCTTCTCCCACAGCAGATGTACTTGTTCCTGTACTACATGATCTAATGCCAACCCCCACTCCTACCTCAGCTTCATGAAGTCTGAGGACAGAGCCCCGCTAGGGAGTACTTAGGCCCGGCCAGCTCAGGCTCTCATTCTCCCACACCTATTCTCTGCCATCACAGCTCTGCCTCTCCCCCAGACCGTGGTGTTGGGACAGTGTCGAGCTGTCCAGGAGCCATTGTGGGCCCGCATGTTCTTACTCAGCATCACCTGGGGAGAGTCAGTCTTGGGACTTGCCCTGAGCATGTCCATCATACTTACTTCTGACAAGACTTTTATTCAGATAAATATTCTCCCTTCCCACTTAAGAAAGGAAGGGCTTGTTGGTTTTGCTTCACTGGCCAGAGACTGAAGCGAGACCCAGTTATTGAGTGAGTGCCCAGCAGGGCTCAGTAGCTCGAGCAACAGCTGCTCAGGGCTGGGTTTTCCACACCATGGCTTTGCCCCCTAACTTCCTGGGAAACTCTGGGAAAGGTGTTGCCTGTTGTCTTCTGGTGGAAATCCACATGTCTCAATCTCCCCGGGGGGCCTTCAAGGCCTTAACTTTAATATGAGAAAATAAAAAGTTTTCAAACTAAATGTGGCCAAAGAGATAGCTCATTCCTAGCCTTCTCCATCGTGGATGTGGTGATCATTAGTGTTATTTCACGTATTTCCTGGATCGCTTGCTTTTGTGCACATAATAGGATTGCATGTCTCTGCAATTAATTGGTAGTTAGGTGTGGTCATATGACTTGTTTTGATCAACTAAATGTAAGCATAAGTGATGTATGTTACTTCTAGGTAGAAAAAATAAGTAAGAGCTAGTGTGTGCTTTGACATATTTTCTTTTTCCATCTGGCATGGTAACCAGTAACATTTGAGGTAGTGATTGTACATCAGCATGAGTCTCTGAATAACAACAAATAACCGAGCCCCCCTGCTGACCCTCAGTGGACACGGAACATGAGCAAGAATAAATCTTTGTTTATTATATTGAGATTTTGAATTGTTTGTTATTGCAGCATAATCTAGCCTACCGTGACTGATACAACAGGGAAAAACTGGAACTTCTACTCAATAGACCATATGTTACCATTTAAAATTCTACTTCTGAGGAATAATAATATGAGGAAAAGCTGCCTATATAATAAAAAAGGAAACAAAGTGAGATATAAAAATATACTTAGATATTTATATACTTAGATATAAAAATATATCATTAATGCTCTACTTTTAAAGTATTTTTAGTACACCCACCATACTCCCTTTCTCCCCCAGAAGTGAAGTAAAAACATTACAGTGTCCATAATCACTGTCTTTATGTTATGGAACCTTGTATGGTTTTCTTCTTTTATGTTTCCTGAATTTTCTTTGTAGTTTTATACCTTTTTAACGGTCCCAATGTATCACTTTTAAGTACCCAGGGATGATTGTTAGGTGAACTAATTTTCTGAAGCCCTTTTAACCATTCCCCACTCACCTCTCTATATCCCAGTAGTGAAATGTATTACATTGGACTCTTCACTGGGTCCTTGTCAACTTTAGGGAGGGAAATACTATTCACCCTTTCAAAGACATATACCAATGTCTTAGTTGCCTTTCGGAGATTTCTAGCCCAGCCCATCTAAAAGGGATGGGTACATACTGCAAGGAGGTAAGCTATGAGGTGACTTGCACAAGGTCATCTTATATCTTAGTGGTAGAACAAGCTAGAATTCAGGCCACATGAGTGCTTGTCTATGGCACAGTGTCCTTTCCATTTGTGGAAGTTCTTCTTGCAGCTAACCTTATTCCCTTGTGTTGCTATTTTGGCCCATGGCTTCTTGCTCTTATGTAGGCAACTAAGCTGTCAACCAGTATACCTGTAGGAGTGGATTCTGATATCTTAGGTATATATGATACTTCCTTTAAAAAGGAGTTATTCTACTCATCAAGCTGTGGTTTGTTAGAGCTTATAAATTATGTAACCTGACTTCCTCATTGTAGAGATGGTGAGATTGAGGCTAAGAGATATTAAGTGATTTTTCTGGAATAAAATTTTAACAGAAAAACAAAAGGTCTTGTGATTGCCAACATAGTGCTATTCATTCACTCACTCATTCATTCATTCACGCTCTAACATGTATTAAGTGTCTGCTGTTTTCAAGACTCTGTGTCAGGTAGGCTATGTGGAAATTGTAATAGTGAATTAAGTACATTAGTCATCCAAGATTCTTACAATCGAGTATTGGAGATACAGTACTCAAAAAATTGGTGTAGTTTGGGTTAAAATTAAGAGACCAGCTTTCTGTATATCCCCTTGCAATTGATCCAGTCTCTGTTGTTTTGTTTTATTTTATTTTACATGAGTGTCTTGTCTTCCCCATAAGAAGTTCCACCTGAAAACTGACCACAACCTCAGCATTCCACAATGGCACCATGGCGGTGTCTCATTTCCCCTTGCCTATTCCAGTGTTTTGCAATCTTTTCTTTTTTATTTATTTGCCATTATAACCCCTTTCTGGAGGAAACATTCCACAGAACACGTACATATACTGAGTAGGAGAAACTTCAGTCCTCCTTCTGTGTTTTTCCTTTCCTTTCACGCTACTACCACACTTACAACACTTCTAATACCAGATATGTGGAGGTTTACTCCACCAAGAAACTGTCTATAACACCAACTGGGTGTCCTACAATTTAACTCAATCATGACACTATCTACCTGGAGATAACCTGAGATCCCACTGGGTAAGAGTTCAGTACCACAGGACTGCCCTCCCCGCCCCCACTCCCCTTCAGATGCCAAAGGGAAGTCCAGGTTCTCACCAATAGGCTATAAAGCTGAGGTTCCCAGGTTCCCCTCCTCAGATTCCATTTATTTTCTAGAGTTCAGGACAACAGTTTACTTACTGATTACCAGTTTATTATAAAAGGAGATGATAAAGGGTATAGATGAACATCTAGATGGAAGAAATGCGTAGGGCGAGGTAGGTGGGAAGGGGCTCGGTGCTTCCATGCCTTCTCTGTGTGCCACTCTCCCAGTACCTCTGTATGTTCACCAACCCAGAAGCTTTCAGAACCCCTAATTTGGGGATTTTAATGGATGCTTTTGTCACGTAAGCATGACCAATCTTTAACCCCTATCTGGACAATGGGGGATGGGGCTGATAATTCCAAGTTTTTAATCATAGCTTAGTCTTTCTGGTGACCAGACCCCATCCAGGAGCCCACCAAGGGTCACCTCAATAGAACAAAAGACATTCCTATCACCCAGGAAATTCCAAAGGATTTAGGAGCTCTGTAAGGAAACTGGGTCAAAAACCAAATATTAGAACAAAAGATACTCCTAGTGCTCTTGTCACTTAGAAAACTACAAAGGTTTTAGGAACTCCACCAGGAACTGGGGGCAGAGACCAATATATATATTTTTCTGTTATCTCACAAAAGAGATTAAAACAGTGGTGGAATGGGTTCCTGCCATAGGTTCCCACAAAGACTTCTAAAGTACCTTGTGCTTCTTGGAACATATTTGAAAAATCATGTAGTTCTAAATTATCAACTTATGCTGAAGCCCGTCTTAAAGATCTATCCTCAGAATCTCTAGAAATCCCGCTCCACATTCAAGCTTCCTGTCCAAACAGCACAGCTGTCCTTGGGAGGGAAGAGGGGGCTGCAAGAGGACATACTAACAGTCTCACTCATCTGGACTCATGAATTTTCAGTTGTGTGAGAAATCTGTGTATTTTTATAGTGCTCTGTGGCTTACAAGAGGTACAAATAATACATGAAAGTTCAGAGATGGGGGGAAATATCACTTTAGACTGGGGATAACCAGGGAAGAGGAAAGGTTTCATGGAGGAGGTGACATTTCAACCATGCAGAAACAGAAATAGCAAACTATTCTAGATAGAGTGGGGGAAAGGAGGTAAGGCAGAGAGTCAGGGAGACATGAGGCATCTGTAGGAAAAGGATATGACCTAGTTTGGAAAGAGCCAGGTGTGAGATAAGGGGAAAGAGACTGTTGGGGGCCATATTGTGAACCATGAATTCCAGGCAAAGGAGATTAGATTTTACTCACTGGGCGTGAATACCTTAGTCAGGTCTCTGCAGGAAACAGCATACGCAGAAGGAGTGACCAGGCAAGTTACAAGTTTTAACTATTTACAAAGACATGCCCAGAGTTAGGGGAGCTCAGGGAGCTATGTTGAGCACCCTGGCACTAGCAAGATCAGGGAACAAGTAACTGTCCCTAGGCCTGAAGGGAAAAGGGGAGGCCGCAATTAGTAGAACCCTGGGGAGACCAGCAGGAGGAAAGCGCTATCCACAAGGAGCTATGGCCTTTAACAGAAGGATAAAGTCATCTTGCAAACTCTCTGGGAGGTTGCTGAGGAATACATACCCCAAGCTCACTCTCTTACAGACTGCAATCTCCTTTCACCCCGAGGCTGAGGGAAAGAATGGAATGGAAGCCAGGGGAAGAGAGCCCAGTGACAGTCCACAACGTCAATCTCCTGGGGCACGAGCAGGGCAGAGCGGAGTGGAGAAGAAGTCTGCAGCAACAAACAGAAATACCTGGAGCAGTGGGGAACTATAAAAGGTTCTGAATAGGGGAGCCCCATGAATTGTGCTTCAGTAGTACTGAGCTGTCTGCAGCCCAGAGAATGGAGGGAAGAAGGCTCTTGCAATAGGTCTGGAGAGAGACGCTGAAGACTTGGACGAGGGGAACGGGAGAGGGGGTAGAAAGAAAGATAGATGAGCTTTTTAACAGTTTTTCACTCCAATCTATTTTTGAGAAGTTCATATTTTCTCATCTAAAAAGTGATTTTCCTATTTGTGGATTTTTCTTCTCAGGAGCTGGGGTGATCTGACGGGACTTGCGCAAGAAGCTGCTGGACTCTGAAAAAGAGTCCCTTGGCCTGCAGAGCTTGTTTGTACCTTCCAAATGCCTTTGTACGAGCCAGCACTTTAATATGAAGACTACAAAAAGACAAGGCAGCACTGGCCACTGTACTGAGAGAAGCCAGTCAGCCGACCCTTCATGGATCTGGACCCTCACCTCTGCAGCCTGTGGCTGTGAGCAAGCACCACTGCACTTTAGAAAATGACCATATTGCACTCCCGGGAGTGTCCCGCGGCTCCTTCTTGGTTCCAGACTGAAGATAAAGGAAATTATTCTCTCTAAATTTACAAAGGAATTTTCAGAAGCAGAGATGCTTGGAAATTTCCAGTTACGGAAATGGATAGATTGTCAATAGAGTTATTTTTAATCTGTAGTTTCCTCTGGATACTGGAGAAGCCTGTTGAGACTGTCAGATCACAGACTGAGCTTTATACAAAGGGAAGCCATAATTGACATGTTTTGTGGCTTCCTGGAATCTTGAAAGCATTTGAGTTTTTCTAATGAACAGAAAGCATTTAAGGATACACAGGGTCTAACTACAAATTGTGGAGAAAAGCCACTGAGTATTTTATGTCTGCTCCTGGAGGACAGGGAGATCGTGGGGTTTTGTCATTCCTGCAGCATCTTGTGTGTGCTAGATACCTCATGCATGACTGGCTCTAAGAATCCTTGTAATATTTAGGAGAATGGCTACAATTGACATTCTTACTTTTTATGGGCTGAAAAGTATATAAATGGCAATCTTTAAAACAAAAGATCTAGATGAGTTCTAATTCTTTAAAAAAAAAAAAGTACCTTTTACAAAGGGAGCAAAAGCAGCATTCAGGAGAGTTTGAAGAATTGAGAAAGGCCAAACAAACAAAACTCATCTATGATATCATCCAAGCTCAAATATTTTCATTTTTGCTGCCAGCATTTACTCTTCATCTAGACATGCACATAATTTCAGCTGTAGTAATATGTAATTTTCTATCCTTTTTTCAAATTTGTCATACCATAAGCTCACACCTACGTATGTTGCTGACTGGTTTTCCTAATTATCATCTTTAATGGCTGCATGGGTCACAGATGAGATGGGAGTGGGTCCAAACTCTACTTATCACCTGACCACTATACAGTAGTCCATACTTATCTGTGAGGGATATATACCAAGACCTCCAGTAGATACCTGAAACGACAGATATTATCGATATGTACCGTACTATATTTTTTCCTATACATACTCACCGATGGTACAGTTTAATTTATAAAGTAGATACAGTAAGAGATTAACAACAATAACTAATAATAAAATAGAACAATTATAACAATATACTGTAATAAAATTCATATGAATATGGTCGCTCTCTCTCTCAAAATATCTTATTTTTCTCTACTCACCTTTTAACTTAAAGGAAGCACTTTACATCTTCTGCTTGGCATATCCTAATTTCCAGCATCATTACTCTTATGCTTTGGGGCCATGATTAAGTTAAATAAAGGTCACCTGAGTAAAGCACTGCGATACCATGACAGTTGATCTGATAACTGAGATGGCTACTAAGTGACTACTGGGCAGGGAGCATATATAACATGGGTACACTGGACAAAGGGATGGATATGTTCTGGACGGGGCAGAGCGGGTTGGTGTGAGATTTTATTATGATACTCAAAAGGGCTCACAATTTAAAACTTATTAAGTGTTTATTTCTGTAATTTTCCATTTAATATTTTCATCCCATGAAAAAACAAAGAAAGCAAAACCACAGATAACAGGGGACAACTGTAAGCCCTTATTTTGACGAATGGACCTCAATAGCGTTTGGAGGTCCTAAGGATTAATGTAATTTCAGAGTAGTGTTTAGGAATCCCTGAAAAGTCTGGGTATTTCCATTTCTCCCAATGCACAGACACCTTAGTAAATTACTTCAAGTCCCTTTGGGGATGACTTGGAGGGAGATGTACAGTAAGTTATTTGTGGCAGTGTTGCAGGGTCCTTTCTAAGGGAGCCATGCAAAAAATTAATGTGAAAGGGGATTACATGAGGGCATGATATACAAAGTGGCATGATTCCCTTGGGGCTATTACTGTAACAATCCACTATAGCATTAAGCCAAAAAAAAAATCTATGGAAAGTGTATTATATCTAAGGTACCTAAATTTGGACCCAAGCCAATGTTATATTCTGTTCTCCTTGATCTAATATCCTTAGAATCCATCCCCATATATATGCTAGGTTTATTCTAATATAAATTTAACAAACCCTTGTAATTCTTTTGGAGTATAAGCCTTTTCCTCTTCAGCCAGACTTTGCCCTTGTCCTCCTGAATATGCTGGGATCTGACCCTAGATAAAAGCCTGAAGACCTTGAGAGTTGGGAGCAGCAGGGTTTTAAAAGAATAGGGATCCCCATGCAAGGCAACTGCATCATACGAAGTTATTACAGGTTTTTAAGCAAAGGAAGGCTAGCATCACCCAATTGGAAATGTGAGGCTTCTTCCACTATCAAAATAAACTCAGGGATACTTGGTGGATTCAAGATTTTCAGCTTCATCCAAGTCCACCCAAAAGTTCCCATTCCTACTCTCAGACTCCTAGTCCTTCCAAATTACTGCCTCAACTTTCACATGTGAGACTAGGCCAATATGTGAATGCTTGATTTGGGTCTGATTTTTTAGACATGTCTGTCCTGTAACTAGAAGGACAGACATACTTTTAGGGAAGCCTTCAAAACCTTTGATGCTCTGAAGATGATTTGAGCTGAAATCATAATGCTATTGCATGCCATTGATTGCTAGTTCCCATTTTCCACTGGCAAAGAGTTCAGCTCTGAGTCCAAAGAAAATCAATCCCAGAATCCCATTTTTGGGAGTCTGTTTCCTAGGACCACTCCTAGTATCAAGTACTGTATCAGCCAAGGTCCAGTCAAGAAAGTAGAGAGGATTTAATATTAGTAACCTGTCATAAATATATTAGAAAGCAGAGTAAAAAGTAAGTACCAAAGAAACCCAAATATTAGAACTGCAGACAGCAGCTACTTTCTGCCGTCTGTTGCTATGGAAGTGACACATTCAAAACTGGAAACAGGAAGGAATCCCACATTCCAGTCGCCTAGGGTTTCCCATTTATTGAACTTAATAGAAAACCAGCTGTCAAGAGAAGGATGGTAAATGAGGTTTGCAAATTCCAGCCCTAGCACCACAGAGCAGAGTAGAGGAAGGAAGACTTAGAACTGAGAACAGGATGTAAATAATCAGCTCATTCCTGAATCAAAACTTATCAAGGTAAATGGAGATGTATTCCTTGAGAGAGAAAAATACAGAGACTATGAATTCCAATTAGACTGTAGCACAAGGATTTTCTTAACTTTGCGGCATCTGACCAGGTAACAAGGGCCTAAGTTATGCTTGTTGATTAACTAATAAAAAAATAGCAATTGGGCAATAGCTTTGGCCATGAGCATAGGACAAAATGAATTTATTTTTAAATGCATCTTGTAGAAGTTGTATCAGTTGTATCGTTTGACTGCAAGTGAAAGAAAACCTGATATAAACTGGCTTAAATTTTTAAAAATGTATTGGCTTATGTAACTGAACAGTCAAAGGTGCAGATGAGCACAGGCATCTAACAATGTCTTCAGGATCCGGGGTCTCTCAACCATCTCTTCACTCTGCTTCCTTTTTGTGAACTGTTTTCAAACAAGATCTCTATTCATGATCACAAGATGGCTGACAGTTACTAAACCTTCCATGTTCAACTCCACAAGAAAAGAAAAAAAGCCAGAGTATTGTTTCCTAGCATTATCTCCTCAAATCCAGAGATGAACTCTGGATAAGCTTACGTCATGTGCCCTCTCCTAAACCAATCACTGGAACAAAAAGAAAATATGTTAGTAATGACTTAAGTCTAGAGCTCTACTCAGAACATTTGAACTGAAAGTAGGATGCCTGATGGGTCCCCAAAGTAGGAATGGGTCCTGGAAAGGAAGACACCAATGTCGATTACCAAAGCCATTTATTCAATCAATTAACAATTGATGAGCTCTTATATCCACAAGGCTCCAGGTTAGAGGCTAGGAATTCAAGAGGCTGAATCGTGGTTTATCGCCAAGGAGTTCACAACTAGCCTGGAAACCAAAAATGAATGTAACCTGGTGTCTGCTGTATGTTGGAACAGATTCATGAGCATCAAAGTGATATCATTTGTGCTGGGGTGTTGGAAGTGCCCAAATGTATCTGTGGACTTTTCCACAAGATGTTAGGAACCTATTATTAAAAAAAAGATCACTACCATATGAGACCCCGAGGAAAAATATTTCCGAATTTGAGATAAAATGTCACATTTTCAGAAGTTGATTATCTCATCTTTCCTGATAATATGCTTGTCACTATTCTGATAATATACTTGACACTAGTTAAAGTGTCACTGGCACTTTAACACTTGGCATATAGATGTGTTAAAGTGCCAGTAAGGATTTAGACTATACCTTTCTCCTTTGTGTTGAGCTTGAAATATTAGATTGCCCATGTCATATTGCCAGTAGCCATAATTAAATGTATCATTTTAGCTAACTTTCATACCAGATGCCAGACATTGTTCTAATTGCTTTTCATATATCATCTCATTCAAACATCACAATTCAACAAAATAGGGACTATTATTGACTCCATTTTACACATAAGCAAATTAAGGCCCAGTGAAATTAGATAAATTGCTCACGTGACATAGCAGAGCTAGTCTTAAGGTTCTGCAAGCCAACCACGTGACAAGAAACCAGAGATCCTAGACCGGTAACACCGTCAACCTCCCATCTTATGACATTTTAAAGTTATATATGTGTTTATTTTTCCCGAAAGCCTGTGAGGTACCTGGGAGCAAGGATTGGGATTTTATTTATTTATATTCCCAGAATCCAGTACAAGGAATGGCATATAGAAGATGCTTGATATTGGGAAACAACTGAAGGCAATGTGCGTAGAGTCTAGGGTAAAGAGGTCAATGTGGAAAAATGTTTTAGTGAATCCCAAGCATGTCCAATGGAGAGGGGTCCCAGTCCCTATGGTCTATGCATTCCTACCACCGTCAGGTATACCTGCCAGTGGCAAGGAATGCATCAGATTCACATAGCCTGATCAGCAATTAAAATATTTCCATTCACCATCCCCCTCCCCACCTCATCCTGATTCTATAGTTACTGAGAACTTGATTATAATTTCATACTGACTTTTCTGCGAGTATAGAATGTTCTGAAGCAACTTCTGATCTTCATGTTAAAGGCATTATTTATTTATTCATTTTTGGTAGAAAAAGTGTTTTAGGAGTTTGGTTAGCACAATCCAGTTTTGTTGTCTAATTTTAAGTATGTAGAGTAGATTTTCTAAACGTTTAAGATAAGACCTTGGTAACACCAGGAGGAAACTATGTTCCTGTAAGCGTGCTTATGATGGTCATCAGCTTCCTCCTATAATATGTTGTACAGACAAAATGTTAGACTGTGTATTAGCAGGTTCCTCTAAAGAGAAGTAAACTCAAAGACAGTAGCATGTTTTCTGCTTAGTTCTGTTTGTTCTATTAAAATAGACTTTCATGTTAGAACAGCTGCAAAAAGTAGAGAGGAAGCAACTAAAGCCTGAAAGTTTTAGTTATAGAAATCAAGGAAGAATATAATCAGCCTGCTGGTCAAATCAGGCATTTTCCCAATGTCTTAGTTCCTCTGCTTTAAAATTGAAAAAAAATGAAATGCTCAACTTATAGGTAATTTAAAATTTAAATCAAAACAAAATTTAAGTAGGTCTTTTCAATTATTACAATCGCAAAATCTTTTAAAATTATAACACGTAATGCTCCAGAATATGTTGTTAAATTGGTAGAACCATAAATTGTTCATGGTCATCGGTATGCACAATTTTTTTGAAGGGTGATAGATAAGAGGCTGTATGATTTGTCATACCATTTGTTTAAGTAATTATACTCATGCAAATCAACTCTAAGGAAGTAATCCAAAACTACAGAAAAAGCTAACGATATGGAGAGGTCCATTGCAAATATAAATATATGATTTTTTAAAAACTTTGCCATAACAAATTGAATGAAAAAAATAAGGTACAAAACTCTATATTTGCTTAGGTTAGTTTTAAATTAAAAAAAATGAACTGAAAAATAATATGCTTGGACATGTAGCAAGAACCATGTCAAGTTTCATACTTGTACCCAAAAACACCATTCCAGGGTTTTTTCTAAAGGAAATCTATAGACTAAAGTGAACTGTATATTATATGAAAAAAATACATTAATTACAGTATTATCTAGATGGCTCCAAACTGAAAATAACCTGTCAAACAAAATGGAAGTTAGTTACTCTGAGTGATTTGTATTTGCATTGCAAACTACTATCTAGTCATAAAAATGACAGTTATGAAGATTATATAGAAATATGAAATAATTGTCATGATATAATTTTAAGTGAAAAAATAGTTTATATATATTGAGTATTTACTCTGAGCTCATCACCGTGTCATTCATTTTATGTATATTATCTCTTTTCATGCTCACAGAACCCGATGAATAGGGAGGATGCTATCCTTATTGTACAGGTGAGAAAATTAAGGCAAACTTGCTTAGTAATTTTCCCAAGTCCACACAGTAGAGCTAGGATTCAAACCTGAGCTAACTGATATCAAAGCCATTTCTCTGTATTCAATATGCTATAAAAGACTTAGACCCCTGAGGGGTAATAAGCAAAAGTAAATAGAGAGAGAGGGAGAAAGTGAGAATCAGAGTGGAGCAATGATGTGGGTAGTCTTATAATAATTGCTTTGTTACAATATTAAGTACAAATAAATAAGTAAATAAGAAGAACATGAGAAGGGGACAATGGCTGGAAGGAAGTATACTAAAATATTAGTAGGGTTTTGTTAAAGTGGTGGGGTTGTATGTAATTTCCCCCTTTTCTCTATTTCACAAGATTTTTTTGTAATGTGTAGTACTTTTGTAAAATATCATTTTAAGTGCTGGTTTTGGCAGCATATCTACTAAAATTGGAATGAGACAGAGAAGGTTAGCATGGCCCCTGCACAAGGATGATACACAAATTCCGTATTTAAAAAAATATACATATTTACACACACACGCGCACTACACACATAATGCCAAAAAAAATGTATACACATTTTAAGAAAGGAAAGAACTGTATTAAAATGGTAATACAATAAATGATGCTAGCATTCCTTTGATTAATGCCATCTTTTGAACGAACATCATACTATACATTGCTACTCTAATTCAATTCAATTTCAAAAAGTAATACATAGATAACATCTCCTAAAGTGTGTACATTTTATTGCCCCCCCCCCGTGTGTGTGTGTGTGTGTGTGTGTGTGTGTATTTTTTTTTCTTTTAGTATTTGTTCTCTGTGATATGGAAACCAGAGCTCAGTAAAGCTTATTGATTGATGAAACACTGTGATAATCTGAAATAGCAAAGGTACTCCTGGCAACATAAGTGTTATTAGGAATATGATCATCTGTCATTTGTTTTAAAAATTTTGGGAATTACTTCCACAGAGTCCTTTTTTTCACACGTTTGGAAAGAACATCTAAAATCTCATATTCCAAAATAAAATAAAATAAAATAAAATCTCATATTCCTTCCTTTTTTTCTTCCTCTGCTTTTTTTCTCAACTGTAAAATTAGAATGTAGAATAGTAACTTGTTTGTTGACGTGATGAGATTATGAGCAATTTTTATTTTCTTTATAGTCTTTTTATATTTGAAAGGTTTTAAAAAACACATTTAACATTTTTGATCTGAAAAATAATATTTAAACTTAATGTTTGAAAGTAAATAATTTAAGTTAAAATATTTTTAAAAAATATTTTGAAGTTTTAGAATTTTATTGTTCTGTTGACTGAAAACCAAGTCACACAAATAACAAATATGATGGTATTTTTTGCAAAATTTTTATACGCACAACCATGTTTTCCCCGGTGTGTCCCGTGCAAAGTTTTACCTGTGCTTTTAAGGGAATCTAAACCAAAACTAAAAGATGAGTTTACTAAGCGAAAGTTTGAAAAAGCACCAGTTGCCAACATCCGGCCTGCTTAATCAAATGTCACCTCAGTCTCTGCACACAACGCATGACTGGGTTGCGACAGAGCATATGATACACATGTGATAAGATGAGCTGCTTGAGTCTTTTCCAAGTTGTGCTCTGAGGAGTTGTCCTCAAAAACCACACTCCTGAAGGCAGAAAATTCAAGGGTAGGAAGTGAGACGGGTCTTTCTAAAACTCAAAAACTTTTCTGAGTGTGCTAAAATGAAGAGAAGGAAAGAACAGTAAGTGCTAGATGCTAGAATGTGATATTTGAAAAATGTTAGGGAAAATGCTAGTCTGACAGAGTCCAGCTATAGTCCCCAAGAAGCAAAACAGAAAGTTCAAGTCCAGGTTGACTGAAGCTGTGCTTTCTGAGTGTTTATCATTGAGACGGGGGATTCATTGAACTCTCCTACAGCATCTCCTCCCTTTCAAGGCTGTTGTGGGGAACGGTCCCCAGGATCTATCAGATTCTGTCTTGGGACTTTGAACCCCCATTCACTGCTGTGTGAGAAGTTGTGAGATACAAAGTCCGTATTAGATATATTCTACCTGGAGGAATTTATAGGGAGCTGGAGAAATAATCTCACACACAAGAAAAGTTGTATGAAAAACAAGGCCACATGCAATTAAGTGTCTAACGAGTCAGAATAAGACTCAAAGGAATTCAGAGTGGGTGGGAGCTCTGTCTGGGAAGGAGAAGCACAAGAGAGCAGGGAAGAAATGAGAAATGCTCGGGCCTGGAAGATTTTCAGTGATGGGGAGGGAGTAGATAAGTAATGGGAGCAGAGCTGATAGTCAAAAATATTACCAACCTGTCTAGCAGTGGCACTGGCTGATCAGAATGGACACGGATCCAAATGCTGGGGAAGCATCCTGGAAGCTCCTCGCTGAGCCTGGAGTTCCTCTTGGGTTGTTAGATTGTGGGAATGTCAGGTTGTCCTGGAGGAGGGGAAAATCTCAGGAGATAGCTGGGCTAGTGGGGCATTCAGGGTGCTTGCGGCAGTGGTTATTTTCTATCCAGTTCTATCCACCATAATGATGCAGCCATACCAGTGAGTATCTGCCGAAAATTAGTCCTCAGTGAGGGCAAACAGTGTAACAAGAAGATTGAAAACTTGCTTTTGCATATGGTATTTCATTTGATCTACCTGTCAGTATATCTCTCTACCTACCCATCTGTCTAACTGTCCATCTATCAATCTCAATGTGTGTGTGTGTGTGTGTGTGTGTGTGTGTGTGTATTTGTCTGTCTATTTTTCTGTCTGTCTGTTTACAAGAGAATAAAAATATAGCAAAAGTACAGAAGTGAGAATGCAGGTGGACTTCCTTCATCTTTCATTCAGTCAGTCCTCTAACAAATTCAGTGTCCCTGGGCACTGAATTGAGGAGCCTGCCCAGGACTGGAATTGTCACATGGAAACTCGGTGTCATGCAATAAGCTCTGATGTAAATCTAGGTCCAAAATTGAAAATGACAGCAGAAGGAAACAATCTGAGTATGGATCTATGTTAGGTATCAGAGGAGGTAGGTGCGACATGGCGGCAAGTGCAGATCAGAAACCCAGTCTCAATGTTGAGTCAGGAACGGATGGGCTAACAGACATTGCAAACAGGAGTAAGAAGGAAGCAAATCAAGCCTAAATCATTTACACTCAACATTAGTAACAAATCATCATAATCATCATCATAATTTAGATTTCTGTGGCAAGTTAAAATTTGCAAACCATTTTTAAATATCTTCTTATACTAGTGGAGCCTTACTAACAGCTGGTATCATTGTAATATAGATGAGGAAACGGGTTTATAGCAGTTGAGTAACTTAATTAACTTATCCCATCTCTCTTTAAGTAGCATTGCCAGTTTGGTAGCTTAGGGAGATGCCATAGGCACAGAATGTATTGATTTTTATCACAGCACGTAACAAAGGGTTGCATTTATATGCGTATGATTAAGTTAATATGGTTGGGAGAAGAGGACAGGCTGATAAAGCAACTACTAAAAAATTGTATTGTTTCTGTTTATCTCTTTCTTCCTGGCAACTTGGCTGAAAACACAAAAGATGAGCTGACAATATCTGAAGATTAATAAAGCAGGGAGGATAGTCAGTTAGATAGCTGAAAGTTTTCTAATTTAAAACCTGAGTCTCTAGGTCAAGACAAAGGAGGTAGAATACAAAGTCTTGCTTTAGATCCACACACCTAAAATGGAAGAAGCTTGGTTTGTTAGGAGTTAATAGGAAAAAGTTTTGGGGGTTTAATATATAGTACTATGAGTGACATCATACACATAAACTACAAATGTGCCACAACTACAAATACAGGTTGAATTGAAACCCAAGCGCTAAAAGCTGAGGAGAACTTTTGCACCAATAGTAGGATATTGTTCAGAACTGGGAATAAATAGTCTTGCTGTATCTACTATGTCTAGACTAGCCTGCATGTAGAGTGTTTTCTTCTATTCTGGGCCATACTTGCTAATTGGGACATTGATAAATGGGAATAGATCTGGAGGGAGGCACCCAAGATGGTGATGGGGCTGGAAACTACCATAGACTAGGAATACCTGAAAGAGCTGGGTGTATTTCTCCTAGAGAAGAATTATGAAGGGAGGAAATGAAAGCCACGTTCAATGGGTACATAGTATTACACTGAAGTAGAGTTTTGTCCAGGAACTGGAAAGAACTCACTAACAGCAAGAGCTATTCATCAAAGGTTAATCTGGTTCCTGGAAATATTCATACAACCTGGAACTGCCATTTTTCAAGATGCTCTAGAAAGTATTATTCCCTTAGGAGGTAAACTTAAAAGGTCTCCTTCTTATCCTAAGATCCCATGAGTTTTCAAACTAGTCACTTCACTTCTTTTCAGGAAGGCAGGGGAGTGGAATGGAAGGGCTCTTGAATTCCCTTGCAGCTGTACCCTTCTCTGAAGTGCCCGGTTCTAAAGTGTAGCCTCACACACATTTCACAGCGATACCAGAGACAGGAATCTTTCATCTTTGACTCGACTCTCGAGCTCTTATCCTCAAATGACCTTTTCTCTACCAACTGAAACAAATTCTTAGAATCTTCTAATCAATATATCATCAAATGAGCCAAGCTTCCAAATCTCATTGGTATGTTTCCTTGAGAACTGTCAATTTAGTATATTCCTTTCTCAATATTATTGTTTTCCCTAAACTCTGTTTTTAAACTCAAACAGTCTGTTTCCACACTCTTTGTATTTAAGAACAGAGTGAGGCTAATGACACAGGACGAGAAACATGTAAAGGGTTGCCTTTCACGTGATGGATGATGTCAGGATTAGAAAAAGGCTCATGTGAAATTCTCAGCTTGGTTTTAAGGCAGTAACTGGGCGTCATATTGCCTCAAAAAAAAATCACCTCCAGACAGGATCACTAAGTGGTTGTATCTGGGCATGGTAAGAGGGATGCTGGGAAATCCCTACCCTTCTCCCTACAAACACCTCCCCCATTTCTCCATCCTTCTGCCTGAACACTCACCTTTAGAGATAACTTCATTTAGACCTCCAAGCCCTTTTAGACTTTAAGAAGCTCTTTAGGAGCTATTTGCTTATTAGCTCAACCAAAGTAATACACGAAGACTTCAGAGAAAGAACCATTTTTAAGGAGGTAGGGACCAGGGATATCTTTGGAAGGTACAGTCATGGGAAAAACCAAACTGCTACCCTTTTTCATTTATTTTTACCACTGATTTAGTGCTAAGCACTATACTAGGCACAAGGGATACAGAGATAGTCAAACATCATTCCTGGCCTCCAGTGACGTGCAGCTCACAGAAGCCTGCTCTCTAACCTTTTCCATAGGTGATATCCTATGTAAAAAGAGAAGTCACAAGATGACTAAAATGGGGAAAGCAGCTGGGGTATGTGTGTGTGGGGCAGCCCATGGCAGGGCCTTTACCCTGGTGGTGACACCAACTCCTTTAGTGACGAAGGAAAGCGGCCAGAACCCACTGGTTTGGTAAGTGGGGGCACCAAACCAAGGGAGGGAAAAGCAATCTTGTAAGGACTAGAGGGAAGTCCAACAGAACCTCTTAGCCAAGTGTCAGGGCCATGAATTTTTGCTGTAGGGTTCTATGTTTTCTGGCGGTCATTTACAGAATTAAGTAGGAGTCACCTCAGGCAATACTGGTAAGGGCGAAAGCTAGAATTATTCAGAACTCTTTTTTTGGAGCCTCAGACAGAGGAAGGCAGAAGAGAGAAGTAACATGTTGTGGTAGTTCTCAGACTTTTTAACCCCAAACATCAAAGGATAATTTAGCACTCCGCATTAGTAACGACAGCTAACTTCTGCAGATATTCACAACTATTCAGAATGCATAGCAGAATAATGTGGGGAAGCGGGACATGGAGAGTAATTTCATAAGGTTTCCTAATTGAGTCTCTATAACTCCTTCCACCCTACCTTGAGGCTTATAGATGCAGGCCTGAATTGAAGTCACTAGCCAGCTATATAACCATAGGTAGGTCACTCTCCTTGAGCCGTATACAAATAATAAATCATATATAAAATAATGAGTCTTACCCAGTATATTAAAAAATAATATACTAAAGTACCTATCACAGTTAGTATATAGTTTCATAGCCAGAGCTTTCGATTAGCTTCTAGTATACAAATTGTCTTAAAAACTATATTGTAGAATAGTAGAGTCTGCTCAGCCAGCCTTCATGCAGCATTGAAAAGCCTAGGATTTGCAGGAAGTTTGCTTTTAATAATAAATGCCCATCTAATGAGGCCTACCAGTTTAGACTAGGGGGAAATATGTCATAAAATCTTAATTGCTAGAAATAGGAAGTTGGGGTGCAGAAATAGGAGAAGGTTTCCAAGCCACAAGATGTTTTTTTAGAAGGAAAATTGTATTTACAAAAATTGCATGTATTTATATGTGTATTTATTTATTTATTATTGAAATAACGTTGGTTAATAATATATAACATTATATAATTTTCAGGTGTCCAACATTGTAATTAGATATCCATATACACTATAGTGTGCCCACCACCAAAAGTCTAGTTTCTATCAGTCACCATACACTTGACCTTCTTTACCATTTTTCCCTCACCGCACCCTTTTTCCCCTCTGGTAACTACCATCCTATTGTCTGTATCTATGAGTTTGTTTTTGTTTTGTTTGTTCATTTGTTTCTCTCTTGTTTTATATTTTACATAGGAGTGAAATCATACAGTTTTTGTCATTTTTCCATCCGATTTATTTCGCTTAGCATAATATCCTCAAGGTCCATCCATGTTATTCCAAATAGCAATATTTCATCTTTTTTATGGCTGAGTAGTATTCCACTGTGCATGCGTGTGTGTGTGTGTGTGTGTGTGTGTGTGTGTGTGTGTGTGTGTATGCGTGGACTACAGATTGCCAGTCAAAGGCTATTTCCTTTGATTCCTGTATTTTCCTTCCTTACCTACCATCCATGCGTCTCTCAAGCTCTCTCTTGGTCCCTGTTGCCCCAGTGAAAGCGAAGAAGAAATTAACACATCTGGAAGTCTCCAATGCTAAACATTGTGTGGGCTGTTCTGCATAAATTATTTCATTTAACTTTTGACAACAGCTTGGTAAAATAGATAAGATTATTCCCGTTTTCCTAATGAGAAATGGAAGCTGAGAGTCCAATGTCCAAAGTAACACAGCTAGTAAGTAAGTCAAGTCCTGGGTCCTAACACATGTTTATCTAACTCCAAAGCTCTTTACACCAATCACAAAGAAAAATGTATTTTAGGATTTGTCTAAACAAAACATAATTAAGCAGAAAAATGTATGGGGAGAAATGCTTACTGTTTCCGAGCAAACATTAGTAATTGCTTATCAGTGGACACTGACCTCCAGTTACAACTGAAACCCGAGCTCCCAGGGTTCATGTTCAGACACTTCCTCTCCCCCTAGAAAACCACTACAAAGGAAAAAAAATGTGGTAAAAGGCAGCTTCAGGCAGATCATGGGAAAATCAATTCCGCTTTCTCAGGTGATAAAAGTAAAGAGACCATATCGATCTGTCCTGAGGAATCATACAGTTGCCTAGAAGGTTAATATAAATCTGTTGTTTCAAACACAAGTTGTTTTAGACATCTGACCTACAGGTTATGCTTTTTTAAAAAAAAAAAAAAAGCCCACTCATGCAAAATCACGTGTAAATACAAAGGCATATCTGTGGTTCAGTTTGGTCGTTCCCAGCTCTCTTATGAAGGACTGGCCACAGGGGCCCTTGCAGACAAATAAAAGTTTGTGGATTGGCACAAATTCACAGATCACTTTGAGAGCAGTGATATTGCTTCACTTCCCATCACAACAGCCTTACCATGGGTTACTTGTAAGGTAAATCTAACTATTTGACCCTCAATGTGGTCTCTACCTATCAGTTAATTGCAAATTATTTCTTTCCTCTTTCTCTTTTTGTCTTTTTCTTTTTAAATTCAAGCAACCTGCAGGCCTCCTTAAAGCAGGCTTTAAATACTGCAGACTTTCTGAAGGAAATAAGAGAGATTATGAGGTCTAGATTACATGTGCTTTCCAATGATGGCTGTATAACTCTAAGACTGTTATATTTTATCATCTCAATGATTAAAGTTTCCTCTGAGAGCACTAGGGTAGAACCTCCATATTTGCATGTTTCTTCCCCTACCTTTCCCCTTGCCTGATCCTGCACCCACATTTTTAGAGGAACCAGATACTAGGGGGAAAGAGGTAGAGAGAACACGTAAGAGGAGCTACCAACTCGTGATAAGCATCTAAATTGACCTCTTTGTAGTCTTACTGTAAAATTTGAATTAAAGACCAAACCAGATACCACCACACTACCTTCTCTGCCTTCCCTTTGTCACCCCTGTTTTGTGATAACATGATTTTCTATCACAGAGTAATAATACCATTACGACCTTAAAGGTTTTCTATGCTGAGTTCCCAGAAACCGTTTTGGGGGAAAATGTTATTTATCTTTTACTTCCTCTCCCTCAAATGTCCCTTCTGTGCACCTCAAACTTACTCTTCAGTCAAGGGTTCATAAGCAGCCATCCCAGACATCCCAGACATCAGTGGCTCACCAGAGCCAGTCCCTCACTCAGTCAAGTTCAATAATGATCTTCCACTGGTGCTGAAGCCCTACCTCAACCTGGATCCCCTCTGCCCCCCAGGATTCCATTTGGAGAAAAAGAATCGGGAAGTTTGTTTTTTCCATGAGCTCCAAGATGATTCTCAGATACCTCCAAGCTGATGGCTTCTCCATCATTTCACTTTTCCAACCTTAGTGATTGCTAGACTAGGAGTGCTACACCTCCCAGGGGGAGGGTCAAGATAAACAAGCCTGGAGAGTAAGAAAAAAAAGACAGAGAAAAGGAAAGGGCAAGCAGAGGAGTCTACATTCTCTTCCTTCTATTTGAATTTGCTGGTGGTTATAAGCAAGTTAATGTCTTCATGCCTCTGTTTTCCATAACTATGAATTATAGATAATATCACTGAGACACCCTGAAGGTAAATTTACTGATGGTAGATTTGTGAAAGCTTAAGGAAAATATCACATTTGGTAATATCTAGAGAATATGCCTTCAGGGCAAACCCTTAGTTGTCACCAGCTCTCTAAAACAATGCTATTCAGACTTCAATGTGCCCACGAACCACCAGAGAGCTAATTAAAATGCACATTCAGATTCAGCAGGTCTTAGGTGGCGCCTAAGATTCCTCACTTCTAACAGGTTGCCTGGTAGTGCCAAAGTTGCCCTGCACAGGACTTTACTTTCAGTAGCAAAGACTTACTGTCTAGGTCCTAGACCACTGCTTTAGTGTCTTCCAGCTCTAATTTTTGCCAAAGTTCTCCCACCCTCATCTCCCCCCTCCACACACACACACACACTTGGCACTCTGCCATCATCAATGGCAGTGTCTCAAACATGCCATGTTCTTCAAACCTGTGTGGCTTTATACATCTTCCCTCCGCCCTTTACCCCTCTTCATTGGATGAGCTCCTTCACGTCTCAGCTCACATGTTACCTCATCCATGAACGTTCCCCTGGCTCCTACTCCTAGCAGGCAGGCAGGCCCTTTCTCCTCTATGCTCGGTACACTGTACTATATTATGCTGTGTACATGCCCTGGGCCATAGCATAGGGTTGCTCAGATACCCTACACAATGCCCTACACAGTGTTCCGAGGCCAAGGAGGCAAGATGGAGCTGAAATCCATCCTGTTCTCCTCTTGCCATGTTAGAGCCCTGGTGCAGAGCTGCCTCCACCAGGAGGAAGGGGTGACTTTTTCTAATTCACACACCGGTGCGATATGGACTGATTGTCTTTTCTACCAGATGTGGGGTCCTTGAGGAAGAAATAAAGTCTCATCCTTCTTTATGATTCCAACTCCTAGCCCAGTGCTTGTCACTATTCAGTGTTCAATGAAATGTTTGAATGAATACATGATGAGAGAGAAAAAATTAAGAGTACTGAGAGGGATGCACAGATAATAAATTCATTCAGTTCTAAATGTAAATCAACTGAATTGTGAGCAAGAGGTCTGGGATTTGCTGATGTGCTGCTGAAAAGGCAAGGTCCTCAAAGCCGCATTTTACTAAAAGGATCATAGGTATTAGTGAAAAGAGATGTAAAGGCTATAGTCAGCACTTTTAGAAGACTCATCAGAACCAGCAAAAAAATAAGCTGCCCAGAATCAACACCAAATTGTCATGTCTTTTCAGATCTAGGGGAAGGAGAGGGAGACTCTTAGAATAGTTCTTGGTCATAAGATTTACAGGCTACTGAAGGCAGAGTTAATACAGCAAAACATCCTGAGAACAAGTAGAAAAAGTGAAGACAAAACCATGACGAATTCACCTAGGGGGCGGAAGTCAGAAACAAAACAGACAATTTGTTAGATAGTGAAAGTGGGGTTCCCACGACTGCTAAGGACTTTGGTTGAGAAAGGCATAGCCCAAATAAAGAAGCATCTTAATACAATCTTTTTAAATTGAATTTATTGGGGTGACATTAGTTAATAACATTATATAAGTTTCAAGTGTACAATTCTATAATACATCATCTGTAAGTTGCACTGTGTGCTCACCACCCAAAGTCTAGTCTCCCTCTGTCACCATTTATTTGACTCCCCTTTACCCTCTTCTTTTCCCCCCACCCCTCTTTCTCCTCTGGCAATCACCCTTCTGTAGCCTGTGTCTCTGAGTTTTATTTGTTTGTTTGTTGCTTTCTGTTTTATATCCAATCTTTTAAGTGGGGTTTATTTGATCTACTTTGCAAGAGGTCCTCAGTTGTTTCCACATGAGGGTCTCTCTGACAAAACTATAAGCTCCCAGAAGTTCGGACCAAGACTTAGACACCTGTTATCTTCCTGGGAACTGTGTGATGCTCTGTGAAATGAAATAAGTACTGGATTTGCAGGGAGTTTACAGCTGTCATTGATAATAAAAACAAGGAAGTGCAAAGTGGTAGTGATCCTTAGCCCAAATAGCCGGAATTTCACTTTGGGACTGTGACAGAGATTGCTCTGAGAAACGTAAAGATACCTTGCAAAAACCCAACCTGTGCTTTGCCCTCTTACATCATGTTGTTCTCATTAAGGCCAGTTTCTAAAGCTATGACTGTGGTTCTGTAGTAAGGGGAACTGAGAATCTTGATTACTGAATGCTATCATATGACTTCAGGATAAAACGGTCTTCAAAATAAAACCTAAATTACAGAGAGAAAGAGCGGGGAGAGAGAGGGAAAAGTAGGGCAATATCTCCAAATTTCCATTTATCGCTTACTGAAATTTAATCCCAGATCTCCATCCTGTCAGAGCCACTGCTGTAAACTATTAAAAAGAATTTAAGGGTGCTTTGGGCATGATCTTTTCATCTAAGGAAATTTCTAGTCTAGTTATCTAGGACCCGCTTTGTGATCATGGTGATGAGTCATTATTTAAAGAAATAAAGATAAGGTCTTTCTGACACCTCACCATCATCAGACTTAACATCGCCCAGGACGGTTAGCCTAGAATCAAGAGTTGGGTAATTGCAAAGTTTCCTCTTTTTAAGGCGATAAAAAATGCTGACTTCATGTACTTATGTCCTAGGTCATTTCTAGGAGGAAGAGAGGAAACTTCATTTTTTTTTCCCCAAAGAAAATAGGCCAAATAGCAAACATTAATTTTAAAAGGCTTTCAATTATTTTTAAAATGCAAGCTCAATTTAGAAAGCACAAAAGTTCAGAAAAGAAGGATCCCTCCAATGTCACCAACTAGCACAACCTTACTGTGGGGGCAGAGCCCCAGAAAGTAGTTTCCAGGCTTGCGGCCTCACATAAACAGGTGCTGGCTCAGGTAGTAAATGGCCATCAACTGTGATTGGATGGCCATCAGCTGTGGCTAGTTGGCCGTCAGCTGTAACCAGTGAACCATTGGCCACTAATAACTGCGGTGGCTATGCTAGCGAGAAAAATGGGGGCTAGCAAGAAGATGGTGGCTGAGCTAGCAAGAGTAGATTGCAGAGAGGTGGATGCCGCCAGCGAGACTATAGTGGTATGACTCCCCCATCTATGGCTCCATGGGTGCTCCTTTTTGGCCTCACCATATCCTGCGTTCTTATGAGGGGAGTGGGAGCAGAGACCCCGCCTGGCACCCTGCATGACGCTTACTAATATTTTGCTATAGATCCAGTGAATAGAGAAAATCAACACATGAAAAACATATAGTCATTAAGTGAACCAAATGCAGGCTATGCTCTTACACTCTGAGGATCAGTGGTATTGGGAAAGTAAAATAATCTGGAAATCTTAAATACCAGTTTCAAAAATGAGGAAAATATGTGAATATTGATCATTACTTTCAATGGACGATCTGTCATATGATTTTTTTTTCAAACAGTTTGGAAAGGTTTTGACACATTTGCTGTTTCTGCATCTGGGAGGAAAGCTAAAAGTACCCTCGTAAATACTGGTTGGCTCCAAAACAAACAAACAAAAAAAAAAAAACACAAAATTCCATTGAGGAACATTAGAGAAATCCCAGAACATTATTTATCAAGCAACTTTGTCCATCAGCTTTACTGCTAACTGCATGCTTCATCTACAGGAGGAATTTAAGGAAATAAGCAGGAATTATAAAAATGTTGCTACTTGGTGACATAGATAAACCTCATTGGCTTTCATTTTTTCAGCTGGGAGTGTAACCAACATGATTAAAACAAAGGAAAAAAAAAAACCTAAAGTTATTGTACTACGAATTCTATTCTTTGGATGAGACAACATAAAAGCATGGGATAGTAGAGCTGAAACATCATCCCCCACACTTTACAGATAAAGAACTGAGACCCAAGGGGACTCATGACATGCTATGATACACAACTAATTTATTACTTTAAATATACAAGTATATATTTTCTTTTGTGCTTATTTTCTTTTAAAAAGAGAAAAATACAGAAATTAACCTGTCTGCCCTCTGGAAATGGCTCATGAATAAGGGTCATGACCTCAAGTCAGCATTTTATTGCCTTACATAAGGGAAACTGCAACGACCAACCCCAACCTCAAAAATGGGTCATTCTAGGGCTGGCCCGGTGGCTCAGGCGGTTAGAGCTCCATGCTCCTAACCCCGAAGGCTGCCGGTTCGATTCCCACAAGGCCCAGTGGGCTCTCAACCACAAGGTTGCCAGTTCAAATCCTCGAGTCCTACAAGGGATGGTGGGCTCCGCCCCCTGCAACTAAGATTGAACACTGCACCTTGAGCTGAGCTGCCTCCCGGATGGCTCAGTTGGTTGGAGTGTATCCTGTCAACCACAAGGTTGCCAGTTCAATTCCTTGAGTCCCGCAAGAGATGGTGGGCAGCGCCCCCTGCAACTAAGATTGAACACGGCACCTTGAGCTGAGGCTGTCGCTGAGCTCCAGGATGGCTCAGTTGTGTTCTCTCAACCACAAGGTTGTCAGTTCGAGTCCCGCAAGGGATGGTGGGCTGTGCCCCCTGCAACTAGAAACAGGAACTGGACCTGGAGATGAGCTGCGCCCTCCACAACTAAGATTGAAAGTTCAACAACTTGACTTGGAAAAAAGGCCTGTTCCCCAATAAAGTCCTGTTCTCCTCCCCCAATAAAATCTTTTTTAAAAAATGGGTCAATCCAGAGCTTAGAACTTACATATTGGCATGAAAAGGGAGGAGTGCCTGGTCTTTGGTCTCTTAGATGCTGTGCCACTTGCTGTCCATCCCCAGCTGGTCCTTTAGCATCTGATGGGCTTTATTGTCCTTGGTAGGCTGCACAGATGCTCCCACAAAGGTCCTCTCTCTTGATGACAGGTCTGTCACAAGGGATTTTGCTACTGCTCTTGCCCATATGCTCAGGACAGGCCACCATAGGCATCCACCCATGCCTCACCCATCAGAGATCTCATCTTCTTTGGACTAATGTGCAAAAGTACAATCAGATCCCACCTCAGATCCCACAGAACCCTCTGCAAATTTGTTTCTCTCAATTCCCCATCCATGGCAGTCTTGTGCATTCTCCCTTCTCCTTAGGGTCAGGCCACTTCCTTTTCTCTTCCCATCCAAAACTCCAGTTTGTACCACCCCAGAGACTTTCTAAAGCAAAGGTTATAATGCCTCCGTGAGACTGGGAAGCCCTGACCTCCAGGACACAAATCTGGGTTTCTACTCTCTTTCAGGGGAAGCACAGAGCAGAAAACAAGATCTCTGATATCCAGAACCAATTATTGTGTAATAGTATGTTTAATATCTGACTCTCCAGATTATAAATTTCATGAATTAAGGATTAGGATTAAGTTACGGTTAAAGTTAGATTAAGGATCCTTCTGTCTTATTCATTACTTTGCATCCCCTGTGCCAGCACAAGGCCTGTTAAATAAGAGCCATTCAATACATATTTTCATTCAATACATAGAGCCATTCACTACATAGAGGGAAGAAAGAGAGAGAGCAGGGAAGAGAGAGAGAAAAGAAAGGAAGGAGAGAGAGCAAAGACTAACTGCAGTGGCCCATTGAAATAACAAGAGTCTGGTTTAAGGTAGTCTCAGAAAAGATAGAGAGAGAGGGGTGGGAATGAAGTTGAAAATGATTAAGAGAAAATAATTTACAGAGCTTGATAACAAATTTTCCATGAAGGATGTGAAAGACAGCAGTCAAGGGTGATTCTGAGATTTTTAAACTGACTAACCTAAATGTGATGTGGGACTATGAGAGGACGACTGAGTTTGATTGTGTTGGTAAAGGATGGTGGATGGTGGAAGTCTTGCGAATAGTGAGTCTACTTCAGAAACTGCAAGGTGTCTGGGGAGGATGTCCAGCAGACAGATAGATTTGTGGGTCTCACTGTTTTAAGCAAAATGAAATTGTGACGTGGGCAAAGTTGTCTTTAGAAACTCCTTCTCTTTTAGCACCCATTTTTTAGGTCCCTAGTTCCTTAATTTTTCACCCAAATTTCTTCATCCACATCTACTCTTAAGAAATGAGCTGACAATCTCAGATAATCTGGTTAAAAGATAAACTGTTGATGAGACACAATGAGTTAGCTCTCTCCTGTTGAATGCTAATATGGGAGCACAGCCTCCAACCAAAGGAATGATAATAACACCACTAAAAAGAGCCAGTGCTTATATGGCTCTTAATATATGCCAGGTGCTGTTATATAGGTGAGAAAACTGAGACATCGCAAAGCTAAGTGACTTGTCTAAGGTCACATAGCCAGTTAATAATGAAGCAGGAAACGTACCCTGGCTTTAGAGTCTATTCTTGTAACCACTACCCTGGGAATGAAAGTATGAGAGTAGAAATTTAAGAAGAATGGAATGTGCAATAAAATTTACGGGGGGACCCTCAGCGAGATTCAGATCACATTGTGCAGGCCACTGTAGCCACATTCTACTAACTGATGATAATGATGACGTGGGCTCTGCCAAGAATTGACTTAACCAGACCAGTTAACCTCTTTCAGTTTCATTTTACTTATACATAAAGGGGAAAAGACCCATGAACAAGATTATTCCATGTAGCAACATTTTGTAATAGCAAATGACTGGAAACAACCTAAATGTCTAGTGACAGGAGACCATCTAAAAAAATGATTATACATCCATAAAGTGGAATATAATGCAGCCATCCAGAGAAGTAAGGTAAATCTCTATTTACTGCTATAGAGTGATTTCTAGGATATACTGTTACAGTGCTAACCTGGGTATATAGTGTGCTACAATTTGAGTAAATAAATGTGATGGGAATATAATATATATATATTCCTTTATGCTTGTATGGGCATACATACAGGAAACCTATAGAATTGGTTACTTCAGGAGAGTAGGGTAGATGGGGAACAGAACTGAGGAGGGGGCCTGTACCAATTCAGATCCCAGTAGGAAATACACGGCACACACGAAAGGTGTAACGGGAAGGAGTTTAATGAAAGAATAATTTACAAAGGTGTGGACAGGGCTAAAGTACCCAACAAAGAATGGTGATGTGCCCACCCTTGGGATAGTTAGAGAGGGGAATAATTCCCATGCCTAGACCCCAAAGGATAAGGGGAGCAGTAAATGGTTACCTGAACCCTGAGAAAGAACCATAGGTATAGAAGCGGCCCCTAGACCGAAGCTGTAGCCTTCCCTAGATGGACCCACAGCGCAGCAGGGAAAGAGCTGGGGAAATAAATACTCTGACCCCACTCTCCGCTTGCCTTCAGGTCTCTTGCCAGGGCTGCCCCATGGGCAAATCCTACCAGAAATCCTAGTTCAAGGGCACTGTCAATGCAGCCTTAGAGTTGAGCCTCTTGGGGCCCATGGTAGGGTGGGTGGGTAGTGGATCTGGAGGGCAGACGGAGAATATCTACTGAAGAATCTTTATACCCTTTTTACCTTGTAAGTTTAGAACGATATGAATAGATAAGTTCCTTGAAAAGTAGTCAATTTTGCCCACACAATAAAAGAAATTTAAAAATAAAACATAAGATGTGGGATCAGAGCAGACGGTTTCTAAGTCTGTCCCCTGCTGCAAATTCTACTTATTTTTTTGAAGCATGAGTTTTTTCACCTAAATCACAATCCATAGCTCCACCTAGTGTCAAAGCGATGCCTTGCTGAGTTCTGAGCACAGTTTCATTCTAGGGGAATCCTGGGACTTTCAAGCTCTTTGTCCCAAAGTGATGGTGGAAATTTACTTAAATTCAATTTTGAACTAAATAGTTATGACTTCTTTCCACATTTAAAACTGTTAAATAAACTTAGAGGTAAACAGCATGTGATCTAAAACTGTAAATCTTTCATAAGCCCACAGTTGGGCTTATCACTCTCCTGTTCATATGTCCTTAATATAGTGATTCTCAACCCTAGCTACAAAATAATATCCCCTGGGGAGTTTTAGGAAGCTGTGACAGGAGATTCTAATTTAACTGGTCTGAGATGAGACTCAGGCATTGATTTTTTTTTAAGCCCCCCCCCCCCCCCTCCCTAGTGTTTGTAAGAGGCAGTCAGGGCTGGGAGTCCCTGCTTTCATGAGTCTTTGCTGCCTACTAGGTCTATTTCTCTTACTACTCAGGAGGTGCTCCCTCCACTTTAGACAAACCAAGTTATTTATAAGACAATTTCCCATCCCCTGTGCCTTGCTCAGGCTACAGTCTCTACACTGCTCATGCCTTCAAGGCTTTGCCCCCTCACTCCACCTCGGCTGCCATAGTTCTACCTGTTACTCCAGACCCTGCTGAAAGATTACTTCCTCCGAGAATTCCCCCTGTCCCTCATTCCCAAACAGATGTCTCTTCCTCTGTGAAACCCCTGAAGATTTTTTAAAATAACTCTTATGATCTTTTTTCCTAATCGAAAGTTAATGCAATGATAGAGTATTCTTTGTACTTATCAAATTGACAGCAATCAAAAAGTGTGATATTTCTGTGAAAAAAATGAGCACTCCCTGTATAATGAGAATGTAAATTGGTGTAACGGCTTTAAGAACAATATGGCAATATGTGTTAAAATTCATTGTTTGATCCAGCAGTTCTACTCCTAGGAATTTATCCTACGCACATAGTCACACATGTGGGCAAAAACGCCTGTGAAAGGAATATTCATTGCAGCATTGTTCATAATAGCAAAACATGGGAAATAACTGAAATGCCTCATTACTAGAGGACTGGTTAAATAAGTTGTGGTACATCTATACGGTGGAATGCTGATGACTCCAAAAAATGAGGTATATCTATAGATGCAGATAGAACAATTAAGATATACTATTAAGTAGGAAAGAAGATCAAATGCAATGTTATAGAATGCTCTCATGTATTTTTTTACAAAAGAATAAATATATATTAATTTATGCTTGCAAATGCATTGAATATCTTTAGAACGATACACAAGCAACAGTTAATAATGACTGACTCTTGGAAAGCAAACTACAAGTGATGGGTCTGGGGTGGCAAAATAACAAAAGATAAATTTGTAAAATTCCCCATATATTTGAAAATATTGAAACATACTTATAGATAATTCACATGTCAAAGAAAAAATGATAGTAAAAATTTTAAAATACTAAAAACTGAACGATAATAAAAATACTACCTACAATGTCCTGTAGGATACAGTTAAAATCGTTCTTTAAGGGAAATTTATTAATTTAAATACTTGTTTTAGACAAGTAAAAAGGTTGAAAATTAATAAGCTATGTGTTCAATTTAAGAAATGAGGAAAAGAACATTAGAAAACAAAACAAGTGGAAAGAAGTAGAAAAACATAAACACAGCTCAAGAAAAGGTAAATAAAGATACAAAAGAGAGACTCCATAAACTTAAAAATTCTGTTTTGTAAATAGAGAAATTTCTGCTGAGATTGAGCAAGAAAAAGAAGGGGAGAAAGAACAAATAAGCAATATTATTAGCACCACGCTCTAACCAACTGAGCTAATTGGCCAGCTGCAGGAACTTGCCTAACAAATAAGCAATATTAGAAGTGATAGGGACATAATCAAAGATAAGGCAAAGATTTTTTAAATGTGTCAATTTAGGTCAGTCATTTAAAAACTTAAGTGAAATGGACAAATTCCTTAAAAAATATAACTTATCAAAACTTATTCCAAAATAGAGAACCTGAGTTGTCTTATAACTACTAAAGAAACATAATCAATATTTGAAAGTCTTCCCACAAAGGAAATATTACTCTCACTTATACCAGGCTTGTAAAGAAGAGATCATTCCAATCCTTAAAACTGTCTCAGAGAACAGAAAAAAGGGACTATGATGCAATTCATTCTATGAGATTAACATAACCTTGATATCAAACCTGGATATCAAAACCAAGCAAGGACAGTACATTAAAGAAACATTATGTGCCAATTTCAATCAAAAATAGCACAAAATTCAAATAAAATGCGAATAAACTCTATTTTTAAAAGATAATATATCATATTATCCAGAAATGCAAGAGTAGTTAAATATTAGAAAATAATAATATAATTCAGTACAGCAACAGATTAAAATGGAAAAAAACATGATCATCTCATAAAAAGCAGCAAACAATACTCCTAGTGTTGAAAAAATGAGAAGCTGATCCTAAAATCTCAGGAACAAGATAAGGAACCCATTTTACTCCTATTCAATACTATGCTGGATTTCCTAACAAGTGCCATAAGACAAGAAAAGGAAGTAACAAAGAACAAAGATGGGGTAAAGCAGTAAAAGATAGATGTATTGGAATAGTCCATTCATAAAGATATGATTGTCTACATGGAAAGTACCAAGAAATCTACAGGCAAATTATTAGTAATACTAACATAGCTCAGCAGCATAGCTGAAGAGAAGACCAACACACACACAATCAAATAAATTTCTAAGCTTTGGTAACAAACAGAAAATATAATTTTGGAAAAAAATGCAGTTTACCAGAACAATAAAAAATATAAGCTACAGTTAATGAAAGTTATGTAAGACCTATATGGAATATATTCTAAAACTTCATTGATGAACATTAAACAATACTCATTACAGAAATAATTGATGAAGGATGTTCAATAGGTAGACTCTATTGTAAAGTTTGTTGCCAGTTCTCCCCATTGATCTATAAAGTCAGTGTAATTCCAAATCCTAATGGATTTTTTCCCAAAAAACTGATCAACTGATTGTAAGACTTGTATAGATAAACAAAGGTCAAAATATAACAGAGTCTTGGAGAAGAACAAAGTAGGAAGACTTACCCTATCCGATTTGAAGATTTTAATTATAAAGTTACAATGAACAGCGTTTGGTACTGATGCTGCAATAGACAATTGGATTGATATAATAGCAGAGATTCTGGAAACAGACCCACACATATATGGACATGATATATAACAGAAGTGATTTTGTATAGACTATGGAAAGGAAGGATTAGTTAATAAGTGCTGCTGGGACAATATAGGGAGAAAAATGAAATTGGATTCCTACCTCACACAATGCATAAGAAGTCAATTGTAGACATGTTAAAGACTGATGTGAAAGCTGATATTTTTAAACATCTAAAAAAAATAGCAGATAATTAGGATAATATCTTTATGTCTTTGGGGTAGAAAAGAATTTCTTAAACAAAACACATGCAGAAAAGCTTATCCATACCTGAAAAGATTGACAAATTTGACCATATTAAAAATAACGATTTATGTTCTTCAAAAGACCCCACAAAAGAATGTGTAGACAAGCCACGAACCAATGGTATATATTTGCAACATGTATAACTAGTGGTAAATGTTTAAAAACTAGCTTTTCTGGGGGGGAACGCCATTATTTGTAGGGTTTGATCATTTCCATGGAGGAAATACTTCCACCAGGGCCTAATTCAAGCTATCAACATGACATCACTAAACAGAGTTAGAGGATTTGTTTCTAGAATGTATAAAGGATGCCTGTATATCAATAATTAAACAGCAAATAATGCCGTAGAAAAATGGGTAAAGGGCATGAACAGTCATTTTGCAGAAGAGGAAATATACAAGAATAGAAATATTAAAAAATTCTCCATCTTCACTAGTAATCATATAAAGTTTAATTAATATTATAAGAACCATATTATACTCCTCAGATTGGGCTAAAATTAAGGAATATCACTATACTAAGTAACTGCAAAGACTTGGATCAAGGGGAACTCTTTTAGGAAGTTAAATACTGGTGTGAGTATAAATTGGCACAACCACTGTGGAACAGAATTTGGTATTATCTTATAAAGTTGAACATTTGAATACTCTATAGTCCAGCCATCTGTACTCTTAGGTAATATTGTAGAGGAATTCTTGCACACGTGCACCAGAAAATATAAACATGAACATTCATGGCGGTATTTTTTTTTGTAATAGTAAAAACCAAAAGCAAAACAAAACAAAAAATCCAATCTAAGAGTAGCACTCAGGGTTTGTTTAGAGAAGCAGAACCACTAAGAAAAATAAACACAATAAGGGATTTATTACGGGGATTTGGCTGTATGCAATACTGAGGCTGGTTATACTGTCTGTGAGGCTGTTGTTCCCATGTCTAGTGCTGGAGCTAAAGTCCACAAGACAGGTAGTCAGGATATGAAGTGGAGGAAGCAATGACCAACGGGAACCCATAAGGATGGACTGGAATCTGCATTAATCTCGCAGCATTTCTAACCCTCCAGTGCCAGGCATAGAATCAAAAACACACCCAACCCAAGAGCTGGAGAAGCTGAAGCAGAATATCTGAAAGGAGTTGGAGGAGCTCTGGGCCTGCCCAGACCTCCTCAATGTAAGGAAATATGGCCGTCCCTTCACTTCCGTCTTCTGTATTGGGTATAAAATGTCTCTTGTCTTTTTTTTTTTTAATTTTTTTTATTGGGGAATATTGGGAAACAGTGTGTTTCTCCAGGGCCCATCAGCTCCAAGTCGTTGTTTTTCAATCTAGTTGTGGAGGGCGCAGCTCAGCTCCAAATCCACTTGCCGTTTTCAATCTTTAGTTGCAGGGGTGAAGCCCACCATCCTATGCAGGAATTGAACTGGCAACCTTGCTGTTGAGAGCTTGCGCTCTAACCAACTGAGCCATCAAGCCGCCCCCTGTCTCTCGTCTTTTCACGTGAGAAAGCCTAAGAGGACCAGAGAAGTGAAGTGACTTGTAACCCGGGAGCCTATTTTTAAGAAAGATCTGTGTGCATCTGAAACTCTTCTCAAGAGAGTCCATGTCAGTGTTTTGGATCTGGGTGCATGTTATTCCTCCTCTCCAAGAGGAGGAATACCTTCCTGACCCAGGTATTGTCACTGTTGCCTCTGATGATATCACATTAGTTGGCTTAGGTAGCTTTGCAATAATAAATCAACTTCCATGATTATTCTCCAAAGGAAGTTCCTCATGCCACTGCAAATAGATATCATGTTAGGACTGATTTCCTCCTAAATCTTTATAATATGATCTTATCTAAATTTGAGCACTGTATCCAAATGTTCATTTTATTTAAATGTGAATTGCTGGCTTGGAGCTAAGGCCAAGTTCTCAATTCTCTATCCAAATCTAGTATACAATTATCCATGGTTATTCTGTGCCTACTAATCTAGGGGGTGAAAAATACATTCTTGGGCAGAAGATAAGTAAGTTTCTAACCTTCATTTCTCTGTTTTTGTCTACTCATCCAGAATGAAGTTTAAATCCATTACCAGAAACAGCACTAGAATTAAAATTATTTAAGGGAGAGAATGATAAGTCTTTGTCAATGTATTTATTTTGAGCAATAATAATACAACAAAGGTCCAATACTGGGAGTTTGGCTAATCTCATCAAGAACATTATAGCAACATGTAGCTTACACTTTTTCTGCCTATGTATCTAAAAACATTGGGCCAAGAGTAATTAACGGGAGTTAGTTGAAATTTTTTATTAGATGTTTTGCTGTGGTTTTAGATTCTGAGTAACAGATACTTTAATTTAAATCATTTCAGTGGGTGAAAAATCTAGTTTTATCAAACAACAAATTAGAAGGCAGTGATTTAAATTTACAAGTTTTTCTTTGCAAAACTATTTGTCATAAAAATCTTTAAATGGTGATTTCCACTACTGACTTTAAAATATAACTTAATTCACCAAACTATGATTCATAGTCCACTTTTTCAGGAATGTGACTTTTAAAGAAGTGACATGTATCAGTACTTCTTTCATTTCTATTTAAGTCACTCTCTCTATTCTTTTTTGCTACTTTACTTTGACTCTATTTCTAAGATAGTTCACAACAAAATGCCCCCACCACCCATATTTTTAAACATTTTACTTACTGGGTTATATTTTGATATGGTTATTAATCAGAGACCTCAAAAGAGAGTTAGGCAGCCTTCCTCCAGCAAGGGGGTGGATCATTAAAACCACCAATCAATTAAGCACGAGACAGTTCCACATACAGACAATAATAGTCTGCTTTGACTTTCTCTTCCTTTACTCTTTTGGGTTTAGACTTGAGGAGTTAAGGTGTCTAGATATGTGCCCTTCGCTGTGGTATCTGCCACAAATTGTGTTCTCAGGGAAGCAGACTCTGAGAATAGGGAAGCAGGCAGAGAATAGGGAAGAGGAAGTTTATAAGGAAGTACTCTTGGGATCAAACCAGTCTACTTTCCCCGCTTAGGCCAATATTAAAGGAGAGAACAGTGCTTTCCACGCCAGGCCAAGGAGAAGATGAATCAAAAGGGATGTGCGATCCAGCTATTTCTCTCTATGCGGTGATTCTCCATCCAGTGCCCGTTTTGGAGAATGTGTCTATTTTAATTAAGAAAGGCCACTTTTTTTTTTTTTAATCGAGCGTCAGTGAATGTTTGTGGCTGAATATTTTTAAAATTTTGGAATTTCAATTATAATCTTTATTATCAGTGAACAATTTAGAAAAACAGCTTTTATTGACATAAAAACACTATTTCAGACACTCTTAAGATTGAAAAAATATTGTTTTCTGCTTTTTGGAAAATATGATAAATTTTCTTTTCAAAGTTTCCATTTGTTGTTGTCTTTATGTGGCTTCACAGGGCTCCCCATGCACTCTGCATCCCTTCCCAAAAATCTGTTCTTCCTATTAGCTACATAGAGATTTTTAGCAACAAAGAAATATCTAAGCAGGACCTACCCAGCTTTTATATCCTGCATGGCTGAACTTTAATGAAAGTTTGAGTTTTTCCAAAAGTCTGGTCTCCACAACCAGGGAGAAAAACAGTTGGAAAAAAATGCTTTGAGCATGTGAACCATGTAATTTCATTTGAACTAAGGAATTCCAAAAATACTTCCTTATTGAAAGGGCAGTTATGTTTTTGTGTCGGAACTTGTTATGGAGAAGGATAAGTACTAGTTTTTTCTTCCCTTCCTTTTTCTCATAAACATAAAAATAAAAATTAAAGACTGTCTGAGTGGTTGGGTAAGAAAATAGTATGGAGAGGGTAAGTTGAACCGCAAGGTGGGCCTGCCATAGAATCCACTCCTTCCTTTGGAGATTTATCTACTCTTCTGGGACCTATTGAGTGCCACTCAGCTTGAAACAATCCTCTGCCCCGCTGATGATAATTCAGGGCTCCATCTGGCCTCGTCTTCTAGACTAGTTGGATGGAGACCCAGAGGTTTCATCAGTTCCGTTCACTGATGCCAGTTTAAATACTGTACCAGTAGCAAGACTGAAACTTCTGGGTTCCTGCTGGGCAACCTAGTCAAGCAGAACATTTTTAGGTTCTATTCAGTTTTATGTCCTCTGTGAGGGGATCAGGTATTAGTAATAATATTAATAACTAGCATTTTGGGGAATATGTACTATGTGCTAGTCACAATACTTCGTACTTTTACATGAATTACATTATTCAACTCCCATTACCATCCTTTATGGAACTTGAAGCTTACAGAAGTTAAGAACACAGATTTTGAAAACACTCAAGTTTGTCTCCAGAACCTTTGATCTTCTTCCCTGTTGTGAGCCAGGACTTTTGATAATGGGTCTCAGACACCAGTGTAGCAGATGCTATTGGTGCCCTGCCCATGTCTCCTGTGGCTTTACCACTACCAGAGCTGCACCACCTTGCAGTGTCTTTCTCTGGTGGCTAGGGGTCCAACTGTGAGCATGGAGGCAGGGTGTGTGGAGACTTAATGCCTCTCAGGAGCAGCCCCTAACTAACGATTGATTAGAGTTGGTGTATAAACCTCCAGTTCGCTCACTTCTCAGGCAGAATAACTAAGAGGCACGTGTTCTGCACTGATTCCTAGAATTCTCCAGAGGGGTCCCATCCCCATAGGGCCAGCATGCTTAAAAACACTCCCTTTATTAGCTGTCTTCCTTTTCTTTTCTTACATCCCCTCACGGCACTTTCTGAGATCACCACCAAAATAAACTGTATGTGCATTTTTTGTCTCAAGGTCGGCTTTTGGAAAAACTCAAATGAAGACAAAGAGTAAAAGAAAGGTGGGTCTATGAAAGAGAACACGGGTAGAGGAGGTGCTGCGTTGCTGGAAAGGAGAACACAGGTTCAATCTGTAGGATGTGGCTTCTCATAGTTTCCTGTTCTTGAAGGTTCTCTGTGAGACAGGAGAGAAAGGTTTTGGAGTATTACTGAATTTTGACACACTGGATAATTCTTTGACTGCATGGTTGGGTGGAGCTTCTTTTAGAAGTTCTCTTTGCTCCATTCTTTTTTTAAATTTATATTTGCCCCACATTTAATAAGAAGAGAACCCAGGAAGTGCAACCATTAATAAGTGAAATAATGAAACAAGATAGAAATGCCAACATGTTCTCAATAGAACGTTAAGGAAGCGATCATAAGTAAATGAAATACAAACTGTATCTATCTAATTTTGGAAGATTTATAAGTTACCCTTATGGCCCGAATATAATAATGCTATGTACCGTGTTTCATACTAACTAAAACTGAATTAGGATCTTTCACCAACTTTACTACACTCAGAGGATGGTTTCTCAACTTGTGACTCTATGGCCTGTTTTGATTAACTGGACTTCCAGTGGTGCCTAGTATATTTTCAGGGACTAACCTCGGCTTTGGGAAACTCTTGCTTTGTTAAGGTTAATGGCATTGTAAAGGGTTAACTACTGTGTTCACACATTTTAATTCCTTGATTGTCTTTGATTTCATATACTCAACTCGATGTCTGCATTAACTGAGTTTTGCCTGAGACTACACATCTTTAAAATGTACTATATGGTGATTACATAGTCTGAATAAGTTTGTTTTGAAACTTTCGCTTGGGGGTATTAGTGCTTTCCGGATGAACAAACTTAGAAATGCCCATTATTTTTATAAAATCTGTAGATAAAGAGATGATTAAAAACCTTAAGTAGAAATTTCTTCTAGCCACAAGAGGGAACTGTATGAATAGAAGGATATTTCGAGATAATCTCAGCACCCATTCCACATTCCTTGAGTCTTGAAGCATCCCAGTGGGCTTGCCTCATTTTAGCCAAACAGTATTTTCACCAGACATCTGAGTTACAGAGCTGAATAATCCCTCTCTGCTTTTTACCACAGGTTAACAGGTGAACTGGTTTTTATCTGCTTGATCATGGAAGGACATGGACTTAACAACAAAGTATATACAGGCAATGGCCAGCTTCCCTTTCTAATCCACACACCCGGCTGATTTAAACCCATGTGTTTCCCCCAACCTGGTCAAGGTAAAAACGTGGAGGGAGCTCTTGCCATCCTTGTCAGTTTCCTTGCTCTTACTATAGAGGAATCCTAAGACAGCCTCTGAGAACAAAGTGCTTGCATGGGGTTGGGGAAGTGTGGTTGAGGAAAGAAGTTGGGACACTATACTCCCTTCCTCAGGGTCCTGCAGAAGAAGATTTCCCTCTGATTAGCAACATGTGGCTAATCCAAAATATGCTAAGGGCCTGGATTACTCTGAGCTCTTAGATTCCAGCATTAAAAAATTAAAAGAAAAGTCTGATAAGATAGGTATTATTATCATCTCCACTCTGTGGATGAGGAAGAGTTAAGGGGAGCTTAGAGGGCTAACAGGGCAACATGGTGATAAGCATGGGCCAGGTAGGGCATCAGCATAAGCTCTACTCACTCAGGAGGTTGTTATTGAATGACCTAAGGTCACTTCAAGGTCTTATCTGATCTCTGTAGAAGAGTTGTTGCATCCCTCAGATAGCTCTTTCATTAGGAAATCAAGAAAATCCCGATTTGCTGAAGGAGGAGTCATGTCCACACTTCCTAGGAATCCAGTGCACTTTCTGACTTGTTTATACGCTAAGAGAACTGGGAGATTTAGTAGGGAGAGCCTAGCCCACATATAAAGAGAGTACAAACAGAGGGCACTTTTAGCTTATTTACTCCTAATCAACTCTTTATCAACCTTATTAATATACTTGAAAATCATCAGAGTATGTGTTTAAAATGCTAATTCTTGGGCCACATCATCAAGGAATTCTGATTCAGGAAGCCTGGAACTAGGCCAAGGAATCTGAATTTTAAATGTATTGCCAGGTAATTCTGATGTAGGTGTAGGTGGATTTTGGGAAAACGAATCTCCTCAATAACAAATTAACATAATTTTTTAAAATAGCAATTATTTTACTGATTACAAAAGAAAAAATTAGAAAATGCTAAGAATAAAAAATAAAAACCATTCATAATTATACTTTTTTGAGACAGTTGCAAATATTTTAATGATTGTCCCTCTAATCCTTTTTTTAAAAACATGCAGCCACTTTTCCATACCTCTTTTCAGGTACTTATAATCAAGTATATTGAATATTCAGTTACATAGATATATTCCTTTTATATTAATGCTGAAATGGTTTTTATAAATGATGTCTATGTTTGAAACGTATGTAAATTTACTCTATGAAATCCACTTATATTTTTGTTGGGATAAGAGATTGGACTAGATAATATTTGATGCCCATTCTGACTTGGAGGTCATACTTGTAAGCTTCTTGCAATTCTTTGAGGATAAGGATTAACTATGCTCAAACTTGATGGAGAATATAAAACTACATCATCTAAAACTTAAACTCAAAGTTTTGCTCTTGAGCTTTATCTTTTGGTGCATACCTCCTTCCTGACATGACATTGTACCAATGGTAATATAAAATTTCTTCAGAAGTGATATACAAATGGCTAAGTATGTGAAAAGATGTGCAACATCACTAATAATCAGAGATATGCAAATCTAAACCACAATGAGATATCATCTCATATCCATGAAGATAGTTAGTATAAGAAAAACCCCAGAACTGTTGGTGAAGACAGAGAGAAATTGGAACCTTTGTGCACTATTGGTAAGATTATAAAATTGTGTAACCTCTATAGAAAACCGTAGGGAGGTTCCTCAAAAAATTAAAACTAGAACTGTCATATAATCCAGCAATCACACTTCTGGGTATATATCCAAAAGAACTGATAGCAGGAACTTGAACAGTTATTTGTATACCAATGTTCATAGCAGCTTTATTCACAATAGTCAAAAGATGGAAGCAACCCAAGTGTCCATCAATGAATGGATAAACAAAATGTGGTATACATATTATTCAGCCTTAAAAAGGAAGGAAATCCCATCACATACTACAACCCTGAGGTCATTATACTGAGATAGCCAGTCACAAAAGACAAATACTGTATGGTTCCATTTATATGAGGTAACTAAAGTAGTCAAATTCACAGAAAAGGAAACGGTGTATATTAAAAAGTCAGAAAGTGCCCTGGATTCCTAGGAAATGTGGGCATGACCCTCCTTCAGCAAATCTGGATTCTCTTGATTTCCTGATGGAAGAGCTATCTGAGGGATGTAACAACTCTTCTACAGACATCAAATAAGACCAAGGGTAGAACGGTTGTTGTCAGAGACTGGGAGAGAGGGAAAAGAGAAGTTATTATTTAATGGATAGAGTTTCGGTTTTGCAAGATGGAAAAGTTCTGTTGATCTCTTTCATAACAATGTGGATATACTTATGCTACTGAAACTGCACACTTAAAAATGGTTAAGATGGTATATTTTATGTTTTGTGTTTACCACAATAGAAGAATATAAACCATAAAAAGGTAATAATAAAAAGAATAGTGTTGCTCTTTTATAATATTTTGGACTGTTACAAAACATAACAGTTAATATTAAGGTTTGGTTTCATAAACATTTTCATGGAACCTGTTAATTTCTAGAACTGTACTTGGGGTTTATAAACCTAATAGAAAACATAAGAGTAACAGATGAGAATAGGACAGAAGCCAAAACTATCATATACCAGAATAATTTGTTACAACTAGGCACTAAATTTGACTCTAAACTCACCAATAAAAATAGGAGATAAAGAGATAGTGCAATGAATATGAATTTTTGTCCAAATTAATGAAGGTACGATGTGTGACAATTAAGTTCATGAACTTGTTGCAGCGATGTTGCTAACGTTTTTCGGTATCAGAGGGATTATTCATTATGAATTTGTACCAGCTGGACAAATAGTTAACTTGGTTAACTATTTGGAAGTGCTGAAAAGGCTGTGTGAAAAAGTCAGACGACCTGAACTTTTTGCCAACAATTCATGACTCTTGCATCAAGACAATGCACCAGATCACACAGCGCTATGTTTTTAACCAGTAGACAAATAACTGTATTGGAACACCCTCCATACTCACCTGATCTGGTCCCCAATGACTTCTTTCTGTACCCAAAGATAAAGGAAATATTGAAAGGAAGACGTTTTGATGACATTTAGGACATTAGGGGTAATACAACAGCTCTGACAGCCATTCCAAAAAAAGGGTTCCTAAATTGCTTTGAAGGGTGGACTAGGCACTGGCATCAGTGCATAGCTTCCCAAGGGGAGTACTTCGAGGGTGACCAGTGATATTCATCAATGAGGTATGTAGCACTTTGTCTAGGATGAGTTCGCGAACTTAATTGTCATATGTATATCTGTCTGAATAAAGAGGGAGAAGGAGGCCAAGGAGGGGGGTGGAGGAGAGAGGTACCTGATTAGAATTATGATGAACTCTTTACTGTCTCACATAATGGGGTTTAACAATTTCTCTTTCCAACTCCTTTTGCTATTTTAATAAAGAATACACACACAAAATTCAGATATGACTTTTTTATTCTGGAAAATTGGTTCAGATATGATCAAACAGAACAACTGTCATTGTTGGCTAATTTAAGTGCAATCGGGTGTCTTTTCAATGATTCTTTTTTTTTAATTTCTAAAAAGACAAAAGTGAAAGAATAGTGAGTCTTTTTCCATTTTGCTTGATTAGGAGCAATAGGCTTCCTCACTTTGTTTTCTAGTTTGTGTACATGCTGCTGCCCAGAGAGTCTCATTTGCATCCATTAAGGCTTATTAGTAATAAGCCATTCTGCCTTCATGATTGTTTCTAAGTAATATTTAACACTGTCTACTGTGAGAAGGATTGTGGACAAGGTAGACTGGTTGGTCACATACGTATGACCAGTTACTGAGATGCTCATTTTAACAATGTTTACACTTTTTATTACTGAAAATTTCAACCATATAGAAAAGGAGGGCAAATAACACAATGAATTCCCAAGTACCCATCACTTAGCTTAAAAATTATCAACTCATGGCCAATCTTGTGTCATGTATATTTCCACCTTCTCCATTTACTTCCAGATTATTCTGATACAAAACCCAAACATATCATTTAAGCTGAAATATTCATTACCAATCTTCAGAGGGGATAAATGATAATCAAGAGTCTAGCAAGTTACATTAAGAATGGGTTTTGTTTTTAAATACATTGATTTAAATATATGTATATATGTATATATATATGTAAATATGTGTATATATGTATGTATGTGTGTGTATGAAGAATAAGGACTTTTTCAGTGGTCGCTTAACATGTAGGGTAGTGTGGTAGTCACACACACACACACACACACACACACACACACACACACAGTCTAGCCCAGTAGCAAATAAATCAGTTGTACATAATAAAAGTGCAGTAAGGCTAAATGTTAAAAGTGTATTAAAGAGTCAAAAACTAAAGCAGTATCATCTTCAGTATTATCATAGGCTCTTACAGAGGTCCCCAAATACTGGGAGTGGTGTGCTTGGAACCAAATTCTGGTCCTGGTTTTGTGCCAACATCAGAAGTCTGTGAACGTGTGAAGTACAAAGGGCCTACTTTTAGTCTGGTGACTCAGGGTGCCTTTCCTCCTAATCCTCTCATTAGTCTTGGGACTGTGCCTGCAACTCCACTTTACTATATGACTCCTTTTGATTTGCCAGCACTGCAGGCCCACTTAAAGCAGGACAAGTAGGGCATTATCAATCATTAGAAATGTAACTGTTTTACATAACTTTTCCCCTCATTTCAAAAGTAACATGGGCTCATTAGAGACAATTTGGAAAATTCAAGAAAAGCCCAAAAAAGAAAAATAGAAAGCACCTATAATTGGGTAAAAACCAGTATTTTCATTCATATACACTTTTTTTTCATGAACATAGGATATTTTACAGTCTTTAATCTGCTTTCATTACTTCAGTATATAGTGAACATACTTCTATTTGATTAAATATTCTGTCCCAACACAATTTATTTTTGCAAAATATTCCATTGTAAGGAAGGGCTATAATTAATGTCTTTTGGGAGCCATTTAGGTTATTTCCTTTTAGCTATACCTTTGTGGGGTGCATAAGCTAAACTCTGTATATATCAGTATTTATTTCCTTCGAAAACAATCATAGGAAAGAAATAGTTGGGGCCAAGGATATGAATATTTTTAAGATCTGTTTTTAAAACAGGCCAACTACCCTTTAGAAAATTTGCAGCAAATTATACTCCCACCAACAGTTTATAAATGTACCTGAGTCTGTACACCCTTACCAATATTATTTCTTATAATAAAAAGTCTTTCAGTTTGATAGATGAAAACATGCACCTATTAAGTTTGTTTTATCAGCTTAGTCTTAGCTCAGAATAGACTTCAATAAGTTTGACTAGAGAGATGGCGGTGGGGTAGGGGAAGGAAGAGAAGCAAGATCCAGGACATGGGAATTGCTAATGTAATTCACAAAAGAAAGTTGGAATATGATACTTCAAAGTTGAAAAATCTAGTCCATAAGGTTTCTATCACAATAGGGAACTCATAGTAAGGGATTGTGAAGAGTCAGATATTTCACTTTTTTCCCCAAAAGGCCCAGAGGATCTCCTCTTCTCCCTCTCATTGAAGCAAGCAACCAGATGACTCAGTTCAATCCAGTCTAAAGATCACTGGGTTTACAGAAGGACAAGTTCTTTTTAAGACACGTGACTATAGGCTTCTCCACCACTCTGGCTGTTTCCTAATTAAGAAAATGAGAACAACATCACAGCTACTTTGAAGATTTACTGTGGAATTACATCAAGTCATACATTTGAAAATATTTTGTAAACCATATGGCGGCCTGCAGGGCCTCTGGTTCTGCTCCCCACATAAGAATGCAGGATATGGCTAGGCCAAAAAGGAACACCCACAGAGTCATAGATAGGGGAGTCATACCACTATATTCTCTTTGGCAGTGGGGTGAGACACACGCAGTAGTAATGACACGACACGATCTGCAGTCTGCCATTCACTTCACTGCCTGCCGACCAACCAACCAATCAACACAGCCCTGCAGTTACATCAGTAGCCATTTGGCTAACCGGTTACAGCTGATGGCCAACCAATCACAGTTGATGGTCATTCACTACCAGAGCCAGCACCTCCCCACGGGAGGCCGAGAGCTTGGAAACTGCTCTCTGGGACTCTGTCCCCACACCGTAACTGCTACAAAGGAGTGTGGCAGGGGAATTCAATTCTAAAGTTAGCAAGTTAAAACTGAGTGCAATACAAATTACTTAGAAGTTCCTTGAACTGTGCATGAGTGCAGAAAGATGCTCACACTTAGAAGGTTGAGAACAAAGACCCTCTGATGAAGAGCTGGGACAAATACACTCTCAGTAAAATTGCCAGTGTAATTGCTGTAATGTAACTTATTTTCATTTCCTCTCTCTTTCTGCCAAGTGCCTAATTGAATCTGAGTAGGTTAGAAGAAAATATGATGCAACTGATTCTTCTACAATTTTATATTGGCAAGTCAAGAAACATCTCTGGACCTCTTTGTCTAATGGTATAGTTCAGCTAGATCAGGGTTTTATCCAATGTTACATTTGACAAATATTTTCAGAGTTTACTATTCTTACTATGTCCCAGGCTGCTGTGCTGGATGGCGGGAGGAAACACCAGGAGACACTGACCACAAGCGGTTAGTGAGTGGTGAGGCAGTTTCAACTTTGATTTGAGGAATCCTGGGTTCTTTGATCACCTTTTGGAGAATGCAGTGAATGTTTAGAAAAATTATGGCAAGTTACATATTTAATGAATACCAACTACAATTCTACATCTGGTATGTGTTAAAGTACTTTGTTTCCTATTTTGCTGTTTAAGTTGCTACTTTTTAAATGTGAGTTAACATTGTTTTTTTAACCTGGGCTAACTCAAATTTATTTTTTAATTGAAAAATATAAACATATGGAAACATTCAAATTGTACAAAAAAGGTAGACAATGAAAAGCAAATCTTTTATTCCAGACCCCTCTCCCTTCACACTCTATCCCCACTTAGTTGTCCTCCTATTCAGAGGTAATCATTAGGTCAATATTTTAAAAGAAACTGTTGTTAAAATAATCCCTGTGGTCCAAAAATTAACCACTGAACTACAAAATCTCTAGTCCGTCCCAGCTCTAAAATTAAGTCCAGGTCTTTTCTGGCACATACCCTACAGAGGGTGCAAAACAGCCAGACTAACCTTGTCTAACATTATGACTGGCAAAAGGACATTTGAATGCAAACTGAATTCAAAAATATTTACTAGATTTAGAACTCCTAAAGGACAGAGGACAGGACTCAGGCCTTTTCGCGGTAGGCTGTTTATTTAAGGATTGAAAAAAGGCCCTCTCCAGGATGTAAACTCCATGAGGGCAGGAACTTCGCCACCACCTTTCACTGCAGACCTTGGCATGCAAAAGGGACTCACCGGGCCAAGGACCCTACAGCTCAGCACAGAGGTCTCAGACAAGAGCCCACGGTGGGAACCCAAGCAGGGAGCGTCACATGATTCGCGCTCCCCTTCAATCTACCCTTTCCTCCACCTCCGCGTTGCCGCGCTGGGATGCCCTCATTAGGGGTCTCACCAATCCACCAGGGAAGTCAATTTGGCTAGGCTAGGGGACGGGCATGTTCCGCAGGCCGAGTCGCCTCGCAGCCGCGTCCCGCCTGGCTCTGCCCACCTGCCTCCGAGTCTCAGGCGATTGTCCCGCCCTCCCGGTCCTGCACATTCGCGCCCAGATTACGAGTGGGAGGCGCAGAGAAGGACAAAAGCGCATGCGTATTGACGATGCGTGGCGGCCGCACGTGAAGATTAGGGCGGAGCTTCAGAAAACTGAGCGAGGGGGAAGGGAGAAGTCTCCAGTGCGTGCGCGCGCGCGCGCGACAGCCTTCCCACGCGGCGCAGAGTGGTGACGCCATGCGGCCCAAGGAAGGGGCGGGGCCGGGGCGGGCCTCCGCGTTCCTCCCGCCCCCTCTTAGTCCCGACTCTCCCTCCCTCCCTCTCCCTCCCCCACACTGGGCCCCGTCAGTTCTGAGGTGGCTTCGTCGCTTAGCATCGCGTCGGCCCGGCTCGGCCCGGCCAGCGGGCAGATGCCCCGACCTGCGGCTGCCGCCGCCGACTCCGCCGGTGGCGGTGTGGGAGGCGGGCGTCAGGCCCCGGGCCGATAAGTGTGACGGACGGGGCCGGGGCCCGCCGGGCTCCGCGGCATCGGCGGCTCCGCGCGGACCATGTATTTCCTGAGTGGCTGGCCCAAGAGGCTGCTCTGCCCTCTGGGGAGCCCGGCCGAGGCGCCTTTCCACATTCAGTCCGACCCCCAGAGGACTTTCTTCGCCGTGCTGGCCCCGGCTCGCCTCAGCATCTGGTACAGCCGAGTAAGTAGAGCCTCCCGCCACCTCTCGCTGCTCCCTACCCGGGGTCCCGGTACCGTCCCGCCCTCAATTACCACCCAGGGCCCTGAACCCTGTCTCTTCGCGCAAGACCTACTTGTCTTGGCTTTCCGCATGTTTGTTCCACCTACTTGGCCGCACGTATCTCCGGGTCCGGGCACGTCCTCCGGATGGAAGTCCGGGGTGGATGCAGTCGTCGCTGCTGCTGAAAATTCCTGCGCCTCCCGGTGTTGGATCGTCCACCGCGCACTGTGCAGTCCCCGCGCGCTCCCTCGGCCGAGCCCAAACTTGCCCTCCTCTTCCTTCCCCAATTCCCCGAGGAACAATTTTGTTTGAACTTTCCACAGTTAGAAATCTGGTCACTGTTGTGTTCCCAGCCGTCCCTTGCTTTAAAGGCCGTTGTTTGAGACTTAGAGGAAGCCTGTTGGGATTTACCCTATGCCAGACTTTACAGGCCTGTTATAACTTATTTCTAGCAACTACTACTGCCAGAGTTCTTTATTTTTTCTTAAAGGTCTGGTTTTTCAGCTCCTCGCCTCACCCTAACATGTTACTCTGTGGGGGGGGGGGGCAAGGGGAGAGGGGGCTAGTAGGAGCGGAAGTAGAACTCAAATCTGGCCGGGCTACTCCAGGGTATCAGCACCTGGAAATAATAAGATTTGGGAAGAGCATGAAACTGAGTTTTGTTCTTGCTTTCTGTGAATCCTGTTTTTGTTTTTGTTTGTCTTGTTTCTAATTAGCGAGTACATAAGAGAAAAGACTTAAAAAAGTAGGTGGTGGATGGGATATTCTCTCTTTTCGAAGAACGCTGCTCTATGGGTTTGTCTATAAAAGCTACAGAATAGGTTATAAAAATGTTACTGGTTTTTGTGTGTGTTTTTCCAACGAAGGCAGTACTAATCGATGTCAGAGTGAAAATTTTCTCTTTTCGAAGCTAACTTGACCATATGGAAATAGGTTGTCACCTTGGTTTTATTAGACCTATGTGAAATACTGACTAGTTAAAATTAGTTTAAACCCTCAGCGCTCTGTATTTGACCATTTGAATGCCTACAAGGCCCTTCCTTGACTATCCTCACACACAATCCTGGTAAAAATGAGATTTAGACATTTCTGGTGTCTCCCTTATGTGAATGACTATCATAGGCTGTAAATCAGACTATTTGCCATTAAGTTCTGGCTCATTTAACTTTTAAATATATATCAAAACAAAATAGGCTATCATAAGACCAGCAGTTTGACTGTTCTGTCTGGTGCTTGATTACATTTTTGAATATGTATATTGTGTATCATTTGGTTCTTAAATAAGGTACTAATTCATTTAAAGTGTCTGTGCGCCAATTGAATAATTTTTTTTATTTTGGGTGTGTATAACTATTACCTTCAAAGCATATGCAGAAAAAAATAATTATAGCTTGAACTTTAAATTGTCTTCTGAGTTTAATGCGTAACTTCACTCTGATGTAACAAATTGTAAAGACTAAAATTTAACTTTCCTTCTCTCTAAAAAGTCAGACCTAAGTTATTTTTAGGTAGAATTAAACGTAATTTGAGGGATGAATAGAGCAGAAGCCTATAGGTTACTTTATGCCTCTGTAAAAGACCAAAAAAAAAATGTGCCTCAACTTTCTTAGGGATATTATGAATATTAAGAATATCTGTGTTTTTGTTTTTGAAGTTAGATAATAGTAAATCTAAGGCAGTGCTGGGATTTAAAACTACTCATACTCCTTTCATTCAAACTCCTACCCTATACACAGATAGCTAGCTACTTTTTACAGAAGTCCTGGGGCCACTACCATTAAGATCCAGTGTGCAAAATGTTAGGTTGTAGGGAATCTGTGGATTTAGAAGTATGGGTGAAATGAAATACGAGAATACCTTAGGGGAGACTGCAAACTACTGTAGGTTTATGAGTAGTTAATCTTGATCTCTGGCATGGGCTTTTTCACTTTAAAAATCAAGTATTGGACTAGATTGATTATGTAACTGGGTGAATGGGGAACAGGTTCCAGACTCCAGCTTTCAGTCACCTTTTCCTGGGATATGCTTTTTTTTTTTTTTTCACTAAATCTGAAAGTTTTTAGTTTTCAATTTTTAAACTTACTGAAACTGTAAGTTAAATTAGGTTAACAAACTTCTTTTAAATATGAAAACACCTCTAGCTGAATTGATGAGCCATTAGCTATTCCTACGTAACTTAGAGTGAATTGGTCTAAAATGTTTGCATGAGAACATGAAAGCTTTGATTTTGGAGAGGTTGTGTATGCAAGTAATTTTATAGAATAAAGTGAATTTTGAAGATCTAAAGGATTTTACGGAGTTGAGGTCTTAAAAGCTGCTTGAGGGCTTTTGGAGACTGGGAGAGACATCAAAGAGATGAGAGGATATAACACTATTTGCTTACTTGAAATTTTGTTAGGTCTCTCAGTAAGTTAAACTCAGTTAGGAGGAATATATTTTTAAAAAAAGAAAACTAGCCTTATGGAAGGAACGTGCATTTATTGGTCTAAGCTGGGGTTTTTTAGTGTCCAAAAGAATTGCCATGTGAAAAATGTTGATTAGTCATGAGACTATGGAAACATTAAAATAAAATATCTAAGAATAACTTTTGTATATTTTATGATTCTTCTAGTGGACTTTTATGTACCTTTTATAGCTATTATATACCCTTAGTAGCTATTTGGAATCTCAGTGTTATAGAGTTGTATCTCTTCAAAATTCTTTCCAGACTCCAAATTTGAAAAAATAACAGTGTATGTAGTGTGCTGTTGAGATGTGTTTATGAACAAAAGAGTTTCTGTAGATAGTCACTTTGTTTTTTGATTTCCTTTTTCATGTGAGGGTGTAACTTGTTTCGGTGTAACTTGATGTAAATTTGCTTTCTCTACTTTGTGATTCTACTTAGGAGTTCTAAAAACTACTTAAGAGTTTACATCAGGGATCATTCATGTATTTTGGAGCCCAAAAAGGGTGCTCAAAAAATGTTTGATGTGTATGTGTTAAATTGGGGTAGTAGAGGTGCAACTGGTGATGTATTTCTGCCAAGGGTATTGTGCAAGGACTAGTATCAGCTTTGAGGATGAAGCTGCTGTTCAAAGCACATTATAATTTATGATTGACATGGATGCTTTGTGAAATGAATTGAGTTTTGTAGTGTACCAGAGAGCCTAGAATCATTCCTGTAATATACTGCTTAACTGTGAATATGAAAGTTTACACAAAATGATGCCTTAGAGTGTAATATGTAATTCTAAATTAGTCTTATCTCAATTTTCAGGTCATTGGTTATTTCAAACATATAACTTATCCTCAGCAGTATTTTTGAACACCTCTTGTGAAAGATAGCATAAATAAGCAGATATGAAAGGGATGAAGGGGTGTGCTCTATGTAACAACATTTTATTCAAAGATGTTAGTGTGTTAATACAGTAAATGAAAAAATTTTAAGTTATCATTGTAAAGTTTACTAATAAAAAGCTTAAATAGGCAAATAATTACTAGGCTTATGAAATAAATTGTGTATCTTTGAGTAACTGAATAGAAACTTACGTTCTTGTTGGTGTATGTTAATAATGGAAAATAATGAGATAGGTGTTAAGAAAAGCAAGTTGGAGGATCGGGTATATGGTTAACTGTGTGACCTCAGGAAGGTCATTTAATTTGTACCTACCTTTTCCCAACTCCTATTCCATTTCTCACTCTTTCAATTCTATTCTGTTACTGCCTTCAGAGAGCCTTCCTTATAAACCACTGCTTGGAAGTCTTTTAGGGTTGGTTAAAGAATGAAGTTCAAACTCCTTAGTTTGATATCAGAGACACTCCCCTCTTGGAATGCTCTATTGCCCCATTTCTGCTTATCAGAATATTATCCATCCTTTTGCTTCTGTTGAAAGTCTACTTTCTATATGAATCATTGTTTACCACAACTAGAAGTGTTCAGTTTTTTTATGAACTACTTTTGTATTTTAAGTTTGCCACGTGTTTTATTTCTCCAAGTAGATTATAAGTTACTGGAAGGCAGAAATGATCTTATTTTGTGTTATTTATAGTACCTCGTAAAAACATATGCTTAATAAGTATTTTTTTAAATAATGAATATACGATATCTGTCCTATGCATAGTATTTTTTTTTTAAGGTTTAATAATTGGAAGATTTTAAGTGTTGACATGTCATTTAAAAAACATGGTAGGGGTGGCTGGTTAGCTCAGTTGGTTAGAGCATGGTGCTGATAACACCAAGGTTACCAGTATGATCCCTGCATGGGCCACTGTGAGCTGTGCCCTCCTTAAAAAATAAAATAAAATAAAATAATATGATGGTACTAAATTACCATTTAAATTCAGAAAAGCTTATAGTAGAGAGAGTTATATAAGTGCTGGTGAATTTCTTTTCTTACACACAGTACAAATTATTTCGAAAAGTGGTATAGGTTTTCCAGTCAAGAAGGTGAAGTAGGTAAACGCTGTGCTTACTTCCTCTCATGAGCACATCAAAATTACAACTAAAGTACAGAAAAACCATCATTGAGAATTGTCTGAGGTCTAGCTGAACCAAAGCCCTATAACTAAGGACCATAGAAGAAGCCACCTTGGGACTGGGAGGAGGGACAGAGACATGGAACAGGCTGGTCCCACACCTTTGAGTGACCATTAAAAATTGGGAGGATATCTCGCTGCAGAGGTCCCCTCCAGAAAAGCGAGGGATCCCAACCCCATACCAGACTCCCTAGCCAAGGTTCCAGTGCCGGGGAGACAAATCTCCATAATTTCTGGTTGTGAAAACCAGCAAAGATTGTGGTTGAGTGAGACGAAGGGAAGCTGCACTCTCAGGCGCTCCTCTTAAAGGGACCGTACACAGACTTACTCACTGACGGCCTCACTCTGAGCCCCAGTGCTGAGGCAGCAGCTTGAAAGGTACCAGGGTCATACAGGGACAAACTGAATTGTCTGGCTGCAGGGCGAGGGCTGCGGGAGGGCAGCTTTCTCCTGGACAGAGGAACTGATAGACGCCATTGTTTCTTTGTTGAGCCCTCCTCCCTCCCAGCTGGCAGACACAGGCAGCCGCTATATCTGAGTCTCCATCAACCTGGCTAAAACCTGTCGTTTGCCCTGCCCTGGTGATTTCTTGAAACCCCACCCTACCCATTTTTGGGCACACCCAAGCCACTTCTAATGGCTTTTCCATATAAATGGCCTGTCTTGGCTCATGCTGCAGGCTTTCCTAAAATCTCTGAAAGGTTCACAAACCCAGACAAATGGCATCAGTCTTTCGTATGTCCTGTACCTATGGCTGAGCAGTCCTAAGCCCAGCACTGGTGGCACATGGCCTTGGTTCACGGCTTGGCCTCTTGAGGCACCTCCAAGTCCAGTGCAGGTGGCAGCCATCTGTGGAGTGCTTTGTGGCTCATACTCCGTGACCCCAGGCAGGGCACAGGCTGCAGCTGAACTTAACCTGAGGTGGAGATCCTCCCAGGAGGCCCCAGGTAGGGCTGGCACACCCAATGTCCAGCTTAAGACTGGAGCATCAGCTGGCCACATCCAAGGATGACACTTCCAAAGGGCAGACTGGGCAGCTTCCAGAGCCCTGCTAAAGCGAAATGTGCCCTATAGGGTTAGCGTTTGCACCACAGCTCCTCCACTGTACTCACGGCCATTTCTCACAACCAATCAGCCTGAGGGTAACTCCCTCCCATTAATGTGCAAACAGCAACCAAGGCTCAACTGCAAGAGGGCACCCACAACCCACACAAGGGGGAACACACCTGGAGCACCCAGCTCTGATGACCAAGGAGACTGCTACTGGGCCCCACAAGACCCCTGCTAAATAAGGCCACTGTACTAAAACCAGGAAGCATAGCAACTCTACCTAATGACACAGAAACAAACACAGGGAGGCAGCCAAAATGGGGAGACAAAGAAATGTGTCCTAAATGAAAGAACAGAACAGAGCTCCAGAAAAGAACAAAACAAAATGGAGACAATTTACGAGACGCACTTTTCAAAACACTGGTTTTAAGGATGCTCAGTGATGTCACGGAGAACTTCAACAATGAGATATGAAACATAAAAATGGAGATAGAAACCATTTAAAAAAAGACCAGTCAGAAATAAAGTATACCATAACTGAAATGAAGAATACGTTAGAGGGAATTAATAGTAGGTTAACTGAAGCAGAGGATCAAATCAGCAATTTAGAAGACAGGGTAGCAGAAAACACCCATTCAGAACAGGAAAATGAAAAAAGAATTTTTTTAAAAAAATGAGGCTGATTTAAGGGGCCTCTGGGACAACATCAAGCATGCCAACATTTGCATCATAGGGGTACCAGAAGGAGAAGAGAGAAAGCAAGGAATTGAAAACCAATTTGCAGAAATAATGACAGTCAACTTCCCTAACTTGGACAGATATACAAGCCCAAGAATCATAGAGTCGCAAATAAAATAAACCCAAAGAGGCCCACACCAAGACATAATTAAAATGCCAGAGGTTAAAGACAAAGAAAGAATCTTAAAAACAGCAAGGTAAAAGCAGTTCATTACGTACAAGAGAACTCCCATAAGACTGTTAGCTGAATTCTCAACAGAAACTTTGCAGGCCATAAGAGATTGGCACAAAATATTCAATGTGATGAAAAGTAAGGACCTACAACCAAGATTATCTAGCAAAGCTATCATTTAGAATCGAAGGACAGATACATAGCTTCCCAGACAAGAAAAAACTAAAGGAGTTCCTCACCGCCAAGTGAGTATTACAAGGAATCTTACAGGGACTTCTTTAAAATGGAAAAATAAAAAAGATTAAAAATATGAATAATAAAATGGCAATAACTATATATCTGTCAACAATTACTTTCAATGTAAATGGGTTAAATGCTTCAAAAGACATAGGATGGCTGAATGGATAAGAAAACAAGACCCTTACATATACTGCCTACAAGAGACTTCAGATCGAAAGACACAAATGTAAAGGGATGGGAAAAAGATATTTCATGAAAATGGAAACAAACAAGAAGCTGGGGTAGAAATAGTTATACCAGATAAAGTAGACTAAAACAAAGGCTATGTAACAAAAGACAAAGGATGACCCAGTAATTCCACTTCTTGGTATTTATCCAAAGAAACCCAAAACTCTACCTCAAGGGGATGTGTGCATCCATTTGTTCATTGCAGCATTACTTACAATAGCCAGGATATGGAGGCAGCCTGGGTGTTCACTGATGAATGAATGGATAAAGAGGAGGTGGTACATATATACAATGGCATATTCCTCAGCCATGGATGAGAATGGGTTCTTGCCATCTGTGTTGGCATGGATGGACCTGAGGGTGTTGTGCTGAGTAGAGTATGTCAGACAGTGAAAGACAGATGCAATGTGATTTCACTTATATGTGAAACCTAAAGAACAAAATAAAACAAACAAAAAAGTAGTACATGTCCTTCACACTAGCCAAGATATGGAAATAACCTATGTCTGTTAATGGATGATGAACGGGTAAAGAAGATGTAAATGATGGAATATTATCCAGCCTTGAGAAAGAAGGACATTTTGCCCTTGGCAACAAATGGATGGACCTTGAGGGCATTATGCTAAGTGAAATAAGTCAGACAAAGACAAATACTGTATGATATCACTTATATGTGGAATCCAAAAAAGCTGAATTCATAGAAACAAAGACTAGAATGGTGGTTACCAGAGGCTGGGGCAGTTGGTGAAAAGGGAAGATGCTGGTGCTAACTTCCAGCTATAAGATGAGTAAGTTCTGGGGATCTAATATACAGCATTGTGATTATAGTTAATAATACTATGTTATATACTTTAAAGTTGCTAAGAGTAGTAGATCTTAAGTGGTCTTACCACAAAAAAGAAATGATAATTAGGTGACATGGGGGTGTTAGCTAACACTAGTGGTAGTCATTTTGTAAGATGTAAGTGTATCAAATCAACACATACGTTTTAAACTTCCACAATGTTGTATGTCAGTTACATCTCAATAAAGCTGGAAATAAAAGTGGTACCTGATAAAGGGTCCTACTTTAATTATTAGGTCATCTGTAGTTTCTCAAAACTTAAACTATTGTGCAGTCATATAACCAGTGGGAACTATTGGTTCCCAGTGTGTGTTTATATTGACGTGCTCTATGGAAAGTCACACAGAAAAGCAGTATAAACACATTTAAATAAAGACATTTCACCCATCTTTAAAGTGCTTGTGAATTGTTGACATGATCGATATTACAGGTAAACATTCAGAGTTTACTGTGAACTAGGTGCATTACATCATGGAAAACAAAGTTTCCTGAATTTAGGCCCTTCACATGCCTCATTCATGATTTTTGCCGTCCTCATACTGTGTATCCAATCTAACTCTTGAAATTATCTTTCAGAATAATTTATATCTTTACTATAATTGGAAAGCTAGCACCACTTGTATGAAGAGAGGGTTACTGTATGAAGGAATACAATGAAAACAATGTTATAAAAATCATTTCCTGCTAAAGGCTCTTGCCATTTTAAAAACAGCAGTTAGTCGATACATGAGACATGTTTAGAAGTAAACTAGCACCTCAAGCAGATTTCTTATCTAAATGAAAAGAATAAAGAAAAATTGAAATAATTTTCTTACTGATTAAATATTTAATACAGTGTTTGTATGTCCCCTAAAATGGTGGCATAGGAAATACTGCATTAAAACATTCCATTTACTGCTAAGTAAAGCATTTATTAATCTAACTTAGGAAATTAGGAAAAATTCACTATTTAAAAATATCCTAGAATTCAGACTTGCTACAAAGTGAGACAGTTACTTAATTTTTTTTATTGATCAGCAAGAATCAATTGTTTGGAATCAAGGTATATTACCTTTCTTTCTTTCAGTTTCATTATAATTGCTTAATTTGAATTGCTATCACAAACCCGTCTCCCCACATGATTTGCCTTATTTCAATTATAAATGATAGATAAGTTTACATATGAAATTTTGGATATTGTGGATATACAGTAGAATTTGCTGTGGTTTAATTTTCTAATAGTTTTATAGAGGTGTATAAATATACATAGTAAGTATACAGTGATTTTTAGTAAATTTGTAGAGGTATGCAACCGTGATCACCGTCTAGTTTTAGAACATTTTTGGCAACCCCAAAAGTATTATTCCTGTTTGGATTCAACCTTTGCTTTTACTCCAGCCCCAGGAAACCATGGGCCTGCTTTTTCTCCCTTTGGATTGGCTTTTCTGGAAATTTCATATAAATGTCATATGCTGCATGGTCTTTTGTGTCTTGCTTTTATTTAGCATATTGTTTTTCGTGGTACTCCTTTTTATTGCTGAATATTATCCCATTGTATGAATATACGACAGTTTTTAAAATCTACTCCCCAGTTGATGGGTATTTGGATTATTTCTAACTTGGAGCCATAATGAATAATACTACTATATAAATATATTGTCTGTGTGTCTTTGTGTGGATATATAGTGTCATTACTTGTAGGGAGATACCTAGGAATGGAACTGCTAGGTCATATAGTAAATTTATGTTTAGCTTTTTAGGAAACTGCCAAATTTTTACATTCCCACCAACAATGTATGAAGGTCTCTGTTTCTCTGCATTCTTTTCAACACTTGTTATTGTCAGGTTTTTTTTTATTATGGCCAGTTTAGTGAACTTGTAGTGGTATCTCATTGTGGCCTTAATTTGTGTTTTCCTAGTAACAATGTGGAGCATCTTTTCATGTTTTTATTAGCCATTTATATACCTTATTTAGTGAAATATCTATTCATATCCTTTGCCCATTTTTAAAAAAATTAGTGTCTTATTGAGTTACAAGAGTTCTTTATATACTCTGGATACAAGTTCTTTATCAAATATGATTTGCATATATTTTATCACAGTCTGTAATTTGTCTTTTCAGTTTCTTAATGGTGCCTTTTAGAGAGCAAAAGTTTAATTTTGATGAAGTCTGACTTATTTTTTTTTTTCTTTTTCTTTTTCTTTTTTTTTTTTTTTAATTAAATTTATTGGGGTGACAATTGTTAGTAAAATTACATAGATTTCAGGTGTACAATTCTGTATTACATCATCTATAAATCCCGTTGTGTGTTCATCACCCAGAGTCAGTTCTCCTTCCATCACCATATATTCGATCCCCCTTACCCTCATCTCCCACCCCCCACCCCCCGCCCCCCTTACCCTCTGGCAACCACTAAACTATTGTCTGTGTCTATGAGTTTCTGTTTCTCATTTGTTTGTCTTGTTCTTTTGTTGTTTTTGGTTTATATACCACATATCAGTGAAATCGCATGGTTCTCTGCTTTTTCTGTCTGATTTGTTTTGCTCAGCATTACTCTCTCAAGATCCATCCATGTTGTCACAAATGTTCCTATATCATCTTTTCTTACAGCCGAATAGTATTCCATTGTGTATATATACCACAACTTCTTTATCCATTCATCTATCGAAGGACATTTTGGTTGTTTCCATGTCTTGGCCACCGTAAACAAAGCTGCAATGAACATTGGAGCACACGTGTCTTTATTTCTAAATGTTTTCAGATTTTTTGGGTAGATACCCAGAAGAGGGATTGCTGGGTCATATGGCAATTCTATTCGTAATTCTTTGAGAAAACTCCACACTGCCTTCCATAACGGCTGTACCAGTCTGCATTCCCACCAACAGTGTATGAGGGTTCCTTTTTCTCCACAGCCTCTCCAACATTTGTTGCTATTTGTCTTGTTGATGATAGCCATTCTGACTGGGGTGAGGTGATATCTCATTGTGGTTTTGATTTGCATTTCTCTGATGATTAGTGATGTTGAGCATTTTTTCATATGTCTATTTGCCATTTGTATGTCCTCTTTGGAGAAATGTCTCTTCAAGTCCTCTGCCCATTTTTCAATTGGGTTGTTTGTTTTTTTGTTGTTGAGTTGCATGAGTTCCTTGTATATTATGGATACTAGCCCCTTATCGGAGGCACTGTTTGCAAAAATCTTCTCCCATTCAGTTGGTGGCCTCTTTATTTTGTCAATGGTTTCTTTTGCTGTGCAGAAGCTTTTAAGTTTCATATAGTCCCATTTGTTTATTTTAGCTTTTACTTCCATTGCCTTTGGAGTCAAGTTCATAAAATGTTCTTTGAACCCAAGGTCCATAAGTTTAGTACCTATGTTTTCTTCTATGCAGTTTATTGTGTCAGGTCTTATGCTTAAGTCTTTGATCCATTTTGAATTAACTTTGGTACATGGTGACAAATAGCAGTCCAGTTTCATTCTTTTGCACGTGGCTATCCAATTCTCCCAGCACCATTTATTGAAGAGGCTGTCTTTGCCCCATTGTATGTTTTTAGCTTCTTTGTCAAAAATTATCTGTCCATATTTATGTGGTTTTATTTCTGGGTTCTCAATTCTATTCCATTGGTCTATGTGTCTGTTTTTCTGCCAATACCATGCTGTTTTGATTATTGTAGCCCTGTAGTACAAGCCAAAGTCAGGAAGTGTGATACCTCCATTATTGTTCTTTTTCCTTAAGATTGCTTTGGCTATTCGGGGTCTTTTGTGGTTCCAAACAAATCTGATGATTTTTTGTTCTATTTCTTTAAAATATGCCATTGGGATTTTGATGGGGATTGCATTGAATCTGTATATTGCTTTGGGTAATATGGCCATTTTAACTATGTTGATTCTTCCAATCCATGAGCCCGGAATGTCTTTCCATTTCTTTGTGTCTTCTTCAATTTCTTTCAAAAATGTCTTATAGTTTTCAGCATATATGTCTTTCACATCCTTGGTTAAGTTTATTCCTAGGTATTTTATTCTTTTTGCTGCAATTGCAAAAGGAATTGTTTTTTGTATTTCTTTTTCTGAGATTTCATTGTTAGTATATAGGAAGGCAATGGACTTTTGTGCGTTGATTTTGTAGCCAGCAACTTTACTGTATTCGTTGATTGTTTTTAATAGCTTTTTGGTGGAGTCTTTAGGGTTTTCTATATATAGCATCATGTCATCTGCAAAGAGTGATAATTTAACTTCTTCATTCCCAATTTGGATGCCTTTTATTTCTTTCTCTTGCCTGATTGCTCTGGCAAGGACTTCCAACACTATGTTGAAAAGCAGAGGTGATAGGGGACATCCCTGTCGTGTTCCTGAACGTAGAGCAAAGGGCTTCAGTTTTTCTCCATTAATTATGAGATTAGCAGAGGGTTTGTCATATATGGCCTTTATTATGTTAAGGTATTTTCCTTCTATACCCATTTGATTAAGTGTTTTAATCATAAATGGATGTTGTATCTTGTCAAATGCTTTTTCTGCATCAATTGATATAATCATATGATTTTTGTCCTTTATTTTGTTTATGTGATGTATCACATTGATGGATTTGCGTATGTTGAACCATCCTTGTGCCCCGGGGATGAACCCCACTTGGTCGTGATGAATAATCTTTTTAATGCATTGTTGTATTCGATTTGCTAGAATTTTATTTAGGATTTTTGCATCGGTATTCATTAGAGATATTGGTCTGTAGTTTTCTTTTTTTGTGTGATCCTTACCAGGTTTTGGTATCAGGGTAATGTTGGTCTCATAGAATGAGTTAGGGAGTACTGTCTCTACTTCAATTTTTTAGAAGAGTTTGTGCAGAATTGGTATTAGATCCTCTTTGAAGGTTTGGTAGAATTCACTAGTGAAGCCATCTGGTCCCGGACTTTTGCTTTTGGGAAGGTTTTGGATGACTGATTCAATTTCGTTACTGGTGATCGGTCTGTTTAGATTTTCCAGTTCTTCATGGTTCAGCCTTGGAAGGCTATATGTTTCTAAGAACTTGTCCATTTCTTCTAGGTTGTTGAATTTGGTGGCATATAGTCCTTCATAGTATTCTTGGATGATCCTTTGTATTTCTGTGGTGTCCGTGATAACTTCCCCTTTTACGTTTCTGATTTTGTTAATCAGTGTCTTCTCTCTTTTTATCTTAGTAAGTTTAGCCAAGGGTTTGTCAATTTTGTTAATCTTTTCAAAGAACCAGCTCTTTGTCATATTAATTTTTTCTATTGTCTTTTTGTTCTCTATTTCATTTAGTTCTGCTCTAATTTTTGTTATTTCCTTTCTTCTGCTGACCTTGGGTTTTACTTGTTCTTCTTTTTCTAGTTCTTTAAGGTGTAACATGAGGTTATTTATTTGGGAGTTTTCTTGTTTCTTGAGATAGGCCTGTAGTGAGATAAATTTCCCTCTTAAAACTGCTTTCGCTGCATCCCAAAAATTTTGGTAGGATGTATTTTCATTGTCATTTGTTTCTATGTATCTTTTGATCTCTCCTCTAATTTCTTCTTTGACCCAGTCCTTCTTTAAAAGTATGTTATTTAATCTCCATGTATTTGTGTTTTTTCCCGCTTTCTTTTTACAGTTGATATCCAATTTCAAAGCCTTGTGATCAGAGAATATGCTTGGTATGATTTCAATCTTCTTAAATTTGTTGAGACTGATTTTATGTCCCAATATATGGTCTATCCTTGAGAATGTTCCATGTACACTAGAAAAGAATGTATAGTCTGATGTTTTAGGATGAAGTGCTCTATAAATGTCAATTATGTCCATTTCATCTAATGTGTCATTTAGGGCTACTATTTCGTTATTTATTTTCTGTTTGGATGATCTATCCATAGCTGTCAATGATGTATTTAAGTCCCCTAGTATAATTGTGTTTTGGTCAATTTCTCCCTTTAGTTCTGTTAGTAGTTGCTTGGTGTATTTCGGTGCTCCCTGATTGGGGGCATAAATATTGATGACTGTTATGTCTTCTTGTTGTACAGTCCCCTTCACCATTATGAAATGTCCATCTTTGTCTCTTGTTATCTTTTTCACCTTGAAGTCTGTTTCATCTGATATCATTATGGCTACACCTGATTTTCTCTGGGTACCATTTGCTTGGAGTGTCAATTTCCACCCTTTCACTTTGAGTCTATGCTTGTCCTTGTAGCTGAGATGTGTCTCTTGGAGACAGCATATGGTTGGGTTTAGTTTTTTTATCCAATCTGCTACTCTGTGCCTTTTTATTGGTGAGTTCAGTCCATTTACATTTAGGGTGATTATTGATATGTGAGGATTTCCTGTCATTCTATCCTTAGTTTTCTGGTAAGGTTGTGTCTCCATTGTTTTTTTGCCTTTTTGTTGTTGTCTATTATTTCTGTGTGGTGGTATTCTATGATGTTTCCCTCTGTTTCTTTTTTTTTATTTCAGTATATATTTCAATTCTGGATTTATTTTGAGTGGTTGCCCTTAAGTTTATGTAAAAGAAAGTTTGGTATTTAGAGTATTCCATTTTCTTCAGCACGCTTACTTTCTCCATTCCCATATTCCGGTTCAGGCCTTTACTCTCCCCCTTTTTGAGTTGTGGTTGCCACAAATTGTCCCTGTTGATGGTGGTCGAATAGCCTCCTTTAGTATTTCTTGTAGTGCAGGTCGTGTATTAGAAAATTCCCTCAACTTCTGTATGTCTGGAAAGGTCTTTATTCCTCCTTCATATCTAAAGGATATCTTTGCTGGATATATTATTCTTGGCTCATGGTTTCTCTCTTTCAATAGTTTGAATATTTGGTTCCACTCCCTCCTGGCTTGTAGAGTTTCTGCTGAAAAATCTGATGATAATCTAATGGGCTTTCCTTTGTAAGTTACCGTCTTCTTTTCCCTGGCTGCCTTGAGGATTCTTTCTTTGTCGTTGATTTTAGACAGCTTCAATACAATGTGCCTTGGAGAAGGTCTGTTGGGATTGAGGTAACTAGGTGTTCTGTTTGCTTCTTGGATTCGAGGGTCCAGTTCTGTCCACAAATTTGGGAAGTTCTCATCGACAATTTGTTTGAATATATTCTCTGTTCCCTTCTCTCTTTCTTCTCCTTCTGGTATGCCCATTATTCTTATATTGCTCTTTCTGATGGAGTCAGAAAGTTCTTGTAGAGTTCTTTCATTTCTTTTAAGTCTCAAGTCTCTTTCTTCTTCAATTTGTGTCATTTCCAGGTTTCTATCTTCGATGTCACTGATTCTTTGCTCCATCTGGTCAACTCTACTACCTAAGATGGTTATTTCATTCTTAATTTCTTCTATTGAGTTCTTAATCTCCAGAAATTCTATTTGGTTCTTTTTTAAGATTTCAATCTCTTTCGTAAAATGCTCATGCTGTTCTTTGATTGAGTTTCTGAGTTCCTTTAACTGCCTATCTGTGTTTTCTTGTATCTCGTTGAGTTTTTTCAGAACTGCAATCTTGAATTCTCTGTCATTTAAGTCACATATTTCTGTATCTTTAAGTGCCTTCTCTGGAGATTTTTCACTTTCTTTCTGAGCTATCTTGTTGCCTTGGTTATTCATGGTGATTACTGGTTTACTATTTCTCTTCCTAGACATCTACAGGAGTGACTTCTGCAACAGGTTGATAGAAAGCGGTCTTTCTTTTGTTTGCCAGTACTTGTTGGTAGAATGTTTTATTATTTCTCCAACTGCGACTTATTTTCCTCTCCCACACAGTAATGCTATGTTTTCTCTGCACTATTCCAACTTCTCACACAAAGGGGGGATTCCCTGGGAGACGGGCTTCTCCTCTGTTAATAGTTCGTCTAGGTCACAGGGCGCAGTGTCCCGGTGGGTATGCGGAGAGCTTTTGATGTTCGAAAGCTCTTCCAGCTGCTGATTCAGAGCCCATATATTTCAGCAGTTCTGTTTACTCCTGCAGGGATCCGCCCAGATAGGTGGGGTCAGGGGCGGGGTGAGTTGTGAGAGGTGGCCCAGAGCAATGGCGGCGACCACCACCACAGCCGGTCCTGCTTCCACAGCTCTCTCCCCTTTGCTGGAACTAGTTGGGCTGTGAATTTGTGTTTGCGGTCCACAGATCTCAAAACAGCAAATTTTCTGTTGTTTTGATCTGACACTGCTACTGTTTCGCTTCTAGCACCGGGCAGGTGGGGGCGGGGCGAGCTCTGGGAGGGTAGGGAGGGGGCGGCTAGTCTCAGTGCCTAAGGCTCCGTTCTCTGCTCGGCAGTGCGGGCTTAAACCACCGTTTTCAGGCTTTTTCCCTCAGTCTTTTCTCCGAGGTCTCTGCTGTGAGCGTTGGGTTCATCCGTGTTATATGCTGTCCCCTCAGCCCTGTGGAGCCCTGGCGGAGCCCTAGCAGTCCGAGTTCTTCCCTCTCCCACAGCTGCGGTAGCTCCGGGAAGCAGCGAGCTCGGCGCACTGAGCGAGGTCTGCGTCCTGCGCCCGCGCGGCTCCGTCTCCGCGCGCTTCTCCCTTTCCTCCTCCCTCCACTCGCGCGAATCTCCCACCTGTAGGTGATTTCAGTCGGTAGTGGGCCTCTTCGTGTTGCCTGTCTGCTGTGCAGGGAGTCCTTTGTGGAGTTTTTGTTGTTCGATTCTTTGTAAATTCCGGGGGAGCTTTACAGAGGCTCACCTCACGCCGCCATTTTTCCGGAAGTACTCTCTATTTTTTTTTTTTAATGAATCATGCTTTTTGTGTCTTATCTAAGAACTTTTGGCCAGTGCAAGGTCACAAACATTTTTCTGGTTTTCTTTTATAAGTTTTATACTTTAAGCTTTTATACGTAGATCTGTCATTCATTTTGAGTTGATTTTTATGTATGGTATGAGGTAAAGGTCTAAGTTTAGTTTTGTTTTATTTTTTACGTACAGATCCAGTTGTTTTAGCACCATTTCTTGGAAAGACTCTTCACTATTTACATCGGCATCTTTGTAAAAATTGATTGGCCATAAATATAATGGTTTATTTTTGTATTTCCTATTCTGTTCTGTTTATCAATATGCCTGTCATTATGCAAGCATTACATTGTAATTTTATAGCAAGTTTAAAAATTAGGTGGTGAAAGGTGCCAATGCAATATCTCTCCATTTATTTAGATTGTAAGAAATTTATCTTAGCAGTGTTTTGTAGTTTTTAACGTACAGGCATTTTTTCACTTTTGTTAAATTTATTGCTAAATATTTTATTTATCTTTTAAGATGCTATTTGAGTATAATTGTTCATTTCATTTTTAGACTGTTACTGGTATACATTATAGATGTAAAATTGATTTTTGTATATTGCTGTCCTGCAACATTACAGAAACTTGTTTATTCTGGTAGTTTTTTGTAGTTAGCAAAAGTAAATAAATTCAGTATTCCAGGACACAAAATTAACACACCAAATCCCTATTTTCTGTGTTGCCGTACATTATAAGGAAATAGCTCATAGACTTCTTTAGATATACATGTATTTAAAAACAGAAGCAGTGCTATCATGAGTAAAATTGCCTTCTAGAAAAGATTTTTTTCAGAGTCAATTATTAATTGGGGGCCTTTAACCATGTTGATTTCTGCTATTTACAGAGTAGCATTTATTAACATCTGTGCAAACTAAGTCACTAGAGGTGAGACTGAAGACTCCTGGTTGTCTGCTTTACATAAAAATTTAGCAGTTTCATAAGCCCACATTATTGTATGCTATTCTTTTGTTTCTGTGTGGGTGCAAGCAGAGTAAAAACCTCAGCTTTGGTATGCTTTCTGACTCCCAAATTAGAGAAGTTACTCATTTTTAGAAATGAAAAGCTTATAAATATATAAATATTGGGATATTTAGAAATGAAAAATTAGTAAATACTAAAACATTTAGTAAATACTAAAAATTAGTAAATACTAAAACAATCAATTTTGGTGATTAAATATTGTCACTTTGTTCAACTCTTATTACCTATTATTCAATAGACAAGTTATTAATGTTGACTATGGCAATAGAAACTTTTTTAAAAGCCCTTTTTCTGATTGAATTAGTTACTGTTGTCTCATGTTACCAACATTAAAAAATAATCTTTTAAACAAGTCAAATAAACAGGTCAAAGATATCAAAATCATCAAAAATAAATGTAAAGAAACAATTTACTCTAACGTGTATCTTACGTGTATGTATTTTAGTTGCTAAGCAAATTACAACCGTTTTTGTCTTTCTCTCCTTCTTACCTTCTGTCATAGTTCAGGTTTCTCAGAGGCTTTCACCACAGATTCTAAATAAGTCTCCCTAAGTATGTTTTTCTTCCTTTAATGAGTTCTTCAAAAGACCATTCAAAATAACATATTTTATACTTTTCAAACAGATTTTCTGAAATATAACTGACATATATGGTACATGTTCACAGTATAAATTTGATTAGGTTTGACCTGTATACACCCATCAAACCACCGTAGTAGTGATAATGAACATACCCGTTCCCCCCATGTGTTCCTTCTTGCCTCGTTGTAGTTGCTTCCCAGTGCCCTTGTATCTCTAGGCACTCATCTGCTTGTTTCCTCTCGCTGTAGATTGGTTTGCGTTTTCTAGAATTTTGCATAAATAGAATTGTATAGTATTATATTTGTTTTTTGTTGTGCATCTTTCACTTAACATAGTTATAAATAGAAAATTAACATTGGTACAATATTAACTAAAGTACAGAAAATTTCTCAGATTTTTGTAGTGATGTTCTTTTTCTCTTCTAGTTATTTTAGTCTCTTCCATTCTGTAACAGTGCCTCCAGTTTTTCTTGTCTTTTATGGCCTTGATCCTTTTGAAGAGTACTGATCAGTTATTTTGTAGAATCTATCAGCTTGGGTTTATTTGATTATCTTGTGAATGGAATGCGCTTATATATTTTTGACAAAAATACCACAAAAATGTTGTGTCCTCGAGTGTATCACATCAAAGAGTTCATGATGTTCATATATATTATTATTGGTGATGTTTACCTTGGTTACTTGGTTAGTTGATGTCTGGCAGGTTTCTCCACTGTGAAGTTACTGTCTTTCTTTTACAGTTAAAAAGTAAATTGGGGCAGATACTGTGCATAACCTGTTTCTCCTGAAACTTTTACTCACTGATTTTAGCATTCAACACTCCGTCTTGTCTGCAGCTACATTATTATTAATAAGTGGTGTTCACCTAATGATTCTCTATGTCCCTTTTTTCTTCTACATTTATTAATTGAAATTTAATGTAAGGAAGAGCTGTCCTTTCGTCTTTCCAGCTACTTATGTCAGTATGGTTTCATAGCTACTTATATGTTAAAATCCAATACTGTTGTTACTTTTTCAGAATTTTTTACCTACTTTTAAAATTTGGTGGTTTATTTTCTTTCTAAGTTTTAAGAATTCCTTGTATGTTCTAGATACACATCACTGATGCAAATACAAAAGATTTGCAAATATTTCTTTCCAGTCTGTCGCATATCTTTCTATTCATTTTTAGCAGTGTCTTTTGAAGACAAATGCTTAATTTTATAAGGACTAATATATCAGTTTTAATTATTTTTCCTTTGGGAATCATGATTTTTTTTCTTTTCTGTCTAAGAAACCTTTGTCTAACCTAAGGACACAAAAGATTCTCTCCTATATTCCTGAACTTTTATGGATCAGGTTTTACATACAGGCCTATAATACCTTGTGAATTAATATTTTTATATGGCACAAAGTATGGATCAATGTTATTTTTCTTCATATTGTTTCAGCACCTTTTGTTGAAAAGTAACCCTCTCTCCATTGAGTTGGCTTTGTCCCTTCCATTTGACTTCTGTATTTCCACACTCTATTCTGTTTGTCTTGATGCCAATACCACACTGTCTTGATTACTGTAACTTTACTAACTTTATAATAATTCTTATAGTAAGGTATTGTAAGTCCTCCAACTGTGTTCTTTTAAAAAGTTGTTTTGCTATTCTAATTTCCCTTCAGACCCAGGTTTTTTTCCTAGATTGTTAAAATAAATTCCTAATGGTATCCCTAGTTATATTTTTCTTTTCTTCATCAATTGCAAATACTGTCCAAGGTACTTAAAAAAAAAAAAAGTGCAAAACCTTTATTGATAATACTATAACTAATCTTTAAAGAAACTACCCCTGATCAAGTTTTGGTGTAATACCAAAGAATATTTATCATTATTATAAAAGTCCAACTGTAAAGCTGTGTAAGACTGGATTTCCTTCATACATTTGATTAAAACAGCATGTCACAATAGACTTAATGTAGAAGTAGACCTAAGAATCCAGCTATAGTCTATTATACTAGACTTTAAAGAGATGTGTAGAATAAGTCTACTGCCTCACTATTTTTCTCTTCCTGTTTTAGAAATATAATTATTTAAACATGTTATTTAGGTAAACATGCAAAAGGTTTTTTCTAAATTTTACTGTGATACAAACACTTAACGTGAATTTGCCTTCCTTAAATTTTAGGTGTACAGTACACTACTGTTAACTATAGGTACAATGTTGTACAGCAGGTCTGTAGAATTTATTCATCTTGCTTAACTGAAACTTTATGCCCATTGATTAGCAACTCCCCATTTACCTCTCCCCCCGGTTCCTGGCAACCACCATTTCACTCTTCGATACTGTGAATTTGACTGTTTTAGATACCTCATGTAAGTGGAATCATGTATTATTTGTCCTTGTATAAATGGCTTATTTCACTTAGTAAATGTCCTGAAGGTTCATCCATGTGGTGTTAGAGTGCAGTATTAACTTCTTTTTTTAAAGCTGAATAGTAAGTATTCTGTTGTATGAATATATCACGTTTTCTTTACCTGTTCACTGACCATGGACATTTGGGTTGTTGCCATATTTTGGTCATTGTGAATAGTCCTGTAATTAATATGAAAGTGCTAATATCTCTTCCAGATCCTTATTTCCTTATTTCAATTCTTTGGATGAATACTCAAAAGTAGGATTGCTGGGTTATATGGTAGTTCTATTTTTTATATTTTGAGGAACCTCTTGTTTTCCATATTGGCTGCACCATGTTACATTTCCAGCAACAGTGTGCAAGGGTTCCAAATTCTCCACATCCTCACCGACAGTTGTTGTCTTTTGGTTTTTTGATAATGACCACCTCATAGGTGTGAGGTGACATCTCGTTGTGGGGTTTTTTTGTTTGTTTTTTAAATGGTTTTAGGCAACTTTATTATTTATTTATTTATTATTGGGGAACAGTGTGTTTCTCCAGGGCCCATTAGCTCCAAGTCAAGTCGTTGTCCTTCAGTCTAATTGTGGAGAGTGCAGCTCAGCCATTTTCAATCTTGGTTGCAGAGGGCACAGCCCACCATCCCATGCGGGAATTGAATCAGCAACCTTGTTGTTAAGAGCTCGTGCTCTAACCAGCTGAGCCATCCAGCTGCCCTCATTGTGGTTTTGATTTCCATTTCTGTGGTGATTAGTGACATTGAGCATTTTTTCGTATACCTGTCAGCCATTTGTATGTCTTTGGAGAAATGTCTATTTAAGTCTTTAGCCTGTTTTGTAATCAATTATTAGTTTTATTGCTATTGAGTTATATGAGTTCCTTATATACTTTAGAAATTAATCCCTTATCAAATACATGGTTTGCATATTTTCTACCATCCTGTAGTTTGGCCTTTTCAATCTGTCGATATTTATTTTGCTATGCAGTTTTCAGTTTGATGTAGTTCCACGGTCTGTTTTCTTTGTGGTTACCATGGGGCTTACATAAAATTTAGTTTGTAACTCTATTTTAACCTGAAAACAACTTCAGTTAAACAGCATACAAACACTCAACACTCTTACTTCCCTTCCCCACACTTCATTATTGTCACAATTTACACACATAAATTGTGCATCTATGAATGTTTTTAGGTATAGTTATTTTAATACTTTTGTCGTTTAACTTTTATGCTAGAATTAAAAGGGAATTACCTACCACCTTTACAGTATTACAGTATTCTATATTTGTCTGTGTATTTACCTATACTAACCAATTTTATACATTTTTATACTATTGTGTTGCTGTGTAGTGACCTTTCATTTCAATGTAAAGAGTTTCCTTTAGAATTTCTGGTAAGTAGGTTTAGTGGTAATGAACTTCCTCAGCTTTTGTTTGTTTGGGAAAGGCTTTATCTTTCCTTTTTGAAGGACAGTTTTGCCAGATACAATATTCTTGGTTGGCAACCTTTTTCTTTCAGCAGTTTAAATAGATCACCCCAGTCCTTTCTGGTCTTACAGATTTCTGCTGAGAAATCCACTTAATAGAATTATGGTGGTTCCCTTGTACCTGACAAGTTTCTTTTTTCTTCCACTTTCAGAATATTCTCTTTGCTTTTCCTTTTGACAGTTTGATTATAATTTCTTTCAGTGTGGATTCTTTGAGTTTCTTTTCTTTGAGGTCTTTAGGCTTCTTGGATCCAGATGTCCATTTCCTTCTTCAGATTTGGGGAGTTTTCAGCCATTATTTCTTTGAATGAGCTTTCTGGTCATTTCCCTCTTCTCTTCTGTGTGTATATTGGTCTGCTTATTGTTGTCTCATAGTCCCTTAATTTTTCTTAACGCTTTTTTTTTATTATTATTATTCCCTCTTGCATGACTTTTAGTGACCTTCTTAGAGTTTGCTGATTCTTTCTTCTGCTTGATCTAATCTCTTGTTGAACTCCTTTAGTGAATTTTTTTCAGTTATTCTTTAGCTCCATGATTTCTGTTTGGTACTTTTAAAATATTTTTTGTAGTTTTGTTGAAAGTCTCACGTTCATCCATTGTCTCTCCTGACCAATGGTGTGAGCATCTTTCTGATGGTTATTTTTAATTATCTCTCTGGTAAATCATACTTGTTTTATTAGGGTCTGTTTCTGGAGATTTGTTTCCCCTGTTTGGGAATATTTGCTTGTTTCTTCATGTTCATTAACTCTCTGTGTTGGTAACTGTGAATTAGAGAAAGCAACTACCACTTCCAGTCTGGATGGACTGGCCTCAGATATTAGAAGATCCCCACCAGTCAGTCCAGCCAGATATATCTGGTGGTCTCTCAAACTTCATGCTAGTCCAACGTTTTCCTTGTTTTTTTGCAGCCCCTAGGTGTCTAAGGTAGGCCGGATTCCCTCAGTGCACTTCAACAAGTGAGACTGAAGTAGTTCATCAAGCAGCTTCTTAAAAAGTTGGACCCAGCTCTTTCCCTCCCTAGGGATAAGCTGGAAACTTGGTGTTTTCGTCCACTTTCTCTGTGCTGGGCCAGAGGTGGGGCTATAGCAACTGCCAACCCAAACCTCTCTCTCTCTTTTCACTAGCTCCCAGGTGGCTAGATTATGTTAGGTCTCATCAATGTCCCATAAAAAGCAAGACAGAATGCCCCCTGTGGGCAGTCCTGAGAAAAGTTTGGGTATTGGAGGTGTGGACTGACTTCTTCCCGCCCCACAGATAAGTTGGGAGCTGGGATTGATTGTCCACTTTCTCTGTGTGTGCTAAGCCAGGGGGAGGGGCTATGGCAACTGCCTGCCTAAATCTCTGTTTCTATTCTCTAGCCCCTAGTCAGCTAGATTTTCTAGACCCCCCCCCCCCCCAGAGCTCTGAGACTGGCAAGACAAGCCATTCCTTTGGGTAGCCCCCATAAAAGTTGGTGCATTAGACACATGGACCAACTCTTTTCCCAGGAAAAAGCTGTGAGCTGGAATTTTTCCTCTGTTCGCTCTGTGCTGAGCTGTGGGGAGGAAATATAGCGACTACCAGTCCAGGGACTGTCTCTATTCTCCCCTCATGGTGAGATTATGCTGGTTCTGTCAGTCTTCCAAGACTGGCAAGAAAGAAGCCCGTACCCTGGGGAACTTCTGTGGAAAGGTTGAGGCATTGGACATGCAGAACCACCTCTTTTCCTCCTCAAAGACTAGCTGGGTACTGGAGGATTTCATCCTGATTTTATGGCTTTATGTTGGCGGTAAGAATTTTGACGAGAGGATGTCCTCAATTTTCCTACCATCTTTGATGAGTCTAATTTCATGTTCATCCATCATTCAGGTGCCTTTGAATTAGTTTCTGGATTACTCCCAAACAAGATTTTTTTTTTCTTCCATGAATTGTTGCTGAATGTATGTGTTCGGGGGGTGGTGGGTAACACGTCTTCCTATTCTGCCGTCTTGCTGATGTCACTACTTCCAAGGTACTTGTTTTTAACTTTTAATTGATAACATGAAGTATACAACTCATGTTTAGCAGTTTGGAGCATTTTTAGCTCCTTAGAAACATTTGTATTTCACTTTTAGAGATTAAAGAAAGCTTTTAAGGGGATGGCCGATGTAAATTTGGAAAACAGTGCTTTAAGTGGTTATTCTAAGGATGAAGTAAAAGAAGCTATCCATAAAAACTGTATTCTAGCTGGTAAATTAGTTTTTTATAGGGATATAGTTAGCAGTTCCAAACTCTTCTATGTATATAGTAGGATTGAACAAAGAACTGAATTAATTATATGAAATGATAGCCAGGTTTCTCACTGTCAGAAAAAAGTTAACAAGTAATGGAGAAGGCTGTTAACTAGAGTGAACCAGCTAGAATTCATATTTGAATGAATTGAAAAGAAATACATAGAGATAGGTGTGTATATATGGGTTAGTATTGCTCAGAGGACCTACAAGCAGTGACACCCCTCTAGCATCTTGTTTCCAGATCTTGTTTTTCTAAATACTAGATTTTCAAATACTAGATTCTGTAATAAAAATAGACAGGAGTCCCTGGAAAAATAGCTGATTCTAGGGCAAGGGGAGGGAAAGTACTAGAAGATGATCCCGTGGACCTTCTTGTAGTGCCAGAAAGTGGATGTCCAGTATTCTAGCACTATTGATTGAAAAGACCATCTATTTTTTCATTGTGTTGCCTTTGTTTGTTTCTTAAAGGTCAGTTGATTATATTTATGTGGGTATATTTCTGAGCTCTCTACTATTCCATTGATCTGTTTTCTATTCTTTTGCCAATACCACTCTCTCTTCATTATTGTGTCTTTATAATAAGTCTTGAAATTGGGTAATATCAGTCCTCCGACTGAGTTCTTCAATGCTGAGTTGGCCATTCTGGATATTTTGCCTCTATATATGAACTTTAGAATCAATCTGCTGATATTTCTAAAATAATTTGCTGTGATTTTGGTTGGGATTGTGTTGAATCTGTAGAACAAGTTGGGAAGAACTGACATCTTGACAGTGTTGAGTCTTCCCATTTTATGAACTTGGAATATCTTTCTATTTATTTAGTTCTTTTTTTATTTTGTTCATCAAAATTTTGTAGTTTCCTTCATATAGATCTTCTATGCATTTTGTTAGATTTATACCTAAATTTTATTTTTTTTGTTGCTGATGCATATGGTATTGTGTTTTTAATTTCATCTTCCACTTGTTCATTGCTAGTATATAGGAAAGCAATTGATTTTTATATATTAACATTGTATGCTGCAGCCTTATTATAATCAGTAATTTCCATACGTTTTTTTTAGTTAGGTCTTTCATATTTTCTATGTAGGCATTCATGTCATCTATGAATAAAGATAGTTGTATTTCTTTCTTCCCAATGTATATATCTTTTATTTCCTTTTCTTGTCTTATTGCATTAGCTAGGATTTTTAGTATGATTTTTAAAAATAGTGGTGAGAGAGAATGACCTTAACTTGTTCTGATCTTAGGAGGAAGGCTATTTTCTTAACCAGTGAGTATATTAGCTGTAGGTTTCTTGTAGATGTTTTTCTCAGGTTGAGAAAGTTCCCCTCTATTCCTAGTTTGCTGAGAGTTTTATTTGCTGAGAATTATTATGAATAGGTGTTGGATTTTGTCAAATAATTTTTTGCATCTATTGATAGGATGATGTGATTTTTTTTTTTTTTTTTAGCGTGTTGATGTGATGGATTACATTAATTTGAATGTTAATCCAGACTTGCATGCTTAGAATAAATCCCACTTGGTTGTGTTGTATAATTTTTTTAATACATTATTCGATTAATTTACTAATTTTTTTGAGAATTTTTGCGCCTATGTTCATGAGAGATTGCACTGTTTTATTGTAATGTCTTTGTCTGGTTTTAGTATTCAGGTGACGCTGGCTTCATAGAAAGAGTTACGGGGTATTCTCTCTGCTTCTATCTTCTGGAAGATACTGTAGAGAATTTGTATAATTTCTTCCTTATTTGTTTGGTAGACTTCATCAGTGAACCCATCTGGGCCACTTTCTGTTTTTTGATAGATATTAATTATTGATTCAATTTCTTTAATAGATATAGGCCTATTCAGGCTATCTTTCTTTTTGGTTCTTTTTAGTTGATTTGCTTGGACCAATTAAACCTGATAATGTAATATTAGATTGTTATTTTTTATTACATTTTTAGAATTATTGAAATAGTTTCTCAGTACTCCAAGATAAGTTACCTTAAATTTGTATATATTCTTATGAGATACTAATAAAACACAACTGTTTCCTTCCAGCCTAGTGTGTTAATTGTAACCTACAAGGAACCTCCAAAATCATCATCTCAGTTTGGATCCTACAAGCAAGCTGAATGGAGGCCAGATAGTACAATGATAGCTGTGTCAGTAAGTAGATTTTTCAACTTAAATTTCATTTAAACTTGTTCTCTTAGATGACTTCCTTTCAGTCTTTCACACCCATTAGCATTTATCTTTGGTGATAGGAATTGCTGTACTAAATCTTCTATTCAGGTTATTCCTACCATATCTTTCTTGATTCTTTCTCCCATTTCTAAATGTAGTGCCTATATATCCTTTCCTGTTTATTCTTCTCATTTTCCTGTTTTGTCTTTGAATTCATTCTAATCTAGATTTTTTAAACCTTTCTTCTATATTCACACTGTCCTCCCGAATTTATATTTTAAGTCTTTTCCTCCATTCCTAAGGATGTCTCACAAAAGTGGTAAACTTTATATGTTTATGTCATACTGACTTCTCATCTGCATTGGGATCTATTTCTGCATTTCTTTTGTGTCCCATTAATATGCTTAGATCAGGTTAATTTTACCTTTTCAATTTATGTTTTGTCACTGTCATTTCTTGAACTGTCATCACCTAATTTGAATTAGCAATAATATACATGGTTAACATTTATTGAGCACCTCCTACCTAAATACTTTTATAACCAGTTTACGTGGATCATCTCATTTAATCTTTAAAGCGACACTTTGAAGTAGATACTATTATCCTTCATAGTAGATGAGTATATTGAGGCTCTGAGAAATTAAGTTTTATCCAAAGTCACACAGATAGTTCATATTAAAGAGAAAGGATTTAAACTTGGTTACTTAGATTCTACTTACTGTACTCTTAATTAACTACTACATTAACTTATCTCTCTGTTTTCTGTCCTTTTCTAGTCCATCCTATATAATGCTGACTGGTTAATCATCTGAAAATGCTCCACATGGTCAAAAATATTGAGTAGTTTCTCACTTCCCACAGCAGGAGTCTTGCAGACCAACTATATACCAGATCTACTCTGCTGCCTGTTTGTGTATGGACCATGAACTGAGAATAGTCTTACATATTTAAGTGATTGAAAAAAATCAAAGAGAAACATTTTTGACACTTGAAAATTGTACGAACTTTAGATTTCATTGTCTACAAATAACTTTTTGGAGCATGAAAATGCTAATTTATGTACATATTATATGTGGCAACTTTCAAGCTGCAACAGCTGGCTTGAGTAGTCCTGCCAGTGACCATATGTGGCACTTCCACTCTTTGTTCTCCTGCTCAGTACAATATAAATTAGAATAACATTTATAAATTCAGTGTTTTAAGTGTCGTGTCTCCATACCATGACATTTTACATTATTATTATTACTAGTGCATACCTATTAGGTCAAAAGAACAAAAGAAGAGAATCATAGACTTTGCATATCATGCACATTGGAATGTGGGTTATTTTATTATTGATGGCAAAATATTGTGTTTAATATGCAATGACACTATAGCGAAACCAAAAGAATACAATATAAGTTGACGTTGTTCAGCTTAGTACTTACTTAGTTAAGTACTCATCACTATTCCCAACTCACTGAAATTAGTAGTTGAAAAAATTAGAAAATTTAAAGAGAATATGTCATCATACTAGAATTTCTTCACAAAAATAATAATGAAAATGAAGGTATAACCAAAGTAAGTTTGCTTGGTTCTTGATGAATTGGCAAATGTTACGTACAGTGTTACTCAGGTTTTTATTTGAATAATGAATGCAGTGTGTTAAATGACTGAGAATTACTTTGTATGAATGTTATGGAATGTGTGGAACAACTTCAGGTGAAAAAATTTTCAAAGAAGTTGAGAAAACACTAATTTGGTATAACCTGAAGTAGAATCCACTAAGGTGTGTTTTAACTGATGATGGTAAAAACATGTGGAACAGGAAAAGGCTTATTTATTATTTAGTTGGACAAATTTACAAAGCTTGTGCACATGTAAGCGTTTAAAGTCCATGGTTACTTTAAGTTTTTTTCAGAAATAGAAGCTGAATATCCTGACTTGCCCAAACCCACAGCTATTTGATGGCCTAGCAGTCAGTGATAAAGGTTTATTGTGAATTTTTTTAACTCGGAGCTGAGATAGAAAATTTTTTAACTTGAAGAACCACCTTCAGCCACTGAATGACTTTGGAAGATAGCTTTTGCTGCATACTTGGTATTGTTGCCTAATGAATTCATTCCAAAACTACAAAGCAAAACAGTGCTTATATGTGACATTTATATATGGTAAAGTCATTTTGATGACAACTAACGTTTAAATCACAAGTGATGCCAGGATGCTTTTTATATTTGCATTGCTGTAAAAATTTAAGACAAATGATATACGATCTCTATTTCCAACGAAATTAGCAGTACATATATTTTCTGAGCTCAAACCATACCATTTTTCAGACCTTGATGCAATTGCAAAGAAAGTTTCCGTATTTCAAAACCCATATTAATTGTGCAGATGAGGAATGTTCCACCCAATCTTCACTTAGAAGTGACTAATCTACAATGTAAGGCCATATTAAAAGGCAAATGTCAGGAGAAGAATCTAATAGACTTTTATAATTGCCTACCAAATGCTACAGATAGTCAATTAAAATTATATGCTCATGGATTAGTATCAGTATTTGGCAGTACTTGTGTGAAATGGCATTTTCAAATATGAGGTTTGTAAAATCTCATTATGGACCAGTATTAATAGAGGAAACTTTGCAATCCATTTTGATGATAGGGAACACCAACTAGAAACCCCAATTAAGTAAAAATGTTATCCCCTTAAAAAAAAATTCATTCTCTCTAGTGGATGGATAGTACAAAGAAAAATTGTACTCCATTATTATTATATTTAGAATTTTGTAACGATGAAATTTATGAAAATTGGTTTTCTCTGTATTATTCCTTTTTATTTTTCTGTATTTCTGATGTTTTGACTTCTTGGGGCCTTGCTGACCCTAGAGAGACTGCCCATCCTATTGCTAACCAGTTCCTAGGGATAGTAAAGGACTCAACCTGCTAGTGTACCTTTCATAAGGAAACCAATCCATAACCTAAACCCCCAGCCACTTCTTTCATGGAGCTCTTACACTTTGGGCTACTATTCCTCTGCTCTAATCATCTCAGGGCCAGGTACCAGATAACTAGAGACAGCCCCTACACCCCAGTAATGGGGAACCAGATTATTAGCCTTCTTTTTAGATCAGAAATAATTTCACATTAATTTATTAACCTCTATGCAGTCTATTAAATATTGAGAAAAAAAGACGTTAGAAGAAATTATTCCTGTCCTAAAGTTGGGAAGATAAAATGCATATAGAGAGGGTCCCCAAAAAATGTATACACATTTTAAGAAAGGAAAAAACTAATAAAATTACACTGATGGTAACCACTTTGAGCACCTCGTGTAATTGCAGAAGTCAACCGTGACTTGTGTTAATCTTTTGTTATCAGTATATATTGAGTATTACAATTTTAATACAGCCTTTTCTTTTCTTAAAACGTGTATACATTTTTTTGGCACCCTCTGTATAAGAGAAGATAACAAAACCAGTTTACTGTTTTGACTATTGAAAATCTGATATTTTTTTCACCTAGTTATTGTGTATAGTCTTTTTCTAGAACTTTGTGGAGATGTCATGATGAATATAATTTTAGCTATTGTTGCCTGGCTCATATTAAATACACTGATTAAATGCTGACTGGTTTCAAATGAGTTAATTCATCTCTATTTGTATAATTTAAAATGTGAAATAATGTTTTAGCTGATATGAATTTTAATATACATAGGCTCATAAATGAACTTTATGAAAAATAGATGTGTTTTAAGAACAGTTTTATGTTCTCAGCAAAATTGAGGGGACGTTATAGAGATTTCCCTTCCACTCCCATCCCCAACATGTGCGTAGCCTCCCCCATTATCAACACAACCCATCAGAGTGGTAACATTTGTTAACAATTGGTGAACCTACATCCACACATCTTTGTCACCCAGAGTTCACAATTTACATTACGGTGTTGTTAGATCACTCTTGGTGTTGTACATTCTGTGGGTTTCGACAAATTTATGACATGGTTCCACCATTATAGTATATACAGAGTACTTTCACTGTGCTCTGCCTATTTATTTCTTCCTCTCCATAACCCCTGACAACAATGATCTTTTTTATTGTCTTCATAGTTTTGCCTTTTCCCGAATGTCATATAATTGGAATTAACACAATATGTAGGCTTTTCAGATTGGCTTCTTTCACTTAGTAATAGCATTTAAGATTCCTCCATGTCTTTTCATGACTTGCTAGCTCGTTTCTTTTTAGCATTGAGTAATATTCTTTTGTCTGGATGTACCACAGTTTATTGATCCATTCATCTACTGAGGAACATCTTGGTTGCTTCCAAGCTTTGGCAGTTATGAATAAAGCTATAAACATCCGTGCGCAGGTTTTTGTGTGTGGACATAAGGCTTCAAACCTTTGGACAAATACCAATAAGCACGATTGCTTGATCTTATGGTAAGATTATGTTTAGTTTTGAAAGAAACTCTTCCAAAGTGGCTATACCATTTTGTATTCCTAGCAGCAGTGAGTTCATGTTGTTCCACATATGCGTCAGCATTTGGTGTTGTCAGTGTTGGGATTTTGGCCATTCTAATAGGTGTATGGTGGTATCTTGTTTTAATTTGCATTTTCCTGATGACGTATGTTGTGGAGCAGCTTTTCATAGTCTTATTTGCCATTCGTATATCTTTGATGAAGTATCTGTTAGTCTTTGGACCATTTTTTAGTTGGCTTGCTTGTTTTCTTGTTGTTGAATTTTAAGATTCTTTGTTTATTTTGGAAAGCTGTCCTTTATCAGATACGTCTTTTGCAAATATTTTCTCCCAGTCTGTGGTTTGTCTGTTCATTCTTTGAACAGATTTTTTCACAGAGCAAAAGTTTTTATTTTAATGAAGTCCAGCTTATCAGTTCTTTCTTTCATGGATCATGCTTTTGGTGTTATTTCTGAAAGTCATCACTAAACCGAAGGTCATCTAGATTTTCTGTTATGTTATCTTCTGGGAGTTTTAAAGTTATGAGAATTGGATTTTTTTTTAAGTTTTAATTTTTAAGTTATAAGGGTGATATATGATTGATGAAGAAAACCTGAGAAACACAGAAACAAAAAATTACTAGTAATTCCACCATTCACAGATAATCATTAATTTTTATTTATGTTCTTACATATTTTTCATGGATATTTGTAGATGCTCTTACACTTAATAGCACATGGATTTTGAAAGGCTATTGAAGTCTATTTGTTTTTAAATCCAAAGTAATAATTACTTTAAGTTACTGCTAATGTCGCTTGTTGATGGGGAGCAGATTTGATAAATCTCTGAGTTTCATAAGTAGAGGATTATCTGAAACAGTCTTTTGTCTTTATAGAAAGCAGGTATAAAGTATCATAATCTGCTTTTTTGACATATTATATCATGGACATTGTCTCACTTCAGCATTCTTCTGTCATTCTGGTTTTGAATATCTGCATGAGATTCTTACAGATGAGTGTATTTTTAAATTGATAACTAGATACAGGAATTTTCATCATTTTCACACAAGATTGGGAACTTACACATTACTCTGCAATTTTGTTTTTTCATGTAGTATATATTAAGACTGTACTTCCAGATTAATATATATTTCTAACTTACTAAATTTAGTCTTTGTATAATATCCCATAGTATAGAAGTTTCTTATTTACTTTTTTTTTTTCCCTTGATGGACCTTTGGCAACTACAAACAGTGTTACAGTGTACCTTATTATACATCTGTCCTTTGTATCGGTGCATTCATTTCTTTAGGGCACTTTACCTTATGTAGGATTGCTGTCTCAAAGTGTTTATGTGTATGCTTCTTAATAAATATTGGCAAATTATTTTTCAGTAAAATTATATCATTTCCAAAGTTATTCCTACGCATTCTTAAGATTCTTATTTGCCTGCATTTATGCCTGTATTAGATTGATGAAAAATGGTTTTGTCATTTTAATTTGTGTTTGTGTCATTGCTAGTGAGGTTTGGCATCTTCATGTTTATTGGCTCTTTGCAGTTCTTCTGCAAGTTGCTGTGTTTGTCCATTTTTCCAACCAAGTTCCATGTCATTTTTCTTCACTGTAGCTCCAATGCAAAGAGCATTTTCTGCAAATGGTAGGCATTCACATATTAAATGAAATAAGTAACCTATGAACATACCATTCATTATGGTAAAGGATCTCCTGTCTAGGTATAGGATTCTTAGACCGAGATTCTTTTTTTCCCCTGGCCATGAGATACTGTTCTAATGCCCTTTGGTTTCTAGTGTTAATAATGAGAAGTCTAGCGCTAATCTGATTCCTTCACTGGCAACCTCTTCTTTTTCTTTGATTTTTCTTTTTATTATTGAAATTTAATCATTTCTGCTTATTATCTCTAGATATGTATGTTTTCATTAAATAGTCTCCCACTGTCCCTGTATACTCCCCACCACCATTTAAACCCAAATCTCAGCCCTTTCAATACAAAGACTGAAGTGTTTCTGCAGCTAGGGAGTTTATTTCCTGTTACTTTCTAAATAATAGAAGAATAGAACAAGACTTGTCCTGTATTCTTTTTTGTTGTTTCACTCATTATTTGCAAACCTCCTGAATTTGTCCTCCAAATCTCTTTTATTTATCTCCTGAAAGTCCTAAATTTTTTTCCTTAGGGTACTTGCACTCTTCTTTCATCTCTGGGGCTCACTAGTAGGATCCATATATTTTAGCTGTTTAGTTTGATCTCTCATTATAAAATTACTGAGCTTCCATATAAGTGGTATTTTTCTTTGTTGTGTTCTGTTAGCCACCCTTAGAGGTCAGGCTTTCATGTGGGTCTCTGGCAATGCAAATCAGCAGATGTTAGCTAAAACAGCAATTTGCCAAGGCAGACAGCTCACAAACTCTTGTCCTCGGTTTAAGCTTAGGGTGAGTCTCTAACTCTCAGGTGTTTTCTCCAAGTGGAAGGACCTTAAGCTGAAGGCTTCTCCAGACCATGAGGTCTGGGAGCAATTCAATTCACCACTACAACCTCTACTCTAAACTTGCTGAAGTCATCACTGTCACGTGGGCAGCTCTGTCAATGTCCATTTCTGGAATCAGTCGCATTCAGCCCTTTTCTGAGGGGAGCCATGGGCTTCTGCTTTGTAAACTTACTTAGGGAACTGTGAAATCCCAGGTCTTGGCCCAGAGCCTCAAGGAGTGGCGAAGTAAAACTTCCCCTCTGCTGGGTCCCTCAGCACCTGTTCTCCTCCAAGGTCTTGATGACTGACAGCATCCCCCAGACTCATCCAGCACATGTTTTTATTTTTATTTGTTGGTAATTGTATTCTGAGAAGGAGAAGGTTTGGCATGTGGGCTCAGTCTTTCCATCTTACCAGAACCCAGAAGCTAACTTAAAGTAAGCCATTTCTACCCATTCAACTTTTTACTTGCCTCTGCCTTCAAAGGAGGTTGTTTTTTGTTTTCATTTCTTACATTATAATGTAGACTAATATATATATGGAAATAATTTGGAAGGATCACTGATAATTTTTGTATTACCTGTTCAGGAAGGCAGTCACTCCTTTCAAATAACCATTTATACCAAAAGGTGCATTTTAAAATAACGGTAAGGAATTGTATATTATGGAATGGTTACTGGATTAGTGAACTTTCTTGGTAACCAAAGCTTTGGACTGTGAAGCTTTACTAATTTTGATGGTCCTTTTCCTCAAATGTATTGTACATTTTCTTAGCCTCTTACATGAAATATATTGATTATGAATTAACTATTTACTTGAGGATTCAGAGTCACGGCAGTAAATGTTGGGGGTGTCTACTGTGTGCTAGGCACTATTGTAAGTGCTTTATGTGTATTAAAATTAATTTATTCTTCATAACAGTCCTCTAGATGTAAGTTATTTTATTATTCCAGTCATACAGTTGAGCAGAGGTGTAGAGAGAGGTTAAGTAACCTGCCCAAGATTACATAGATACTATGTACCTAAGATCACATTGTTGATCTTAGGTACAGAATTCTAATCCATGCAGCCTGGTTCCAGAGTTTTAAGTTCTTAATAATTCTGCTTTTCACTGTTAGCATGGTTGTTTAATCCTACTCGCTATTCTGGAATAAAGCTGAATCTAAGAGATGCTTCGAAACTTGCTTTTATAAAAAGTCATTGATAGAAGGAATGTGTAGGCAAGGATATACAATTGTATGACCTGTAGAAATACAGCATAACTCTTCCCGCAAATTAAGTCAAAAGCAAAGCAGCTATCCCCATGTAATGTCTTACTGTGTGACCCCCCCACCCCCACCCAGGTGTCCTCATTGTGTGCTCTGACAGGTCAGTTATAACCAAAGTTGTATTTCTGTGTCACTAACAGAATCACAGTCACCTGCTTATCAACTTGGACCTTAAAAAGAAACCTCACTGACACTGTTTTTTAATGGGATATAGGGGGAAAAAATCCTTTACCATTTTAAGAATTGGTTCATAGTATTTGGGAGAATGTTTTCTCTGCATATCAGAAGTAGAATATCATTTTTGTAGATAGGATACCAGGCCATAATTATCCCTAAAGTTTTTCTAAACTTTAGACAATGAATAGATATCCAGGCACAAGGAGCATCAACATGAATTTTAACTACTGTCTCATTTCTAGGACTATATCATTGTATTTAGGTATATGTTTAAGTATTTTTATTGTAATATTGCTTATAATAGGGAAAAAAAACTCTGGAGTCCTTTGATTCTGCATTCCCATCTCATTACCAATATGTTGCAAAGTCCTGGCTCTAGTTTATTGCTGTCCTTTTCCTCTTATTCTCATTGCCATTCCCTTAGTACAGGCCTTTTATATATTTTGTCTAGATAGCCTAGAACACAAAACTTTTAGCTATATTTTTTCTCCACTTGAAATGCATCTCAGTTATGCATAGCTAAGACCTAGCTCTTGTGTTATTCTTATTTCCAAACCTTTCATTGGCTTCCTATTGTATATAAAATGTGTTTCAAGCTGCTCAGCCTAGTAGTATCCAGGGCGTCCTGGGATCTGGTGCCACCCTGCTGTTCCAACGCTATTTTCCACTGCTGCCTTGTAATCCTTTCACACCCAGCGAAATGGAAATACAGTCTGTCCTGCCACAACCTTAGAGTTACTGTAACTGGAATTAGGACATAATGTATTTGGGAATAAGGGAAAAGTGTCAGTTTGATTTAGAATTCCTGTTGTTTGATTGTGATGTTCTCCCTCCCGGCATGTTAATGTATTGAATCGCCTTACGACAGCCAAAAGCAGAGTGTTCTAACACAGTGGAAGATAGCAAGTTACAGAGGAATGCAGTACTGCACATCACACCCACTCGTCCCATTGTTTCAGTTCATCTTGGTGTGTCCAAACCCTGTTTTAGAAGTGTTTATTTTTTTTATATATTTTTTTTTTAATAATGGAATGTGTTTTTTATTTTTGGTATTTTTGATTTTTTTTTTAATTTATTGGGGTGACAATTGTTAGTAAAATTACATAGATTTCAGGTGTACAATTCTGTATTACATCATCTATAAATCCCATTGTGTGTTCACCACCCAGAGTCAGTTCTCCTTCCATCACTATATATATGATCCCTCTTACCCTCATCTCCTACCCCCCACCCCCCTTTAGTGGTTACCAGAGGGTAAGAAGTGTTTATTTTGTGATTCTTCTGGCTCTCTGAATTTTGCTCTTGTCTCCATAACTTTGCATCCTTAAACCTTTCCTTTTTGTTAGGATTGCTGTTTTTCACATTTATTATTTATTCAATCATTATCTTCAAATCTTAGTGGCTTGAAAAAACAAAACACACAATATTTGTGTACTCTCATTTGTGTACTCTCATTAGTGTACTCTCTGTGATTTGCCCTGGGTTTGGCCAAACAGTTTTTCTTCTGTTCTCACTTGCAATCACTGATGTTGCCACTGTCATCTGACGGCCCCACTGGTGCTGGGCAGTCCAAGATGCCCTTGGTCACATAGCTGGAGCTGTCCACTTTGGTTTTCTTTGTGACCTCTTATTCTCCATCAGCTGGATGAGGCCTTTTTGTATGATGGTATAAGCTTTTCAAGAGAGCAAAAGTTTCTTCTATAAGTCCAGCCATGTTTTGATATATAATAAACTGCAAATATTTGAAGTATACCATCTGATAAGTTTTGAAACCATTGCTGCAATCAAGATGGTGAACAGATGCATCATCCCCACAAGTTTCCTTGTGCTCTTTTTTTAATTCCTCCCTCCTGCTATGGTCCATCTTCTCCCTCTAAAACCAACCACTGATTTACATTCTGTACTACAGGTTAGGTTGCACTTTCTAGAGTTTTATATAAATGGAGTCATACAGTATGTACTCTTATTTCTGGTTTCTTTCACTCGGCATAATTATTTTGAGTTTTATGCATACTGTCATGAATCAGTAGTCATTCTGAGTAGTATTCCATCTTACAAGTGATTTATCCAATCATTTGTCAAGGACATTTGAGATGCTACTTTTTAAGGGTGATTATTTATTACCAAAACTTTTAAGATTGTTCTAAGGCAGGAGGTCTGTGTATGAAAATATAAATGACATATGTCATTGGGATCTGGAAATATGTAGCATACATGCAAAGCCATAGATACTCAGTAAATTTAGTTGATATCGACATAGTTAAGTGGAGCCATTATTTGTAATTTCATCTAGTATAGTGTGTATATAAAATTTCTAAATGCTGGTGCAAAATGATACTATATTTTTCCTGGCATTATAGTCTTCTAAGCACTTACTAAAATTCCAAGTATATTATTAGCATTTGATACTCTGAAATGTTGAACTTTTGACCTTGAGTGACTGATACACCAGACAGCGTTTGTATGTTATTCGCCTAAGTACTAGAACATATTATTTTACTTTTCTAACCTATATAACAGTAGAGTTTACAAGTTTTAAATAGTCACTAACCTGCATAGGGGTCATGATGTCTGTGAAACTTGATATGGCTTGATGTGAATTCATTTTCCTTTTGATCCCATATTCTCCACATTAGAAGAATATAAAATTGCACGTGAAGAATTAGAATAATCATCTTACTTGAAGGAATCTTAGCCGTTTTTCTTTTGTATGTCAATATGTTAAACTAGAGTTTTGGGATACATTGTGAAATAGTAAAGTTTACAGTTAAAAAAGAAAAAACTGGCTTTGCTAAAGAAATTGAGTGTTTTCTCTGGCATTCCTTTAAGTAAAAAACAGAAAGCCAATACTGGGAATAAATTTGAAACCTTGAATAGTCTTTTTTTTTTTTTTTCAGTTTTCTTTGGTTCTACTTTGGGCAAAAACCCACCTGCTTCTAAAATGATAAGAATTCAGTATTAGTATAAAGTAGTTTGGGCAAAATATTTGTCACTTCACTCTGTTATGCGTGAAAATGTTTGGTTAGGAATAGGTAAATATTTTCTATATTTATATAAATGTAAAATGGTTGTTTGAGCTTCAGAGTCATGGATATATGCCATGATCATATAATGGCACTACTTGTTTTAATGCAATTATAATTTTTAAAAATTTTGTTAACTTACAGAAATTAGCTGATGTTCAAATTTTGGAAATTGAAGGTTTGCTCTGTTTTCCTACTGTGTCTCAGGGTATATTTTGTAGTAAGTCAGAGGCCAGTTCATTGATTTTGAAATATATAACTGTGTCATTCTGAAGTTATACAAACTTTATTTGAGTAGAGTCAAGAATTTCATCATACTGTTATGTACTATTTGGCAACATTGTTGCTTTAAAAACTTGGAAAATTATTTGCCATATTGCACAGTTCCAGAAGTTCTGTATATTTTGCAAAATAATCATCTATTATTGAATAATACAATTTTCGAATATTAAGTTCTATAGTATAATATGAACTATTGATTTCAATGACATGTCTGAAACATTTTCAAAATATAAAAAAATCCTCTGGATTCTTATATTAAAATGAAGTCATTTTTTTATTTGTATAATTAGACTATAGCTCTTCAAAAGAGGGTTCTTAAAATTAAAAGTGAAGTGTTTTCAAAGTAAGACTATGTATAATTAAAATTTAGGGTTACAGTCATAGACCTACCCTTTAATTTATGGTAAATAAAATTTATCTTTCAGACAGCAAATGGCTACATCTTGTTTTTTCATATTACATCTACAAGAGGGGACAAGTACCTTTATGAACCAGTGTATCCCAAGTAAGTTTGTCTTTCATTCTTTTAATATTTGGTTTGCATACTTTATATTCACAAAAACATTACAATTCTGGGTTGTCTGAAGTGATTAAAATAAGCTAAGCCAGCATTTCCAAAACAGTGTTTCAAAAATTACCAGGTCTTTGAACTGTCATTACTTGAATAAAGAATTCTGTAACTAATAAGTCTGAGAATCTTGCATGAATGTACTATATTCCTTCTTGGACATTCAGAATTATTGTTAACATACTACAGATCTATCATTTGTAAGTCCTTGTCAGGGAGGACCTATGAGATCATGAAGGGAAGAGGTGAAATGTCAGGAAACTGAAAAGGCACTTTTTCTTGTATATTTTTTTGTATATGGATAGAAAAAGTATGTACTCAAACACAAACAGTGGTTAGAATTTGAAGGAACATGGACTTTTGGTCTTTAAACTATGTTTTTCTGTATATTTTTCATAATTTTTCCCCCTTACTGTTTTTTAGCCTTTCTTTTGAAATAAAGGCACATTTTATTGAAAGAACTTTTGAAATAAGAGAACATATAATTTTAAAGCATCTTTTTTAAAAAAAGTTCAAGCCATTAAAGCTGTATGAAAATATAAATGAATATTACATTTCTACATGGGGGAAGATGACCAAAGTTTATTAGGTATTTAAGAAATTAAAGGGAAAATAGATTTCGTTATATGAAAATTTAAATTTCTGAGAATTAACAGGAAAAAAAAGAACACAATTAAAAGGGCAAGGAACAAACTGAGGAAAATTTTTGTAGCATCTAGAAACAAGGCTTACTGTGTTTTATACAGGAGTCATACATAAATTGCTAAGAAATACAAAGATTTCAAAAGATAAACAGGGAAAAGAAACCTCATAAAGGAAATATAACAACTAACAAACACGAAAGAAACTTGTTAATTAGTGACTCAAACTAAACAGTAACTCAAAACATTAAATACAATTATTTTTTAAAAACCTACACATTTCAGTATATAAAATAGTTTTTTTAAATTATCAGTACTTTCTGGAATAGTAAAATATGTTGTACACTTCTGCTAGTAGATTTACCCAAAGGTATAATAATAGAGAATTGGTTTGCAAGTCAACTTGGTATATTCTTCTCAAATAATAAGCAGTCGTTAAATATAATGTCTCAAAATTTTATAAACTTGAGAATCTGATCATATTGTAATGCGAAGTGAAGAAACAAGTCACACAAAATTATATATATAATAGGACCACAACTTTGTAAAACAAAACAAAAAAAAACAAACAAAAGTCATCTAAAGAAAAAAGCAAGAAATATATATATATAAATATATTTATATAGAGATATTTATAGTAATTGCTCCTAAATGGTAGAACTGTAGTGTTTTTCATCTTTTGACTCTTGAGTTTTCCAAAATTTTTGATATGCATACCTTATATTGTGGTAAAAAAATTCACTTATTTGAAAAATCTAAAACAAAAAGCCACAATTTTATTTAAAAATGGCGTTATGAAAGATTCTTTAAATAACACTTGTTAATATTCTTGAGAATACACTTTGGGAAAGGCTAACTAACGTTCGCCATGTAGGATGTAGCTCAGATTCCTTTATCATAGATTTTAAGGAAATACTAGATTTTCTTGATGACGTAGTCACTTTTTTTAATAATAAATATAGTGTTAATTGAGGTGTTAATCCTGAGTTTTGGAAATCTTTTGTAAAGTACAGAAATTCTTTTGATGATGGAATTTAATTTGACTTGTTTTAAACAAAAATCTTTAATGCAAAAACCCTTTTGGCATATAAATTGTACTGTTAAAATGGTATGGACATTGTCATAGGTAATTGAAGTATTTAGAAATTTTAAATTCAATTTTATGGGTAATATAAAACTTACAATTTTTTTCATTCTGTGTGATAATATTGTGAGCCTTTTGAAGAACTGTTGTAATCAGTGTCTAAAATATGATTTACTTGTGCATTTTGAACTACATATAAACCCATTATATTGCGCAGTTTCGATAGACATGCTTCTGTAAATAAGAAGCAATAATCAGCATCATCTGATCCTCACCGGATTAATTTATACTACTATAGGTAGGCTGGGTAGGGAAATAACATATCTTGAAACAGTGAAAAATACCATTTTTTGTATTTCAACTCAACTAACATGATTTACATGTTTACAGTGTTTTGGATTAGTATTTTGAGAATCACTTTTTGTATTCCAGAAAAGTTTTAAAAAAGAGTTTCTTGCCTTCTGATTCTAAGACAACAGGGGATGCAACTTAATTTGAGTTGATGAATTTTGCTGTTTTTGGCTGTGTGCATTAGGCTAAAGAACTCATAAAGAGCATTGTTATTTTTAATTTGAGTGTTCTTCCATATATTTTATTGAAGATTTGGGTTTTAATACATGAGCTCAATAAAATGTAGTAACTTTAGAGCAGCATTGAGTATCAGTGGTTAAAGGAATAGGGTTTTGCATCAGATAGGCCTGGAATTGAATATCATCTCTGCCTCTTTTCATCGGTATGACTTCTATTAAATTATTTAATACCTCCAAAACCTGTTTCCTCTTCTATAGAATAAGATAACAGTACTAATTATGTCATAGGATTAAATGAGATCATGCATATTAAATGTTTAGCTAAGTGCCTGTCTCATGGGAAAATTAATAAAGGACAGCTGCTGTTATCGTTAATATATTTTTTCCTTCACCAAATTTTTACTTCATTTCTAATAAGTGATTTTATATATGTAAAGTGATTTTACATATTACATAAGTTATGTATATATTACATATTAAGTGATTTTTAGCTTTTTAATATTTGACTTGATAATAATGTACTTTTTTCCCAGAGTTCAACTTCTAGTGACTGCTACATTTAAAAAAAATAAAATCTCTTATAGGGAAACAGTTTTGCAGAGTAGATTAGAGTCAGCCTGTTATGTATTTGTTTGCCTGGACTACTTTCTAGTTGGGTTAGTAGTCCAATAAGTTTCTTAGTTTTTCTATAAAATTGGAATAAAAATATTTTCTTCTTCAATTATTTGGAGAATTATATGAGTTCAAATTTTTAAAACCTGGAAAATAGTGGCTCATATATGGGTTTGAGGAGAGTTTTGAAAAATGTTTAGTTCTGTGTCATTGTAAACATGTATGCAATTCAAGACGCTGTTCTAAGCTTTTTTTTTTTTTTTCAAAATCAAAAATAGTACTTTAATCCTAGTGTCTCCATAAGCACTTTTTCAAACTCATTCAATCCCTGTAGCAACCCTATGAGGTAGTTAGGTACAATTATTATACCATCTGCAACATAGAGACGCCAGGCCAAGTAACTCATTCATAGTCAGTGGCATAGCCAGAAGTCAGACTTGAGCGTTGTAGCTTCAAAGTTTGTGCTCTTAACCACCAATACTGTATTGTCTCAACTGTGTTTATGCCCATCTAGCCATGTACTACTTTGGGATTTATTTGGGGAATCGGGAATAAAAAAAAAAAGTGATCTGGATTGGCTTATAATAGTCCTGACAAATAGAGGCACCATAATTGAGGCCATTAGTAGTCCTCTTCTCAATTATAGAAACTCTATTGTATCTTGTTTCTATACACTAAATCTTATGAGTTCATCGCATGAGCTTTTCTAGAGTATCTCAACTTCCCTGTATTATGTGACAGCATCTTAAGCTCAGACTGCATATCGTTTTCCATTACTCTCTACCTGAGAACAGGTCAGATGCCCCATGATCTTCCATAGTTTCCACATAGTGTTTCCAGCATCCTGCCTGTTGGTGTTGGCGAGTCAGCTTTCAGTAATGATGGCAGTCTTATTAAATGACTTTTTGTGCCTCAAAGTTCATTTATCCTTTGATTAATAAATATTTCACTTTTATCTTTTGTGTCATCATAAATTCCATTCTATATTAAACTATCGCTTCGTATTAGTTACACAGACCAATGGACAGACTTGTCCACTGAAGGTCTTCTTGGCTTTTTATTTTATGTCTTGGAACTTGCAGTGAAGTTAATGAAGGAAGCTGTCGGGATAAATCAGAAATAATTTGTGTTTAACTTTACAATGTGTTCATGTGTTTATGTTTAAATATGAGTTTAGTAGATCTTGAAACTGCAACTCATATTTATTTTACCATGAGGAAAATAATTTCAAATATGTCATCATAATGTATACTTTGTTGAAAGCAAAGTTACCTCCCCCTTGCCCCCCCCCCCCCGCTATTCTTTCTATCTTTCCACTCCTGCTATTAACCTCTTTTTGGTCAGAGACCAACCTATTGATGCCAAAATTCTTTTTTTAAAAAAAGTTACTGTATTAAAATTTAGTACATTTGATTATCAAATATTAAAGATACAGATATTATCTCCACTGAAAAAAATGACTCCAAAACAACTATCAAAACTCAAAACTCCCACTCCTCATGCCCCCCACTCCCAACATATTTCATTAGATTGTGAGACTTTAGCAGATTGTAAATGAATTAGTGCTTGGTGGGAAACAAAAGAATAATCAAGGTTTGCAGTGTCTAACCTCAACACAACTTACCCTTTCAAAACTTCAGACACATTTACTAAATTACATCAAATTTAGAGGAGAAAAGAAGTTTAAATTAGTTACAGATGTGAAAGTTTCCCTCAACTTGTTTTTTTGCTAGTAAGTTTTGAGTGTTAATTTTCTGGAGAATAAACTTGAACTGTTTTTCCTTTTCCCTTATGGGTTTAGAAAGTTATTTCTAAAATTATACTTTGTTCTAAGTTCAGTTCAGTTTATGAACTTAGAACAAAGTATTATCCTAACATTTTTTATTTCCTTGGTCTTACGATTTCAATATATATGTATTCTGTAAATGTACATGTGTAACCTTTAGCTGTTGAACTTTGCATATTTTATGTATCCATTGTCTTACATCATAATTTCATGAGCAGTCATGAATGAGATTGTTCGGGATGTAATTATATAAATTCTGGGCAGTGAAACTACTCCCCTGTTGACTGACCACATTTTAAGACTGGCACCTGAATACAAAGGATGATAGCAGTGTTAAAAGATCTGACCAATCTAGAGAGAATTCTATACATGTTCTTATACTGCAGGCTGTCTGGATGTGTGATAATGTAAACAAAAAGCTTTTTTATTAAGTGTAAAGATGAAAAATTACATACTTATTTTTAAGTAACTTAATCCTGGGAACAACTATGCTAATTCCCTTTTTCTGTAAATAATACCATTTACTTTGAGTTTATTTTCTCTTCCTGCTTAGTAACTCCAACAGTCTTTCAACTCCACTATATCTTATATATTCTGTGTTATGTACCTTGTATGTGTCCCTCATGCCTTTGTCCTCTACCTAATTCCTAGCAACACTGGTTTGGGTTTTGTCACTCACTTTTCTCCTAGATTATTGTGATATCTTCTTAAACCATATTTTACAGTTTTCACCTAAATGAATTTTCTAACAAAATTTGCATGCTATTTCCCTACATAAAACTTTTCAGTGGCTTCTTTAGCTTTCAGGATTAAGCATGTTGCTTTCTTTCTTTCTTTTTTTTTTTTAATATTACAGAATCTTCTTTTTTAAGGATTTTTTACTGGGGAAGGAGAACAGGACTTTATTGGGGAACAGTGTGTACTTCCAGGCCTTTTTTTTTTTTTTGTCCAAGTCAAGTTGTTGTCCTTTCTGTCTTAGTTGTGGAGGGCGCAGCTCAGCTCCAGGTCCAGTTGCCGTTGCTAGTTGCAGGGGGCACAGCCCACCATCCCTTGCGGGAGTCGAACCGGCAACCTTGTGGTTGAGAGGACGCACTCCAGCCAACTGAGCCATTCAGGAGGCAGGTCAGCTCAAGGTGCCGTGTTCAATCTTGGTTGCAGAGGGCGCTGCCCACCATCCCTTGCAGGACTCGAGGAATTAAACTGGCAACCTTGTGGTTGAGAGCCCACTGGCCCATGTGGGAATCGAACTGGCAGCCTTCGGAGTTAGGAGCATGGAGCTCTAACCGCCTGAGCCACTGGGCCGGCCCTGTTGCTTTTTTTTTTGAGTTTTATTTTATTCATCTGAAAAATGGAGTTAATGCCATCTACTTCATAAAAAATGTCATTAGGTTTAAATCAACATCTGAAATTACTATATAGTACCTAAAATAATGCTTTCATGTTCCCTAGAGTTTTGTTCTGAGTTCTCTTCTCGTCTTTGTTTTAATTGTTCAGTATATGTGGCTGAGGTCCAGATCTGTTTCCTTAATGTCGTACCACTTTTCTTGAGCTTCAGGCCCACCTTTCCAGGATTAATTCATTTAGAAGTTCCTGTAGGCAGCCTCAGATTCATCATGTCTAAACCTAACTCATTTCTTCTCTACCAACCCAAAGATGGCTATTGCTTTTCTAAAATTTATTGTAGTTACTGTGATCTGTTATATACAGTTGTATGAGGTTGAAAACTTTATAATTTGTTTCTTCACTTCTCATATTTGTTTGGTATTCAAGTTGTATTGATTGATTACAACTCTCCAGTGTCTCTAGAAGTTGTCTATCTCTATTTTATTCTCACTTACTTTATTGGAGGCTCTCATGGCCTCTCCTTGGCCCTTAAAAAGCTTAATTACTAACTTTTCCTCTAGTCTCTCCTATATACTGAAATCTATCCTATGCATCGATACCAGATTTGTTTTTCAAAACAGACTTGATGATGTGATTCTTGTCTCAGAAACCTTAAAATTTGAGTTAGTTTTATTCTAAATCATTTCAACACCTGAACTCTAAATATATACAAAAACACTAACGTTACACATCAGTACTTTCTGGAATAATATTATTTCAGAAAGATCCCAACAGTAAACTTTTTAATTTCCATTTTTTAAATGGTAAAATAACACATAACTTTATAAAATGGTTATCATTCTAACCATTTTTGAGGTGTACAGTTATACTTCATTTAAGGGGAATCATACAGTGTTCATCTTTTTGTGACTGGCTTATGTCACTTAGCATAATGCCCTCAAGGTTCACCTATTTTGTAGCATATGTCAAAATTTCCTTCCTTTTTTAAGGTTGAATAATATTTCATTGTACGTACTATGTTTTGCTTTCTCCATTCCTCTGTTGATGGGCACTTGGGTTGCTTCCACATTTTATCTATTGTAAACAATGTTGCTATGAACATAGGTATTCAGATGTCTCTTTGAGACCCTGATTTCAGTTCCTTTGGGTTTATACCCAAAGTGGAATTGCTGTATCATATGGTAATTCTATTTTTTATTTTTTGAGGAACCGCTATATTGTTTTCCTCAGCTGTTTTACCATTTCACATTCCCAGCAACATTGCACAGGGCTCTAATTTCTACATGTCCTTGCCAACATTTGTTATTTTCTGGGGGGTTTTTGTTTTTGTTTGTTTGGTTAATTTTCATAGTAGCCATCCTAGTGGGTGTGAGGTGATATGTCTTACTTAGTTTTGATTTGTATTTCCCCAGTGATTGGTGATATTGAGTGTTTTCTCATGTGCTTATTGGTCATTTGTACATCTTTGGAGAAATATCTGAGTCCTTTGACATTTTTGAATCAGGTGGTTTTGTGTTTTTTTTGATGTTGCGTTTTGGGAGTTCTCTGTAATATTCAGGATATTAATTCCTTATCTCATAAACTTTGGTTGCTCTGTAGTCCCCACAAAATCAAGAGCCCTAGCCTAGCATTTAGAACCTACTTTCCCCCTTCTCTAGCACACTGAACCTACAATTTCTTGAATTCCCTTCTTTTCTGAACACTTAAGTTGTCTTAAATATCCAGTGGAGGCAGGTTATGTTTAATCACTCAAAAGGCAACCTTGACAACAATAACAAACGCAGCTTACTATCCTGTTTCCCCGAAAATAAGACCTAGCCGGACCATCAGCTCTAATACGTTTTTTGGAGCAAAAATATAAAACCCGGTATTATCATATCATATCATATCATATCATATCATATCATATCATATATCATATCATATATTATTATACCCAGCCTTACAGTAAAATAAGACCGGGTCTTATATTAATTTTTGCTCCAAAAGACGCATTAGAGCTGATGGTCCGGCTAAGTCTTATTTTCGGGGAAACAGTAAGAACCTACTAATTTTCTAATTTTATAGATATATAAAAACATAGAAAGTGACTCAGAAAGCAGTTTTTCCAAAGTCATTGGCAATAAAAAGTAGAACCTGGATTGGGACCCAGGTATCTCTAATTTCACATGCCGTTCTTTTCTCCACATCTCTAAACTGTTGTATGTTTATTTGAGATAGTAATATCAAGTCCAGTATCATGAGAAAATAGAAAAAAATGTAATTAAGCCAGTTTGAGTGTTTTATTTTGCTCTTCATAATCTGGGTTTCATTTATACTTCTAGCCCCATCTTCCATGACCCCCTTCCAAAAATCTGATGCTATACTCTTAAATTATTATTGAACTATAAGTAATAATATTTTTTATCAGAAAGTTAGGGTTTTTTATTGTAATTTTTAACAGTTTACTGCATTCTGATATGTTTGAAGGAAAGGATGGAATCTTACCTGTAAAAATTATCTCTGATTTTTATAGTGGAAGTCATTGGAAAGTTAGGATTTACTTAAATTTGTTTTAAAATTCTTATAATACTTTATTTTAACTTAATAAATGAGAGTATTTATATAAAGGAAAATAGAGGGTTTTCAGTTGGGTAATGAGGTTTCCATTTTTTCTCTTGAAAATAACCAACAGAACAAAACGTTGAAATACTGTTTCCATCTTTAATGAAAGCTAGAGGTATCTCTAACTCTTGAGCTAAAAATTGGATGAGAAAGAAAGAATAAATGACTTAGTAGGAAGACTATGAAACCTTACTACATGGTACTGATGAAAAGCAACTTGTTTGAGCTGCAGAACAATGGAAAGACTCAGGAATTAAATGCGTTAATACCGTACCACAGAATATAGACAATATAGGGATGATCCAGGGGCCACAAACAGGGGGATTATTTGAAACTCTGAATAAGGGATAAGGATTTCTTGTTCCCACCTCACAGTAGATAGGAAATGTATTGTCAATTAAACCAGAGGCCTTCCAGACGCAGAGCAGGACCAGGATGAGGTGCTAAACTAAAGATGGGGATTCAGTGAAATTTGTGATACTGAACAGTAGCACGCCAGGCCTTTTCCCCTGCATGGCTTCAGACTTTTGGATTCTGTGCATTGATAGCTCAGGCAGGATTGAGGAATCCTTCTTGGGGAAGTTAAACCTCTCCAGAAAAATGACCCAAAAGGTCCTAATATTTTAAGACCTCAACAACAATGCCAGCTACTACCCTGAAGTTCGCCAATTGACAAGCCCAACTTGAACACACAGAGTTTATAATTAGCTTGTTCTTGTTAACCTGTTAAACATGACCAAACAGCCAAGGATTGTTAACCATCTTAGGGAAGTTACCAATGTAAAAGACACAACAGAAAAAAAGGGAAACTCAAAGGAAATAGACAATGTGGGGAACAAAAACACTCTGAGGATATGATAATTAACAATCTCAGACAAATGTTGTCTAATTAAAACAACAACAAAAGGGGCGGCTGGATGGCTCAGTTGGTTAGAGCGTGAGCTCTGAACAACAGGGTTGCTGGTTCGAGTCCAACATGGGCCAGTGAGCTGCGCCCTCTACAACTAGATTGAAGACAACAAGCTGCCGCTGAGCTGCCAGAGGGGCGGCCGGATGGCTCAGTTGGGTAGAGCACAAGCTCTCAACAACAAGGTTGCCAGTTCAATTCCCGCATGGGATGGTGGGCTGTGCCCCCAGCAACTAAAGATTGAAAATGGCAACTGGACTTGGAGTTGAGCTGCACCCTCCACAACTAGATTGAAGGACAACAACTTGGATCTGATGGGCCCTGGAGAAACAGACTGTTCCCCAATATTCCCCAATTAAAAAAAAAATTACTTTGAAAAAAAATGGAGAACTTCATTAGTATGTTAAGGAAACAAAATGTAGATTTCCCAGACCTAAACTAAACATATCAGTCACTAGATTGTTTCTATATTGAAAATAATCTAAAACTACAAAGTAAGCAGAAAGCTTTCTGAGCATCAAAATAATTTTCATAAAACAAGAACCTCGAAAACTATTGCTCTTAGGTTCTTTGCACATAATTTTAATAGTATTGACAGATTGGTTTCCAGGATTGTAGGTGACTGGCGGGGTAGAAATGAGGTAGGCAGGCTAATTGTTGCCAAGAGTAAGTGAGAGCTGATAGTAAGAGAAGAGACAGATAGCTATTAAATTCCAGCGCAGACATTGAGAAAGATGGTCCTATGCCATGTGGAGATAAAGATTCCAGAACAACTTTATAGTCCTTTTGAGTGGCTGCATGTGATAGCTTAGTTATGTTGACACTGATCCAGCCACTCTAATTGTAGTTGTTTAATACCACAGTTTTCAAAGTTAGCCATTTTGCTATTTATTAACAGTTTTTATGTAAACATCTCCTACTTGCATCCTTGAATCTGACCTTAGTTATATGCCTACCCAAAGGATAGAAATGAAGGATGAGGTGCAGAGTAAGTTAAGGTAAGATGAGGTGAGGATTTGGATCACTTCAGACATGTACTGTATAGAATGTATATATCTTCCATAGTTGCCCAACTCAAGAAGGGCTGTCAGTCAATTTAAACAAAATGTGTTTTGGTTCTCGTGAGAGTTCACTTTTAAGTGTTTGTTCCTTTGCTCTTCTCCCTTCAGTCCCACCTCCTCAGCACAAGTTGCATTGGTCAAACACATTTATTTCTGATTGATAAATAGATATGTCTGCTGTAATGGAATTTAGGTCTGTTTTTCATTTGAGAACCTAAAGGATCAACACCTGATTTGTAAGTCTGGTTAAGTTTATTGGGTATATATATATATTAGTCACAGAGTGAATGCGAATTCAATTTCTTTCTCTCTAATCCTATATATTTACTTTTTTTTTTTTTTAGAGGAAGTCCACAAATGAAGGGGACACCCCATTTTAAGGAAGAACAGTGTACTCCAGCGTTAAATTTAGAGATGAGGAAAGTACTTGATTTGCAAGCACCCATCATGAGGTACTTACTGTTATTTTGGTTAAATGCAACATTTTGTGATGACACTATGCAATGTAGTTGGTTAATCATATGACAAATAAAAAAGTTGATTTCATTTCATTGAGGATAATTTTTTTTAGTCCTAGAAATGTTTGATTAACCCTTAAAAAAATGTGAAATTTTACAGATGGTACATTATTATCTTAAATTATATAATAAAGCCCATAAATTGGGTATACCAACTGTAATTTTATTTTAGAAATTTGTATTTTTTTGGTAAGATCTAGAATTATTTGAATGATATGACATAGTCCATGCTACTTAAAAAAGGTAGGATACAAATCACACAATTTGGGAAAAAGAGAAAGTGCCTTTGTTTCTATAGCTTTTGTAAGTTTGGGGGAAGTATATATGTACACTTGGAAGAAAATTGAGCTGTTAGATCCAAAAGTGAATAAAAGTTTTGTGATATGAAGGCCAGGATACCAAAATACCAAAAATTATTTTTACATCCACTGGTAGAAAAAGTAAATGATTGTACCTATAATTTGGCTTTATTTCCTTAATTGCTTCGCATTTGACAGTTTAGTTTGGCTTTATTTCCTTAATTGCTTCGCATTTGACAGTTTAGTTGTCTCTGATGTGTGCGTCTTGTCAAAAGTGTCTTTTTAACTTAAAGTTTTTACTACAGTATTTATTTTTGTTTCTTTTATTATTTTTAAACAAAGAGATATTTTTAACTGAATCCAGAGTTAAAGTTGAACCCCCAAGATCTTTTTGCTGTTATTGAGCCCACTCATGTACAATCATGAAATTATAATGGTAATATTCCAACATTCTATGCATCAAAATGGCCAATAGTTCTTAACTCTGTTGCCCAGACTTGCTATAAGAAAATGATGAGAAAAATTAGTAAAAGAAGTATTCTCATTCAAAATTTATTTTAATTAGGAATCATTAAAACCTTCCTGTCAAAATGTCTGCAAGTAAACTCTTATGAAAGAAAACATTGATAAATTAGACTATGTAAAAGTTAAAAAAACAAACACCGTAAGTAAGCTCAAAAGACAACACAAACTATGAAAACAAGCAAATATACTTAACACGTTGCGTATGGCGGGGTTTAAATCCCTCGTGAAGATTCTTGTGATCCGTAAGCAACGTGTTAACAGTGAATTTTATAAAGGGCCAATTTCAGTATTACACAGAGTTCCTATAACAAGAAGATGCAATAGAACAAATGGACAAAGAATGTAAACAATTTGTTTTTATTTTCTGTTTTTCATTTGGTACACTACTTAATAGATTTCCTTTAGGACATACAATAAATGACTCTTATACATGTGAACAATTAGGTAACATGCTGTCTTAGGGAGGGCATAGGGAAATGAGAACTTTATACATTGGTGGTAGGAGTATAAATTGATACCATATATATGGAAATTGATTAAGCAATATCTATCAAAGTTACAAATGTTCATGGCCTTTGTCCAGCATGTCTGTCTACTTTTAAGATTTAATCCTGCAAATATAATAATACATGTTGGAAATGAAATGCTAGCAGGGTTTTTCACTGTACATTGTTTACAGTAGTAAAAGATTGAAAACCACCTAAATGTCCATCAGTAGGAAGCCATTAAATAAATTTTCTTACTTCTATACAATGGGAATAATATATCTTGGTATAAACACTGAGGATACTCCTTACTGAAGAAAACTTCCCAAAAAAGGTTGTTGGGTGAAAAAAAGCAAGATGTACTCTACATAATAATGTTACTATTTGTTTTTTAAAGGGAGCTGGTAGTGGTAGACTGTGTATTGTTCTCAAAGAATACGTAAGAAACTGGGCGTGAGAACTGAGTGGCTAAAGGACAGGCTTGGGAAAAAGACTGTATTTTTACTATGTACTCTTACTAAATATTGAACTATATGGATTAATGTGTGAATATGTTGAATTGTATGAATGTAATACTTACGTTTTTAAAATTTTTCTGACTCACAATTCTAACTAATAAAGGGCTTCTTTCACTATTATTATTTTTTTGTTAGAATACACTACAGATACTGGTACATATTAAATAAAATTGTATGCAAGTGGCTGGCTATTTTCTTGTTTAATCTATCTTTTTACATATTTTGTGTTTTTTTAAATCTATCTTTTTATATAGTTTTCCTCATAGAAAAAGAATGCTTTTTGTTGTTTGCTTAAATGTGATCAGGGCTACAAAGGATTGAGTTCAGGTTACTCATCACCTTGATCAGAAAGTTATTCTTTACTTCAGATTTTATTTCAGCTTAGAGATTCTGTTCAAGAATGTAACTTGTTGCATCAGGAATTTTGAATGTTGGGTACCAAGCTAGGGGGAACTGTACAAGCATGGCTTTCTATCTCCACGTGGTGGTAAAAGCTGTGGTTCATGGAGATAGGATAGAAAATGAGCCTTTAAACAAAGAATTCTTGCCATCTTGTTTAACTTGTCAGGTGCTATTTTTAATCTACAAATGTATGTGATGAGAAATCTCTAAGCTTTGTCCCAAAACTTCCGTGAAATAATTGCTATTATTAGCACCTGTAACACATAGTTGCTGGATATTGGAGATTTCCTATATGATTTTGAATTGAATGAGAAGATATGAAACTTGGACTTTTTAGCCAACTATTTTCCCTCCCACTACCAAAAATACAAGTTATGGGACAAGAGGGATAATGGCTATGTTGTTGTTTAGAGGCATAAGATGGCAAGAGTACTGCCATCTTTTACTTTTGATTGAAAAAAGAATAGGATTAATGTTAAACATCCAACCTTTGTTATAATTGAGGATAGAAAATGTTTAGAAGGTAAACGGTACTAATATAACTTAAAACTCTTAATCTATTTCTAACTACTACTACATAATAAATACCACAATTTATTCTATATCTTGCTCTATCCCAGTCACTTAGGAAAGTCCTATATTGTATGTTGTATTTAACATTAGTTAGAACTAGTATTAAATATATTTACATATTTGAGAATTTGTAATTATGAATTACATTTTTAAAAAATGCAATTTTTAAAGCTATCTGGGATACTAAATAGCTGTTATAAAGTCCATGAAGTCAGTGATTGGAGAGGCTTAGAGTGTGTTGATGTGGTTTTGTATGTACTTTCTTAGTATGCTCTCTTAAAAGGTAATTGATCATAAGTCGCTTCCTTCCCTACAGTTTGCAGTCTGTGCTAGAAGATCTGCTGGTTGCTACTTCTGATGGACTTCTTCATCTTATTCACTGGGAAGGAATGACAAATGGAAGGAAAGCTATTAATCTTTGCACAGTACCCTTTTCAGTAGATCTGCAGTCATCTAGAGGTAGTTACACGTTCTGCATGGGTTAGAGCCAGACGTTTAACATTTGATACAATCTAGTTAGATATTTTCTATGGATGAACATTGACTTTCTACTTTGGAATTAATTATGCAAGGGAGGATGTGTGTGTGTGTGTGTGTGTGTGTGTGTAGGAAGGAGTAGTTTAATTGTTTAATGTTTTTAGGTCATTATTTTTGCCCTTTTGACTGTCATTACAGGGTTTGTAAGCAAAAATGTGAGGGAATTATTTACTATATTTATTTACATATTTCATGTACTTATTTTTTCATCAGTAGGTTCATTCCTGGGCTTTGCAGATGTGCATATCAGAGACATGGAATACTGTGCCACACTTGATGGGTTTGCTGTTGTGTTTAATGATGGTAAAGTTGGATTTATTACACCAGTATCCAGTAGATTTACTGCAGAGGTATGATTGTAAATAAGTCATTTGGATGTTTATTTTCTTTAATTTGCATTTATTAATTTTAGTCTTTGTTATTAAATCTGTCCCCCATTTTTTATTTATGATTTTAGGGGTTGCTAATTAATTTTTAAAATCAAAACTATACATATAAATAGTATAAGTAGACTGATAATTCTGTTAGACATATTGAAGGAAAGTGATAGTTCCTGCCCTCCTCCCTGCTCTCTTCACACCCAATTTCCATTTTTGTAGGCAACTACTTTTTATTCCTTTACTGGTTATTTTGCTACTTATCTTCAGTACTGTGAATGTTTCCTTTTTAGTTTTTAGGCTGTGTTTAGATACTTCCTTCTGTGGAAAATGACCATTTATTTTCTTCTTCCCTGTACCCACCGCATACTTCCCCATGTAGCTGTTGTGATTTTGAGTAGATTACTATTCATTGTTTATATTCTTATTGTTTCGTCAACCCTGTTAGTAGCTGCCTCATATAATGTGATTAGTTTTCCTTTCCTGCAGATTTTCTCTCCCACTGGGAATTAATAATTTTGTTCTTTATATTTGCTTAGTTCTATGTACTTACCACTAACTCAACCTCAGACTGTCTGCTAGTTGTGTAAATATCCTCTCAGTTCTTTCAAACTCATATGTGTTCTATCCATTTCACCTTCTTGAAGAAATTTCTCTTGGAGTCTTCTGGCCGGCGCCAAACTGAACTGCTTGTTCATAATACATACCTTTAACACAATTGTATTTTGGGGCTCTCTATTATCTTTCTGAGGATTTCCTTTACTCCCTTTATTTGTATGCGATCATTTAACAGTTAATGGTTAACTCTTATATAATTAGCTAATATATGAATTTGGTTTCTGTGACAGGGAACCAAAGTAAAAATTTGGATTCATTGATAGCTCTGTGGGTTGTGATGGGTTTGGTTGACTGTGATCTTCACCATAGGGTGATCTAACTGGATTATTTCCTTTCCTCCCTTCTTTGTTTCCAAAGTTAATTGGAGGAGAGTCCTGCAATCCTGTCCAGAGAACATCTATCTGGCTGGCTCAATATTCTGGGATTTGAGTTATGGAAGAGTAAGATTAGAGGGTTCAAATTCAGGAAGTAAGCCTTTATTTATTCCTGTTTTCAGTATAGTCCAGACAGTACTGGGGTTTTTTGTTTTGTTTTGTTTTCTTCCAAAGAAAAAGTTCCAGTTTTCAGTTAGAGTGGAGATGGGTTGGTTCTTAGCAGCTCAGACTGGGAAGGTACTACCTAGATAAGGCTTTGAACCAGTCCTCCTTTTAGTTCAGCCTTTCAAAGACATCTAAATTCCCAAGCCTTTTTGTGTGCCCTGTAATGTAAATTTAGCTATTTCTCAACATTCTTCACTTCCAGGAAGGGACTTTACTCATTCATACACTTCCCAGCTTCCAAAATTTTCTGATACTACCTCATCTCCCATTGTTTGCCTTTGCTAGTTTACGCTTTTTGAAAAAAATCTTTTCTGTTATAAAAGTTGGGGTTTTACGAGTCAGAGAAGCTACATAGGCATGCTGGCATGTTCATTCTGCTTTTTTTAACTGCAAAGGTTTTAAGTTTTTAAGGGCATATTTTTTCTACATGGTATCAGCTTTAATGTTCCCAATAACTATTTTCCATTACCAACTTTATTCAGATAGTAAGGTACTAAATAATACATTTGTGATAACACCTCAATATATAAATAAGAATAAAAATAGTCTTTTGAAGAGCCCAAGTTTTTTACATATGTATGTTTGAGATTTAAGTGTTTTTACTGAAAATAAAAATATTAGAGCTGAAAAGTGATTGACTCTTTTTTGAGTATCAGTTTTTATTAGTATTTTGTTAAAGAACATTTTCCAGTAAATTGAGGGTTAAAAAAATAATGAAAAGTAGATGGACATTATTAAATGTTACAAATAGAAAAATAAAGTTACAAGAAAACAATACATATGTATTACTCGTAGTTGGGAAACACTAATGGCATCTTAATATTAGGCATTATTTAAGTGCTTTATAAAAATTTTGTTTGGCATTGTTTATTTAACAGATGAATGAAAATATGTCACAATATACCACTTTTCTGCTCGGAACCCTTCAGGTAGGACTAGATAATTAGGACAAAACCTGCTAAGGACAACAAGAAAAGCTGGAAAGAAAATAATTTTTTTTAATGTGCTTAAAGTTTTTAGAGAGCTAACAAGTCAGTAAAGAATTACCAAGCTAGAGGAGGTCCAGAAGCCCAGTGAGCTAAGCCCAGCGTTTGAGCATGGAGAAACAAGGCTGTGTGCAACAACATGGATGGGTCTCACACATATTGAGTGAAAGCAGCTAGACCCAAAAGGATACGTGTATGATTCTTTTTTAAAAACAAAAATAAAACCATAGGCAGTTCTAGATTAGAGTTTGTATGGATGCATGTTTAAGTGGTACTGGTTCAAAGGAAAAGAAGGAAGTGATTGCCATGTAAGTCTGTATTTTGGTTATTGTAATGTATTATAATTCATAATAGAAAAGGTTGGAGAAAAATACAGGTACTCCAGTGACTTTCAATATGTTAATTGGGAAAAAGCTGAAGTTCTTATAGTAGCTTTCAAAGCCATATAAATCTGGCCTCCTATTATATCTGTTACCTCATCTGCTACTTCTCCTTCCCCCATTGCGCTCCACTCCACACTCCACTCATTTGCACACGCCTCTTTTATCTCTTTGAATGGGTCAGAAACGCTGTGAGAGGACCTTTGCACTTGCTATGTCTCCTTTAGTACTTTCCTTAGAACATACCTTCATAGGGAAATCTGTGTAATATTACTTCCTTCCGCTATAACCCCTCTTCTCCATAATTGCTTTATTATTTTTTTCTATAGCATTTGCCAACCTCCAATATACTGGGTAATTTTTTTTTGACTTATCAGCTTCCTAACAAATCTAAAGCAGAGATATAGGTAGCCATTTGGGTATGTCGTATCCTTAGCACTTAGAACAGTGCCTCGTGAATATTGGGGGCCTGAATAGTGTTTGTTATAGGAATGAATTTCAGTTAAGCAGTGGTCCAAAGAAATAATGCTCAATGCTATCTTCACTATTTTTGGTTATCTAAAGTAATGTCTAGTCTTATTATTAAAATTGAAAAATAAATAGAATTCCTACAAAAAAGGAAGCAAATATTTCATGTTTGAGATAGTAGATTATATAGCTCATTTGGTAATTAAATAAAAGCTAAAGTATTATAGTTCAAACAGAGTTGTAATTACATTGGATCTTTTAATGTTTACTATTGGGATCATCTAAAAATAAAGTGCTATGTTGTAGTGTGCTATTTTTATGTTCACTAAACTGTCATGATGACCTTTGCCTTAGTATTTATAATCTAAGATGTCCTTGATTTGACAAAAACAGACAGTGGAGTTGAGTGTATTCTGTATATTGAGAATTAAGTATTATATAAGCTTAATAATAGTGTCATTCACTTACTGAATGCTTAACTTGTTGAATGCTAGGCATTGTTTTAAGTGGTTTACATGTATGTACATTCTTATTTAATCTTCAAAACTCTCTAAGAGGTAGGTGATCTATAGCTAAGAAACTGAAGCTTAGAAAGGTGAAGTAATCATTTCATCAAGACCTGAGATGATGTTATGTCAGGCTGCCAGATACCATCCTTAACCATTATACTATAAAGCAAAGAAATAATAGAGAATAGTAAGCACTTGACAAATCATTAATGCTTCTGAAGGATATACCAACTAAAATTTGCTGTTTTCCACTGATTGTGAAGTTGAACACTATGTGCTAGGTGACTACGGGAATAATACTGAGCAAGTTAGATGCATGCACTTTGTGCTATCAGGAGGTTTACATCCTAACAGGAAATTCATCTTCATTTAATTTGAATTTGGAGATCGAATATCCATTATTTAGTGTTATATAAATAAGTACTTGACTGAGCTCATTTGGGAAATATTTATTGAACCAATTAATGAAATTGATGTTTTAAAGGTGAAAATTCGGATAAAAGTCCTGATGGAATATTTTTCCCTCCAAATGAAAACAAATAAAGCCTGTGAAATTGTGTATTTATTAAAGAATTATATTGATTACATTATATTTTTATTATATTTTGGAGAAAGCTTTTTAAATCTTAACTGTTTTTGTTATAGCAGCTTCATGGAGTTTGGCCACAAGATGTTGTTGATGGAACGTGTGTAGCAGTAAATAACAAATACCGACTAATGGCATTTGGTTGTGCAAGGTAATTGATACAGACTTTTGTATTTTAATAGTTATTGCCAAAAATGGTTTTTTAAACATTAGGTATTCTTAATACACTTGTAAACTTTGTCATGCTTATCATAATTTATGAATCGGCTTTAATATAAAATCTAAAAATATTAGATTGAAGCAAATCTAAAGGGCAAATTTTGGAGATTGAATATTTTAATTTGTAAAAGTGAGCTTTTCTTCAGTGGTAGGAAGTTGAGTTACAAGTTTAAAAAATTAAATTAGTTAAAATTTAGGTTATTGTTTAACAGAGGATCAGAAAGCTATTTTCTTTTTCTTTTTTTAAGTAATCCTTTTTAAAACATCAGTGTTGACATTGATTTGAATTAGTGGATGTGCCTTAGGTAACCCACAAATTTAAAGCTCATACATAAAATCAGTTTCTTGCTTTAATTCAAATAATTCAGGTTTTAGAACTAATTTAAAATTGAATACAAATTATTCATTCAACAAATACCTTTGTGTCTGCCATGTGCCAGGCACAGTTATAAGTACTTGGGATACATTAGGAAACAGGAAAGATACCTGACTGTCAATCTTATATTTAGCTCAAGTAAAAAGATTATATCAGGTATTTACAGTAGTAGTGCCTGAACAGTGTTTATAGTGCTTTTTAGTCTCCACAACTCTTAAATATAAAATTCCATTTTACCCTCAAAATGAGACTTAGTGGTTCTACAGAACATACATCTAGTATAATCTCCAGCTACAAGTTAAGTGACAGTATTTTTTAGCATAAGTAATACATGTTAAAAATCACCACCTTCATTACACTCTCTATAATCTCTTTGTAAAATGGGGAATCTTTATTCTCATCACACTGCTTCTCACTGAGGAGGTAAATGTAGAAATATAAATAAATTTAACTTAGTGCAAGAAAAGAAAAAGCGTGTGTTTTTAAAATATTCATAGATTTGATTTGGTCACATTTTGTTTAGAATATTTAAATCTATGTTCATGAATACATTTTACCTGTAATTTTTCTTACTCTCCTCATTTCTAACTCTTTCTATCACATAAAGCAAGTTAAGGAAGGATTCGTTCCTTTCTCTCTTCATCTTTGAGTGGGTGGTCAAATTTGTTATTGAAGCCATCTGAAGGTAGAATTTTCTTTGTGGGAGTTTTTTGTAGTACTGATTTGATTTAGTTTTAAAAATAGTTTGGTGATTGTAGCTGTGGGACATAACGGACGAATGGCTTCTAGCCCTGATCTGCCGGTACTTACCCGGATTAATTGCCTTGAACACTGGGCTGTAGCTGGTGTCCTCAGAGTTCTATAAGAAGCCACCTTTCCTTTAGGATGCCAATTGGCAGGGGATCGGTCTTACATTCTAACTCTTAAACTTTATATAATATTTAAAGATTTGTTTAGATTCTGGTTAACATTTTTGTCATACATGATGTTGTGTACTTCCTGTGGCATTATGTAGCAATTGCGTCATTGTCTCAGTACTGATGATGCTAAATTGGATCACTTATGGTGCTAATAGCCATATAGACATATAATTTTTGCTTTGAGTTAGTAAGTAGTGTCTTTTAATGAATTTTTTTTTCTCTAACAATGGGCTGATAAGAAATGGAAAGAAAAATAATTTAAAGAATATAGGCAGCATAGAATACTTTAAGGTTGTCAGTCTTTGTAATTATTGACTTAGCACCTACTTCTCATATTAAAAATATTTGGACTCCTCAATGACTTACTCAAGTTCAGCAACCCAGAGTTAGCACTTGACAGTTTGTCAGATGCAAAGCAAAAACCTGCTAGCCACTTAGTACTGTCTCTCAGGAAGATTTTTAGTTGAGCAGGTAGTCTGGAAAGATACCTGTTCTAAGGCATTTGGGCTCTGACTAAGACAGAATAACAGATAAGATTATCTCTCCCACATAAAAACAAACAAACAAAAGCAAGAAAATGGACAAAAATGTGAAACAGGTGGTTTGAATTCAAGACAGGACATCAGGCAACAAAGGACAGTGATCTCTAAAAGATGAGAAATGAAATAAGAAAACTCTACGAATGCCCCAGCTTTAATTACTTTGAGAGCGTGTACAGGGCACAGCATGAGATTGGGGAGACAGAGCCTGGCAGGTTCCCTGAGTTGAGTACGTGGAAATGAGAGTCTGGGAAGACCAAAGCAGCTAGGGCTCACAGGGAAGACACCAAAGAGAGAATGGCACAAAGAGAACTCCAGAGATCTCTAGAGGGTCTCTTTTGAGTCTTAAACTGAAACGTAGAAGTTGTAAAGAAGACCCAGATCAAACACTGCAGAAGAAAAGGTTAATCTTGAAATCACTGATCTGCAATTTGTATACATTTGCTCTTTGCTCTTTGTTGCATTTTTACCACAAATATATTTAACTATGTTTTGAATGTTTTTTACTGTATAGAGACAGAATTATACTACATCTCATGTGATATATATATATATATATATATATATATATATATATATATATATTCATTGTAATGCATGTAACGAAAGTTCATTCATTTTCAGTGCTGTATATTACTATATGAATATACCATAGTTTATTTTTCCTTTCCCTTATTGCTGAACATTCAGATTGTTTTCATTTTTTTTGCACTTACAATACTATAATGAACATTATATATGATAAGGATATTTGTAAGCTATATCTAGAGGTGAAATTGCTGGATTACATAATACACATTTGGTCAAATTTATGAGATGACTGCAAATTATTTATGAAATGGTTTTGTTCTAGTTTACATTCCTACCTTCTTATATATATTTTGTTGTTGTTGTTTTACTTAAAGTTTGTTTGTTCTTCACAGTGGTTCTGTACAGGTTTATACAATAGATAACACCACTGGAGCTATGCTGCTGTCTCATAAACTAGAGCTAACAGCAAAACAATATCCTGGTGAGTCCACTTTTTTTTTTCTTATTATTTTAATATTTTTCATGTATAGGTATGTGTAGTGAATGCTGATTTTTAAATGATGAAGGCTATAGATCAGATGTTAAAACATGTATTATTACATAACAATATTCTGTGTGACCCAAGGATTTCTCTGTAGCTAGAGGGGCTCCTGGGATACTTCTTTTATCCTTTCCTTTAGTCCTATCTATCCACACTTACTTTTAGCCCCTATATTCCTTTGCTCTGGTCTCTTACCTGATTTCATTGCTTTGTTATTTTATATCTTCCAATTCAACTTATTCATTCAACAAGTACTTGTTGAATGCCTGCTATACAGCAGACACTGTTCTAAGTGCTGGATACACAACAGTAAACAAAATAAAAGTATCTTTCTGAACCCCTTGGTGACTCTTTAGTGAATCCTGTCCATAGGATTAAGTGTCACTGGAAATGCTTTTGATTGAAACTAACAGAAAACCCAACTTACTGTGGCTTAAACAAATAGGATTTATTTTTCTCAAATAGCAAGAAATCCAGAGGTAAGGTGCTGCTGGCATTCATTTGGCCTTTTCTTCACAAAGTCACAAGATAGCTCCTGAGCTCCAAGCATTACTTCTGCATTTGAGTCAAGAAGAAAGGAGGAAATAGGGTGTGTTTTTTTAGTTTTTTGATTAAGAAAGCAAAATCTTTCTTAGAAGCATCCCCGCCTCTTTACCTGCTTTAACTATCTTCCACTCACATCTAATTGGCCACAGTTTTGTCACACAGCTGCCTTAGAAACAAGCCTTTATGACAGAAGTGGGTGAGGGAGAATAAGGATGGGAATAGATATTGGATTACCCAACCAGCAGTGTCTACCACATATGTGGCATGTAAGGTCTTTTTGCCAAATCTCTCTGGCATTATTTCTTGGTTCACTCTCTCTGGCCTTAGTCTATGTCTCTGTAATTTTACCACAGTACTCCAATGTAGAAAGAAATACAAATATGAAAAGTTCTGTTTATTAAGTAGCTAGGTCTAAACAACTTAATAGGTATCTATATCCTAGCAACCTAGTAGCATTTTCAAAAAATAATACACACAAATGGAAAGAAAACATTTTAATTTTATTCAACACTATTTTTTACTAACAGGATACTGTACAGTTTCTCAAACCTTGGAATCAGATTGGGTCCAATCACCCACATTTCCTGTTCCACATTGATTTTCAGACAACACTTAACTTTTTCCACAGTAACTTCTAAAAGCCCATCTTTATAACCCATCTACATATGTAACAACATCAAAATAAATGTAGCACAACCTAATGTTGCAACAGTGAATTACCTGGGGCCAATAGTTTACACTGTGTTCCACAGCTACTATATATCACTGTATTTCTTTTGAAATTTATCTCAGGGACACCCGTGTGAGTTTTCTGTAGTGCTGTGGGATATCTTTGCACACAGGCTGGGAACTGCAGTCTTACACTTTACTTAACTGCCAAACTATCTGCAGATCCTTGAGAGTCAGCCTTTGTCTCTTCTGTGCTCTACCTGAAATGTCCCGTATTTCTACCTGGGGAGCGTATTCATCTTTCAAGCTACAGTTCAAATGAAATCATTTTTTGTTTGTTTGTTTGTTTGTTTGTTTGTTTTATGAACTAGATAGAATACCATTCCCTCCTGTGACGCATTGCTCCTTAAGTTTTCATCATTCTTATTGTAGAGCCTTTAAAGTTTCTGCACATAGTATTTTTCTCTAAGGACAATTTTTGCTGCAACCTATATGAACAGAGTAATGTGTGTTTTGATTATGGTTTCTGGCCCTTTTATTTGCTTATTCTTTTATCCATACTTAATGTTGCACTGTCCAGTATAGTAGCTGCCAGCCACATGTGGTTATTTTAATTAAACTAATTGAAATTAAAGAAAATTAAAACTTTATTTCCTCAGTTGCATAGTCACATCTAAATGTTCAACAGCCACATGTAGCCAGTGGCTATTGGACCAAGCCAATGCAGAACATTTACATCTTTGCAGGAAGTTCTATTGATTGCTTCTGTTACACAGCACTGTATTGAGTTTTTCAGATTGTTCTCTTTACTCAGGCTCTTGGAATGCCAGTTTTCCCTTGGGTTATCTACTGCCTCTCACTGGGGTCTTTGCTGTGGGAGAATTCTGCCTCCTTGAGTCATATAACTTTAGGCTGTAAACCCGCTTGGAGACTTGTACTGTCTTCCTATGTCTCATACAGAGAACAAGCTTCCTTGTTTTTTGGTTTTTGTTTTCTGGCTCCATTAACATTTGTACAGGTTGCAATGCTTCAGGAGTCCTTACATGATGCAGCTTCCATTCTGATTTCCAGACTTGTGCCGGCCTGAGACCCCTTTTTTGTTTTTGTGTTTGGGATGTGAAACCCCAACTCCCTAGTCATTGCTAGGTCTCATCCCAATCTTCTATTCCTGTATTTCCAACCTTTTCCCCCACCTTCCACCCCCTTTCTAGGCTGCCTTAGCTCAAGCACTAATCAGTCTTGCTTTCAGTTTTTTTCTTTTGGCTCCTGGAGATCTTCCTTTCATCTTGGAAGTTCAGCTCTGTAACAGAAAGTCTTACTCTGAAATTTAGGATTACTCTAAAATTTTTTCTCCTACAGATTATCGTAATCTATGTTCATTTTAGGTTATCATCTAGATAAATTTCCCATAATCCTGCTACCTGAAGACTAGGTTACCGCCATTAGCATTTTACTGTATATCTTTACAACTGTATTTTAATACATGTACAATGCTTGGAAAATAGATAAGCATATTATGTACATATGCATGTATATTTTTTTATGCGGAATAACAGAATACTTTTTTTAACCTGTCTTTTTCAGTGAACATTAACATCTTTTCGTGACAGTAAATATACATCTAAACCTTTTTTTTTCCTGCATATGAAATTACTTTCATTTTGTAAACTTTGGTTTGATTTTATGTTTCCTCCTGGTTTTGTTTTAAATTTCTACTGGACAAGTGTAAAGTATACAGATAAGATATGTTTCTTATGTATGTTCCCATTTATTTTTCACCTACATAAATAACAGTTATTCATATACATGAATTATGTTGGAAATTGCTGAGGTGAGGATTCAAACCTAGGCAGAGGAGAAAAGTTCTTACCCTGTTAATCAAGCCTATCTTCTGTAGGCTAAAATCTGTATACCTCCTCTTTGTTGCAAAATGTACTTACAGCAAAAATTTAATATTACGCCTGGAAAGAATTTTAAAGAAAGTGATACTATAGATCTTTTTTTAATTGCTGATGGAAAAGCTGGCATGTTTCGTTTAACTCTATAGTAAAGAAACTTGGATTTTACTACACAATGAAATTTTCTCCTTTAGTAATTAGTATATGTGGGGTTGAAAGAATAATTATTAGAAGACGATACGAGCACCTGGAGTACTCAATCTGGAGTTTGCTCACTTAATCGTAATATAAGATTAAACTTCAGTTTATTTTAACTTAAATCCCTCTGGTATTGCCAGTAAAGCATGAAGATAGTGGTAAAATATCATTTTACATTTTTAAAAACTTCATACTTTGTAAAGGACTTTAACATTCAATATTGAATCACTCGAGTGAGGTGTTATCCCCCATTTTACATAAACTGATTTGCCCAAAGCTAAAAACTTTTAAGACTACACAGTTGTAGTTATTCAAGCTGGCCAAAAACAGCTTTCACTTCTTATAAATCACTTGGCCACTGAGTTTGTTTTGCTTAGATCAGGTCATGGCTAATGTCCTTACTGTTTTTAAATAACCCCAACTGAGTAGGATTTCTCTCATTATTTAAAGTAGATGTGCCTTTCTGCTTATTTCAACTTGAAAATATACACTGTGAAAAAAAGTATTTCTGAAGCAATCGTTTATTTTTAACTCTTCTCACAATTTCTTAACAGACATTTGGAACAAAACAGGAGCTGTTAAATTGGTCAGATGGTCTCCTGACAATAGTGTTGTAATAGTGACCTGGGAATATGGAGGTCTTTCTTTATGGAGTGTATTTGGAGCCCAGCTGATTTGTACACTTGGAGGAGATTTTGCGTGAGTCAATAAAGACAAATTTTAGATAAAATAACTCCATTATCTCTCAGACAATATACATACACGCAAACTTTGTGTCATATACCATGTTTCCCCGAAAATAAGACCTAACCAGGCAATCATCTCTAATGCATCTTTTGGAGCAAAAATTAATATAAGGACCCGGTCTTTTTTATTATAATATAAGACCGGGTCTTATATAGTGTAATATAAGACCCGTTCTTATATTAATTTTTGCTCCAAAAGACACATTAGAGCTGATTGTCCAGCTAGGTCTTATTTTGGGGGAAACGCAGTAGCTACCCTTTGCCTTATTTGACTCTTATCCCAAAGCAATTTGTGAGGTTCAGAATTAATTTGTTCAGGATGTATTGATTCTCCCAGCATCCATCCTCTTAAAAACTTACTATTCATTTAATAAAAATGCGTTTATTTATTGAATCCCTGTTGTATATATGATAGCATGTTAGATTCAAGGCTAAATAAGATATGGTTCTATCTTCAAATAGCTTATTATCTAATAAGAGTGGTAAACCATGTATATGAGTAACTAGTAGGAAATGAAAAATTACATTATCTTGTTGGGTTAACGTAGGTTAACCTACTGGGTTGGTAGGAATGGGTCTATATTCTGCCCACCTCATATACTACTCTGAACCTCAGTCCTGACAAAATGAACACATGTTCCCAAACCGCATGACCCTTTCACAGTTGCTTAGGACCTGGAAGACTATGTCTCAGTGATACACTTAGGCATATTAACCAGCAGTCTTATTTTTCATGCATTATGTATTTCTGTTTTGAAGGAACAAAATCAATTTGATGTTTAAAAAATTAAAGCTAAATATTATTTGTAATTAGAAGACTCCTTAAGTTTCTATTCTGTTTTAGTTACAGGTCAGATGGTACCAAAAAAGATCCCCTTAAGATCAACTCTATGGTAAGTACTTTCTATAAAATATTGTTATAGTGTGGAAAACTTGGAATTTTTTTCTTTGTTTTCCTCACGTTGGTCTGACAAAATTGCAAAACTATTTTAGTCTCAGCAGAATCTTCTTATACAGTTCTTGTTTTAAGAGTTTTTTTAAAAACCAGGAGGCTGTTAATTTTTCATTATTTGATTTTGGTTTTGCAAGCCCCTGTCCAGCAAGCCCCTGTCATCTTTGTGAACATAGTGCCATGGTAAAGCATACCTCCATTTCTTGTGTGACTCACCAGCACCCACTTCTTTTGACGTCCTTTCTTTTCACATAAAGTGAAATAAATGCTCATTGGCTTTTTCCTGGAGGGCATGCACTTGTGCATTGCTCGAGCATATTTTTAAAACTTTCCATTAAAAAAAAAAAAAAAAAAAAAAAAAAACTTTCCATAGATGTGTATCAAGAGAATTATAGTCAATGTCATAACAGTATTTTTATTACCTATTTTCATGAGTTTCTGTAGGAAACAGGTGTAACCCCTGTCTTTACATAAAAACATTTTCTTACTATACCCTCTATGTACCTTCTTTGTGAAATTAATGATTATGAATGTTCTGCAGAGGAGTGAATTTTCTGATCTCCAGTCTTGAAGAATTAAAACCACCGTGGTTACCTTGAATAGTGGTTCCCAGCCTTCTACCACCAGTGACCCTATTTATTGTCTCTCCCACCTCCATATTTTAAAATAAGTTTCAAACAAATACCATTTCTGTAACTGCTGATCAGGGCTTCTGAATGGCATGCAACAACCAGTGTTACCAGCCTCACCAAGTTGATGTTTCAGTCACAGACTAAAAATCGAAGCAGTCAGTCACAAACCAAAACTCCATCTGTTTTGATTGCTTCTTTGTCAAGCTGCAGCTTGACATAGGTCTTCCTCTGTAAGGAATTTCTTTGTATTTGAGAGTCAGTTAAATTAATGGAGAAGTTCCAAAGAGCAGTAAGCATGTCTTAGGATTTGAAGTTAAGATTGATATATAGTGTTTTCATGTTCTAGGTAGACAGCCAGTGATGGTGTTTTCCACTGGAGATAGCAAAGATGTCATAGGTGTAGGTGTGATTTTTGTCTGCATTTTCAGTTTCTCTAACCTTCAGAAGTTATTAATGAGTGCTGTTGATGGTTATTTCAGAATTTGAATATTTGAAGCTAGAAAAGGATAATAAACTTTTTATTGCTTTCATTTCCTTCCCCCTTCTTCTCTTTCCCCCTCCTTCTCTCTCCAAGAGCTGGGGTGCAGAAGGCTATCACCTATGGGTAATCAGCGGATTTGGTTCTCAAAATGCTGAAATTGAGTCTGACCCCACGAGTATAGTTAAACAGCCTGGCATTCTGCTATTTCAGTTTATCAAGAGTGTACTCACCGTAAACCCTTGTATGGTAAGTTTATTTAATTAAAATGGTTTGGGGTTTTGTTTAGTGGCCTTCTTATTAGAGTATCAGACTCTTCCTTATGACACAGATGTGTTGAGTATATTCCTAAAATTGGCATATTTTCTTCTTTTTTACATTTTCTGTGATTCTTGTGTTTCTTTTTAATTTCTGTTAAATTTACACCAAAATTTTATTTCTGAGCAGGTTTTGGTGTTTTGTTTTGTTTTTAATAGGATCACAAGCAACTTGAGGGAAAGCAGTGTTTACAGATTTACTTGAATAATTTGAATACAATTTAGTCTTTATCTGAGTAGCATTTCCCAAAGTGTGTTCCACCAAACACTACTTATGAGAAATGTCAATAGCAGTTGCCCAGGATAAGAAAAAGTTCTCTTGTCATGTAAGTATGACATAGAGGAGTTAAACAAAGCTGTAGAGATTTCTTTATCATAGGACTCCAGGGTCTTTAATATGTGCATTATGAAAATCCAGGAGTTGTGGTATAAAAAGCAGTGTATCTCAAGCTTCTTTAATAATGAATGTTTAAGGAACACCTTGAAGATCGTCTGTCTAGAAACCTGCTTTGGAAAACACTGCCCCACATTATAATGTAAATTCCTCATGTTTTATCAATCTGAAATAACATATTAATATTATATATTGTTAATATATAATAATAGTATATGTCACATGTTAAGGATGCATGTCTTAAAATCTGCCACCAATGGGTTTTTAAATATTTGGTACAATTAAAATTTATAGTACATTGAGAAAGAATGTGGAAATAGCCTAGATCTCTGGTCTCATTACTGTAGCTGAAGAATAAGGATCCCCAGAAAAACAAGAATAGAGTGTTTCTTCCTTCCCTCCCCCATTCCAAATAATTTAAAAGCACCCCTGTGTTTTATGTCAAGACAACATTTGTACTACAATGGAAAGGTGAGGGCCTGGGGTGCTGAGCTGTCTGATTTGAGCAGTCAGTGAAGAATCTGCCCAGGTTTGAGAACACTTGGCCTTCTAGTTGAAAACCAGCATAATCACTAAGAGTAATAACTGTCGTATTTGTCCAAATATCCTCAGAACCTGGCACAGTCCTGGGCCCTAACCACGCATTACCAAGTGATGATTGAATTGTTCTGAACCAGACAATTGTCCCTGTAGTTTAAAAGATCCTCCAGCATCTAGTTATCTTCATCCTAATTCACCCCCTTGTTCTTGCCATGTGGGTACATGAGTGAGCATACATCCCAAACTGTTTGACAAGACATGTTTTCTTGCCGCCACTCATGAGGTATTTTATGTGAAACTAATTTGTAAACTATAGATAGCGAGTAGTTAGGTTCAGTTTTCAGATGGAAAATCTCTCACAGCTTGGCGATTTTGGAGTAGTGATAAAAGATACTGCTGTAGCAGTTATAAAGCTGGGCATGTTGTGGAATCTATATGATAAAGTGATTTAAAGATTTTATTTACACTGTGAAGTAATCATTAAAATATTGCCCATTCCCTCTATAACAATGCATGAGATCATTTTGTAGTCTTGTCCTCTGTGAGGAAAATTAGCCTTGAGATATATGGTACATTTCCTATAATAAAACTAAATTGATCTGTTACTTACCGTCCTCCCTAATATTGAGTTGTTCTTATTTGTTCTCCTTCTTTGCCCCTCTGCTTCCTTTTGCCCTCATCTAGAGTAACCAAGAGCAAGTGTTGCTTCAGGGGGAGGATCGGTTGTACCTGAACTGTGGAGAGGCCTCACAGACTCAGAATCCCAGGAGTTCGTTAGCTCACGCTAAGCACAAGCCCCGTCGGGAAAAGAGCTCGTTCGCAGACGGCGGTTTAGAGTCTCAGGGTTTAAGCACTTTACTTGGACATCGGCACTGGCACGTGGTACAAGTAAGTCTTCAGTAACTATTGACTACTGAGTAAGTCCTTGGTAAGATAGCACCTGGAGCAGATTTTTAAATATTTCCTGTTGTTTAGAAAACTGAGAAGCTTCTTAACCTTTTTGACTGTCACGTGTCCTGCCTTTCTGTGTTCTTGTCGTCTTGCCGTCTCCTTCCTCTCTTTCCATTTGACGTAGAGTGTATCCTTACCTGCTTTAGTCCCTTACTAGTGAAGTTTCAAAAGCTGGAAGTTTATGTTTTGCTCTTTTATTGAGCACAACTGCTTATTTTACTGCCAGCTTTCTTTTGGTATAAATTTAGCTCTGTGGATTTGCATAGGCAAAAATGTAGTGATTGCATGGAGAGTAATATTGAGTAGGACCCTGTGCAGCAGCTGACCTTATCATCCTAATGGGAACATATTGAGGTTAGTTGCCTGGATTTAAACCTAAATTGCAGACTTGTAATCTGTCTAGAATCTTATTGTTAATTTTATTGCTTAATCTTGTTCCAAATTACTTACTCATTCTGATATAACTTTAAATTAGCAGTTTCTTTTAGTAATTCTGACAAATTGGCATTTAGCTTCAAAATTAATTCTGAATTTTGATACCAAATAAAATTAATTTAGGTAAATCAATAAATTGAAGTTTCTTGAAAGAAACTTTCACACACAGTTTCAAAGTCCTGAGTGTTTTCTTTCCCCTTTTGATACCAAAGTGTCTTAGGTGCATCCGTTTGTTTTAGTCAGTTTCTGTTTCCACTCTTCCTTGCCTTACTTCTACATCCTATACTTTCACCTTACTAGCGTACTTCAGCTCCCGTGTTACTTTCAGTTGACTCTGAGTGGAGGTAATAAGAGACAGAAGAATAATCATGTGAAAAATTGAAGGAGGAATATCTCCTACATTGACATGTGGTATACACTAAAATAAAATGTATTTAACTTACATTAATAAATTCAGAAAATCAAACAATGTGCATACCATTTTATAATTAGTAACAATTTTTAAATAAAACTGCATCAGCTACTTCCTTGACTAAAATTTTCCACTGCTCCCTTCTCTCCTATAGCCATTTCTCTGCTATTTTCATTTCCCCATACTTTGAACTATTCATTCTACACTGACCTAGCATCAATGCCAGTTCTGCCTAGCCAGGTCTGTGTTGCCAGAGAGCCAAGTAGAGCAGAGGATCAAAGAAGGTAGGTCTGGAACTCAAAAATCCATCAGGCAATAACAAAAATTGAATTTCCTTCCAGCTCAAAAATTCAGTGATTCTGTGATCCTCAGCCATCTATGAAGTATCCCATATTAGAAGCCTTATAACACTGATTTTAAAACTTTAGACAAAATAGGTATAGCAAGATTCCTCTGTCATTCTGTTCTTCAGATATCTAAAATATTCATAAAGATCAATGTATTTAACTCTAGTTTTACCTCATTTTTTTGTGTCCTGAAAACTAATAAAATTAATGCCAGAGTTGTACTCTCAAAACAATTAAGTTATAATAGACTCACAGAATTTGTAGAGCTGGAAGGACCTTAGAGATCATGTAGTCCAAATGGATTTTAAACATGAGAAAACTGAGGCTCAGGGAAATTAAGCAACTTGCCCAAGGTCACACAGCAGAGTAGTGGCAGACTCATCCTTACCATAATAGAAATTAAAGTAACAGTAACAATCTAACCTATTTTAAAACCTAGGTACTAAATGTTGAATCATATAATATGCTGCTGACCTTGAGCTAAAACCTAGACTGTGCCTATTTGGAACTGTTTTTACTTGGATTTGCCCTATACTTTGTTTGCTGGCATTCCAGCCACATGAGTCAATGCAGTGTTATAGTGGTGTTTTGGTAGGGTGGTTTACAGTGTCCATATGCTAATGTTCTACCTTTCAGGCTTTTTAGCCATTAGTAATGATTCATTGAAGAAGCAATGGACCTGTTTAATTCCCCCTTCAACATATGCTCTTGTTGAGGATTAGTGCCCACATACTCCATCAAAGTGGCTTTGTTTGCGTGATTCATACTTTGTATGCTTTTTGTACAACTTAAGAGTTCATCATGTGAACTCCAACTAATTCTTCTGCTCTGTCTTTTCCTCATCTGGATTGCTGAATTTTTTGTTTGTTTGTTTAAGCCTTCTACCTTACATTCATTAGTTACCTGATCAGAAGATTCTATGTTAATTATGTTTTTTCCTTTAACTAAAACAACATAAGTACATACTTGTCACAAACAGGCTTAGTAGCTTCTGGTAGAAATGGTGATTTTGTTGTTGTTGTTGTTTTAATTTAGTTTTCCTAACTACAGATTTTTAAAATTTTGAAACTAGTTTGTTGACAGAGCACAACTAATAGAAATTTTTTAAAAGACAACATCCTTATGGTTTTAGAATATGTTCCTTCTTTGATTGCCATTTATTTTAATACTCAATAGTTGTATAATATGCACATTTATTTCTGAAAAACGTGTGAATCATCATCATCCAGTGTTCTGAAATGCTGGTTTTATAGTTAACCTGGCCAACTATTTGGAAAGAATAGTCTTCACAAAATGTGGGAGATAAACACCTACAAAATATATCAGGTACTACATTAGGGAAGTTAACAGAGAATTTAAAAGGCTATTTGATTTATAAACGATTTGCTCTCATTCCTGCAATGTGTATCAAATGTAACAGGTATGGTATTTGACATAGGTCAAATCTGCTAAGAAGAGGACTCTCTCAGTCTCACCAGTTACAGACAAAAGTAGTCTAGGCAGGAGACAGGGTTTTAGCAGAATGACTTTAAGGGGAAAGATTAGGTTCTCTGAGAGACTGAAGAATCCTGAGATGTTGCGAGTACAGATTGTGTTCCTTAGCGCTCTTGTCTCCGTGCTGTGGTATGACTGGTGCCCTGAGGAATGCAGTCCTGACCTGAGTGTTTTCATTATTCGTTAGCTGCCTCTTTCCTTACTTCTGCCATTTCTGGTTCTTGGTATTAGGGGGAGAGCTCAAAGTTTAGGTGACACCGATCAGTAAAGGTGACTTCATAAGAAAATAAAAGATTTTATTCTCATTTTACCGCATCTTCAGAGACCAAACTACATGAGAAATAAAGTATTTTAAACTTACACTTGGAGTTTTGAAAATAAACCATTTGCCATTTGTGGCACCTCATACACTTTTGGAGAATGAAAGAATAAATTGTTTTTTCCTGTGACTATTCATCAGAGTATGACCATAAGATAAGATTTAACCTAGGTTCCCATGATTAGAAACGCTTTATGTTGGAATCCACTTCGGCAGTGAGATCCCACCTCACACTTTACCCACCCACATGTTTCATAAATACTTACGACACACTGTAAGAACCAAGATGGGGCAGTAGGTGAATGCTGCATTTACCTTCTCTCGCAACCACATCAAAATTATAACTAATCTACAAAACCACCATTATTGAGAATCGTCTAAGATCAAGCTGAACTGGAGCCACTTCTTCTACAAGTCCTATAACTAAGGACTTGTAGAAGAAGCCACTTCCAGACTGGTAGGCAGGTCAGAGACACGGAATGGGCTGGTCCCACACCCACCTGTGACCATTAAAGATCAGGAGGGCTATTTTGGCTGTGGGTGTCCCTCACCATCCCCTAGAAGGGTAAGAGATCCCAGCCCCACTCTAGCCCAGGGTTCCAGTGCCAGGAGAGAAGTCCCCATAATTTCTGTCTGTGAAAACCAGTGGAGATTGTGACTGAGTGAAACGGAGGGCAGCTGCATGCACAGGCGCTCCTCTTAAAGGAACTGTGCAGACTTACCCACCAATGGAGTCACTCGCTCTGAGCTTCAGTGCTGGGGCAGCAGCTGGAAAGGTAGCAGGAACAAATGGTGGGGAACTGAGTTGTCTGGCTTGGGACAGGGGCTGGAGAGGTGGTTTTCTCCTGGACAGGAGTTGGTGGAAGCCATTGTTTCTTTGTTGAGCCCTCCCCCTTCCCGGCATGGGAACACAAGTGGCTGCCATTTTTGAGTCTCCGCAGTTCGTTCGCCCTGCCCTGGCGATTCGAGACCTTCGAGACCCCCACCCGTCCAACTTTCAGCCATACGAAGGCTGTTTCCAGTGGCTTTTTCATGCAGACCGCCTGCCTTTGCTCAAGCTGCAGACTTTCCTAGACTCTCAAAGGTTCGCGGAACCCAGACAAGCTGCATCTGGCTTGAGAGTGTTCTGTTCCTCTGGCTGAGCAACCCTAAACTGGCAGTAGCAGCAGCCAGCCTTGGTTCGTGGCTTGGATTCTCAAGGCGCTTCCAAGCACAGCACAGGTGGCAGCCATCTGCGGATTTCTTTCTGTCTCCCGCTGGGTGGCCCCAGGTGGGGCATGGGTTGTGGCTGAGGTAGACCTACAGTGGATTCTCTCCAAGGTGGTCTGGGGCTGGCACACCTAGTGGACAGCTTCAAAACGAGCTGGAGCTGTAAGGTCAGTCCCTGCACAACTCTTCCACTGTAGTCAAGGCCAGTCCTCAAAACCAATGAGCCCAAGGGTCAGTCCCTCACATTGATGTGCAATAATTAACCAAGGCTCAACTACAAGAGGAGGGTACACACAACCCACACAAGGGACACACCCTGAGCACGTGGCTCAGGTGACCAGAAAGACTACTCCACAAAACCCTACTGCATAAGACCATTCTACTAAGACCAGAAGACATAGCAACTCTACTTAATACATAGAAACAAACACAGGGAGGCAGCCAAAATGTGGAGACAAAGAAACATGTCCCAACTAAAAGAACAGAACAAAGCTCCAGAAAAAGAACTAAGTGAAATGGAGATAAGCAATCTATCAGACACAGAGTTCCAAACACTGGTTATAAGAATGCTCAGTGATCTCAGGGAGAACTTTAACAGAGAGATAAGAAGCATAAAAATGGAGATGAAAACCATAAAAAAGAATGAGTCAGAAATAAAGGATACAGTAATGGAAATGAACATATTACAGGAAATCAGCAGATCAGATGAAGCAGAGGATCCAACCAGCGATGTAGAAGATAAGGTAGTAGAAAACACCCAACCAGGGCCTGGCCCGGTGGCTCAGGCGGTTAGAGCTCCATGCTCCTAACTCCGAAGGCTGCCAGTTCGATTCCCACATGGGCCAGTGGGCTCTCAACCACAAGGTTGTCAGTTCAATTCCTTGAGTCCCGCAAGGGATGGTGGGTTCTGCCCCCTGCAACTAAGATTGAACACGGCACCTTGAGCTGAGCTGCCGCTAAGCTCCTGGATGGCTCGGTTGGAGCGCATCCTCTCAACCACAAGGTTGCCAGTTCGATTCCTCGAGTCCTACAAGGGATGGTGAGCGCCCCCTGCAACTAAAATTGAATACGGCACCTTGAGCTGAGCTGCCACTGAGCTCCCACATGACTCAGTGGGTTGGAATGCGTCCTCTCAACCACAAGGTTGCGGGTTCGACTCCCGCAAGGGATGGTGGGCTGTGCCCCCTGCAACTAGAAAACGGCAGCTGGACCTGGAGCTGAGCTGCGCCCTCCACAACTAGGATTGAAAGGACAACAACTTGACTTGGAGAAAGGTCCTGGAAGTGCACACTGTTCCCCAATAAAGTCCTGTTCCCCTTCCCCAATAAAATCTTAAAAAAAGAAAAAAAAAAGAAAAAACACCCAACCAGAACAGCAGAAAGAAAAAATCCAAAAACTTGAGAATTTACGGGGATTCTGAGACAATACCAAGATTACCAACATTCACATTATAGGAGTACCAGAAGGAGAAGAGAAAGAGTAAAGAATTGAAAATCTATTTAAAGAAATAATGACAGAAAACTTCCCTAGCTTTGTGAAGGAAGTAAACATTCAAGCCCAGGAAGCACAGTGAGTCCCAAACAAGATGAACCCAAAGAAGCCAACATCGAGACACATCATAATTAAAATGCCAACAGTCAAATACAAAAAAATCTTAAAAGCAGCAAGAGAAAGGCAGTTAGTTACCTACAAGGGAGCCCCCATACGACTGTCAGCTGATTTCTCAACAAACTTTGCAAGCAAGAAGGAAGTGCCAGGAAATATTCCAAGTGATGAAAAGCAACGACATACAACCAAGATTGCTCTACCCAGCAAGGCTGTCATTTAGAATTGAAGGACAGATAGAGTTTCCCAGACAAGAAAAAGTTGAAGCAGTTCATCACCACCAAACCAGTATTACAAGGCATCTTAGAGGGACTTCTTTAAGAAGTTAAGGTGTTAAGGATGGGTGAAAGGGGAAGGGATTAAGAAGTACAAATTGGGTGTTATATAGTAGTCATGGGGATGTAGGTTATAGCATAAGGAATATAGTCAGTAATATTGTAGTAACCAGGTATGGTGCCAGATAGGTACTAGATCTATCAGGGTGATAGATGGGAATGGGGTTCGGGACAGGGTGAAAAAGGTGAAGGCATTAAGAAATACAAATTGGTAGTTAGTATGGGGAATACAATCAACAATGTTGGGAAGATCATGTAAGGTCCAGATGGACACTGGACTTATTGGGGGGATCACATCATAGATTGTGTATATGCCTGACCACTGCACTATACACCTGAAGCTGAAGTAGAATAATACTGAATGCCAATTATAACTAAATATATAGTTATATATAGTCACAGGATGTGGAGTACAACATAGGGAATATAGTCAATGGTACTGTAACAGCTATATAAGATGTCAGATGGGTAGCAGCTTGGAGGGTGGGTTAGCACTTTATAAGGGTTTAAATGTCTATTACATTGCTTTGTACACCTGAAACTAATTTTAAAAATGGAAAATACTTATGACACACCAAGATTTGGTGAAAGAGGCAGGTTTTTTTAGTGTCATGAGTGACTGGCTCACTTGTACTCCAGGTACATCCTTCTCCAAGTGACTATTTTCTTCATCCAAAAAAAGACTTTCGCTTACAGCCTCCTACAAAACTACTTTCAACTTTTGTTTCGCCACCTGATCATTACTTCAGATTGCCATTAGTGTGAACTAATTTCACCTGTCATAATGAATTTTATTAATTGGACTGAATGGTACAGCATATCTGTTAAGATACAGGTTAAACATTCTTCAGGCATATATTGTGACATTATTATCTTTAATTCTGTTAGGGTAACCTTCCACAAACCAACCCTGGAGTTAAGAATTTCCTAACGTACTAAAAGCTATTAATTTACTTAGAATTTAGGTTGGCTTACTAGATAATTGAAGTGTAACAAATAGTTGTATAAATTTATCAAGATTAATGCACATGTTTTCAGCATATTATTTTTCTTGGTATTTGTTTTATCTTCACATTACACAAAGAATCTTACTAGATTTGACTGCATTTACTTGGCTTTTTAATTTGGCTTTTAAAAAAATATGTAATACTTTTTGTTAGAGTAAAATGAAAATAAATTTGAATAAATTGAAGGTTCTCTTATTCAAGGAACAGAAGATTTTTCCTTTGTTCTGTTGTTCTGTTAATTTTCACCCCACATTCACCATGCCTTCATGAAAACTACTTAATGAGCTAGTAGAGAGTCTCAGTAAAGCTGGAATTTATTTAATCTACATTGATAGCTTTTAGAGGATTCTTTAAGTTCAAAATTGTTAGAGTGATATAAGGACCCCGTGTACAAAGATGTAAGACAGCATGAGAAGGTATTTTTACTACTTACATTGCAGATAAAGAGTTAATATCTGTAATATATAAAATTTTTCTAGATGAATAAGTTGAACACCCCAATAAAAAGTAGTAGCTCATACACAATCTTACATATATATGGATGTTTAGAGATAAAATCTTACCCGTGGTAATAATCCCTGAGCAGTGATGTAACAGGAGAATTTCATTTTGTACTCTTTGTACATTTTTACATTGTTTAAATTTTATAAGAATGAATTCCTTTTTTAATCAGAAAAAAATGTAAAACTAAAAATATTTCCAATAAAAAGCAAAAACAGAACTCTTGCGAGGCTCTAATTTTATTACTTAAGATTGTCTTGGGATGGTTCAGATCAGCAAACCCAAACTATTTATCTCCACAATTCTTGGTTGCCCTTACGGCTGCTTCTCTAAAAATCTTTTGTCAGTCTAAATTTATTCAGTGTTCAGTATTTAAAACAAACAAAAACAGTGTACAGGAAAAAAAACCTGATGTCTAGAAACTTATAGTGAAATGATTAAGACAGGAGATGTGAAATACTGGCCAGTATACAAATGGTAAATTCCAAGTATTATCTGCTAGTAATACCCATTATTTGGAAACACTTCAACCGTTGTTTAGGAAAATGAATCTCATATTGTGATGTTAATGCTTTAAGTTTAAATACATTTCAGAATTCTTACGAAACTGATGTGGTATTTTCTATAGATTTCCAGCACCTATCTAGAGAGCAATTGGCCTATACGGGTGAGTTATTTGTTATTTTGTTGGTGTTACCTTTCGTTGGCTAGCATTTGCTGCAAGAGGCATTCTGGGAATTGAGCCTTTCAGTGGGTGCATTGATAAAAGTAAAATTGTAATACTTGATCCTTTGTAAACTGTTAGTGTATAACATCTATAATGTAGTCAAATGTAACTTGTGTGTAAATATTCAGATTTTTTAAATTTAGTGTTTTGCATTTAATTCAATTAGCAAACATTTATTAATAGTCTATTTGCCTGATGCAATACTAAGCTCTTTATACCTAATAAAGTGTATACGTTTGCAAAGAAGAGTTCTTAATTGTTTTTTTTAAATCAGTTTTCAGCTATTGATAAGCTTGGACAGAATATTGCTGTGGTTGGCAAGTTTGGTTTTGCACATTACTCTTTACTCACCAAAAAATGGAAGCTTTTTGGAAACATTACCCAGGTTAGTCATTTTTAAATTAAAAATTGATTTCTCAAAGTATAGGAGAGCTACAATATAAAATAACTATAAGCCACTGTTTACTTATTAAAAATAAAGAAAATATTTAAAATGATGTTAGATTATGTCTAAGTCAATTCTGATAAAGTACTTGATGCTTGATGATGGGTTTTGTACAAAATTTGAGATTATTTCCCTGCTTGTCTGTTTGTGATACAAATATTTGGGTAGCAGCTAAACATATACAGTTGGATTTTGCATGAATCAAATAGGAAAAGAGAAGGAAATTAACATTTAATGGGTGGTTGCTCTGAACCAGGCATGTTAAGGTGCTTTCATGTGTTACTGTACTGATTTTCATAATAACCTAGGATTCAGAGTCAAGCAGCTGATAAATGATAAAGCCAGAATTTAAACCAAGGTCTTTTGAATATGGGAATAATGATTCTACATGGTACCCAATTTTTTTGAATGATGTATTTCCTGTCTTACAGAAATGTTTATTTTTTTTCAAAATAGGACATGAATCATTAATAAAGGCCCAAGAGAAATGCTTAATTGGGGGGATAGAGAATAGAGCAGAAATAATTTGAGCTTTCATTGTCTGCTTAGAAATACTTTATAAGTTTATTACTTACTGTAATTTCTAGCAGCATAAATAAAGGTAAATTTTTTAATAATTTTCTCTTAAGGAGCAAAATATGATTGTGACAGGTGGCTTAGCCTGGTGGAATGATTTTATTGTCCTCGCATGTTATAACATAAGTGACCATCAAGAAGAGGTAAGTTTTTCTCTCAAAAATAACAGATTATTATATTTTAAAGATATTAAACACTATTTGGTTTTATGTAAGAATAAGTTATTGTAAAATAAACAAAACTTTATTTTTTAATCAAGAATTTGTCATTTTTAGTTAGTGGTTAACTATTTTAAAAAATTTTAAAGGGATATTCAGGACTTCTAGATAACTTTTTCTAATGATATTTAGCTGTTAGACATTCTCTATAAAGTTTGTTAAATAGTGGGGGGAAAAATAGAAGCATAAAAGTTAATATTAATAAAGGTGGCTGTCCTTAGAGATTTATTAATTTATTGATTTGTATGTTTATTTTTTGAGAAACTGCTCGTCTCCTTAAATCAGGTCTAAATATTCAGGTCTGAAAGGAGTATCTCATAATAGTACGTTTCACAGTTTTGATCATTTCATCTTTTATTTGTAGAACGAGCCTTCCCTATCAAAATATAAACATTATTTATTATTAATGCTCAGATTAGTCCTTCAACTCCCCTTACTTGAAAAAGAAGTCAGTAGATAAGGAAAAAACAGTATGTCTGAACACATGGATTTAGTCACCTATGGTATGCATCTTGTTTTTATAATTTTCTTTATTTTTGTTTTCTTCAGCTCAGAGTTTACTTGCGAACATCTAATCTGGACAATGCCTTTGCTCACGTCACCAAAGCACAAGCAGAAACATTACTGCTTAGTGTGTTCCGGGACATGGTAATAGTATTTAGAGCAGACTGTTCAATATGCCTTTACAGTATTGAAAGAAAATCTGATGGGTAAGTGTGTAGCGTATGACAAATCACTTTTTGCTCCTATGTATCGTGTTTCCTCTGTAGTTTTTATTTTCTCAAAACAGTTACTCTAATTTTATATTTAGTTTTCTTTGTTTTAAGAGTTAAAAAAGGAATTAATTGTAATTAGTGATATTCTTATAGTAGTTATTTTTTAGCTACTTAACTTTTTAAGTAAATAAGTAAGTAAATAAGCCTGCACTAATTTCTTCAGCTAATCTTACTGGATTCATTAAAAAAAAAAAATCTAACTTGAAATGGGGTAAACCATTAGATACTAATTTTTTCACAACCTTGAAAACAAGTGGCTAGTAACTACCCTAGTGTTCCGGACACTTGGGTCATTTTAAAGGAGCTCCACAGCTTTAAGGCCTTAGGAAGCATTGTCCTCAGCAGACTCACATTTTCCAGTGAGCTAGGGTGGCTGTAGTATGGGGCAGGAGAAACCAGTAGTCCTGTTGCTATGTGTCACCTCTATTCTTCTTGGCATCTGGTTGGCTTACAACATTTAGACCATGCTTCTGGTGTTGTATTTTGCTCTCACATGTTTTTTGTTTGTTTCTTTTTTTTTAAACAGGCATGACGTATATATTTGTTGAAGTAGTTTAGTGACTGAACAGTAAAGATAAAAATTAAGAAGTCTTACTAGCCTCAGACAGAACCCATGTCCTTTTTCAACTAACCAAGCTATTTCGATAGCTTCTACTTAGTTTTTCCTTCACTTCTATATCTTATTCCCTTTCTTTCTCCCTCATCTCCACACATGTTCTTTGGATGCCTCAACCTTGTTAGTCTGTGCTTGAAGAATACTTGGGGAGGAGGGAACAATAGGTAGAAGGCATTTGGGTCCTCTATAAGCATGAAATCTAATAGTATTAGTAGCAGAAAAGGAGAAAAGAAGAAAAACCTCATTAGCGTTGTTGTTGAGATGTGTGGCTTTTCTTTTCTTCTTTTTTTTCCAGTCCAAATATTACTGCTGGTATTCAAGTTCTTCAAGAAGTCTCAATGTCACGCTACATTCCTCACCCTTTCCTGGTAGTATCTGTCACTCTGACATCAGTGAGTACAGAGAATGGAATCACCTTGAAAATGCCACAGCAGGTACTATTCTGTTATCAGAGCTCTTTGGAGCTCATCTCAGTTTTTAATGTTTTTAGTTGGTATCAGGAACTATTTATTCAGTAAATAAATACTAAATGTCTAGAATGCGCCTTGTATGTAAATGCTGGGTTACAGTGACAAATGAAACAACCATGGTTTCTGTTCAACAATAAAGAAATAATTACATACGTAATTATTTGCGATACGTGTACCAAAAAGTAATACAGGTTTAAGAGTATATAACAAAAACCTGGAGTAGTCTAAACGATCAGAAATTTTCTGTACCATTTAAATTGAAACCTGAAGAACGACTGGTGATTATCTAAGTGAAGTTGGGAAGTTTCAGGCAGAAGGAACAGTAGTGCAAAGGTCCACAGATAAAGAGAACATGACACGTACAGAGAATTGGAAGAATTTCAGAGTGGCTGGAACATAGACTAGAACGTCAGCGAGGATCTGAGTCCTATTGATAATTCGGACTTTAGACTTGACCTTAAGTCTAAAGGGTTTTAAGCTTGGTATTACTAGTTTTAAACTTTGTAACATTTACTCTAACTGTAACAAGGAAAATGAACCAGAATGGGAACAAAACTGGACGTAGGGAGAATAGCTGGGAGGCCATTGTAATGATTTAGGTGAATTGTGTTAGTGGCCCAAACTTGAACAGTGACAAAGAAGATGGAAAGAAGTGGAGTAAATATGACGTATAGAAGACTCCATGAATAGTTAATCATGAGGGAAGAGAAAGGATAATGCCATAGTTCCTGGTTAACATAACAGAGTGTAATGGTACCACCAGGACCTAAGCTGCATAACTTCTATTCCAAGGCTCCTTCCATTGTACCAATGGTTTCCAAACTTCATGTCAATGTGGAAACCATTTTCAAATGAATATTCTATGTAGATTTGTCATCCCTATCTGCTCAGTCTGTCTTTTACTTCCTATTAAGGCACTGCCATTAAACTCCTTTAAGATATAGGCCCCATTTCCTCTAAATCTATATTTCATGATAACCAGATAGTCCTAGTTGATACAAGAAAGCTCTATTTTCCAGAAGAATTCTAGGTATAAACGATGTGGAAGGAATGTAAGCATTCATCACCTGAGGAAGTAACTGACTCAGGCAATGATTATTAGCTGAAACCATCAGATGAAAGGTTGGTGGGAAACTTGACCGTGAAGGGACCAAATGGTCATACCCAAGCCTTATTAATAAATCTTAACATCACTAAAAATGAGAGAACCAGATGGCATGTGCTTCCTGGAGTGATGCAACATGAAGTTCACATGAAGAATTACTACCAAAAACATTGAGCCTGAATTGAATCAAGCTTCTATTCACAGGAAACACAGTGATAGAGATTTAGTTTAACACCACAAGGAGGCAGACTGTAGAACATTATATAGGACAGCTATATGTCAGTAACAGGATGGGGGGACGAAGAGGAGACTCTTCTAAATAACATGTTAGAGCCATAACAACCAAATGCAATGCATAAGTTGATTTGTGTCCGGATTCTAACTGGCTATAAAAAGACACTAAGCAATTCGAGATACTTAAATATAGACTGAGAGATAACACTAAGGAATAATTGTGAAATGTATTAGTTGTGATACTAGCATTGTGATTATATAAACAAATATTCATATATTTTGGAGATGCAGATTAAGTTTATAGGGATAAAATGGCATGCTATCTTTTAAAATACTTTGGCAAATGAAAAAAGGATAAATGGAGCAAATGTGGCAAAATCTTGCTAATTGTGAACCTGGATGATGGGAACATGGGGAGGGTTCATTGTACTATTCTCCATACTTTTAATCATGTTTGAAGTTTTCATACAAGAAAAAAAGGGACTCCTTGTATTGCAGATACAATAGGCAGTCAGTGTCATCAGTAGTACTGGGTGCCGCTTTTTAAGAGGAGACATCTAACTTGGTAAAGAGCAAATTAAGAAGTTGAAATATGATAGGAAATAGATGGATTATATCTTGTACAGAGGAAAGACCAAGATTGCTACAGCAAAGCAAGTCTTAATATTAAAGATTAAAAAAATAAAACTAAGGACGAGAACTGTCCAACAGTAAGATGGTCTCCCTCATGAGAGTGAGCGCCATGTCTCTGAAACTCCCCATGAGAATCATCTGCCAAGGACTTCTTAGGATAAGAGATGGTGTGTTGGGTTCCTTCAAATTTAGCATTTTGAGGATACAAGTAGTCCCTGCATTTATGTTATAGTAAGTTTCTGAAAAGTTCATTCAAGTTGCCTGAGAACGCTGTTGTGGTCACCTATTCTTACATATTATGATATTGGTAGAAAATGTTGAATGCATAGATACAGCTAAAGAAAAAAAAGAATTTTTGGTTTTGAATAAGGTAGAGTGAAATGTGGCGGTGAAATTTACCATTTTACAACTTAAAAGTGGTCAGTCTGAACATTAGTCATATTGTAGTGAATTGCAGTAAATGCTCGTTAGGTCTCTTGAAGTGTTTGAGGAGTTTGTCCCTATGTCAGTCCCCGTACTGTTTTGATTCTTGTGTTTGCATATTTGTTTTTCTTTTGCCTCTCGCATCTAGCTCTGACAGTTCCACACACTTCTTAAATTTCATTTTTCCTTCTTCTACCTCCAAATTATTTGTTACTTCTCATGTGTTATGGAAGATAATCAAATTTTTAGTTTTCATGTCATTATGTGCTAAATGGGGAACTAAAGACTTCTTTCCAAGGGAAGTTCTTGGGCTTTGTGACAGTTGCTTGGAGATTTTATGGTTTGTGTTTTTTTAATTTCTACTTCTTTGTAAACTAACAGCACTTCACATGACACTTACTACCTACCTAGATGTGGTCTAAAGCAAAAATTAATGGCAGAGTCCATGAATCCTCTGGACCCTTTGCCATTTCTTTGTATACAATCTAAAAGCAGTACAAAAGAATGTTTCATGTAACTGAGTAGAGTACATACGGTGGCTGCTGTTTTCCTGACTGAACCCTAAGTGACACTGGCAGCTTAAATTCATCCAGGTAGCAAGTGTCGAAGCTGGAACACAATCCCACATCTTCTGAATAATCATCCTTTCCTTCCTAAAATTCTTCCCTTCTTTGGTTTATGACATTGTGCTCTGCTCCTACTCTTCTTGCCTTTAAAAGCTTAGATGATGGCCCTGTGTTGTTTCACCCCTGTATGCTTTGTCTTAGAAAACTCACCTGTTTCTTCAATTTACCAACCTCATCTTTATGGTTATGATTCTGTCTTATTCATCTCTGATTCAGCCATCTCAACAATATTTTTACTTGAAAGTCTTAAGATTCTTTCAAATTTAATGGGCAACAAAATGAAACTCTTTAGTTTTCCCTTCCCTAATTTCTCCTCCTACGTTCTATCAGTGATAACCTCAATTTCTCTAGCACCTCACCTAGACTTGATACCCTGAAATCATCTTTGATTCGGTTCTCTTTTTCTACCCTTTGTCTAAGATATCAATAAGCTTTTTTCTTTTTTAATCAAAATGCTCTTCTTCTTTACAAGTGAAAATGACTTGATATCTGAGATTGGCTTTAAAACAGTGCTTTCTCAAACTTTAAGCTGGGTAATAGGGTTCAGTGGTTTGATTGAGATTTTCCATAATAAAAAGGCAGACGATATCCTTCATTCTTGAAGTCAATATCCGTGTCTGCCTCTTCCCAGTAGCCTGTCCTGGATAATGCAGAATTTTTAATAACTCCCTTACTCAAGAACCCTAAGTAGTGGCTTATTTCCTGCCTGGCCTAATTTCCAACCTTGCTTTCCAAGCTTTTCTTGAAGGTCTGTTACTATCCAGTATTTTTCTCATAATATCCCTAATCTAGACCGAGTGTTCTCACTTTCTCACAATTTTTCTGTCCTGTCTTCATGTTGTTTACATTGCTTTCTTCAAGTAGAGTATGAGCCCTTTTCCTTCTACTCATGTATGTCTTTCTCATCCTTAAAGCCTTTCATCCTTTAAGCCTTCACTAACTTTACCATCTACATCACTGAACTCTCGTTTTTATGGACTTCTAAAGTTCTCTTAGTTTTTCCAGGATAATTCAGCTCAGCCCTCATTTTATATTCATTTCTGTTGTTCATTAATTGTATTGTGTTAAGGTTTTCCTACCCTCACCAGAAAGCTGCTTGTACTCCCACAGAGCCTAACAGAAGAGCTGTGCGTAGTACACACTCAATAAATATTGTTGGTCGTTTAACCTGTAGACTTTAGGGATTGGAGAGGGGGAGAATGCTGAAAACATACCTATAAATTAGTATTTATTGTTCATTTGTCTTTCAGGCTCGCGATGCAGAGAGCATTATGCTAAATCTTGCAGGACAGCTTATTATGATGCAGAGGGACAGGTCAGGCCCTCAGATCCGGGAGAAGGACAGTAGCCCGAACCAAAGGAAACTCGTGAGTGAAGTACAGTCGTTTAAAGCATTAAGAACCTATGGGATTAGGGTAAAGGGATAAAAGAATTTAAGAGGAGAGTATTGTCTTGTGATTTGGAAACTGAGAAAGTATGTAAAATTAGTCTTAAGTCTCTGGGTATAAGATTGTTTGTGAGGGATAAGCTCCTGAAGTGATAATAAAATGTTCCGTGCTCCATATGCTATTGCTTAGGCATTATTAATTGCAAATTCTAATGGAAAAATAAGATAAACTGGTGAAGTTCTTAGGGTTTTGTTTTGTTTTTAGATTTAAATGTACATACTCTGAAACACCAGGCTACTACTACTGATTATAAATAGATTACCCTAATTTTTCGAAAAAGTCTTTAAAAACACTAGGACCTAGGAACTTAAGAACCTACAAATTTAATAGGAAAAAACTGGTTCTTATCTCTCCTTTTCCAGCTGCCGTTCTGTCCTCCTGTGGTACTAGCCCAGTCTGTTGAAAATGTCTGGACTACGTGTCGAGCAAATAAACAAAAGCGTCACCTTCTGGAGGCCCTCTGGCTGAGCTGTGGAGGTGCAGGGATGAAAGTTTGGCTTCCTCTCTTCCCTAGGGATCATCACCGCAAGCCCCATTCCTTCTTGTCCCAACGGATCATGCTGCCTTTCCACATCAACATTTACCCCCTGGCTGTTCTGTTTGAAGACGCGTTAGTCCTGGGTGCTGTCAATGACACTGTGCTCTACGATTCTTTGTATACTCGGAACAGTGCTAGGGAACAGCTGGGGGTGCTCTTCCCTTTCTGTGTCGTGGAGAGAACCTCTCAGATCTACCTCCACCACATCCTCCGCCAGCTGCTGCTCAGGAACCTTGGGGAGCAAGCCCTGCTTTTAGCCCAGTCCTGTTCCACGTTACCTTACTTCCCTCACGTGCTGGAGCTCATGCTCCATGAAGTGCTGGAAGAAGAAGCTACCTCACGGGAGCCCATTCCCGATCCTCTGCTTCCCACTGTGGCGAAATTTATCACCGAGTTCCCCCTCTTCCTGCAGACAGTTGTGCATTGTGCCAGGAAGACTGAATATGCCCTGTGGAATTACCTTTTTGCAGCTGTTGGAAACCCCAAGGACTTGTTTGAGGAATGTTTGATGGCTCAGGATTTGGACACAGCTGCCTCTTACCTTATTATCTTGCAGGTAACAGCTGTCTTCTTATAAAGGTACAAGAATTAATGGGCTTAAACTTCGGCCAGGGGGGAGGGGAGGAAAGAAATGTCCTGTGATTGTGTGTAAGGAATTAATATAATTCTAGTTTCTGTTCAGTTTATCTTTCCTTTTGAAGAATTCAGTATTATCAAATGATGGCAGAAAATTTCTTTGAATATCGTAGAGTCACATAGCAGGGATTTTTAAAATTTTATCCTGCTTGTCCATAGAAAGTCCTGAAACAGATTAATGAGTTTACAGTATTTTGAATTATACTGAAGAAAATGTATTATAACATCACATTTACATAAAATTATTGAAATATTACATAAGAAACATAATTATTTTGAATATTACTAGGTTTGTCTGAGCCCCCCACAGTAGCAGATTTGTTTCCTCATAGTGTGGAATTGGTGAGGGGACTCTGATTACAACAGGGGTCATAACAGAGCATCTTATGTTAGGTTCCCCGAGGTGAGGAAGACGACTCAGGCCTGCCACAGTAGTTACCTCACAGCAGTTTTTCTCAAAATAATGGGTTGAGACTTATGAAAATTTGCTTCATTATGTATTTGATAAATTGTTCCTATCTGTCTGATACGGATTTGATAGTTACACTTAAAGGTTCTTTCAAATTACTGCAAAGTTATTTTCATTGATGTAAGAAGCTAGCCGAAAACCTGGATTGAAACTCTGCTGAAAGCCCATTTCCTACCCGCTTATTGGCTTCATGACAACTGACTGAAACCAGAGGAGAGGCTCCAGCAGAGGGTGGGTGGCCGTGAAATTCTGTGGTTCCTTGGTTAGTCTTACAAAGCCATAGAATCACAAAAATAGAAACAAATTAATGCAGCTGATTTTGGTTTAGGTCATTCCTTACTTAGACTTTGTGATCTATCAAGCAGTGGAATGAGAAACTTTTTCTCTATCAGAATTCCTAAGTTGCTATGGATCGTCAGATAATAATTACAGTTAAACTTGTCTATTTGGCGCCTTCCATGAAGGTCGAGGCAGGCAGTGAGGTTATATTTGTGAAATAATTATTTAGGATGTGATTGTGTAGTACTACTCTTGCCCAAAGCAAAGATTTTTTTAATCACATCCTCAGAGAACTCTGTCACAGAAGATAGACCCAAGCTTTCTTGGAGTCAGGCCAACTTAGATTTATGTTTGTGCTTTTCTGCTGATCGTGAGCAAGTTACTTCGGTTTCCTCATCTGTTAAAAGGAATCATACACCTATTTTGCAGAGTCACTAGAAGAAATGAAGAATGTATGTAAAGTCCACATAAGGTATCCGGTATGTAGTGGGAGTTCAATAAATCATAATTTACATTACCCCAGCAGAGTATTTGCCTTACTTTTTCATGTATGGTACCTTTTAATGTTCCTTTAACTGTCCCCTATAGTGTTGCAGCTGCATTTCTTCCCTGGGTTTAGGGAACTTTGGAGATAAAGGATTACTCTTACCTTCTCAAATCATTCGCTGTATGAAGGGAACGCTTGTCTTCCTTGGTTGTTTTTGTAGAATATGGAAGTCCCGGCAGTAAGTAGGCAACATGCCACCCTTCTGTTCAACACAGCCCTGGAGCAAGGCAAGTGGGACTTGTGTCGACACATGATTCGATTTCTTAAAGCCATTGGCTCTGGAGAATCGGAGACACCCCCGCCCACACCTACAGCTCAGGTTAGTTGCAAAATCGCACAGCTTCTCTGGGCCATACACCTATGTGGCAACTTTCTCTAACTGCCTGCCCGTTGTGTGTCATCGTAGGAACCCAGTTCAAGTGGGGGATTTGAGTTCTTCAGGAATCGAAGCATCAGTTTATCCCAGTCAGCTGAAAATGTTCCTGCTAGTAAATTCAGCTTACAGAAAACACTAAGTATGCCATCTGGTCCTTCTGGAAAAAGGTAAAAATAAAAAGCTGTTACTGCTTTTAGGGCATTCGCCGACACATTGCATTTCAGGGCGTTTGTAAAACCAGGTCTTAGGAAAACAACTACTTGATCCATTTCTCTTCCCTTTTCAGTCCCCATAAGCTTAGAGAACACACAAAAGGGTTCCTTTTTTTCTTCTTCCAAAGTTCACTTCTTCACTCTGTCCAGTTTCTGCTCCTTGTACTAGAGTAGGTCTTGATGCACCTGTTCTGGATGCAGTTAACTTTAAATCACTTGCGATAATAGAATAAAAAGGAAGATAAATAAAGCCCCAGCTAATCCAAAAGCCGTCTTACTACAGTCAACAGTGTTATCCTTCTCTCCTACTATACCTCTCGACAAAAAATACAAACTTAGTCCTCATGTACTTCACTCTCCTGTGACTCTTGATTGGAGAAGTCATTAAACAGTGGGACAGCAAAGAGGAAGGCAGAAACCTGCGTCACCCATAGATGCGGGATTGTCTTCTAACTGCAAACTCATACTGCACATTTGTGAGGTCCTTGCATTCCTTCCTGTGTTGCATGTTCTTGGCTCTTGTTTTTTCTCTTCTCTAATCCTTTTATATTCGGTCTGTATTGTTTCTACAGTGCCTGGCACATAGAGCTACTGAACATTTTTTATTGTGATGTTTGACTACTTTTTCTTATCCTGTCCTCCTCACCCACTAACGTCACGCTCACTCACAACATACACACATCACGGGCTACAGACAAGTAAAATGCAACCATGGAGGACTACAAACAACTGCCAAGCAAACAGTGGCTTCTCAGCCATACCCTGAATTTAATACAGACTTGCGTGGTCACTGTGCGCTGGTACGGTGCTAAACGTTTACATGTGTGGGTCCTTAACCCCTACAACTCTAAGGGTAGGTACTGTTGTTGGCCACACTGGACAGGAGAAGAAACAGGCCCAGAAAATAAACTAATGAAAAGTGACAGAGCCAGGATCTGAATCCAGGCATCCCTGCTCAGCAGTGCCTCTCACTGAAAGTCCCACATTACCCAGTTACCAAGCCAGTTATACCACATCGGCTCCTCCGAGTAAGGGATCATAGACTAGTCATTAATTTTTTTAAAAAATCAGTTTAATTTTTATGTGCCTACGTAGCTCACATCAAGTGACTTCATTTTATTTTTCTTCTGTCTCCTTAGTTTCTTTGATCTGATCTGCTTCCCTCTTTTCTTTGGCCTTTTCAAATATTGCATTTATTGGCTCTCTTTCTTTCCTTCAAGCCATTACCACCCTCTTCCTGGTTTGGCTTTGTTTGTCTCGTTTATCCCTATTCCACTTGTTGAGTCTACAAATATGTTTTAAGAGCCTATTGTGTTCCAGGTAGTGTTCAGATGGGCATTATATCATGTGGAGGAGGAGACCAGATACTTTATCTTCCTCTTCAGTCAGGTTTAGATCTTGGGTCTTTTAAGCCCTTGTCAGCATTAGCAGTGCTACTGCACAAAAAGTATGTGAAGTCTGCCGGTGAAGATGTTTCCGTAGCTTTCCTGTGTCCCCCCTTGTATAACAGATGGAGTAAAGACAGCGACAGTGCAGAGAACATGTATATCGACATGATGCTCTGGAGACATGCTCGGCGGCTCTTAGAAGAAGTTCGGCTAAAGGACCTCGGCTGCTTTGCAGCCCAGCTGGGCTTTGAACTAATCAGTTGGCTCTGCAAGGAACGTACCCGAGCTGCCCGGGTGGACAACTTCGTGATAGCCCTGAAGAGACTCCACAAAGATTTCCTGTGGCCATTTCCCATCATCCCAGCCTCTTCCATCAGTTCTCCTTTCAAGAATGGAAAATTCCGAACAGGTAATGCAGACTTTGTGTCACTTGTACAAGGAGGAAATTATATTTTACTCCAAGTATTTAGACATTTTGCTATCAGTTGATATTTAAAGAAGTTTTTGTACATCAGTTGGATCATCCACCATTTGACCAACAGTGTAAATAAAGTAGAACCTATGTCTTGAAGACTTATGACCTTGAAGTCTAATGAATAAATCTAACCATTTGTTGTCTTAGATTAGCAGCAATTTGAGAATTGGCTGGATATAGAAGCTACCACACTTATCTTATTGTGGGTAGGAGTTTGGGAATTGGTTAGTCATAGACCTCAAAATAAGCTAACTTGTGACTTACCTGACAGGATTCATTTCAGAGAAATGCATTTTTGAGAGCCCATCTAAACTAGGGGAGGACAAAGTGAAACTGAATTTGATGAAAGAAAAATCAAAAGATAAAATTTTTCAGTTCAGGTCTTTTAAAGAAGATTGTTCTAATTATTATTACTTAAGAAAATTCAAACGAAAGCCTTTCATTATAGCATTTGGAAATTTCATGTCATCTTAAGACCCGAGGAAAGTCACTGAAAAGATGAGCAGAGTAAAATTTTTCCATTCTAATAAGATACATGACGATGAGTGCTAGATGGCATTATGTATTATATAGTCCATTTTGTTACAATCCCACATCCCTGGGCTGTGGGTGGGTGATACAGTGTAGGAGAGTAATTGGCTTTGAACTCAGTATTGGGGGAGTGGGGAGAGAAGCTGAAAGAACTGAATTGGAAATGGCAGTGTATGCATCCTGAATTCCCATTTTATGTCTTTGTTTTTGGACATACCTTGCAGTGGGAGAGCAGCTATTAAAGTCTCAGTCAGCTGACCCTTTTTTAAACCTTGAGATAGAAGCTGGTGTCTCTAATGTCCAACGAAGTCAGAGCTGGCTCAGCAACATTGGTCCCACCCATCATGAGATAGACACAGCCTCATCCCATGGACCTCAAATGCAAGATGCCTTTCTGTCACCTCTAGCTAATAAAGGTAAATGTCATTTTAAACCCTAGCTCTTCTTCAGTTCCTCTGGAAGAACGTTTATGTGCTATAGCACTTCAGAGATAGAGCTTCGTTCACTCTTTTCTTTCAAGATATGTTCTTGAGGATTATCCATTAGTATCTGCTCGAGAGGTGGATAGTTACTAGAACAAGACCAAATTGGCCTTGATTGTATCTCATTTGACGTAAAATGAAATAGGTAAAATCTTCTTACAGGTCAGCACTAATAGATGAAATTTTGCAGTCGATTTTAATGATACAGAAACTAACTTTGAACCTCAAGTAAGCAAAATGTTATCCACATAAATATTCCATTCTGTATCATAAAAATTGTACTCAGTTACCTTCTTTGTTTATTTCATTGATAAAAATTTGTGCACATTTTCTTTTTCTCCTCTAAGTTCCTACTTAGTATCCTTAATTTTGCCTCTTAGCCTTCAAAATCTGAAATATTTACTATCTGGCCCTTTACCAAAAAAATGTGTGCCAACCTCTGCTCTTACAGTAATGGGTAAGTTACAGATTTAGGAAGTTTTAAAGTGATTTATGTTGCTTATGTTTATATAATTATAGGAGCTTAAGTAGCAATTGGTCTCATTTTCTGCAGTTTTCTTAATGGCCAGGTATTCACCTGAAGTTTGATTTTCAGTCTGTCATCACTGTTACCTGAGTTTCTCCTATATGGGGAGGCTTAGAGCTGCCATTAATTTTTTTATTAATTGTGGTAGACTACACGTAAAATTTACTATCTTAACCGTTTTTTAAGTGTACAGTTCAGTAGTGTTTACATTCACATAGTTGTGCAACCAACCTCCAGAACTTTTCATCTTGCAGAACTAAAACCCTATACCCATTTAATAACAACTCCCCATTCGTCCCTCCCCCAACTACTGGCAGCTACCATTCTGTTTTCTGTCTCTCTGAATTCCCCTACTTTAGATACTGTGTGTGTGTGTGTGTGTGTGTGTGTGTGTGTGTGTGTGTGTGTGTGTGGCATCATGCAGTATTTGGCTTTTTGTAACTGGCGTATTTCACTTCGCATAATGCTTTCAGAGTTCATCCCTGTTGTAGCATACACGGGAATGTCCTTCCTTGTTAAGGTGGAGTGATATTCCATGGTGTATACACATTTTGTTTATCCATCCATCCATTGATGTACACTTAGGTTTCTTCCACCTTTTGGTTACTGAATAATGCTACAGTGAACATGGGAGTACAGACATCGTTTTGAGATTGCTTTCAGTTCTTTGAGGTATATACCCAGAACTGGGATTGCCAGATCGTATGGTAATTCTCTCTTCACTTTTTTTTCTGTAGCAGCTGCACCATTTTGCATTCCCACAGGCACTGACAGGGGTTCCAATTTCTCCATATCCTCACCAACACTTATTTGCTGGGTTTTTAAAAAAATATTAGCCATCCTAATGGACATGAGGAGGTACCATTGCTTTTTTAAAGAGATCATTTCAAACATTTAAAAAGTTGAGATAATAGTATAATGGATCCCTTGCTGCCCCCACCCCGCCATGTATCCATCATCCAGCTTCCATTATCACCAAGTCATGATCAAATTTGTTTCTTCCACTTCCCCCTCCTGTTTTTGAACCAAATCCAAAACGTGCTATATTTTATCTGTGAATATTTCAGTATGTATCTATCTCTAAAAGGACTTTAAAAAAAACTAACCCATAATACCATTATCATTCCTCTAAAAATTTAACAATTCCTTAATACCATCAGATATCCAATAAGTATTCAAATTCCAGTTGTTTCATAATGTCATAATTGTTTTTTATGGCTTGGCTCAAAATCTAAATAAGGTTCCTACTTTGTGATTATGTTTTTAATTCTCTTTTTAGTGATTGTTCCCCTCTCCATCTCTTTTTTTTTTTCCTTGCAATTTATTCACTGAAGAAACTTGCTTCTGTGGATTTTCTCATAATGTAGATTTTGGTGATTGCATCTTCATGGTTTAGTATAGCAGTTTCCTCTGTATTTCGTGTAAATTGGTAATTGACTCTAAAGACTTGATCAAATTATAGCTAGATTTTTATTTTTATTTTTTTAGAGGCAGGCCAGGTAATATAGCATGACACATAATGCCTGGTTATCTCTCTAATGATTAAAAAAAAAAAATCTGTTTCTATAACATGGGAATTTTAGCAGTGTATTGAACATTTTTGGTTTCATAGTATTGCGAAATCAACAACTGAGAAATAGCCAATATTTAAAATCAAAGGAAAACATTTTCTACGTCAAGCTAGTTTATAACTTTTGGCACTTCTTCATTAGGTGATGAATGCAGTATTGGCTCAGCCACAGACTTGACTGAAAGTAGCTCCATGGTAGATGGGGACTGGACAATGGTGGATGAAAACTTCTCCACACTCAGTTTAACGCAGTCAGAGCTAGAGCACATCTCCATGGAGTTGGCAAGTAAAGGGCCTCACAAATCCCAGGTCCAGCTTCGGTGAGTTTCTCAGCATTCTGAAAGCACAGAATGCTTACTCAGGATATATGGGCAAAGAAGGAACAGGGGCTACTGTCCTGATACTGATTGCCCTTCTGAACATCTGTCGAGTCTACTGAACTCCAGATTTCCTTCTCATTTATTTTGTTTCTGTTTATATGTAGGTATTTGCTACACATCTTCATGGAGGCAGGATGTCTGGACTGGTGTATTGTCATAGGCCTGATTCTTAGAGAATCCTCAACAATCAACCAGATTTTGGTTATTATCCAGTCTTCAGAGGTAGATGGAGAGATGTTACAGAACATAAAGACAGGGCTACATGCAGTGGACAAATGGGCCTCCACAGACTGGTAAGTGCGGTTTCCTTAGGCTTGTTTCTTGGCTGTCCTTTGGTGAATCCTTTCCTTTCACATTAATGCTTAGCTCTGGTTCGTTTATTTAAAGATTTTTAGGTTGGTCGAAATAAAAATGCTTTCATATGTTCATTTTTAAGGCTGTTTTCTTTAGTTACCATTCAGTACCAGCCATTTACATGAGTAATATCCAATGAGATAGTGTTGGTCAGTTTATAATGGGAATGCATGTCACTGACTTAAGATTGATGCAGTACAAATGATCTCATAGTGAACACTGGAACTTCAGATTTATAGTTCTCTAGAACTGAAGATAATAACCTGTCTACTTGAAAAGGTAAAAATTTAAGGTCTAGGTGAATTTAACATTCCATAGCAGTTTATTAGCAAGCCCAAATTAAGAGTGGATGGGAGTTAAGAAAGAGCCTTAGGTTCTAGCCGTTTGTCACCAATTATTTGTGGATTTGGGGCTTCCTTTGCTTGGATCTAGCTTTCCTTAGTTGGCAGATTCATTTAGGTTTTTGCAAGTCTAAAATCCTGTTGGTCCTTACACTGTAGAATATGATTTTTAATTTTAATACTAGATAAAGAATGTCAGTCTTTGCTTCTAGTGCTCAGAAATTTAAGATTCATACTACTGCTGTTTGTAGCCCCCTCTGTGCTGGCCAGGGCACCTCAGAAGCCTTTCCTCCCTACCTCCCTGTACCGCCTCCTCTCCCCCCAAAATCTGTCATTGATCTTATTGTATCAGTGTATAGTAGGAATTTATCCATAATACTATGGAGCCTTTTGAATATTGCAGATGAGAACTAATTTCCTTTTTCCTCTCCTTAGTCCTGGATATAAGCCATTTTTAAACATCATTAAGCCACAACTACAGAAGCTCAGTGAGATAACAGAAGAGAAGGTCCAGCCTGAAGCCTTCCAGCCAGTAACTGTGGGTAAGACTCCTGAACAGACCAGCCCCCGGGCAGAGGAAAGCAGGGGCTCCTCGGGCCATGGAAGCGTACCCCAGGGTGAGGTCGGAGGTGGCAGTCTGGTCAGCCGGAAAGAGGAGGACACAGCCCGAGCAGAGGAGGAGGAGCCTTTTCAGGATGGGACTTACGACTGTTCTGTGTCCTAACAACAGTGGGGTACATCACCACGGGCAGTATTAACTAATCAGCAGTGTGCAGCCGAGGACACTGTAACTAGTTGGATGATTTAACCAGGGAGAGAACTCAGCTCAGAGACTCTGGTAAGGTATTACTAAATCTTAACTAACTCCTTCTCCTTTAAGAAATCGCCTTGACTCCAGAAAAATGTGGTATCAGAATAAATCATCTTTAATAAAAAAAAAAATTTAAGCTGCAGTGGAAAGTAATATAGATTATAAAGGTGTACATGAGAATATTTTGGTTTTATTCCTAAAGATTGGTAGCTCTTAAACCATAGGGATTGTTTTGCCCCAGATGAGCTTTTTCACTACGTATAGCTTCTTAGATGTTTTCTGGCTCAGCGTATGTCCAGACTGTTTTTCAAAAATAAATGCTAAGGTGATTGCTGTTGCCCATCAGGTACCTGAGCTCCCTGTAATGCCCCCTGGGATCGAGAGCGCTGGCCTCTGTAACTGGGCCTCCCAAGCAGATGCCTGCCCTGGCGAGCATGTGCCAGTGTGATGGGACGCGCTCCGTAGCTTTCCAGCCTGTGAAGTCCCAGCCCTGAGTTGATGGGAGCTATTTACTTGTGAGTTGGTGTGCGAGCTTGACTCCTGTTCTATCAGTATGGTCAGTGGTGTGAGGGGTTCTGATCAATAATGCTCTTCGATACCACTGAACTATTTTGTATCAAAGAACTTTATCTTTTTGTGAATACTCTTGTGTAAATATACTCAAAGGCACTGTTCATATTTTTAGGCCTTGTATTATAATTTATAAGGTTCTATGCTGGATTCTGCATGGCTTTCCTCACTCTTGGAATAAAGAGAGCGCTCGCTCTTCTTTCCAGATATAAGCAGTCTTCATAGAGGAAGGAGACAGCTTTATTGGCTTGGTCATAAAGTAACAGAAATGGCCACACTGATCATGAAATGAAACAGGTTTTGTGCAAATTAATGTAGTTTCTTATTTATTGCTTTTGTAAATTGAATAAAAATGGAGTTTTATGTAAATAGATTGCTGAACCCTGTATTATCACTGCTAATTAAAAATTAGTATATAAAGAACGCATTCTTCATTGTAACTTTTAAAATATTTTATGTATTTCTAGATATGACTTAAATTTTAGTTTTCATACATTATGGAAACATAACTACATACTCTTTAATTGCTTCAGACTGAACACATATCCACTGTATGTACTTCTAATTATAACAGTATTAATTTAGATAGCTTGTTTGTACTGTGCAATTTGAACAAAGGAATGCAATGTTATTTTTTACAAAAACAAACTTGTTTATTTTTATAACAATGTATTTGATGCGGACCAAATCCATACCACTATGTAAAACAGCCTCTCTTCGCATAGTGCAATTACAATTTAAAAGTAAAACTTGGTCCTCTATCATTGTTTTTTAAAGTAAATGGCTAGATTAGTTCTAGCCAGGTTTCCTTGAAGGGAAACGCAAAACCATTTTGAAATTGATTAGTTCAAAATTCATCAAACTTTTAAATTATTGCGTTTGGTAATTTACTATCACTTTTTATATTACAAGTGCAATAATTTCACATACTGAAACTCCTGAATGGGTGGAATATGTGATTATGGGTCCCTGGTCCTTCTGGTGCTACTTTTATTTAAGGCTTTGTTTTAAACCACCTTTCCCTAAATCTTTAAAAAATGTTTCCATGTGAGTACATGCAGGCCAGTGAGAAACTAAATTGAAATTTCTTCTCCTGTTCTAGTCTATTAGGAGAAGAACTAGATTATTTTTGTGTTTGGTGTGAATATTCAGTCAATAAAAATGATTTACCATTGTAAACAGCTGTGATCTTTTCAAATATCCTACTGTGCTGCTGAGTTCATCTTGCACCTTTCAAAGCAGGGCCCCAAATAAGTTAACTGTATTCCTGTGGTTAATGCAATAAATGAATCTTTTCTTCTGTAAAATACTTGTTTTTCAGCTAATAGGAATGGGTGGCCCCAAGACAAAGGGAAAAAAAAGGCAAGTTTATGGGAAATTTCTCTTTGGTAATTTGTTAGATATACTTTAATTTTTTAAAATTCGTATTTTTATTTTACCTTGTTTGATTCACATATCAACTGTTTAAGTCATAATTTTAACCAGTGAATTTAAATATTCAGTATAACTATTTGAAGTTGAAATTATTTGCTAATACCAAAACAAGAAGTCATTTGGGGGTGGAGACAATCTTTGCATATAATTAAAGTTGCTGCTACTGCTGTAATGTGTTTTTTTTTTTTTTTTTTTTACTTGGTACAGGGCAATAAAACCATTATACCCACGAACTTTTGTTTATTCACCATCTCCGTTTAACAGCAAAAAGTATATGTATTAAAAACCACCAAAATATTATTTTGGTTATATAATTCCAAAGAATTATGTAGAATTTTTCGTATGAAGAAACTTAGAAATCCTGACAAATTTAACATTTGTTTGTATGCAGTTATTTAGAATAAATAGGAGCATTGAGAGCTGGCAGTATCCTAGGTGCCTGACAACACGAGATTGAAGCAGGTAGTCCATGTTAATAACATACAAAATGTTCAAAATATAATGAAAAATGATATAAAATCATGCATACCATATGATTTGCACCAATTTTATATGTAAGTGCAGAGGAGACTAGGAATCTCTAATAGATGGAATTAAAAATGATTTTGACTTTTTCTTATTTTCCTGTATTCCTGAATCTGCTTTCTGTCTCTGGATTTGCCTATTCTGGACATTTCATGTAAATTGGATCATATAACATGTGGCTTTTTCTGTCTGGGGCTTCTTTTCCCTTAGCATGTTTTCAAGGTTCATCTTTGTATATCAGTACTTCATTCCTTTTTAAGGCTGAATAATATTCCATTTTATAGATATACTACTTTTGTTTTATCCACTCAGTTAAGGGACATTTGGGTGGTTTCCACTTTTTGACTATTATTCATAATGCTACTGCGAACGTTCACGTATGAGTTTCTGTGTGGACATGTTTTCAGTTCTCTCTAGAAGTGGAAATGCTGATAACTGGTTAATTTTTTGAGGAAATGCCTAACCGTATTCCAAAGTGCCTGTGCGACTTTACAGTCCCACTAGCAGTGGAGGAGGGTTGCAGTTTCTACCATCAAGACTTGTTATTGTCGTCTCTGGTTATAGCCAATGAGTTAATGTATGAAGTGGTATCATAGATTTTGAGATTTTTGTATTTCCCTGGTGACTAGTCTTTTCATATAATTATTAGCTATTTGTATATCTTGGTATAAAAAAAATGTTCACATCCTTTGCCCATTTCATAATTGGGTCATTTATCTTTTTGTTGAGTTGAAGGGTATTTTATGTATGTTAGATACTAGACCCTTATCAGATATAGGTTTTCCCCACTGAAAGTAGAGTGTTCCTATGAAACCTTTCATAAGCCGAAGTGGCATAAAGCATAATATCCACCACTTTCTGAAAAGTTTGCGTTATACCACTTGCCTTTTTTGAAAGACCTACGTTAGTACAACTTTTTTCATAAAAATTGAAATCCTCTTAGGATTTCTTTCAGTTAGCAAAACCAGGTACTAACAGGTATGTTTTCTTCTGACTATAAGAGTTTTAATAGTTTTAGTTCCTACACTTAGGCCTTTGATCCATTTTATTTTTAGTATGTGGTATGAAGTGAGGAAGTCTTTGTTCTTTTTTATATGTGGATATTCAGTGTCCCAGACTATTTACTAAAAATTGTTCCCACTAAATCGTCAAAAATCATTTGACTATAAATGTATGGGTTTATTTCTGGACTGTTATTTGTACTACATTGATCTATAAGTCTATTTGTACTTTGTAGGAAGTTTTGAAAGTGTGAATTGTGAGTTTTCTGAAGGCTGTTTTGGCTATTCTGGGTCCCTTGTATTTCCATATGAATTTTAGGATCAGCTTGTCAGTTTCTGTGTGTATGCACACAAAAGGCACATGGGATTTTGATAGGGAGTGTAGCCAATCTGTAGACCAATTTGGAGAATGTTACCATCTTAATGTTAAGCTTTCCAATCTATGAACATGGGCTGTCCATTTTTTTCAGCAAGTTTTATAGTTCGCAGTATTCTTTTGTTCTTTTGTTAAGCTTATTCCTAAGTATTTTATTCTTCTTGATACTATTGCAAATAGAACTGTTTTATTTTTGGATTGTTCTTTGTTAGTGTATAGGAATACAGTTGATTTCTGTATATTGATATTGGATCCTACAACACTGCTGAATTCATTAACTGTGATAGTTTTTTGTAATTTCCTTAGGATTTTCCATATGGACAATCATGTCGTTTGCAACTAGAGTTTTAACTCTTCCTTTCTAATCTGGATGCCTCTTGCCACATTGCCCTGGCTGGAGCCTCCAGTACAGTGCTCCATATGAGGAGCCCGTGGCCATCCTTGTATTCTTCCTGATGGTAGGGGGAAAGCTCCGTCTTGCATCAGGAATTAATGTTAGCTGTGAGTTTTTTCATGGATGACCTTTATCAGGTTGAGGAAGTTCCCATCTGTTAGTGTTTTTATCATGAAAAGGTGTTAGGCTTTGTCAAAAAACTTTTCATGCATTTATTGAGATGATCGTAGATGATGGTTTGTCCTTTATTTTGTTAATATGGTGTATTGCATTCATTGATTTGTCAGGTGTTAGACCAACGTTGCATTCCTGGCATAAATCTCACCTGATCATAGTGTGGAACCAAACTTGAAGAAATTAGCAACATGTTATATATATTTTTACAAATCAAATAAGGCAGTAGTAGTATCAAAAAAATATACTGATGTACTTCAAAATTGGCTAGGATATTTTTTAAATAAAAACAGACCAAGAGGCATAAGTGCATTTTGGCTTTATTGGCCCTAAAAGGTGGCGAGGTGTATTAGAAGTAGTTGTTGTTCAGCTGTTTCACCTTGTTCTGAACTGTTTTGAGAGAATTCACTCAGAAAGTGAAATAACTTGCACAGGGATGCGGGTGTTCTTTATGGGGTTGCTGGTGGAGATTAGAGTGAATAGTGGTCACTCTCCAGCTGAAAGATATTTCTTCTTCCCTCCCTCCTACTCTTAGCTGCCAACAAAAGAACATCCATCTTTATTAGCGCTTCAGTGATTTAAAACTCTTAAATATGCTGAAGCTCAACATTTACCCAATAATAGGTCATTAATTTCTGTGTAATTCACATGCACAATCTCATTACACAGCAAAAAGGATTCCAATTGAAGTAAAATAACATTTCCATGTTGAGTTCTTTACTCACATGAGCCAGCTAGGTCTTTTAACAAATTTTTTTAAAAGAAGGCTTTAAAAGGCTCTGTAGACTTGAAATAACCCTTCAAATATAAGGCTACAGGACAATTAATAAAGATCTGTTTTTCTGTTAAAGATACTAAGACATTAAAAAGTTTATTTCAGTAACATTGTAAGGCAACAATTAATCGTCAGCAAACCGGGGAAAAGAAATGGACAGACATAATCATTCTTCCCAAAGCTTCATGAGTCAGGAGGCTGGCTTATGGCCCCCCTCAGTGACAACATTTTAAGAATCTTATCATGATTATTATTAATATCTGCTAAACTGTGGAAACAAATGCTTCATGCAACAATCATTCATAGGTCTGACATTGTAAATTTTAAGAAAGAACTTATTCAAAATCACAATTCTTTACTTTCCCTGAATGTGCAGTATTCTGCTACTTACATTTAAATTCTGTAGGAAATAACCTTTTTAGAAATGTTATTCAAATGATCAGATACTGAAAGAAAGAAAAACCTGTAAGTTCTTTAACCTCAGTGATTACTTAGTAACAAAGCTTTGAATATTGTAATTTCTTAACCATTTGGCATTAAAACAATCTCCCAGGATCTTACCCACACCTAGAGACTAGTGAGCATCTTGTTACCCTGCATAATATCAAAGCTTTATAATGCTAAAGAAACCTGAAGACAAAAGAGAATTGCAACACTTGGATTTTGCTTTTTAAAAAATTTCTAATAATCAGTTTTAGATTAACCACAGGGACAGAAATATGCCTGTACAGTCATCCCTCAAAATCCACAGGGGGTTGGTTCCAGGACCTCCTTTGAATACCCAAATCCTGGATGTTCAGATCCCTTATATAAAATGGTGTAGTAGTATTTGCATATAACCTATGTCCATCCTCCTGTATTACTTTAAGTCATCTCTAGATTACTTATAATACATAATTCAATGTAAATGCTATGTAAATAGTTGTTAATACTGTATTGCTTAGGGAATGACTAGGAGAAAAGTTTGTACATGTTTAGTACAGATGCAACCATTGTAGCCACCTACATAGTACATGTCAGCAACAATGTAACATTTTTCCCAAGTATTTTCTATCCGTGGTTAGTTGAATCTGTGGATAGGAACCTGCAGATATGGAGAACTGACTACATTTTGAAATTCACTGAGATATTACTGTGTCACCACCACAATTAGGATTCTATACAAGCTATAAACACTGCAAACTGTATGTACCACCTGACACATTCAGAAATCCTCTGGCCTCACAGATAAATAGTAGGAGCCAGATACCTGAAGCACTTGAGACGAGTAATACATGGTTTCTACAAAGTCAAGAAAAAAGGAATGGTTCCAGTGTCCGTGCGTGTCACAGCCAGCACACTACCATTCAGCTCTGGCGGTAGCCCTGCTGTGTGGGGGGGGCCAGTCAGTTTTTTAGAGAGTCACAAATCAGGCAGGCAATGAGGAGCATGATTAAGAAATCATTGTATGTGACACACAAGCAGCTTCAAGAATTTCCTCCTGTGATATGCTTACTATGTTCTTCCTATTAAGATGGATCCAAATGCCAATTTTTAAGTTTTCACTATGGCTTTTCTTTAAAATGTTCTTTTTGGTCTATGTTTACTAAACTCAAAGTTCGTCCAAAAAATTTTTTAAGATGTTGTTTGTTTGTTTGTTTTTTACATTTCTTAATGGAAAAAAGAAAGCAAAATTTACCACTAATGTCACCAAACCCTTCCACTGCTGTGATAGGCCTCACAAGCTAAACAGCCATATTCTTCAAAATGAAAAGCACCTTTAAATCCCAGAACTGTCATTATGCAGGATCTGAACCCCAACAGCTGTACATAGTGATCTCATTCCAGTACAAGCCACACCTCAAGTCTCAGGAAAGCCAGCCCTACTACAGCTAAGTTACTGAGAAACCAATCTGTGGCTAAGAAACAAGGACCCTATGCGTCAATAAAATTACGCCCTAAAGAATTAACCGTGGATAACAGAAAACTCAGAAACAAACTGTATAAATATAAAATGCTCAGCCACTCCCAACCCCCCTGCCCCGGAATAGCCACCACAGGACCTCAGTGCTGGAAGGAAGGTTATATACTTACACAATCTGAACCAAAAGAACCTGTGAAAACCCACAGAATATAGCTGGACAGATGTTCCTCTTCTCAAACTTGTAGAGAGGGCGGACAGGTAGGTTTCAGAGGGAAACGGGCATTGAAAACCTCAGCAAGGCATCACCATGATGCATCTTGGTGACCAGCTGTCAGAAGGCCAGGCGTCACCAATCAGCACATGTTTGCCCAGGAGGGGTCCTGGGCTCCAGTAGAGATGCAGCGACCTGCGAGAGGCTGCCTGAAGAAGCACAGCTCCCAGCACAGGCTGGGTCCTCGAAAGCCCAGTGGATCTTCCCCGGTGCTTATGGTAATAGCTTGCTGACGGATAGCTTTCTAGAGACTATCACTCGAGTGGATGTGGTTTCTCCCCACCATCCACTCACACAATAAATGATCTTGGGCTTTAACTGGAAATGTCATTTGTCTCATTAACAGTGGTCTCACATTATCTTCAGCATCTTTCATGATCCTAAGGGGACAACTATTGAAGTGGTTTCTTGGCTTTTGTCCTTAAGGGCTTATAAAGTGACATGTTAGTGTAGTGGCAGTACCCACATGTGCTTATGTGCCAGAAAACTGGCATTTTCAAGTGTCAAAAAGGCCATGCCTCACTGCCCCCCGTGTAACCGTGACGGTGCTCGGCCTGGAGAGTGGTGGTGGCCCTCAAAGCTCTCTGACAGTCTGCTCATTAAAATCCACCAACTTACGTGACAAATGTCCATGTAGCAGAGGGAGAAACCGTGGCACAGGAAGTCTCCCCCAGACACGTACTCAGCTCATCCACAAGATTAAAACACAAAGAGATCGTAGGTGCACACCCAGGCCGAGGGAAACGTCCAGTCTGGGAACTTGTCCTTCAGAGTATCCAGCTGGGAGGATCTCTTGTCTTCCCCAGAAAGATAGTGGGCAGCGAGGGCCACGGTGACTATGCCCTCGGGCTGTTCTTCCGAGACCTGGGAGAGAAAATTAGTTAGTGCTGTACTGCTAAGACGGCAGAATACTGAGTCCAAGTATTTGATTCTTGCCAAATACCACTTGGGAACCTGATCAACGATACAGCAATGCTGGGAAATTCCCACCTGGACTTCTATCCAGAACTGCCAGGCAGAGGCGTAGAGTCCATGGGAGTAAAATACAAAGTAGTCTCCTCCTTTACTTGTGACTGGGGTGCCATTGCCAAGAGACCACTGAGAAAGTGTTGACCCTTTGTGGGTTCGAACATAGAATGACATATGGCTTGGTCCTGTAACATAAGAGGAAAGACAGTGGAAACAATTTTTTAAAAACCATCAATAAGAAAAGCAATTAACCCACAACCCAACCAGACTATGAAGTTCATGCCTTTTATCACTTTAGACGCTCACCGCAAACCTAACGGGAGTTGGCCAGTTTGGACTTTCAGTGGGTTGTAAACAAGTAAGTACTGAGGTGCAGCTGAAAGGCGCAGAGTCTACAATGAGAAAACCTGGGCTTACGCCTTGGCCCTGTCATTTAAACACAGAAGAACCTGGCACTCATGAGAGCCTTTCTTCAGAAATCTAGAGAATAAGCGTCATTTAACCGAGAGAGAACTGCAGAAACTACAGCAAAAGAAGATAGTGGGGATTTTAAAATATCCAAATACGAATACTACTAAGACACATATTGAGGTGAGGGTGTAAGACTAATGTACAAATGTTGCATGTAATTAACAGAGAGGGAAAGAGGAAAGTATTAGCAAACTGTTGTATAGGCTAACAGTTAAAGAATGCCGTTAAAACCTGTCACACAGATAGTAAAAGGTTAAAAACAGGTGATCCAAGCAAAAGTAGAAACAAGTACCAGAAAATACTTTTTAATTAAAGAGCAAAGAAGACACTTCACAGAAAAAGGAGTAGAACAAATAAAATACAATTATAAAACACCGTGACAAAGTTCAGACCAAATGCATCACTCATAAAAATAAATGTGAATAGGGCAGGCAGTTGGCTTAGGTGGTTAGAGCGCATTGCTCATAACACCAAGACCGCTGGTTTGATTCCCACATGAGCCAGTGAGCTGCGCCCTGCACAACTAGACTGAAAACAACAACTTGACTTGGAGCTGATGGGTCCTGGAAAAAAACACTGTTCCCTAATGTTCCCCAATAAAAATTAAATAAATAAATAAATGCTAAAATTCCTTTATAATACCAAAAAGCAAGTACCTAAATGTAAACAAATAAATTGAAAAAATAAATGTGAACAGACCTAACTCAGCAACTGAAAGAAAAAAAGTCTCAAGTCTTCAACTTGACTCACAAAGCCAGACCTAATGATATACTATATTCAAGAAACACATTTGAACAGATTTAGAAAGGGTAAAAATAAAGGTATGAACAAAGGTATTTCAGGCAAATAGACACAATTTAAAAAAAACCTTTGATATCAGAAAAAAATAGAACTCAAGAAAAACAGACTTTAAAAGAAGACACTTTAATACTAAAAGCTCTAATTCACAATAATAATTAGAATTCTGTGCACCAAATAACATAGCAACTACTTATGAAGCAAAACTACAGGAGATTCAAGAAGCACACACACAAATAAAAAACTAAAATTCCACTCTCAGTACAAGACACATAAATTGAACAAAAAACAATGAAGAAAAGGATATAAAAATGATCAGTGAAGTAGACCCCTATCAAACTTTACATGCTGGTAAGACAGGATATATCTTCTCAAGTGGGCATGAAACATTCATAAAAATAAAATACTGGGTCACATAGGAAACATAAGAAAGTCCTATAAAATTGAAATATTACAAATAACACTGATCATAATTCAATAAAACTTGAAATTACCAACAACAAAACAGCCTTCTACCTGGGCATAAAAGGCCTTCTGTTTATGACTCATGGATGAATGACGAAATAAAAACAAAAATTACAGAAATTTTTTTAAACAAATACTACATATCAAACTATTGGATACATGTAAAGCAGTGATAAGAGGAAAATCTATAGCAATAAACATTTTGTTTCAGTAAAAAAAATACAATAACAAAATGAACAACAAAGTAAACAAAAAGAAAGCACAAGTTAGGAAATACAGATAGAAGCTAAATCAATGAAACAATAGAACAAAACAGACCTACCTTAAACAATCGAATCTTTTTTTTTTTTTTTAAATGAACAAGACCCCACTAGCTAACTTGGTTAAGAAAAAGGCAGGGAGGGAAGGGGAGTGGAGCAAACACAAGTATGCAAAAAGAAATAAAAATAAACAAGAAATTTGTAAATCACACGTAGCTACTTTGCAGACCTCTATACTCATAAATTTGAAAACCCAGATGAAATGGATGCTTTTCTAGGAAAATACAGGTGACCAAAACTGAAAACAGCTATAAGACTTAAGCAGAGCAATTTCCCTAGAAAAAGTTAAACTACCCAACAAATAAAGCACCAGTCCCAGGTGGCTTCAGAGAGGAATTCAAGTCAACTTTTCAACCAAATAGTTCCAGTGCTCCATAAACTGTTCCAAAGCATTGAAAATTAAGGAAAATTTACCCATTTTCATGATGTATATAACATTTATGATGTTTTTATATTTATAATGTATAACAAATCTGATAGAGTACCCAAAAAAATAAACAAGAAAAACACACATGTTTCAATATTATTCACTGAGTACTGATACAAAACTTCTAAATAAAATATTAGCAAACATCCAACATCACATTAATAATAAGCCATGACATGATGGAATATACCATATTAAAATATCCAAGGAAGAAAAATCCTCTGATTATAGAAAACTAAAAAGAGCCTTTCACAAAATTAAAAACCAATCCTTTTTTTTCATTCCTTATTTTAAAAAAAAATCATGAAATCACAAGTGATGAATGCTTGCTTAACATGACAAAAAATATTATACCTTAGTCCTGAAGCTAGTATCTTACATAATGGGAAAACACTAGAGACCTTTGTACTGATACCAAGAATGAGGCAAGAATGCTATTATCTGAACTGTTCTACACAAGGCTAGAAACATGAGCCATTTAGACAAATCAGTTAGAGGCATAAGAATTGGTAAAGAAGAAATGAAAACTTTGCAGATGATAAGTAGTTAACAAGCTATACCTGAGGTCTGTTTTGGTATGGCTTTCAGGCTAAGAATAGCTTTTATGTTTTGAAAGTGTAGTGTGGTTTAAAAAATCGACAACAAAGACATACTCGTATAGCAAAGCCCAAAATATTTACTATCTGGCTCTTTAAAGTTTGGCAATTCCTGGTATACCTGGAGAACCCTGGAGTATCATGATTAATTCAAAAAATAAAAGATTGAGGTAGCAAGATTTAAATTGACATACAGAAGTCAATTGCCTTCATAAAAACAAAATAAAACCAGTTAGAAGACATACTGGTAGAGAAAACCCCAATTATAATAGCAACAAAACCTAGATGAGGAAAATTTTATAACACTACTGACAGACACAAAAATAGATTTGAACGCATGAAAGACATTCCCATGTCACGAATAGAATAGGCTGACTCAACATTATAATGTCAAGTTCTCCCTAATTTATAAATTTATTATTATAGTCCTCAAAATAGCAATAAGCTTAATATTAGAGTTAATACTAAAGTTCATATGGGAAAACAAATACACAAAAATATCAAGATAAATACTGAAAAAAGCTACAAAGGATCGTAATACTCCCAACCATTAAACTAGAAAGCTTCTATAATTGAAAGTGAGGTAACTGGTGCACAAACACACCTACACACACACACACACTTAAAAAATTTTTTTCCTGATTTCTTGACATTTGTAATCACAAACCAGGGGTGGTAGATGTGCAACTTGCCTGGCAGGAACCTGAATTTTACTGGAATTCTCCAAATTTTGCATAAAGGATAGAGAAAGATCTATGCTTCCTTTTTACAGGCTGGTGATTAAATAAAATTAGAAAACTTACTGGCATGAAGAGGAAAACCAGGTGCAAAATAAATTTGTTTCTTATTAAATTTAAAAAGCCTAGAGAACAAAAGTATTCAGCTTCAAAAGTGTCAGCTAAGGCATTTAATTCCCATAATTCTTCATTCTATTGGTTAACTACCAAAAAGAATCTTGATGTCTACCTCACGCTATACATAGAAGTTAATTCAAGGGGCGGCCAGATGGCTCAGTTGGTTAGAGCGCGAGCTCTCAACAACAAGGTTGCAGGTTCAATTTCCCCATGGGATGGTGGACTGCAACCCCTGCAACTAAAATTGAAAACGGTGACTGGACTCACAGCTGAGCTGCGTCCTCCACAACTAGATTGACTTGGAGCTGATGGGCCCTGGAAGAACACACTGTTTCCCAATATTCCCCAATTAAAAAGAAAAAAGAAATACAGCAGGTCCTCAAATAACATATTGTTCAGTGTTTCATTATAACACTGATGAGAAAATAAAAAATGGATTCCTGGCTGGGGGCCATTGTCTGTATGGAGTTTGCATGTTCTCCCCATGTCTGTGTCGGATTTTTCTGGGTCCTCTGGTGTCCTCCTACATCCGAAAGACGTGCATATTAGCTTAACTAACTGGTTTGTCTAAATTGTCCCAGTCTGAGTGAGTATTGGGTGTGTATGTGAGTGCGCCCTGTGATGGAAAGGCATCCTGTCCAGGGTGGGTTCCTGGGAGCCTGGCTCCCTGAGCTGCCAGGAGAGACTCTGGCCACCCATGACCCTGAACTGGAATAAGCCATTTGGAAAATAATTATCTTACTTGTTTTTATCAATCTTTCTTAAGTGTGTGTATAGCTCATATGTATTTCAATATTTGATATCCTAAGTGTTTTGGGTCTTTATTTAGACGTTTGGTGATGTTTTTGTGACCAGAAACATGCCACAAGAACTTAACTCATTACCCTATTGTAAAACTGGTTTTGTTACACGTCTTTTTGTTTAAAATCACAGTTTCCAAGAACCTATCGACAATGTTAGTGAGGATTTAGAGCAGAAATCAATGAAATTAAAACAGCAAATCAACAGAGAAAAATCAATGAAATAGAAAACTGGTTCTTTGAAAAAAATCAAAAAAATTGATAAGCCTCTACCCAGGCAAACTAAGGGAAAAAGGAGAGAGAGAGAAAAAAAACCATAAATTACTAATCTCAGAAATGGAAGAGAAGACATTACTACAGATCCCATGGACAGTAAAAGGATCATAAAGAATATTATGAACAACTCTGTGCTCACAAATTGAATAACCCAGATGAAAAGGACCAATTCCTTCAAAGGCATAATCTACCAAAAGCTACCCAAGAAGAAATACACAATCTGAATAGTCCTATATTTATTAAAGAAATTGAATCAATAATTAATGACCTTCCAAAACAAAAAACCAGGCCCAGCTGGATTCACTAGTGAATTCTACCAAATATTTAAGGAAAAATTATACCAGTTCTCTGCAACCTCTTAAGATAGAAGCAGAGAGAAAACACTTCCTAGCTAATTCTATGAGGCCAGTGTCACCCTAATACCAAGACCATACAAAGACATTATAAGAAAACTTACAGACTAGTATCTCTCATGAACATAGATGTAAAAATTCTCAACATAATATGAGCAAATCAAATCCAGCAATATATTTTGTAAAAAAAAGAATCATATACTATGACTAAGCGGGCTTTATTACAATTATGCTAGATTAGTAAGTAGTTCAATATTTGAAAATCAATTAATATAATCTATCACATCACCAGGCCAAATAGAAATCATTTGATGATATTAATAGAAAAGCATTTGACAAAACCCAACATCCATTTGCAATAAACATGCTCAGCAAACTTAAAATAGAGGGGAACTTCCTCACCCTGATAAAGAACATCTACGGAAAATCTACAGTAACATCACATGCAGTTGGTAAGAAACTAGAAGCTTTCCCACTAAAATGAGGAACAAAGCAAGGACATCCACTCTTACCACTCCTTTTCGAAATCATACTAGGAAGTCCTAGCTAATGCAGTAAGAGAAAAGGAAATAAAAGGTATAATGATTGGGAAGAAAGAAATAAAACTTTCTTTGTTTGCAGATGATATGATCATGTACTCGTATGTAGGAAATTCAAAAGAATCAACAACAAAAACTAATATACAATATAGCAAGGCTACAGGATACAAGACTAATATGCAAAAGTCAACTGCTTTCCTATATACCATCAATGAACAGTACTAGTTACATTAGCACACACACCACCCAATGAAATACTTAGGTATAAATCTAAGAAGAGATGCACAAATCTATTATTAGGAAAACTACAAACTCTAATGAAAGAAATTGCACAAGATATAGGTATTCCATGTCATTTAGGAGTCAATATTGTTAAGGTATGATTTGCCCTCAACTTGCTCTATAGATTCAGTGCAATTCCAATCAAAATGCCAGAAAGTTATTTTGTGGATATCAACTAACTGACATGTGGAAAGACAAAAGACAAGCAATATACTGAAGAATAAGGTTGGAGGAATACAACTACCCAACTTCAAGACTCACTGTATAGCTGTAGTGGTCAAAGCAATACAGTAATGGCAAAAGAACAGAGCACTAGCTAGATAAGCAGAACAGAACAGAGAGCCCAGAAATAGACCCACACAAATATAATCAACTGATGTTTGACAAAGAAATAGGCAAGTCAGTGGAAACAGGATGGTCTTCAACAAATGGTACTGGAACAAGTGGAAATCCACCTGCTAAAGAAATGAATCTAGACACAGACCTTACATCTTTCATAAAAATTAACTTAAAATGTAGACCTAAATATAAAACACAAAATTAAAAAACTTCTAGGAGATAACATTGGAGAAAAGCTAGAGCCCTTGGGTGTGGCAATGATTTTTAGATCCAATACCAAAAGCAAGATCCATGAAAGAACATTTAATTAAGCTGGACTTCATTAAATTTAAAAATTTATGCTATGTAAAAAAAAAAAAAAAAAAAAAAAAAAAAAAAACCACTATCAAAAAAATGAAAGGACAAGCCAGACTGGAAGAAAATATTTGCAAAGCACTTACCTAACAAAGGCTTTATATCCATACCTACATAGAACTCATAAATCTCAACAATAAGCAAACAACCCAATTAATAGACAATAGATCTAAATAGACACCTCACCAGAGAAGTACACAAATGTCAAATAAGCATAATGAAAAGATGCTAAACACGTATCATTAGGGAACTGCAAATTAAAAAACTGAGACACCACTGCGTATCTACCAGAAAGGCTAAAACCCAAAACACTACAGCACCAAAAGCTGATGAGGATTCAGAGCAACAGGAACTCGCATTCACTGCTGAGGAAAGCAAAACAATGCAGCCACTTTGGAAGAGTTTGGCAGTTTCTTACAAAGGTAAATATAAGCTTACCATACAAGCCAGCAGTTGTGCTCCTTGGTATTTATCCAAATGAGCTGAAAACTTATGTCCACACAAAAACCTACACACAGATGTTTATAGCTGCTTTATTCATAATTGCCCAAAACTGGAGGCAACCGAGTTTTTCAGTAGGTGAATGGATAAACTGTCGTGCATTCATAGTGTTATTCAGCAATAAAAAGAAATGAGCTATCAAGCCACTAAAAGACATGAAGGCACCTTACATGCATGTTGCTAAATAAAAGAAGCCAATCTAAGAAGGCTACAATCAGTTTGATCCCAGCTATACGGTATTCTGAAAAAGGCAAAACACAGAGACATTAAAAAGATCAGTGGTTGCCAGGGGAGTGAAGAGAAGAGAAGGATGAGAATAAATGGAACGCAGTGGTTTTCAGGGCACTGAGTCTATTCTGCATGACACTGTATGATACATTTGTCAAGCCTCCCAGTATTACACAACACAAAGACTGAACTGAACCTCAGTCTAAACTAAGGACATTAGCTATTAGGTTGGTGCAAAAGTAATTGCAGTTTTTGCAATTATTTTTAACCTTTTAAACCACAGTTACTTTTGCACCAACCTAATAATATTAATGTATCAATACTGGCTAATCATTATAAGAAATGTACCATACTAATGCAAGATGTTAACAGAGGAAGCTGGAGGATGGGGCCACATGGAAACTCTGTACTTTTGTTCAATTTTTGTGAAAATCTAAAACTGCTCTAAAATACAAAGGCTGGGGCGGCCAGATGGCTCAGTTGGTTAGAGCGCGAGCTCTCAACAATAAGGTTGCCGGTTCAATTCCCGCATGGGATGGTGGGCTGCAACCCTTGCAACTAAAGGTTGAAAACGGCAATGGGACTTGGAGCTGAGCTGCACCCTCCACAACTAGATTGAAGGACAACCACTTGGAACTGATGGGCCCTGGAGAAACACACTGTCCCCCAATATTCCCCAATAAAATAAATAAAATAAAATAAAAATAAAATACAAAGGCTGTTAAATTGTCTTTAAAAAATCATAACCAGCTTCAATTGCTTTTAGAAACACTAAGTTGCTGGCCACTATTACAAATTTGAGGAAAAAAACATACATTCTTATTAAAATTTGAAGAACTGAAGGCAGGAAGAAAAAACTCATGTGACTTACCTGTTGCTTCAAAGGTCAGCTTTATAGAATCCCAGGGTGTCTGTTCTTTGGAGACAAGTCTGAAATGAACAGGATCTCTTGGGGAAACCTCTGGGGCAGGAAGATACCAGTTTTTCCTATTTGGAAAGGAATTCAATATTTCAATGATATTTAGGATGCTTTATTAGTTGATAGCTACTCATGGAAGTGTTCAGAATATATGAAACACATTTTGGGGTATGAAACTAAACTCTGATGGGCATAATAAACAACACCAAATCCTCTGAAGCCCAGGTTACTGCATAATCAAACCTCAAAGTCAAGAATAAAGGGTCCTAGGTGACCTTGATTCCGCTACTCATCCTATTTCTTCTCATCTAATCCTTCACTGCCAAACCATAAAAACTTCCCAGATCAGTGAAGGGGGCCACCCTTTCCAGCGACTCAGATTTCAACAGGAAATACTTCTTGAATTTGAAAACAGCAAAGAAACCGAACTTTTGTAGTGATAGAAAAAAACCAGTGTAAATAGCACTTGCCTTTGGTGTGAACCAGTTTAAATAAGGAAGTCCTGATACAGTGACAGGACTGGAGAACAAACTAACCTCCAGCGACAGCAGAACAGTAGTGAACCAACCTGATCAGAAAGTGCACTGGAAGGTACCATGGGAAACCACACAGGGGTGCACTCTCCTCACAGTGAGCCCGGATGGTGTCGTTGATCTCCGGGACGTGAGGGGTTACGTGAGACATTCCGGTGTAATCAAACCCATTGATCCATATTCCAGAGTCCCGCTTAACTACCTTTCCATCCAAGTCATGAAATGTTCTAGTCATATGCTGGAAAGAACAAGGCTAATGAGAAAACTACTGTTTGAACTCCGTCAGCTACATCCCCACCCCAGATTAATAAAAATGGGTAAGTCTGACGATACCCTGAAGTGATGTGGCTGTGGAGCAACAGTGAGGCAGAAGTGTACGCTGGCACGACCACGCTAGGAATCTGTTTAGCGTTACCTAATAGAGTTAAGATGCACATACCCTTCAAGCCAGCAATTCCACTCCTGAATATATACCTTAGAGAAACTCTTGTGAGGTACATGAGTGTTGATTCAACATTGTCCATATTAGCAAAAAACTGGACACCCAAATGTTCATTAACAGTAGAATGGGCAAACAAACTGGGGCATCATCCTACAACAGAAGTCCATTCAGCAACAAAAACTAATGCACTGCAGTGACACAAATCAACATGGAAGATTCTCACAGACTTTTGGGCAAAAGAATATTTATGGTATGGCTTTACCTGTAAGAAGTTCAAAAACAGGCTAAACTATATGTTGTTTAGGGATATATACATATGTGGTAAAATAAGGTAATGATTAACTCCCAACTTCAAGGCAGTGGGTGAGCACTTTGGAGGCCAGGGAGATGGAAGAGGGGAAAGAGCTGGGATCAGGAAAGGACACTTGGGTTTTTCTTAGGTACTGCTAATGTTCTTTCTTTTAAACTTGCTGTTGGATATACAGATGATGGCTTTATTATTTCTTATGAATATATTTATATATTTAAATTTCATATAAAATTTTTGAAAACCTAATTTCAGATTTAAAACACATGAACACTAGAATTCCTTTTAAGTAAGGACTTAAAACACATACATCCTAAGATAAATATACGTACACACCCATGTTCCTTTCATTGTGTTATATGAAGCTAATTCTCGTGCAGAGAAAAACAGGAATCACAGCTCACCACTAGATGACAGACGTGTGCCTAACAGAATTCTATGAAAGGGCACCATGTTCCATCTGGAAAAGTTTTATTAACAGCAGAAAGCAACCTAAAGAATATCAAACAGGAAAAGAAAAAGGACTACATAGGGCAGGGGGTCAGCAAATTACAGCCCCCAGGCCAAATGGCTCACTATCATTTTTATAAATAAAGTTTTATGGAACACAGCCACACTCATTTGTTTAGGTCTTGCCTTATGGCTGCTTTTACTCTGTAAAAACAGATGTGACAGAGACCGTATGGCTGGCAGATCTTAAAATATTTATTATCTGGCCCTTTACAGAAAGAATTCACCAACTTCTGGCACCAAGGAAGACATGAACTCCAAAATCAAATCAGCACAGGAGTTTTTAAAAATAAAAGTCTAGCTCTTCCTAAATACCTCTGATGTAATTATAAAAATTAGCAAGACACTATGTTGTACACCTGAAACTTACAGAATACTGTACATCAACTGCAATTTAAAATAAAGTTTTAAGGGGCGGCTGGATGGCTCAGTTGGTTAGAGCATGAACTCTGAACGTCAGGGTTGCCGGTTCGATTCCCACATGGGCCAGTGAGCTGCGCCCTCCACAACTAGATTGAAGGACAACAAGCTGCTGCTGAGCTGCCAGGGGGGCGGCCAGATGGCTCAGTTGGTTAGAGTGCGATTTGGAGCTGAGCTGTGCCCTCACGACTAGATTGAAGGACAACGACTTGGAGCTGATGGGTCCTGGAGAAACACACTGTTTCCCAATATTCCCCAATAAAAGTGGGGGAAAAAATTTATTTTAAAAAATAAAGTTTTAGAAAAGTAGTAAGTCACTGAAAAACATACTAAATTTCCTAAAAAACTAGCTTTTCTTCACTAAAGGTTTCACAAATAGTAAGATTTGTCACATAAAATGTGTCACTGTGTCCTTCAGGACAATAAACAAAGAGAAGCTGGCCCTTTTTCAAAATCTCCTCTCTGATATTTAAGTTCAGATATGATTACTTATTCAAACCTTTGAATAATTATCTAGGTTATGACTCTTGGCTTTTCTGTCTGGTCACTCCACAACCTCTGACAGAGAAGATGACTGGCAATGAGGCAACTCAGTCCTTTTCCCTGCTTTATGGTACAAGCTCTAAAAAGTGTGCAGAAAAACTTGAAACCTAGCAAAGTTCTAAAACTCATTTTATTACTTTCTATTTTATTTTCATTGTCACATATTACTTTGAGTGTTACCTAAGATCAGTTTTACTAGCATTTTAAAACATCTATTTTATTTTGCCAGTTGACAGGAGTTCGGATTTTTACTCATCCTGCAGACATTTTTATAATATCTACTTCTAAAAACTCATTGTTCCAAGATATAGATTTATTCTTGTTTTTCCAAGTAGCTGCATTTTTACAATTTGAACAGTAATAAAAACAACAAGCAGATATTTCCGATTTGGTCTCTTGGGAGAAAAGTGTGTTTAGCTGATAAGAGTGCCTCTTGCTGGTCAGTTTTTTCCTCACTGCCTTACACAAAATAGTTGAGTAAAAATAAATAGGTCAACAGTAGAAAAGTCAGTTGGTTTTCCTGTTGACTAGTGAAGCTCAAAAACACAAAAGGCTTTCCTCTCCAGAATCTCAAATAACTCACGCAAAATTGCTCTTACCTGAAGAAACACTCTCTTTGGCTTCGGACTGGCAGGATTGGAGCTGTACGGGAAAAAAGTTCCACTGCAAACAAGGAGGAATGTAACTGTACATACCAAAGTTAAAGCCAGCATGGTTTTTTTTGTGCTTTTGGCAAGGTAGATGAAGTTAATCTAAAACACAAAACACAAAAATAGAGAAGTTACCATTGGTGCTTTTAACTATTTTATAACAGGTGTTACCCAACAGATAATGAAGACAATTTATCAGCATGTGCCAACATACTCCACCAGTAAAAAAGCACTATTTATATGGGATTTCCCCGTATCACAAGACAGAGCCCGGTAAGTGAGAGATGCCACGTCTGCCATGCTGGTGGCTTTCTGACAGGCAGCGAGGCGTCGAGAGGAAAAGGGAAAGTGAGATGGTGTCTGCTCGGTTGGCGCAGAAACTAGAGGATGTAGACCCACCACCAGTCAAACCATGACCTTATTTTACTTCCTACTCTATCAATGCCCTGTCAATGGTGCATAACAGACTATTTAACCAAAACATCATGACATCAGGCTTTTATTAAAGAAACAGGTAAGCTTTTAAGCGGAAGAAGGCCTGGTTCAGTAAAATTCAAATTTTCACTCAATGCTTCTGTAATGTGCCAGGTGCTGGATTCACCTGAACTAGCATTTAGATGTACCTTTGCCTGTGGACCTGCATATGAGGAAAAACTGCAAAACAAAGTAATACTGTCCCTTTCAATGCCAAGTTAACCGAAGTCAATACAATCAAACCAACAAATCTGAACTTGGGCAGACAAAGCAAGTGACTCAGTCTCAAGGAGGGCAAGCATCCAGAAAATCCTCAATATGCTTACGTTAGCCTTTTACTTGTGATGAAATCATTGAATTAAAAGCTGTTAGGGAACATACATGACTCCGATCCCTTAGGGGTTCTGAAGGAGTCACTTGGAGAAACAATGATATAGTCCCAGCTCCCCCTTTTGCCTGCTCCCCTTTTGCCTCCTCCCCCTTATCACACACCCTCTAGGGTCAGTAAGTAAAAAAGAACATGAATATGAAAATGTTTATTGTAATGAAAATAAAGAATTAAGCCAGTAGTCATAACTTACCATCGACTCTATTATATAAATTAAAGAATTTTAGATCCACAGTGTAACAGTATCCCATCCAGTGTAACTGCCAGCAAAACAGTCCTGGTCTGATGTGAAAGATGTGAGGTTTTTATAGTAGGAGCACAGAGATAAGACAAAGTCCCCACGGACCCAAGACCATGAGTTAGCAAAACAGAATTTGCTACTTTCATTTAATCAACACAACCAGGAGAGCCCCAGCATGAGATAACCCAGGAAACCTGTTAACTGATCACTTGACAGGAATCTAATTGCTGTCTAGCAAATATATTTTAAAAATCCCCTAGGACTGCAAGAAAAGCTCTCTGAACTGCGCAGTGGTCCAGTTCCCCATCACCCAAGGAGTATGGGCTCAGGGTGAACAAGCCACACTCTCCTTAACACCGCGACACACAAGGAAACAAGGAGAAGGAAAACCCACAGCATCAAAGAGCAGCAGAGCTGTTTCCCAGAATGAAAACTAAATGAGGTTTTTAAGTATTCCAAGAGGCACTCTCCAAAAGCTCTCCTAATGAATTTAGGAAATAATTTAGGGGGTAATATCCTTTCATCCTCTTTTTAATGTTTTCCAAGATGTCCATGCTTTGGGGTCATTTTCAACTTCCACAGTGAGGTTTTCAGAGTTCATTTTTTAATTCTTCCATATGGAACAGCATGAAATGCCCCACATTTTGATCTCATCTTTTATGAGCTTCAATAACTTTCAGTCACTGACTGATTTAAATACACTGGGGGTGTCGAGTGCGTAAGTTAGCTGACTCCAGATGAGGGCCTGATCTACACATGACGAAACTCCACCATCTCTAATCCTCACAACAGCAAACCTATCCTAACAGGTACAGGGGATTTAAAGGCTTAGTATTAAAACCAAAGTAAGTGAACCCTAAAAGCCACAAAAAACATTTTAGAACTCTCCATCCATCCCTGCAAATACCAATAAGGACTTAATCATTATGTTAAACGTAAACTGGCTGGAATGTTCAGGTATCTTTTAGGACTAGTCCAGCTGACCTCAAACAATAGTGTGTGTAAGAATCACTCTCTAGGGCTATATAAGCAGGTGCACATATATAGTTATTTATTGGCTAATGCTGACCATGCATGTGGTATTCTTAACTTGCTGTCTCTAGATCCAAATCTCCACACAAGATGCCCTTTACTGGATCAATATGGAAAAGCTCACTATCTCCCTAGAGGAAACGACAAAGTCGTAACTGCTTTTTCTATACCTACAGGTACGCGCCTAAACTCAAACCTCCGCGTGTACCTGTAGGTATTCAGGAAGTACTTCTTACTCTTAGGAAGTCCAGTGAAAGAGCCACACTACAGACACCAGCCTCCCCTAGGGAGCCAGAGCCCTGAGTCCTGAGGAGTGCGGACACACTGCCAAGGGCAGACCTCTGCCTGGAGCTTCCTCAAACAAAGGGGTTCTGGTTGTCAACCCTGCAGCATGTCTTTCCCTCCCTCTCGAGAGTCCCAGGGAAGAGAGGCAGGGGTTGCAAAGGTGGGACTCTCCCTCTGAGGGCAGAACACTGATAAAAAAACAATGACAACCCTGTGATCCTCTTTCATTATTTGCTAAATAAAAGCATTTTGGGTGTTATTAAGTGTATATCACTCAAAGAGAGACAATTAATGGACTTTGCTGCGCTAGCAGCAAGGTAATAAAGTGATAATGGAAAAAGCCTCATCGGAATTAGTCTTCCTTCACCAGCTCTAACAGCTGTAATAGAACTACTATGTAGGTATTAACATTGGCCTCTAATTAGTAGGTTCAAAACACACTATTACGATTCATTCTAAAAATTCACCACCAAGCCTTCTCTACCAATTCTCACTTGGTATGCATTCTACAAATTCATATTCAAGTAATTTGAAAAGTTATTTATAATCATCAGAGGATTGGGGAGGATGAGGAGGCAAAAATAACAACAAATACCCCATTCTACATTTTCTTACCATACCAAACCCACAATATGCACTGTCATGCACCATTTATTTTGCTTAAGAATGTCTCAATAATAAATGATAAGGAACACTATGTCACAGAATAGTATGGCTACATTCATCACATATTTATATAAAAAACTCAAGAAAGAAGAAAATTAAACATTTTTTTCCTTACAAAATAGGAGGAGAGAATCATCGTACAACCAGCCAAAATGGAAGCCAGCACAACATCAGGTGGAATTTCCGAACCACTCCTCCCAAGGATGGGGGTAAACATCTCAAATACAGCCCAGATGAGGTACAATGCATAAAGATAAGGAATAAACATCCCCAGAAGGTAAAAGGCAATAAATTTTCCGTGGGCACCTAGAGAAAAAGAGAAAGAAAACACACATCTCTGAAATTCTACAGTGAGATTTTTATGGTACTGGTGTACCGTGGCACCTAACAGAAATTAGGTTAAAGGTAACTGTTGCCCTTTTGGTACATGTTATCTAGTAAGATAAAACACTTTCACTCAGAGAAGCTAAAGTACAAATAAGAATTAAACAAAATCCATAAGGACTATATTAGTGTGTGCTCATAAATGTGAGAATGGAATAGGGTATAAAGTATGAGATAAAAATCAGTGTGGTCTGAAAATTTAAAAAACCACAATAGTTCCTGGAAGCTTTATCATACGTATATTAAGGTATTTTCCCATTTGTATCAAAACCAAAAATACCCTACCATGCTGCTTCAAGTCCTTGTACACACAAAGCTTTGTGAGCAACGGAAATGCCACCCAGACAGTACTAAGAAATGCCGAGCAAAATCCTCCGTAAGTGAGAGCTATAAGGGAACCACAATGCACAAACAGCGAGATGTCAAAAAAGATTTCTCCCAGATACTGGTCACTGGCATTCTGAAAGAAAGGAAAACACACAAGTAGTCTCATTTACGGCCCATTCATAAATATTCGATTGTAATCTTAAGTTCCACTGCTCAGAAGAGCGACGTTTTTTTTTAAGCAGGGTCTATCCTTTAAAGTTAACACTGACAAAGGTGCCTCCTATCATGAAGCAATAAATTCAAATTGCTGCACAGGAAAGCGGAATTTAACAAGAGGGGGTGAAAATATCATTACTTGTATATAATCTGTGCTTTTCCTCCACGGGGCTCTAAGTAACCTTTGGAAATGTTCCAAAATAGAAGCAGTCTCCTAAAAACATTCACCTCTGTAAGCTACTCTTTTTATGCAACTTCCAAAGAATTCCAGGCACACTAGAGAAAGGACCTGGGAGTAACAGTACAATTGACTTTCCATATCTGCGGAATGGAAAATCGTTCTTTTTTAATGTTACACTGTTGATGACGTATACTACGTATAGTTAAGCTTACAAAGGTTGCCTTTGTACTGCAAGTGCAGACTTTTTTTTCTTGTCATTATTCCCTAAAGAATACAGTATAACCACTATTTACATACTATTTATATTGTATTAGGTCTAAGTAATCTAGAGATGATTTAAGTTTATGGGAGGATGGAAGTGGGTCATATGCAAATATTATGCCATCATATATAAGGGACTTATTTATGGTAAGCACCAGAGGATGTGGGTCTCTGAGGGGATCCAGAAACCAATGTCCCAGGATACTGAGGGACGACTGTATAGGCTGCTGCAGCGCCACCAACAGTACACCTGGAAAACTGCAGGACCTTTAGAGCATAAGGCCATCTGGGGGTTTTGGCTTGATTCCTGAGTCTTTCCTGTCTCCAACAGGTCTTGTAGTGAAGCTTTTTGCCCGTCCTGGATTCCTGCTACTTCCACACTATAAAATTTAATCAATATTTTTGGGCTTTGAAGTCTGAGCATTCCTGTGCAGCACCTTGAGTTCTTTAGAAGAAAGCTGCCATTCGAACTTACTACATTTTAACATCTGTACTAGTGGTTCTAGTAATGTAAACATGAGAGTTATCATTTCAGTGCTGAAATACCAACATGGAACAGATATCCTTACGTTGTCCTCTTTTCTGCCTTCTTACTTCTGTGTACAGTCCCACGCAAGTTTGTTTTAAAGGACCCTCTTACTTCCAGAGCTCACGCGTTCAAATCACATTTTCAAAACAAATCAAAGTTTATTTGACACACTCCCTTGGCTATTGTTGTTATATACTTAGATGTTCAACATAGTGTTGATCAAGAGGCACGGTCTTTAAAAAAGAGGAAAATAATCCTTGGGATTCAATTTAAATATCACTCAGATATTTAAAAACAAAAGATTTCAGTAATGAAGACTGTAATAACTGAAAATGTTTTACATTAAGTTCCCAGATTATACCCAAAGATCAAACATCCCTCAAATCTAGTTCCCTTCTCCGCATCTCTGTTGATCCCTCCCTGCTCTGCCTGTTCCAATCCATTCTATACACTGTTATCAGAGTTTTTGTACTAAATCACAAATTGTCTCACTATCCTGCTTAGGAAATTTTAACGGTGGCCCCAATGATTTTTAGGGTGCAACTTCACCATGGCCTGCTTTTCCAGTTTCTGTGCTATCACCTTGTCTTCACCACACTGAACTATTTATGGACTATGACCCCAACACATCTTGTATATTACCACCTTTGACTGCCCATCAACCTGTTCTCTATCTGGCACACTTCCACTCATGCTTCAAAAACCCAGTTCAAATGTCACCACCTCCTGCATGAAGCCTTCTTGACTTCTATAAACAAAATTCATCTCTCCTGGCCCTGTATTCCTATCCCTCTATGTGTCACTCTATTTCACTTCCTCCCAATGGACTGTAATCACTGTGGTTTTCCCATCTTCCCAAAGGAAACTGTGAGCTCCTCAAAGAAAGAAACCACATCCTTATGCATCTCTGTGTCACCAGGCCTTAGTATGGTGCTCAAAGAATATTTGTGAAATGAAAATGAAACACATTACTCCTTCCATTGAGCTTTCAGCCTGAAGTTTTATGATTGGACAACTGAAGTTGGTCAAAGTCAATGGAATTTTACTAAGCATTCCTGTGGCCACCCCCTCCCCTATCCCCTCCCACCTACGTGCTGTATCAACAATAGCCACACTCTGGTTCCATACCATTGCACTAAGAATAAGCATGTGAAATTGATCCCCATGGTGTAATTCTTTTGGAAACTGAAGCCACTAAGATACAAGTATTAGCTTAACCATACATGGATGGCTAACCTCAAAGAACCTTTCTTAAATGAGGGCTGCTAACAAGAACAGCTCCTCAGACCATATCCCAACATTAACAATAAGTGGAAGGATGCTGGATTTCAGGCTTCCATGTGTCCCTTCCAATCCCTCCAAGGACAAACTGAAACAAAACAGGTGCACATTGCCTTTCTCAAAATAATGGAGCTAAAAAATATTTTTCCCTTTAACTCACTTAGAAACTATCAAAAACCATGGCTCACTCTCTCACTCTAATTTATTTTTAGTCCTATTATTTCAACCCTAATTCCTAATTTTATCTTTATCAAATAACTATAGAGTTGAAACCATAACAATATGACGTTATCTAAATCAGCATAAATCATTTTGGGGCCCTATCTCCCCATATGCATGCTGTCCAAATTTACATCAGCATAGGTTAAAAAAAAGGTGAAGGGAACTGAAGAGAAAACTTTAAGTGTAGCTTTAAGTGTAACAGTCTTTCAGACAGCAAATACTTGCTGTGTGTCAGACACAGGGATAATGAACAAAACAATCCCTGCCCTCATGGAGTTTACAGTCCAGGGGAGGACAGAGTTATTCAGACCTAAATAACTGGGGTAGCCCAGGGAGGGCTGGTAGATTCAAGAGCATGGTTACAAAAACTTAGGCCGATTCGGCATATGCCAGAAGGCTGTGCTAACAAGCCTTGCTGTCTCCATCACCCCAAATACCGTTTACAGCTTTATAACGTCATCGGAAATCTTCCAGAAAGCCCTCAGAATAAGAAGCCTTTCAGAAATTGACCACAGTTCTGGGAGCCTGTTTCCTATAACCACGCCAAACAGTTTTTGATAGATCAGGCCAATACAGGCATGTACCACATAATGACATTTTAGTCAAGGACAGACCACATATATGACAGTGGTCCCATAACATTATAATGAAGCTGGAAAATTCCTGTTGCCTAGTGACACTGTAGCCATCACAAAGTCACAATGCATGACTCGTGCTTGTGGTGATGCTGGTGTAAACAAATGCCCTGCATGGCCAGTCTACAAAAGTGCAGCACGTGCAGTTACAGGGGAAAGGTCTCCCCGCTGGGTTTGTATCAGTGCCCTCTATGACATTTGCACAATGACAACGTTGCCTACTGACACATTTCTCAGAACGGATCACCACTGCTAAGTGGAGCGTGACTGTACGATGAATCCCACTTGAGTTTGTCTTTAATCCTTGAAGGCAGCAAAGAGAAATCAATAAATATGCCAAACACTTACCACATAATAAAATCTTTTCGCGAGGGTATGTATGAATATTATTTTGGCTACCGCTGCAGTTCCATATAGACAAACGGAGACATAGAAGTGGTTATACCATGAGAGCGACTGTCCAATCAGAGAGATGAACACTGCTATAATGAGAACGGTCACCAAGCTAGTGAACCAGCTTATCAGCGTGATGCCCACTCCACAGAAGAAGTCCTTCGTGTAGTTATCCGCTAGTGAAGAGAAAACACAATGTGGAGACCACCATCTTTATCAAATAATTTCATAACCAGTAAGGAGAGTTAAAGGGACGAATGTTAAAACAGAAAATTCACCACAGTTAAAACGTATCAAAATGTCCTAGGGGTAAGGTTTGTTAAATACTAGAGCAGGGAAGGTATCAATGAATAATATTCAAGTTAACATTTGCTGAGAGTCTATAACTCAAAGAGACAAGTCTCCCAGGCATAGTTCAGGCATATTCCTGACTAGGAAAGTGGGTAATCTTAATCTTCCTCACCTTTGGGATGCTTCGTGTATTGAAATATCAGCAAGAATGGAAGGCAAAGTTCCACATAAAATCTTGCTAAAAGAAGCTAACACGGGAAAAGAGGTGACAGGAAAATAACTGAATAAAGGATTATTTAAATTGCTACTAAATATTTTATCTGGTATAGCATGCACCAATTCAGGCTATAAACCATTTCAAGTAGAAGACCAATTTAACCAGAAGCAATTCATTCATCCTTCAAAACCGTGTGCTATTGGGCTGCAGTGTGGACAAGATGTTTTAATGGGGCTTTTCACTAAAAGTTAATCTGTACAAACCATTTTTCAATAGCTCCTATGGGGTACTTCTAAGGAGTGCACTAAGTACACAAAAATTGCCTGCTTCACGAAAACCAAAAGCATAATGAGCATATTAATCTGATACTTTTAGAAATTACTCATATATCACATATTATTTTTATTCAGACTTTCAACTTCTTGGAAAGATATAAGCAAGCTAACTAAAAATCTTCAGGCAAATCCTTTATTCATGCCAGTATTGCCGTTTTAGGGGAAAATACTTACTCTTACGTTTGGGCTGCAACAATTTTTTGCCCAGGTACAGAACCACCACCATTACCACCACGCAGTTGATTATGGAGCCAACACGAGATGGGTAGGCAACAACAAACAGGCCGAGTACATCAAAGAAGACCATGTTCCCATGTCGATACTCAGAAGAAGAAACCAACGTATCAGATGTGGCTAGATACTTAAGAACTGCTAAAATGTTGTCACCTAGCAGTAAAGAAAAGAAGGATAAAGTTGAATGAACCATCCACTCTTTGAGTAAAGGAATACCTAGAAAGAATGTGAACAGAAATAGCTTTCCACCATCCTGCTGCTCTCCCTGACGTTTCTTACCAAACTTCTCAAATCAAGTCCATGGCCCTATTCTTGTTTCCTTCCCACTTAGAGGTTCAGCCAACCGGCCTTCCTCCTTTCCCTTCTATTAGAACCATTCTGTGATCAACTGCACCCTCGCTCGCTGTTGACAAATCCAATGGCTGTTTCTTAGTCCCTGTTCATTTAATATCTATTTAATGTAGCAGACCCTGCTCTAGACACCAGAAATTGTGGTGAACCAAGAGACAAAAAGGCCTCTCATGAAGCTCACAGACACTGAACAAGTTATGACATGTGTGTTTAGAATTAATAAGGAATGCCAATTATATCTCAATGAAAAAAAAAATAAAGAGAGGTATTAAAGTCCCCTGGGAACGTGTCATAGGAGACTAATGAGTTTGAGAAGTCAGGGAATCGACCCTGAGGAAGCGATATTTTTAGCTGAAGGATGAATAGAAGCTAGCTACAATGGGGGAGATTGTCCAGCCGGAGAGAACTGTGCAGATGAAGGCCCTGAGGGAAAGTTCCAAATACAGAAATAAAAGTCATGAATGAGGACAGAGTGATTCAGCAAAGAAACTGGAGATCAGGGAGAGTCATTATCAGGAAGAACCTGGAATATCAGAGGTTTATAATGGATATTTGTTCAATCAATCAATGAGTGGATGAGTTTGACCTTTATCGTAGGGGCAGTAAGAAGACTTGAATGATTGGCATTTCTTCCTGCTGCTCATCCCATCCTTGACCTTCTCTTCTTTTCACTGAAGACACCACACTGTCTTACCATGGGATTTCTTTCATGGGCTTCTCTGTCTGCCTTAAAATGAGTTTTCCCCAAAGCTCAGGTTTAGTCCTCTACCTTTGCTTCACTCTTCCAAAAAGCATTTCCATGCTCTATACTTCTGTGGTATTCTCTATGGCTTTAATTCCCAAGCCCATATACCAAGTTCTGCCAAGAGCTCTACACTGTATCTGTATTTTCCCCTGATGGGTTCACAGACCCCATCCATGTTGTATGTCTGATGGAGTTCTCAGTCTCCGTCCCCTCTCCATTACTGCTCTGGGTGAGGGTCACCCTCCCACACCACTGTATGGGCAGTGCCATCACCTTTTCCCAGCTAGCTAGGCTTTATACTTCGCAGTCATCTTTGCTGCCATCCATCTGATGCATCCCTTCTATTTAACCTGTCAAGTCTTGTTCAATTTACATCCAAATGTATCTAATTTGCTATCCCTCCCCTTTCCTTTCTAGCTTTTCTCAGCACCGCAGCTCAGGTCCTCATTATTCCACACTTACATTGCTGTCTCCTGGCTTCAATGACCGGCTCCGGGCTCTCCCCCATCCCCACCACCCACTCCGCACAACACCAGACTAACAGCATTTTACACCATCATTTGCTCATGAACTCAGGTCTTCAGTGATTCCTTATTTCTACAGCATCTTCTTGCTGATTTTTAAAGTCTTCTACAATTTTCTCTTCCCCATACACTTGTACCTCATTTCCTTCTATTTCTGAAAATACAACTTCCATGTAGATTGTAGTCTGACAATCTTTCACCAACCACCACACATACATACCCTACTCAAGGTGTGCTCTTACCTGGAACATCCTGTCCACTGGGCCAAATCCTACCCACTCTTTAAGGCTCAGCATCAGACTCACCTCCCCTGATTACTCCAGATCTCTCTGGAAAGCACCTGCCCCTGTGTAGTCCTGACACCTGTCCGATAACCCTCTCACCAACCCTCAGGACCCAACCTTGGATCGATGTAACTTTTCTATACCTGGGCAAGCTGCCCAAATGTGTTGGTGCCACCTCCAATGTATAGCTTCCATTTTGACTACACTCTCATTGCTCAGCAATCCTACCATAACCTTGGGTCAACTCCCTTTCCGATTCCTCACAATGAAGCCTTATGTTCTTAATTGCTAAACTAGACTTCAAGGCTACAATTCATGCCCTCATGTCTCTAACTCCAGAGCCCCAGCTGATTCACACCATACATTGGCTCCCTATACAGAAGCCACAAAATATTTATAGGTTTATAGATCATCCCTAATCTTCCATCTTACCATATATGAAAAGTCTAAATTAGAATACCAACCTGCTCTCTGAATGGAATCTGTTAGAATTCTGTCCGCTGTGTCATACTTGGTGTGATAAATGTATCCGTTCTCAATAAAAGCTAAGTCTATTCCTAAGACATACAGAAAAAAAAAAGAAAAAAGGTCATTTTGCTCTAAAAATCAACTTTGCTTTAGGCTTATTTATTTAATGTGTTAAATTCTTAAAAGAGAAAATATCAAAGCAGTGGCATGATTGCTTTGTCACATTTATGGCTGAATGATGTAAATTCTTTTCCTAATTCTTACAGAATCTATAGCTATGGTACCTAACTTAATACATCTGCCATCTACATACGTGCCAGGCCAGAGCCAAATTTTAACTTCAAATAAGCTGAAGAAGCCACCAAGGGTGTTGGCAAAGCAAAATAACAATGAAAGTCAAAGACCCCTCAAGGATCTATTACCACCTTTTGGGAATGACCTGCTGAACAGTTCTCTGTTCTTCTGTCACACAGTGGGGCAAGACGATATGTTCTAGAAAAGGCAAGCATTTAAACTAGACTGTAGTTTAAATGAAAACGAAAATATTAGGGACTTAGTTTCAGGGAGTCAGAATACAGAGCTCTAAGAGAATTTGCTCTCAGAAAATGCTGTTTACTCACAAACTTCCAAAAAGTAAAATAAATTTGCCTTTGATTAAGCAGTCACACTACAGCCCATAACAACTGACAAAATACCTGGAATGTTCCCAAAATCCCTGTAGATGCGAAAGTCAGTATCTGAAGGAATAATTCCACTCTGGAAAACCTCCTGAGCGACCACAGAAGCGAAAGGGTGTTTAGCTGCTAAAACATAAGCTTGGACCAACCAGGGATTTTCAGGACCTGAAATGGAACATGACAATATAAGTTTCTGGTTGTTTCTTAAACATACCAACTTTTTAATAAGCTTAAAACAGTTACTGTGGTGGTTTGGAGAGAAAGACCCAGTGTTTTGGGTTTTTTTCAATCATTTTTTTTCTTTACTTTCCAACATTTCTTGGATCAATGTGTATGACTTTTAGAATGAAAAGTAACCTTTCAGAAAGTTAAACATCATCAGTAATCAGACAATACAGGCCTCCCAGTGTGATGCACTGAGAAGAATACAAACATAAAACAGAGAAAGAAAAATGATGATGGGGAAACTGGTTATCAAACCATATCATGTTAAAATACTATTAAAATATTACTATTAAAATGATGCTGTTAAAATATTAAAGCTATGTAAAACAGAGCTAAACTATAAAGAAAAGTGTCATAAAAATCAGGATAATGGCTACTCTTAGATGAGAGGTAGGGAGTTATATTTGAGAAAAGACAAGTGAAAACTTCTGGGAGGGGATAGCAAAAATCTATTCTCTTTCATGAGTGGAGGTTAGAGGGGTACTCACCTTACAATAATTAAGTTTACACTTTCATATTTTCATGTGTTTCATATAATGATTATAATATATCTAATAAAACATGGCAATTAAATGCTATGTTTGCTCCTAAATTGGTACTCACATTAAAAAACAAAACAACTGGAGAAATTTGAATATGCACTGTTCATTAGATAATAGTTTTACATTAATGTCATATTTTTGAGTGTGATAAATGTACTGTTATGAAGGAACATATCCTTTTATCTTCTGAGTAATTACATTGAGATTATCTGTTAAGATGGTTTTCCTCCTTTATTCTAATAGTGGTGAATTACATAGATTGATTTTTCAAATGGTAAACCATCTTCATTCATGGTAAACCATCTTCATTCACCATTCAGTAAAATTGCAGGATATACTCGTAACATTAATATATAAAACTCAGTTGCATTTTATACACTAATAATGAACTGTCAGATAGAGAAATTAAGAAAACAATCCCATTTATAACTGCATCAAAAAGAATAAAAAAAAAACAACTAAGAATAAATTTAACCAAGAAGTTGAAAGATCTATACACTAAAAACTATAAGACCCTGATGAGAGGAACTTCTAAAAAAGACACAAATAAATGAAAAGACTTCATACTAATGAATTGAAAGAATTAATAATGTTTAAATGGCCATAACTACCTAAAGCAATCTACAGATTCAATGCAATCCTTATCAAAATTCCAGTGGCATTTTTCAAAGATATAGAACAAACAATCCTAAAATTTGTATGGACGAAAAGAACCCGAATAGCCAAAACAATCTTGAGAAAGAAGAACAAACCTGGAAACATCACATTTCCTGATTGCAAACTGTATTACAAAGCTATAGTAATCAAAACAGTATGGTATTGGCATAAAAACAGACACAAAGATCACTAGAACTGCGCCCTCCACAACTAGATTGAAGACAACAAGCTGCTGCTGAGCTTCCAGAGGGGTGGCCAGATGGCTCAGTTGGTTAGAGCGTGAGCTCTCAACAAGGTGCCAGTTCAATAGTTCAATTCCCACATGGGATGGTGGGCTGCACCCCCTGCAACTAAAGATTGAAAACGAAAACTAGACTTGGAGCAGAGATGTGCCCCCCACAACTAGATTGAAGGACAGCGACTTGGAGTTGATGGGACCTGGAAAAACACACTGTTCCCCAATATTCCCCAATAAAAAAATAAAAAAAAGAACAACCACAATGAGGTATCACCTCCCACCTGTCAGAATGGCTATCATCAAAAAGATTAGAGATAACAAATGTTGGTAGGATGTGGAGAAAAGGTTCCACTGTTCCCTGTGCACTGTTGATGGGAACGTAAATTGGTGCAGACACTATGGAAAACAATATGGAGCTTGCTCAAAAACTTGAAAATGGAACTACCATATGACCCAGCAATTCTACTTCTGGGTACTTATCCAAAGGAAACAAAAATACTAACTTGAAAAGATATATGCAGCCCTATGTTCACTGCAGCATTATTTACAATAGCCAAGATACAGAAACAACCTAAGTGTCCACTGATAGATGAATAAAGAAAATATAGTATGTATATACAATGGGCTATATTCAGCCATAAAATAAATCTTGTCATCTGCAACAACATGGATGGACCTTGAGGGTATTATGGTAAATGAAATAAGTCAGACAGAGAAAGACAAATACTGTATGATCTCACTTATATATAAAATCTTTTTTTTAAAAAAAAAAGCCCAAACTCATAGATACAGAGAACAGATTGGTGGCTGCCAGAGATGAGGGTGGCTGAAATGGGTGAATGTGGTCAAAAGGTACAAACTAAGTCCTGGGGATGTAATGTACATTATAGTGACCATAGTTAACGGTACTGTATTGTATATTTGAAGTTGCTAAGAGAATAGATCTTGAAAGTTCTCATCACAAGAAAATAAAATTGTTAACTATGTGCAGTGATGGATGTTAATTAGACTTATTATGGTGCTCATTTTGCAATATATACAAATATTGAATCATTATGTTATAATACCTGAAACTTAAAAAAAATATATGTTTTATCCCTGAAATAAGCTCAACTTGGTTGGTAAGCTTTATCCTTTTTTGTATGTATATATACACATATACATGCATTGCTGGATTCAGTTTGCTAATATTTTATTTAGGATTTTTGCATCTAAGTATGGCTCTTATCTATCAAAAGTATCTACCAAAGCTGAATATGTACACCTTATGCCTCAGTAATTCCACTCAGAAATGTGCATGCACATACACGTGTACCAAAATAAATTTACAAGAATGTTCGTAACAGCACCATTCATAAGAGCCAAAATTTAGAAACAATCTAACATCGTCAGTAGAATGGATATTCTTGTCAGTGGGATACTATTCATCAATGAAAGAGAATAAACTACTGCAAACACAACATAGATGAATCTTACATAATGTTGAGTAAAAAAAAAAAAAAAAAGCTATCTAGGGCAGCTGGTTTTCTCAGTGGTTAGAGCACAGTGTTTGTAACACCAAGGTTGCCGGTTCGATTGCCCCATGGACCAGTGAGCTGCACTACTCCCCCCCCCCCCCCCCCCCGCCACGATTTGACTGAAAATGACTTGACCTGGACTGATGGGTCCTGGAAAAACACACTGTTCCCCAATACAAATTAAAAAAGGAAAAAAGCTAGCTACAAAAAAACCCCCATAGCATACGAGTCAATTTATAGAAAGTTCATATACAGGCAAAATTAAATATATCAAGATGCGAGCCAGAACAGTGGCAACCTTTTTGGGGAGGAGTGACGAGGAAGGGACACGAGGGAGGCTTCTGGAGTGCCCGCGATACTCTTAATCCTGATCTGGGTTCTGGTCACATGATTATATTCAGTTTGTAAAAATTCATTAAGCTGAACACTCAACAGCTGTGCGGTTTCCTTTCATTACAATAAAAGATGAAATAAAGGCACCTAAAAATAAAAGTTTAAGCTCATTTTATGCATTGTACTATAAAAATTACTTGAGAAAAACATAAGACCCATCAGCAGGAAAGGGCTTTCCAGTTTTGAATATCGGCTACCTGGCCTTTAAGCGTACAGACCCACTGCTGCCTGCCAGTGCCCCAGCCCTATGCCAGCCTCTCACCCACTGCCCACCATGGCCTACAGTCAAGTTTTGGTGTAAAAAAGGCAGGCTGGGGGGACTGAGATGGGGACGGTAGATCCGCTCCTGCATAAGATACTCTCCATGACATAAACAAGGCAAAGGGAGCCCTCACACGAGAAATTAGACTTGAGGATTTAACTCAGTGGTCATCAATCCTAAGAGGGAGGTATTAATACTATTCCAATTTTTCAGATGAGGAACCAAAGCATGGAGCAGTTATGTGACTTGTCCAAGGTTGCACGCCTTGCGTGTGCTACAGCTGAGATTTGAACTTGGGTCATCTGACTTCAGAGCCTGTGCTCTTCTTATTACCCTATCTTGAATTCCCCAGAATGCTCTTACCTTAATTATCTCCTAGAGAAAGGTGGAAGGCAGATACAGAAATATTTTCACTTTACATTCTTTCTCCTGCCATCATCTAAATCCTACGATGCATCCAGTTTCTTGTGCATTGATTTCTTCTTAAACAATGAGGCCTGTCTTTCTTAATGCAAGGGGTAGGGACATGTGGGTTGTTTAGAGGAGGTATATCTCGTATCAAGAATGACAAGTCAAAGTTCCCTGAAAGTCCAGAAGAAGCAGACCCAACTTAATCAAACAGCATCATATCTACCTGCTCTACTTTCTAACTTTACTTGGTGGCATCAATACCCAGAAGAAACAAAGAAAAAAAGAAGAATTAATAAAGGAGACTGAGAGCAATGAATGCTGCTACAGAAGCCAAGTATGATGAGGCCTGAGAACTGACCACTGAATTTGGCAATGTGACTTTTACAAGATCAGATTTAAAGCTAAGTACAACTAGTTCAAAAACAGTTGCAAAGGAATTCCACTCTCTTTAAGAAGAGAGAAAAAGCATGTTCGTGTGCTGATGTAAATGATCTCACAGGGAGGGAAAAAGTAATGATTGAAGAAGGGAAAGAACGTTTAAGTCACCATTAATATAACCAGTCTCTATGCATGGACCTGGAAGGTGTTTTCAATTTTTTACTCATAAAAAAGCCAAGAAGACTATGCAGTACTTAGTTCTATGTGTCTATGTGCAACTATTTCTATAGGATAAATTCCTGTAAGTGGACCTCCTGGACAGAAGGATCTGCACATTTTATAAAGTGGCACGTATTGCCAAACTGCACCCAAACTGCATCCGTCTACGCTCCCACCAAAGTGTACGAAAATGCCTGTCCCTCTATATTCGGCAACACAGGGCATTATCATTCTACCTACTTTTTGCAAATCTAATATAAAAAAATTCTTACTGTTGTTTGAATTTACATTTCTTCTAAAATAAGACTTAATTGTCTAGTTTGGCGGCAGCTTAAAAAGTTAAACATAAATTTACCATATGACTCTACCAATTTCATTCATAGGTATCCAGCCAAAAGAAATGAAAATGTATGTCCACACAAAGACACACAAATGTTCATAGCAGCATCATTCAAAACAGCCTCAAAGTAGAAAACAACCCAATCAACTGATCAACGAAATGAGGCATATCCACTCTATGGAATCTATAATTCAGCCATAAAAAAGAATAAAGTCCTGATACGTGCTACAACATGGATGAATCTCAAAAAATGCTACACGAAGTGGAAGAAGCCGGGCTGCTAATGAGTACGGGGTTTCTCTTTGGGGTGATACAAAGATTCTAAAATCGATTGTGGTGATGACAGCACAACTCTGTGAATATCTAAAACCCACCAAATTTTATACTTTAAATAGATGAACTGTATAATATGTAGATTATATATCAATAAAGCTGTAATTTTTCTTAAAAGAATACGATCTCAAGCAGGTTATAAAATAACAGATTATAAAATAACAGTATTATCCCAGTTTTTTGAGAGCGATCTATATACGAAATAGGTAATATATAAAATATATTAATGTGTATGTACAGAAAAAATTGCAGAAGGGTAGAGACTAAACTACAACACCGCTTTGCCCTGGGTGGTAGGATTACAGGGGCATGGATATTTCTTCACAGGAGTAAAAAAGGAATCCATGACTCCTTTGCTTATGGGCTCTTTTCTACTCAGGGTTGATATTATTTGAATTTTTTATAAGGAACATATATTACTGGTTTAATATGTTTCAATTTTAAAATAATGGATTTTACAATACCTTCAAAATTATTAAATCAAGCCTTTTAGACTCATGATATAAATCACTGACCTGGTAAGTCAAGTCATTCTTTAATGCATTCTGGCCCTTTTGAAAAATTAGGTAGTAATGATTATTCTAGTCACTAAAATCTCCCCAAATGAATGTCTCTCTCTGAAGTGACAATGGAGCACTAGACAGTACAAACTGTTTTAACCGAAAAGTTTCCAGGACAAGGACAAGTGCTACTGCACAGGAAAGAAAAGGGCCTGTTCAAGAATCTGAGGACAGAGCCATCTAGCATACATTCTCAAGCAGAACTCCAAATCCAGGAGGCCTTTATCCTCTTTTAGTCAAACGTGGAAGCAACAATAACTAGCTCTCTGAAAGCCATTCCCACAGGAAAGCTCGTCTTTTGTAGGCAGCAGCTGCTGGAAGTGAGAGAAATACGGGAGAGGTACTGGAATGTCAGAAAGCACCCGGAAAGCTTCTGGGGATGGCGTTTAGCCACAAGAATAAGCTACTGTAACCTAGAGGGAAAACAATGTATAAACACTCAGAGAAAGGGGGGAACATTCTCTCCAAATCTTCTGTAAGATGCCCCTCCAGAAAAATATTAATTTTGAAATGGGAGGATTTATTTTAGAATGAGTAAAACATTTAAACTGTGTATATGTTGCTAACTAGTAACAAGTCTGTTATTGCCTTATTATTAATCATATGCAATGCAAAAATTTAAAGACTACATAAAACTATAAAGAGTCTAAGTAAAGCAGTTAAGACAGTTCTGGGTATAAATTCATGAAGCAGTGGCGACTGCCAACTGTTGATTGACATTTTGCTTCATCCCCCACTCCAGCCACACCCACCACAGCTCCACCACCCAGCAGTGACTGTTAAGACAGTTCGTTTATATCCTTCCACACAATGCAATTATACCTAAAATGTATACAATTATAGGCTTTTTATGTCACACTAGCTACACTTAGTAAAAAAGAGTGCAGACTAAGCTAGTCAGGCCTAGCAAAAGTGAGTACTTAATAAACGTATATAAAGGAATTGACTTGGGTCTAGACCTCACTAACCCAAGGTAAATGTGTTTTAACCTCTCTGGACTATATATATATATATATGTAAAATATATTTATATGCATAGGATACATATGCATTAATATATGTGTGCAGAAAAAAATTCAGGACAGGTACAGACTAAACCTTAGGACTGGCTTTTCTTTGGGTCACAGGTGCTGTGATGATACATTAAAAGCATACATCTATAGGCATTTAACATGCAGTACACTTCCAGGAGGGGACATCCACAAAGACACACTCCTGCCCATGTCAAGCCCTGACATTTTTACCAGAGAAAAGAAAGACGCCGTGTCGTCTTTTCTTACGGAATTTTCTCTTGCTGCTTTTTGATCTGGTGGTGGTTGTATCAAGTGTTTCTCCTGTCCTGACTGAATCCAAGAATTAGAGGGAATGGGTAATAGTGCAGCAGCTACTTACTCTTATGGACATCAGATACCGGCCTCTCCTCCTTAGTCAGATGAAGAGTAAGAGTGAGCAGAAAGCTCTAAGAGTTGAAAAAGAAAGCAGAACCTTGCTTCTCCCCTGATGACCTTGAGATTCTCAAAGGTTTAGCTGAAGTAACATATACATCCATTTTGAAGGATAAAAGTTTAAATTAAGTTGGATGGAGAATATTAAAATATGGTAATTTTTTTTGTTTAGGTTATAAAGACATATTAGCAGATCTTTGTAACTTAAACAATACCACACCAGTAAAGGGTGCTAAAAAACAAGTTCCTACATCATCTTCCTCCCTATTCCTAGTCCATCTCATGCCCCAAAACACTCCTCATTATAAAACTTCCAGCACATGCTACATCTCTGGCTACAATGCATTATCCAAACTACTACCATGTTTCCCCGAAAATAAGACCTAACCGGACAAGAAGCCCTAGCATGGTTTTTCAGGACGACATCCCCTGAACATAAGCCCTAATGCGTCTTTTGGAGCAAACCTTAACACGTTGTGTACGGCGGGGTTTAAATCCCTCGTGAAGATTCTCGTGATCCGTACGCAACGTGTTAATATAAGACCTGGTCTTATTTTCAGGGAAACACGGTAACAGAGTGGGAAATGGCATGGAACTTCCAACATCAGGTTTTAGTACGCCCTGGTTACAAAATATCAGCTTGGAATTCTATTAAGAAAGATGACAATTAATACCTAACAACTTAACTGACAAGTTATCTTTATAACTTATAATTTTGTTATCCTTGGAAAAGTTTAACCATAAAACTAAAAATACTTCTCTGGCTGATTACATAGTACTGGATTTTTATGACACTCAAATGAATTCAATAACAAAGTTCTTTAACTACAGGTAAATTTTCTCATTTTAATTCATGAAATGATTGTCGTGTAATATTATTTATATCATAATCACCCATAATGGATAAAAGAAAGTTCACCACCTATGTGATAATCTGGTTAGTAGTTAAGAACAAGGGCTCAGAAGCTGGACTGCCTAGGTTCCAATCCCACTGTGCCATTTACAAACAGTGAAACTTTAGGCAACTTATAATCTCTCTTGACTCAGTTTCCTCATCTTTAAAATGAGGGTAATGACAGTACTTATCCCTCATGTTGTTTTGAAGATTAGTGACATATACAATATAAAATGCTTTGAACATTTGTTATATAATAAGCACTATACAAGTATTAGATGCTATTAAAAGAATGTTCATTTCATTAGAGCAATTACTTACGTTCAAAAACTTTCCACTTTTATAAAAACAAGAAGTAAAGTACACAATGCAAGTGACTTAAAATACAAAATATAGTCTCACATACCTGTTTGGAATACAAGTTCTTTCCCTCCTACACCTGCTGCCTCCAGGTTAATAAATGCACGAATCAAGCTGGCCCAGGGGTGCTGAGTAATGAAACCATGACTGGCCTGAATGAGAAGGAAAAAACAAATATAGGTTAAACAATCTGAAATTATCCATGTCTCTATTTCACTTATTGTAAAGACAGAACATCTATGTGGATAAGAGGAAGAATAGGAAAATAATCATTTTTTTCAGACAGTATGTAAAGACCTCTATCTGTTTCTCTCTCTGCATAACTGCCGTGTATAGTTTGCTGAGTGGAAAGTCACCATCCCAGACGGCAGCTTGATTTCCATCAGTGATGCCAAACAACATCCTTGATAAGTATGAGGCTGCACACAAAAAAAGGGCAACAAATAGGAGAAGAGAAGGGACAACCCTCATGGTTGGGTATTCATGCTGTGTGTCTGCCTCAAAACATCTCTGAAACTCCAGTGTCAAAGAAAACCTGAGGTGAATAATTGTGCCATCACAGAGCCCCTAATTTTATGAATCAAACACTGACAAGATGATCTGTTGTAAGCTGAGTTTTCAGATGTTGAACATGTATACATAAGTGACTGTAGAATTTTTAAAGTACTGCCAGGTACAGTATTTCTTTGCATAGGATTTTATGATACTACTCAAATAAATAATCAAAATGGACAAGGGTTAGCTACTATTATTATCATTGTTATTCAAGGCTAGTATTTAAAACAGTAACATCGCACCTGCAGGACATTTTCCTCAGCACCATTGAAGAGAAATATGACAGCATGATGTAAGGCTTCTGAAGATGCTGACAAGACGCGAAGGACTTCCAGCATCACTGAACAGCTAACTGCATCATCACTGGCACCTTCAAATCAGAAAAACAAATTTGCTGCTCAGATTTTTTAAAACCTTTACAGTATGAACCATTAGGTCTAAGAATGGGGTGTTCTCATTGAGGAAGCATCACAGAGCTAGCAGCAAGACGAGAAGCATAATTCTGTCTGTCACCATTAGGTGACAAATGCACCCACCAGCAGTAAACTCCATGAGGACAGGGCTCTTCACTTGTTCACTTTCAATGTCTAGAACCACACTTAGCCAAGAGGAGTCACTCAATTAGTATCTGTTGAATCATCAACCAGATGGGACCAAATTAACACTGAAAACTGGTATTCTCATCAACCCAAAGCAATTTGTTCCCTTCTTTATCTTTATTCCACATCCTCTGTAATATTCTCACTTCTGGTGTTTACAGCTTCCTAGATCATCTCCCCCTGCCACCCACTCCTTTCCTGCTTGGTTTCCTGCCAAAATCATAAAAGCTGCAGATCACTCCGCATTTACGGAGGCGTCAGTTTGGATGGTGCAGCATTTTTGAAGGTTTCTCCAAGGAACCTTAGATACAGGAAAGGAGACTGATAACCTAAGTATTATCCTTTGTACCAATACAGATAAAGCAGAGTATTGGTATATGTACCAATACTCATCAAATCACTTAACTTCTTGATTCAGAAACTTCATATATTAATTCAAGATGATTATACAGATGATTTTAGTGCCTTGATTCTTTTTAAAGTACTGTAAGAGGTAGTTAAAGGAACTGATTGGATATTTGATGATATTAAGGAATTATTACTTTTTAAGTGAGATAATTCATGGTGTTATAAGCATGTCAAAAAAGATGATTTATCTTTCAGTGATACAGACAGAAATACAGCACAACAGATACAGCTGAGATCTGCTTCAACATGATGAAGGGCTGTAGGGGTCAGATAAAGAAACAAGATCAGAATGTCCAAGCTGGGTAATACCATGTTTCCCCGAAAATAAGACCTAACCGGAAAATAAGCCCTAGCATGATTTTTCAGGACATCCCCTGAACGTAAGCCCTAATTCGTCTTTTGGAGAAAAACTTAATATGTTGTGGTTCCCCGAAAATAAGACCTAGCTAGACAATCAGCTCTAATGCGTCTTTTGGAGCAAAAATTAATATAAGACCCGGTCTTATTTTACTATAATATAAGACCAAGTCTTATATAAGACCGGGTCTTATTTTACTATACTATAAGACCAAGTCTTATATAAGACCGGGTCTTATTTTACTATACTATAAGACCAAGTCTTATATAAGACCGGGTCTTATTTTACTATACTATAAGACCAAGTCTTATATAAGACCAGGTCTTATATTAATTTTTGCTCCAAAAGACGCATTAGAGCTGATTGTCTGGCTAGGTCTTATATTTGGGGAAACAAGGTAGGTACACTCTCGTTCATTAAATGATTCTGTTTTTGTACATATTTGAAATTTTCCATAATAAAAAGTTTAAAGAGTAATCTAAGTAAATAGGCACAGTAACAACGCAGGAAATAGCATTTCTGGGTTTGTACTGTGGGAGGCAGGGTGCTACAGGGTTATTATCACGAGCTTTCAGGTAAGAAAGACTTAGAAGCAAATTCTATCCGGCATTTACCCTACCATTTCCTGGTACAGAGAGCAGGCTAATGATATCTACCTCACAGGTGTGTTGTGGGGATTACAAGATAATGTGGTCTGCATTCAGTATTCGTTTTTCCTTCTTCTCTTTGTAAACTTAAGGCTTTGCAGCTAGCTAAAATGCTTGTTTTGGTACTGTTAAATTCCAGGCTCCATTCCTAGTCAAGAAAAACTACTTATTACCTATTACTTGTCTTGGCGGTGTTATTGGATTGGATTGTAATCAAAGTGAAACAAAGTAATAACCATCTAATTACTATCAAACCAGAAGTACATGTAGCTGCCAGTAAAAAGTGCCACCTTCCAAGAACCAAATGAAATTAATGGTTTTTAACTTTGAGACTATGAGTTACTTTAAAATAAAAAAGCAAACCACAAAATTTTTTCTTTATTACAAAGGAAATTGAAAGAGACATACTATATAGGGCAGATTAAAAAGTTAAACTGTCCATTTATCTTCCTTTATTTTAATGGTTCTGTTGTCTAAGAACAGAGCTAGAGAGGGTCAAATATCTTGAAGAAAGTGAAGGAAAGTTAGAGGACAGGATCTATAAGGACTGGGTGGTTAACCAACATCTCTTTCCATTTAGAATTAACCCTGAAATTGAAGCCACCCCGAAAATAACTCAGTGTCTCTTCTACCAACAACCTGGAACCAACCATGCAGCAAACCCAAGAAGATATTTAAAGCTTTTCTGTGGGTAACATTACCCCTAATTGGTATCAGTTCCTAAGGTCCAGGACTGTTAAGAACTTTAAAAAAAAATACCCATGTTTCAATGAGTTCATCCACTGAAAGGATTCAGGTAATAGTCTATTTCATGATTGTGTTTTTTAACTTTTTAACAATTTATTACCGATAGAAATGTCATTGAGATTGTTGGTACAGGTATTCTTAGAAAATTTTATTTTAAACTGAGTTCCAATGACCCACAAAAATGTCATCCTTTCATTACTGGATTCTATATATATATGATTTATATATATGATTTGGCACTATGTTTCTGATACTTTTATAGACATCTTTCTTATATAATGCTCTTAAATAACCATGGTATTAATTTGTCCCTTCCTAGAATTTAGAATTGGGCATAGGGTGACTCTTGTTTTATCACTGCTTTGAAACAGGCGAAAAAGCTGCAGATCACGCCACAGCATTCTGCCGATCACTGGGTCCCTGGCACACACAAAATTATTTCTGACTTTATTTAAAAAAAAAAAAAAAAGTATACACTGGTATTTTTTAATATCTTCAAAAATATTTAATAGCAGTAAGACTATTTCATAATACACTTGTCATTGGGATATTGTGCAATATTGAAGTAAGGGACAGTCTCATTTTCTTCTCATGCTACAAATGCATATGAATCTCTCCTACCCTAAACAATTCACATTGGTCCTGCTGACCTCTCTATTGCAAGCAGTAACTCACCTTTTTCATCAAATCATTCTGCACTTCATGTGCTCAATCCACTGTTTTGTTGAAAACTCGAAGTTCTTTTTTTTCAAACCTAGTCGTGTTTATCATATATTCTTGGAAATATGTGTATACAGGTTTTTTTTTTAAAGCATGTTACATTCTAAATGCAATTGGCAAGCTTTCTGATTAAAGATCTCTTAGGATGAATCATTTTATCAAGCAAATTTTATTTTATATTTTGTATAACATCCAGAGTATCATATTGGGCCTGCTATAAGTTCAAGCAATTCGTAAATATTAATATTAAATAACAAGTAATAGCAAAAAAAAAAGCACTTTTCATGTCAGGCACTATTCTAGTGTTTTACTTGTATTTCATCGTCTAAGCAATGCAAATAGTAAAGTACTATTATTATCTCCACTTTACAGATGAGAACCTGAGGAAAGAAGAGGTTAAGTAGTTAGCTAAAGGGAGTATTAACTCTCCTTCCTTTCAAATGTAGCTGAAAAGAACTGACTGGCCAGGAAACACAGCATCTGGTCCCACCTCTGTCTCTGATCAGTGGTGATCAGCTAAGTTTATTTCTGTGTCAAATGAGGGGGATTGAACCAGATGCCATCTCAGGTCTTGTCTACCTCAAATTGCTACTACTTTCTACTCTTCCCTACTTATAATTTATTTAACTACTGAAAGCCTTTTTCTGATGAATCTTATTTTTTTAAAAATGGAAGTTCAATTTAAAGGCTTCTCATTCATTCAAAATATTTATTATGTCAGGCACTGTCCTACACATCAACTATTCTATTTTGACAGAGTATTTTCAGAGGAAGATTTATGGATGAATGAGGTACTGTAACAGTATGGCATCCCCAGTGGGCCAAAATTCCCACTTTTCTGGTCAACCAAAACTGCTAGGAGAGATGTCCTCCAAACCTTGTTTTCCTTGAAGGCAAGGACTGTTTCTTTATTCTGTATCCCAAAAGCCTACTACAACACCTGGCTGAATAAACAGTGCAAGTGGCAGAACCGAACTCCAGGACTCAGGGACGCATACTGGTAACACTGATGAAGCTGCCTCAGTCCACCAGCAACAACATTCCTGTCCTGTCACTGGGCTGCTGGCACTAATGTTTAATAATAAATAAAGCACTGGAGTGAACAGTGAGGGGTAGATCCTAAACTACATACTCTTCTCATTATCTAGCCTGATATCACAAATAAGGTTTGTCCATGAAAATGGTGTCCCACCTTTGCCCAGGAGCTTGGCGTTAACACGTTGCATACGGCGGGGTTTAAATCCCTCATACCCCTCTGTTCCGGCAGGTTTTTAAAAGAAACTACTTTAAAATGCACTCTTCTCTTTAAAGCGTAAATGCTTCTATGTCATTTATTATTTTTCTATGGAATTTTTTAAGATTTACTCACCTATGATGTTAGTAATCCCTCCTGGTGTGATACTGCAGAAAGCAGCTTCCTTTGTGCAGTGGGACAATATGTATTTCATGAGGTATCACTGAAGAGTTACATAAAATAATTCGGTGTTTTTCCAAAAATAACATAATTCAAAATCGCCTAAGGGATACTAAGGTTCCAAATGTTATAAACAAATCACTACAGTTCTGGAAAACTCTGTTTATTCGTACATCCACTGTTGTGAATGTAACACGTGAAATGACTCATGGGTGAAAAAATGTATCCGATTCAAAATCACTATTATTTTAGAAAAAGAAAATAATATGAATTCTAAAAAGTGTACATGATGCAGACTTTATTCATTAACGACATTTGCCCATTAGATATTAACGAAACACAAATAATTCAATAAAATATGCAAAGTAAAAAGAGTCAACAGTAAAAATGAGAATTCTCGTTATCCGTCCTTAACGCATGGCTCAGAAAAAAACGAAGATTCTCGTGATCCGTACGCAACGTGTTAATAAGCCTCCTGGGATGTGACAACTCCAAAAGGACTAAAGAACAGGCACATACCTGGTGAGTTGGCCACTGAGTCAAAATGACAGTTAGCCAGGACCGCATGCTGGGCTCCATCTCTGGGTTCCAGCTTCACCACCACGTTGGTGATGTTGTCATAGTAGCTGGTAAAACCTCCCAAGAAGTCGATGCTAAAGGAACCTGTAGGCCGTTGTACATCTACTGTAATCTTGTGAAGCCTGTTGCTTTGGACTTCAATCAGTTTAATCTGTTCCAAAAGGTAATGCACTGTCAGAATTTCATTTTCTGGACTTCCTGTAGTCCTGGGGCCAACAGCTGTTATGTGTTCAAGATAATCCCTGGAAGTGACCAAAAGAATGATGATGACAGGGTGTGCTCGGCTTAAGACTAACACGTACCCCACAACTTTTCCTCTAAACTTCCCTCCACCCACCAAAACAAGTTCTTTGACTTTTCACATCAAAAGGCTGCCTGTTATTATTTCAGGTACCCTGTGGAAAAAATCACTTGTAAAGTTCCATCATTTCATCTCCCATGAGTTCATCCCTTCAGAGTTATCTCTACCCACTCCACTCCCAAATTCTCCCAATCCTCATATGAAATCAATACAAAGATTAGATATTCTATTCAAACTGCTAAAGACGAGGCAGGACAGCATGCAACTTCACTGCGCCACACTCTGGAGGGTTACTGATGCTGGGCTAATGAAACCAATGAGCAAAGACAATTAAGTCAAGAGGTTAAATAAACAAACAAAAAAAAAACTTTTGATTGTAAAGAATGGACTCAGCCCTCCTGGTGTGCACACAAGGCCTAGTAACTTCAATTCAGGCCCAAACCAACTCTACCCCTAAAACAAACAAAAAAATATTTTGCCTTTTCACTGCATTCCAAGTGGGGAGAACCGAGTGGGGAGGTGTGTTCCACAAACTCCTTAATAAAATAAGCTTCCAGCACTTTGTATTCAAAAGAAAAAGTTTTTAAAACACAGAGGCTGTTGAAAACTCTGATAGCTTATGATTTTATGAGCTTTGACACAGGTTACAATACCTTTGATCCAATCACCTTTTTTAGCACACTTAATAGTGGTTATTTTTTTTAATTAAAAAAAAAAAAAAAAGTTAAACCTTACACACCAGGGGCTCAACGGCATGCTCCAGGAATCTGAAAACTTCTGAAACTGTAAAATTTTGAAGTGCACTCTTCCAGGTTGAGCTTCCCTAACTTTCAGGTTTGACCTGACCTCAAAAAGTTAGACTACTTCATTATCCCCTTCCGACATCTCCCCAGGAACCTAATTTACAAAGCTGGCTCAGTACACAAATTTCACTCTCCTGCATTTCATTTGGAAGGCAGAAGGGCTAGTAAAAAGTGGAAGTTGCTCCAGAAGATAAGGACTAACAACCAAACCATGGGCAGGCGTGACAGAAAGGAGGTGGAAAAGAAGCAATTGCCAGGCCACCCTCATCTGCACCACCAGCCTAATAGGGGGCCATGTGAGCCCCGCGTCCTGTAAGTTGGACCTGCAGAAGAGAAACGCGGCCACCCCACTCCACGTGGAGCGGAGCCAGCGAGCCTGAGCGGTCTCGCAGGGGCGGGTACACACAGGTGCGCTGCCCCGGCTCTGGCAGGTGACCCACGGGGATGCGCGGGCCGGGCGGGAGCAGCCAGTACCTTGCTTGGCGGGCGTCAAACTCCCCGTGGTGCCCACCGGCTCCACGCAGCACCAGCTGCTGCAGCGAAAGCTGCACGAGCGTCCGCAGCACTAGCAGGTAGAGCGCTAGCCCCAGCGCAGCGCGCGCCTCAGACAGTCCCGTCCCTGCAGCCCGACTCGCGCCGCCACTACCCGCCGCGCTGCGCTTCCGCGTCCTCGCGCCCCCGCCGCACGCGTCCACCCAGGGCTCCTGCGCCGCCGCGGCCTCCCTCTCCCATAGCGGGGTGGCAGCCCGGCCGTCCCGGCGCTCCACTCCAACACGGTGCCGCCTCACGGCCGCCGACTCCGAACCCCATTCCATGGTCACGAGCCTTAGATGCCGGCCCAACTGCCACAGCCCGAGACAACCCCAGGAGTAGCCGTGGCCGCCGCAGCGCCTCCTAGTGAGAGGACGGAAACTGCAGAGGGCCAAACTTCTTCTGATTGGCCGGTCCCTGCGAGCAGAGACCCAGCCTCTTCGGGCAGATCACCGATGGGCACCGCGGCAGGGCCACCCCGGGCTGGCCATAGCGGGTGTGCCTTCTTCTGCAGGGCTTCCCTGCCTGGTGTGCGACAGAGATTGCCACATGGAAAGATACCCATAAACCTAGAAACATTGGAAAAGTGAGGTCGCTTTTAAAAGAATGCACATGATGCACCAGGCAGCCTCATGCTTCCACATACGTAATCTAAGCACAGATCTTCCTAACAATACTATTATTGTCTCCATTTAACAGATAAAGATAAATAATAGCTCTTATTTATTGAATGCCTGTCATGGGCCAAGCACTGCGCTAAGTGCTTTAATACATTATCCCATTTGATTCTCATGAGAACCCTGAAAGGGAAATATTTTTATCCCCACTTAATAAGCTGAGTAGCTTACAGGTAACAGCTGAAGAACTTAAATCTAAATCGGTGGGCTACCAAAACAGCATTCTGGTCCACTACGGAATATGGCACTCTGAAAAGCTTTAGTCTAGTCTTCCTGCATGATGATGCCATGACCTTCCCTGCGTCAAAGCTCTGTGTCTCCAGCATGGACTTACTGCAGTGCCATGGCCATTAACCCAGAGACCAATGGAGAAGGTGCGCTCGCCTCCCATTCTGCTCCAGCCTACCACTCAGGTCCACCAGACACCAGGATGCACCTTATTCGCAGCTCTTCAGCTGGCCTCTTTCAAAGTCCTTCCTGCTCACCATCTTTTTTTCTCCAACAGGATCTTCTCACATGCTGTTTGTGTTGCCTGGAACGTTCTTCCCTCCCCTCATTGCCTAGTTAACTCCTGTTTAACCTTCAAATGTCAGTTCAAGTGGTACGTCCTTAAGCAAAAATCTCCTAATCTAATGAAGCCAGTTTCCCCTATTTGTAGGATCTCATAGCACCATATATGCATATAATTATTTAATGTCTTCCCCATTAGACTGTAAGCTCCATGAAGGCAGGAATTATGGCTGGTTTTGCTCACCATTTTATTCCCTCCTCTTAACACAAAGCATGACATGTAATATGTAGTCTATAAATATTTGTTGATTGAGTGAATAAATGAACACATAATTTTATGACATCAGCATAAATTTAGCTTGATAAGATCCTTTTTAGTCCATAAGATCCATGAGACCAAAGACAATGATTATCTTATTTATTCATCACTATGTCCCCAGTGCTTAGCTCTGTACCTACCCCATATTTATTGAATGAGAAAATGAATATATATTGTCTTTAATAAGAACCAACTGTCCTATTATTCTCTTCCCCAAAACTCTAGTGCCTCCACCATCTTTGGAAGACAACACCTCAGAAACGACTCTGTCCACTGCAGCATCACAAAATGTGGGGGTCTCTGGTTCGTAGACCAAGGGCACAAATGTCTCATGGTCTTTTAAGCCTTACCTATTTTATGCTGTCATTTGCTGGACTGGGCGGGTATCAGAAAACCTAGAACAAGGTGCACCTACTAGGAGCTGTGTTACTAGTTAAATCATTTGAGTGCTCTTTTTCTGAATGAATAAGTTAAGCATTTCTGACAATATTCCATGGGAGACAGTGTACCATAGTAGAAGAAAAGCCTGGCTGTTGTAGTCAGATCTGAGTTCCTGAATCAGGAAACTTCAATACACATGGCATTATGCAAGTTAGTCTCAGTGTCCTTATCTGTGATAATGTAGATAATGCCTGCCTTAAAGGGCTTCAGTGAGGGTTAATCAGCTAATACATGTAAAAGAACCTCACATAAAAGTCTCATTAAGGGCCGGCCCGGTGGCTCAGGCGGTTAGAGCTCCATGCTCCTAACTCCGAAGGCTGCCGGTTCAATTCCCACATGGGCCAGTGGGCTCTCAACCACAAGGTTGCCAGTTCAATTCCTCGAGTCCCGCAAGGGATGGTGGGCAGCGCCCCCTGCAACTAAATAATTGAACACGGCACCTTGACCTGAGCTGCCTCTGAGCTCCCGGATGGCTCAGTTGGTTGGAGCACATCCTCTCAACCACAAGGTTGCCGGTTCAACTCCCGCAAGGGATGGTGGGCTGCGCCCCCTGCAACTACTAACGGCAACTGGACCTGGAGCTGAGCTGCGCCCTCCACAACTAAGACTGAAAGGACAACAACTTGAAGCTGAACAGCACCCTCCACAACTAAGATTGAAAGGACAACAACTTGACTTGGGAAAAAAAAGGCCTGGAAGTACACACTGTTCCCCAATAAAGTAAAAACAAACAAACAAACAACAACAACAACAAAAAATGAAGCATCCTGGCTTTAAAAAAAAAAAAAAGTCTCATTAAATACTATTTTCCAGAATTTTCTTCTTATACAATCCTTTGCAAATCGGATTAAAAGCCATTTTCCTATTGTGATAATCACAGAGCCCTAGGTGGTAGAAATCGCCTTGTTATAGTTTGGGTCTTGGAATTCCAGCAGTTTTTCTCTAGGCATGTGTAAACAATAGTATTCACACTTGAATATTTTCAAGCTACCAGTTGTTAGATATCTACTTTGTGTCAGATAGTGATCAAGGCATGGAAACACAGAGAATAAATCAATGTTTCTGCCTTCATGGAGCTTACATTCTAGTGGGAAGACAATAAACAAGTGTGTGCGTGTGTGTGTGTGTGTGTGTGTGTGTGTAGGTGAATAAAACATCAAATAAAGTGCTACTGTATAAAGAAAAATGAAGCAGGGAATTGAGAGTGAGTGAGGGTGCTGTTTTAGGTAGGGTGATCAGTGTCCTCTGAAGAGAGGACACTGGAGACGACCTGAATGAAATGAGGAAGGGCGCCATAAAAGCCTGAGGAGAGAATGTTCCAGGGAGACAAAAATGAACTGGGATGTTCAGAAGCAACACTAAGTAGGGCATAAGGCTAAAGCAGACTGAGCAAGACAGGGAGTGACAGAGACAAGGTCAGAGAAGTAGGCAAGGGCCAGTGCAAAAAAGGCCCCCTGGACTCTGGGGTGGTTTTGAGCAGTGAAAAGGTCATACTCTAAGTTATGTTTTATGACATTGCTCGGAGTCTCAGGGAAGAGCAGCACAGGGACCACGCCTAGATTATAGAGGCTAATAAAAGTCTTTGCTAATATCGGGCCTTTGAAGTATTTGAGGATGTTGAGGTATAGTTTTATTTTAAACTATAAAATAAGTAGATCACAGTGAATTGAAACATTCTAGTTCCCAGATATCATACTGCTGATGAGGATGGAATGAAATGCGAAAGGCTTCGGCCACCCCGTTTTGTGAGCTATTGATAACTGGGGTTGACTCAATTCATCTGACTTGGCAGATAATTATGTCTTTCTTATGTGCCCATTTAGGACAAAGTGAAAGCTAGACCTACCAACAGGCACAGAGATGTCCCAAGTCCCTTCTGTTTTGCCATCTCTTCGGTATTTCCTAGTAACCTGGCTAAGGTGAGTAGAAGGGCATTTAAGCAGACAGGATTCAGGTGATTTACCAGTCTCTGTCTTCCACAGAGGTCGTCTCATAGCCTATCTGCATCTTTCCTCGGAAGAGGGGCTACTATGGCATTTGGTGAAAGTCGTCTGGGACTGAGGCTGGCAGGATGCCTTTACCTAATATTACAGTGACATTACAGTCAAAGGAGGTGCCGCACTGAGAGATAAGAAGGGAATCCAAACCAGTTGCCAAAGAAAGAAATAGATGTCCAAAGCTGATAGAGCTAGCTCAAGATTGAGAAATCAAGAACAAAGATCCCAAAGGCAAAAGAAATCTTGGGTAAACACTGTAGACAGGTTTGCCTACCACTCTGAGACCTTCGTTTGGTCTTACTGTGCTTACCGAGGTGGTAGAAGGAAGGGCCAGCTTTGTTTCAGGAGTCAGTAATGAATGCTCATGTCCAGGATAGGGCCACCAGGTTTTGGTTTGTTTGGTTGGTCGGTTTAGATCCCTTCAGGCTGAAGCTGGGGCTTCCTAAATACAAAGCTCTGCAATGGAACATTCAGGAACTGATGACAGTGGTCAGCTACAGGGAGCATCCCCAACAAGCCGGGCAGCCTAGAAACTGCAGCGCTGGCAGACAATGGCATTTAAAAAGGTATATAGGCCAGATCTGTAAATGCCCTTTCTTCAGAGCTTTTCTATCCCCCACAAGCCGAGAGAGAGAGAGAGAGAGAGAGAGAGAGAGAGAGAGAGAGAGAGAGAGAGAGAGAGAGAGAGACCCGCCGTTAACTCCCCTTCAGTCTTCAGGTTGGTCCCTCCTGTTGCCTCGTTCCCTGTAGCTGGTGGCCACACAGGAGTTAAGACAACCAGTCCAGCTGCACTATTAGCTGAAAGCATCATGTCAGACTACTCCTTTACATGGCTACTTAGAAAGAAGATGCTCTGATTTTTTAAAGAACTTGTATCTAAGTAAAAAAAAAAAAAAAAAAAAAAAAAAAACCTCTTAGAAACAAATGGGGTTGAGAAAATTGGCTCTTTTGGGGAAGGAAAATCGAATTGGAACCTCACACTATATTACACACCAGAAAAGGGGGGAAAAAAAGGTCAAGTAGAAGTCAGAATTAAACAACTTTTTTTAACTGATAAGAAATAAGGTAAATATAACTAAATAATTATAATAATTACATAAGATTCGAAATGGACAAGAGCTCTAATCAAAAAAGAAGTAGAAGAAATTGTAAAGGGAAAGTTCACATGTTGACTACACAAAACTGAAAACTTCTATGTGTCAGGGGCCAGCCCGGTGGCTCAGGCAGTTAGAGCTCCGTGCTCCTAACTCCGAAGGCTGCCGGTTCGATTCCCACATGGGCCAGTGGGCTCTCAACCACAAGGTTGTCAGTTCAATTCCTTGACTCCCGCAAGGGATGGTGGGCAGCACCCCCTGCAAGTAAAATTGAACACGGCACCTTGAGCTGAGCTGCCGCTGAGCTCCCAGATGGCTCAATTGGTTGGAGTGCGTCCTCTCAACCACAAGGTTGCCAGTTTCGACTCCTTGAAGGGATGGTGGGCTGTGCCCCCTGCAACTAGCAACAGCAACTGGACCAGGAGCTGAGCTGCACCCTCCACAACTAAGACTGAAAGGACAACTTGAAGCTGAATGGCACCCTCCACAACTAAGATTGAAAGGACAACAACTTGACTTGGAAAAAAGTCCTGGAAGTACACACTGTTACCCAATAAAGTCCTGTTCCCTTCCCCCCCCCCCAAGAAAACAAAAAAACAAAAAAACTTCTATATGTCAGAAACAATCACCAAAAATATGAAAAGTCAATTGGACAAACTTGGAACATTATTTTCAACAAATTTAAAAAATGGAATACTATATTTATACTCTCTCTCTGTTTCTCTCTTTCTCTGTCTCTAAATATAGATTTAATTTATGTATTTATATATTATTTTATATTATATAACTCAATAGATACATTTAATACATATTAAAAATCGGTAAGAAAAATACCAATGTCTCAATAGAAAAACATGGAAACCAATTACCCTCTATGTCAAAGGAGCATGTGAAAATATGGTCCATTTTTAACTTATCACATTAAAAACTTTTTTGTGTTTTGTTTTAAATTATAATAAGCTCTGCTGACACATTTAATTGATGAGCACTTTTATATGATGCAGGTGAGTTATGTATTGAAAGGACCTTTCTGGAAAGCAATTTGACAAGATGTACCAGGAGCCTGAAGAGAATTCACAGTTTTTCATGTAGTATTTTCATATATAGGAACCTACTGAAGATGTGATAAGAAAAAAATGGAAAATGCAAAAGAATGCTCATCTATAAAAAGCAAATATGTGGAAACTCCTTTAGCATATAAAACTTAAAGTCAAATAAATTATATCCAGAGTATGGAATGTCATGTACTACTAAATCAACGTTACCAAAGTCTATTCAATAATGTGGAGGAAATGTTCATGTTATAAATATTAATAAAAAGAAAAATAAAGATACAGAATTGAATAAAGAATATACAGCATGATGGCAGCAATGACAGTGGTTATCTGTGGGTGATTTTGTTTTTCTTCCTTATTCATTTTTCTATTTGCCACTTTTTCTACCATGAGCTCAGTGTTCCCTTTAAGAGTCTCAGGCATAGGTCAGGCTCCTCAGCCTGTGCCCAGGAAGACACTTAAAATCTACTGCATTTTGATCCTTAGGAATTTATAAATTGATTCCAACATGGATGTGATCCAACAAGGGAACACAATGTCAAAATGCTCGTCTCTGGCCCATGCTCCTCAAGCACATTTCTAGACTAAAAAGTTCAGGGTAAAGATTCAGCAATTAATCAATTGCTGAAGCATTAAAAATTTTTTGAGAGAATTTTCGCATAATTATTCTTTCAGTTCAGCAGGGGGACACAGAAGATTGGATTTATATACTTTTAAATGGCTTTGGATTTTGAATTTTCTTTTCCCTCCTTCACAGCATATCCCTTGTATTAGAGGAAGCCAAAAGTCTCTAGGGATTTATCTGAGAGTCACATACCCAGGGCTTTGCATTTCTCCCTAGGCTGCAAGGCAGGTGAGCCAGGACAGAAGAGGGTGACTCAGCAGTTTGGGGGCTGGGGGAAGCTAACTCCATGCTGAAGTCAGGTCGTTTCAGGCTATTAAAAAAAAAAGAAAAAAAGCTAATGAGCCTGTGCTCTGCCAGATCTCAGTGCATTTAGAAGTGCACACCCAGAGACTCCGTGTCTGCCCAATCCCCCCTCTAGGTAGTTATCTCCTCCTGCAGCCCCCTGAACTCTTGCAGGCTCTGTCCTGGACCTGTTTCATGTGGTCTGTGAGCCAGTGACCTCTGTTTGGTCTTTACTGGCTAATAATAGTCTCTGTAACGAATGCTTTCCCAAGATACTCAAAGGAGAATAGGAACAACAATGGATCTTGGATGAGAATGACAAATGTTTCTCAAAGTGTGGTCTGGTAGCATGAGAACCACCTGGGCACCTACTAAAATCATCTTCCTGTTCCCTACTCACCTACCGAATCTGTGACTCCTACTTAGGCCAAAATGGTCGTTATGGTGCAGAGGGTCTTCAGTGCCTAGTCCACGTGTCCAAGACGGCACATAGGACTCCTGTGAGTGGAGCCTGGGCCAGGTCACCCGCCTTCAGCTTTCTGAAGATCGCGTCAGCATCACCACCTTCGCCCTCCCTGCTATGCCCACCTCCCACCCACAATGGCCAGAATTCTGTAGCACCTTGCTACGCCACATCAGAAAACAGGGACACCAGAGGCAGAACAGTGCAGTGGTTAAGAGCATGGGCTCTGCACTCACACCACTTTGGTAAGTGCCGTTCTACCACCAACCTGCTGTGTGGTAGATCTCCAGTGACTACCTTAATCTTGTTGTGCCTCAGTCTCCCCATCTGAGAAGTAGGGCTAATAGTGCTGTTTTGAGGCCCTAGTTCAAGAGACCTGGTAAGAGTTCAAGATGTATTAGCTGTATCTCCTATTATGTAGTTTGGGCCTTATGTGCACGACATTCAGAAAATAGAAAGATGACATCTCAGTCTCTGATTCAGTTTCCAAATTCTCCAATCACTCCTCTGCTGGCTATGTGGGTGAAAGCAAATTAGAGAATTCATGGCCAAACTTGTTCGTATTATAGCAACCTAAAGTGTGAAAGGCAATTTGTTACGTAAGTCTGAGGGAAACTTGATTTCTAACTTTACTTAAAGGGCAACTATTTAGTTAAGTGTTTGGTACTGCTCTGCTCTCCCCACCCCTCGAAATACACACATCCACACCCCTATATGTGCATATCTCTTTATTCCTACCTTCTTGATGCAAGGGCTTATAAAAAACCTGTTTTCCTTTCTCATCTCAAATTGCTCTTGGTACATAAGCAATCAATAAGCAAGAAGCCAGAAGTACCAAGAATAGGTACTCTATTTTTTAAAATAAAAATTCATTCACAATATTATTCGGACATAAAAAGGAATGGAGTACTGATATGTGATACAATATGGATGAATCTTGAAAACACTATGCTAAGTGAAAGAAGCCAGACACAAAAGGTTACGTATTGTCTGATTCTGTTCATATAAAATATCCAGAATAGGTAAATCCATACACACAAGCGGAGATTGGCGGTTACCAGGGACAGGGAGGAGGGGAGAATGGGATCAATTGCTTAATGGGTACAGGGTGATGTTATCCTTTTGGAGAGATGAAAATATTTTGTAACTAGATAGAAGTGTCAGCTTGCATAAAATTGTGAACGTACTAAATTGTTCACTTTTAAAATGGTTAATTTTATGTGAATTTCACCTCAATAACAATAATTTAAAATTGTATTCAATATAAATTATTCACAGCTGACAATAGTAAGTAGAATTTAAAAAGAATTCTTAACTCCAGAGACAGATGCCTGCCAAGTTCAGAGTTAAAGGGATTTGCTGTTCCATTGCCATTGTTATAAATTGTGATGATAATAATAAAGACCTCGGGTTTCAATAGCGTCTTCTAAATAACTCAAATTAGGATTTCTGCACTCAGTTTATTGTTTTGTTTTAAGAAAATCAATACTGTGGTAGAGATACCGTTTCTTTAGAGAAAGCAAAAGAAGGAACTTCATTCACAGCTTCAAGTTTTTAAAACCATTTCCTCTTGATTCCTCCACAGTTCTAATTTCTCTTAACACAAAGAGCTACCCAAATATCCTAGCCAGAGGTAAAGCTAACTTGAAGGATCTCTTGCAAGGCCAGAGCCCAAATTGAGAGATTCAGGGATTAAAACCCAAGTGACCACAGACTTTGGGTATTCGCATGTGCTGTTGTGTCAGCAAGGTGGCTGTGACATATTTGGAGTAACGATTAGAGCATTTACATCACCACTTCCTGATATGAAGGTAAGAATAAAACAGATCAAATTTAGGGCTGTAGGGACTGGAGTGAATTGCAGCCCCGAGCCTTACCTAAATCATAACTGTGACTATTGCTCTGCGGAATTTAGGGCTCAATAAAGCCAGATCTTCTAATTTTCAAGAAATTGCAGAAATTCAGTTATTTATGTGAAATTTTCTGCGCTATTAATGTTGGAAACTGATTTTTAAAAAAGAAGACCATTGCATGGGTCAAACAGAGCAGATCTGCAAACTGGATCCCTCCCCGCAGCTGTCAGTTAGGAACCTCTGAGCCCTCACCTTTAAGCCCTCAAGGAAATGCTAAAGATAAAATATTTCCCTGAAAATCGGGTTATGCATGGAATTCTTCTGCTTTGATTTAGGGGAAAGTGTACAGTGCTAGAGTGGACTGTAGCCACAGATATAGGTAGCCAAGCTCGCTCGCTCTCTCTCTCTCTCTCTCTCTCTCTCTCTCTCTCTCTCTCTCGCTGATAAAAGGTGAGTCTTCTCAAATGCTTCCCCCCTCCTCCATTTCTAGCCACTGCTCTGTTTATTTCGCATTAAACAAGGAAAAAGTAGGATAACCCTTTCTGAAATTCTTGCTGATACAGAGCCAAAGGTCCTGAACTGGATTCTTCCCTCCCACCCCCACCCAGTCACACGGCACAGTTTTGAATACACTGAAGTGTGAAACTGAAATGCATACGAGTATTTACAGGCCTGTCCCCCCTCCTGGAGTTTGGACCGACCATGGGGCTATGCAGCTGTATTTACTTTTCCTGTGTGCCCTGTGGGGAGGAAAGAAGGGAAGAGCAGAGAGTGAGTGGGCCTAGAATGAAGCCCACAGCTATGGAAAATAAAAAGCATTCCTCTACACAGTGGCCAACCCCAGCAGTACAGATTCTTAATTTGAAATGTAATGTTCCGTAACTGTAACAGCATTTCTAGCAGTTGAGACTCAATCAAACCTACAAATTGGTTCTGATATGAAGGAAAACACTTACTTCTTAAAATTAGAAACCCTGTCTTGGAAAACACTGGTATCCTAAGTGCTGAGACTTCCTTCCTGCAGTCTTCTAGCGCTTTCCGCCCAGGCTCAGACATAAGTGGCCAAGTAGCCACAGTCACCCAGCATGGGAGATTAATTTTAATTCTTGGGAAACTAAAGAGAAACCTCTACATCCCACCCTGTTGAGACCTGACAAGGAGCCTCTTGGTTCAGACTAAAAGGAGATCCTTTAGAAGAAACCTAGGCATGCTATCCTACCTGCATCCTTTCCCACAACCATTTTGTTCATATGTGGGCTGATTTTTTCAGCCTTGCAGGAAACCATAAATAGATTTCTAGTTGACACTCATGCTTTCTGGTTTTTTCAACCCCAGTTCTTCCTTCCAGAGATGCTGGCCTGGCTATAAAGATAAAAATCAACAAATACCACATTCTTTACAACTGGTCTACAATAAATTATGGCTGGTTTGAGCACGTCAGCCTTCTGGTTCTTTCCAGAGTGCAAGACGTACCCTGGCCTCACTGGTGGTTTAGCTGGGTTTCCTGCCAACAAGAACAGGGGGAAATGCCCCCTCCAGGTTGTCTGGCCTCTCCCTGGGAAGAGTGCTGGGCCTTTGAAACTTAAAACTCACACTTGCTGAGCCTAAAACCTGTGTCATGGTGTTTTCCTTGTTTCTGTTTTCATCAGGCAATCTTCAGTGTTCATCTCTATGTTGGCTTTTAAAAAGAAATTATTGTTTATTTTTAAACTTGTAATGCCTCTACCTGTGACTCTGAGAGGATTTAACCATTATATGTGCTCTTAAAACAGAATTTTCTTAAAGTTTGGGGACGTGAGGAGGAGAGAGAGAGAGATCACAAAGTGAAAGCAAAACATGTTCAAGATATTTATCTTCTTTTTTCCTTCTCACAAAACTAACTCCCAATTTATTGATCATTTGGACTCTTCCTGCCTGGGAGTTAATCACCCCTCCCTCCTTATCTTTTTCTCCTCCCTTTGCTGCCAAGTGTCTTTGTTATCTCTCCCGCAGGGGAGGGAATGAAAAACTCAAATTAGTTATCTTTGATTAAACCAGCGGGGATAGTGGGGTCCAAGTCCTACAGGGCCCTTCTTAGAACAAACAATGGGGTCAGCCCCCTCCTCTCAGGATAGCACACCTTGAGTGAACTTGCTAGAGTGAACCAGGACTCTAAGGTGGGAGAGCTTCAGGGGGAAAATGAGAGGGCCTGAGGTGTTCTTTTGAGGCCACACAGCCATTGACTGTACGTGGGGAAGTTCCAAGGGAGAGAGGCAATTAGCGAAACTCCATTGTTTGGGACAGGAAGAAGGGAGGAGAAGAAGCCACTTTGGGTTGTCAGGCAGGTCTGGGTGGGCAGATGTGGTAGCGCAGGGTTTCCTGAACTTGACTGTGCATAGGAACTACCTGGGATCTGAGTCTGAAGACTTAGGGTAGGAGAGATTCTACATTTGTAGCAGGTTCCCTGATAATGCGGGTTCTGCTATCTTACCACACTAATTAACCCTGCTTTGTGAAGCAAAATGATAGAGCATTTGGGGAACTAGAGACAACATAAAGGTGAGGTGATGGGTGGGAGAGAGCAGACAAAGCAGTCTGCATTCACTCACCATTAAGCAATGGATGGACAGTCTTACAGGAAGGCAGCCAAGTGTGGAACAAGGCCCCTGTGGAGGGTAGATCTGGGTTCAAATTCTGACTCTGCCACTAATTTACTGTGTGACTTTAGCGAACTCCGAGTCTTAGTTTCCTCATCTGTAAAAACAAGGATCATAAAACCTCCCTCGTCCACTTCACAGGATTACTCTAAGGATTAAATGAAATAATTATGAGAAAGCTTTTCATAGGTGCCAAGTACTTTGCAATGTAATCTATGATTATGTCGTAACATCGCAATGTTTCACCCACATATGAGTAATAGCCATCTCTAACTACATTTCTCAGAGCACTGGGTGAGAGCTTCATGAGTGTGTAGAGGAGGATCTCATATTGGTTTCATCATCCTTCAAAGCCTTTGCAACCAACACTGTGCACTGGTCCCTGCCCCAGGCCTTTGCTCTCTCTCTGGTTCAACATCAATCATTTCACTTGTTTTTTTTGGGATGATCATTCCTTTCTGAAAGAATGAAGAACCTGTTTGCGTTGATGGAAACTCCTCTTCTATTTTTGGGCTATCTCACATTTCACCTACACTCCTGGGCAGAATAGTTGATTTTCCTGTTTGACATGGAACTAGAGGCCTTTTCTTTAGGAAACTCCAATGCGTAGGCTACAAAGATGGGTTGCAGAAGCTTTCTTCAACTTTGGCAGACTATGATGGCACCCATCCCACCAGACTCAGTATATTTGCTACTGCGTCTCCTCAGCACCAACACACAAGCACCCCAGGCCTCCATTACCCAGAATGCCTAGGGGAGAGGAGGAGGGGACTCCAGCAAATGGAATTTTCTGTTTAACTCACTGTTATATCTAGAAAATACATCCCCCCACATTCTTACAATTAAAAATCTCTCTAAAACATCGCTTCTAGTTTATTACCTTAATTAGGAGACTATCCTGACAATTAGTTTTTTGAAGCTTAGGATTTGTAACATCTCGTCATCATTACATTACACAGTGAGGCTAAGATATAGATGACTGTAGACAGACTCCAGATTGATTTTCTTTTTTAACTAAAATCCAAATTTATCTCCTCTTATGAATAACACATAGCAGGCAGACAGTATGCCACATGCTTAACAAGCATTACCTTATTTCATCCTGAAAAAAAAAAAAAAGAAAAATCAAAACAGAAAAACCTATCAAGTAGATTAGTTATTAACCCACTTTTATTGAAGAAGAAACTGACGCTCAGAGAAGGGATATAATTTACCAAAGGTCATATACACAATAAGTGGCTGAGGTGGGATTTAAAGATAAGTATGTATGGTAGGTAGAATAATAGCCCCCTAACCATGTCCACACCTTAACCAGTAAATATGTTTCCTTACTTGTCAAGAGGGACTTGGCAGATATGCTTAAATTCAAAACACTGAGATAGGAATTTTATCCTGGATTGTCTGGATGGGCCCAATATAAATACAAAGGTCCTTATAAGAAAACATGGAAGGCAAGAGAATTAGAAAAGTAATGAGAGAAGCACAGGTCAGAGTGCTACAGGGCCTCTTGGAGCTGGAAGAGTCAAGGAAATGGATTCTCTCCTAGGACCTCCAGAAGGAACACAGCTCAGGCGAGCCATTTTGGAATTCTGACTTCCGAAACTGTAGGCAATAAATTAGAGTTTTAGGCCAGTAAATTTGTGGTTAATTTCTTACAGCAGCATAGGAAACTAATATGCCTACTGATATGAGTAGTGGAAAGAAAAGAGTCTGGTTTTGTCTATGAGTCATAAATATTTTGCTGGTAGAGATTTCTGGTATTCCATGTTAGGAAATTGTAATTATTTTTTTAATGCTCAGAGCCTGAACTCTTAACCACTGAGCCGAATGGCCTCTCCTGGGTCCACCCCCCAAAAGGCCCTTGTTGTTTGAAGGTTGCTGTTTGTGGCTAGAATTCTGGTTTGATAGGGATTGCTACATAAAGCCTATAAAGTTTACTTGTATTGGAAATTATTGGTGAAACTACTTGAATATCACCTGTCTAAAAGTGCAATAGTGTGGACTGGTTTACAGGGGTGTCAGTGTGAGTGCAGGTGGATGCCGGAAAGAGAAGGAGGGACCCACATGGCTTACCATGCTCAGATGGGTTATTCTGACCTAGCAGGGAAAATGAATGGAGAAGCCCTACTGAGCTTTAATCTGACAATCAGATAGTCACCGTCCGTGGGGGACAGAGGGGACCCTCAAGATAATCATTCAGCCCCTTCATTGTATAAATGAGGAATTCGGTCCCAGGGAGCACTGCCCTGCCCAAAGCACCCAGTGAATCCTGGGTGAGAACCAGAGCCCAGACCCAAACCCTAACGCCCGTCATCTTGGCACATGGTGCATTTTGTGTACACTAATTAGGAGTTTTACATAAACAAGGTCCTGGTTCGATCACTGAGGCTGATATTTGTAGACACTCTCTCTGAGCACCAAGAAATGTCCACACTTCAGAGAAGTTGTCCTATCACACTTGGCAAAGAATATCCATGCCGTCATAAGTTTGTTCAGAGCAACATCTGTTATAAAAATAAATATTCTGTCGTAGCACATCTTTGGCATGTTAAGTTCTTACAGAAGTATCTATGTTGACAGTGGCAAACATAATCATTTTCCTGTTGGAACACGTATCAATCCACCCACATTTTGACACAAAATAGATGAAACCAGGCCAAAGGTCACTCCTCTATCCATGCCATAAACACACACAGGCTTAAAATGAAGGAACCCAGACACACATGGTGTGGATTTCAAGGCACCCTCTCTCTTTTCCTCTCTCTCTCTCATACACACACGCACCAAATAAAAATGCCCCCCCCCCAAAAAAAAAAAAGGTATACTTAATCCTTTCTAATCTACTTTCCCAGATATGAGCTCATTTTCAATTGAGTTGAGTGTGTACAATGTGCCGGGCATTGATCTAGGTACTGGGAATACAAAAATTAATAGACCCAGTTCCTGGCTTGGGGGAGCTCCCATCCTATTTGTGAGTTGGTTGGGAATTTTACCAACAAGGAAGCAAAACCAGAGTGCTTAAGTAATAGGCCCAAGGTCACACAGCCTGCTGTTGTCCGAGGAGACTACGCCCCAGCTCTTTCCCCCTTTCAGCTTTGAGCACTAGTAGAATCCGTGCATGGGCTGCGTCAGAATTTCTTGGGGTTCTTGTTTAAAATATGGAATCTCCTGGCCATCTGAGGAGGTTGGGGGGTTAGGAAGAAGTGTGTGTCTGGGTAATCTGAATGGTTAACAGGCTCTTCAGGTAACACTTGGGTTGGTAAGCCTCAAAATAGATCCAGTTGTCAGTGGGTCTCTACTCAGCTGTAAAAATTAGCAGAAGCATTTAAACAAATATACCAGTTCTGAGCCTGATGCCAGAGGTCTACATTCAGTTAATCTGGGTCGTGCCCAGGCAATTACATCATGTTGGAAAGTTGCTCAAATGATTCGAATGTGCTGATTTGGAAACCCACAGTCGTGCAAATAGTAATAACAAATATTACACCCAGAGTCCGGGTAACAGCCTCAATAAATCAACCCTAACCTTCTGGCTTTGCTTGATACCAGCACGCTGAGATGTCTCCTGAAGGGCCCCAATGGGCTCCGCTCAAGTGTATTTCACAGAAAACAAAACCTCCCAATAAAACTGTGTTGAAACCTGGAAGAAAAAAAAAAAAAAAACCCTTTGGAATAAGTAAGCGCCAAATTGGAGGCTCCCCTTTAGCAATCATGCAGCACCTGTGGCATGCATTTTGTATGCTCTTAGCCCAGGGCCACATCTCATTTTCCTTCCATGGTTTTCCTTCTTTCCTTCACTTGTTTCTATGCTTATCTATTTATTTTTTTTTCCAGACAAATGTTCTCTTAATTTTTTCTGGCATGCTAGAAATGAATAAATTACACTATTTAAATATTGTCAATACATTTTTCTTTCTCATGGGACAGAGAGAAAGGAAAGGGCATGCAACTAAGATTGAGAGAAGTGTATGTACACAGAAAACCTGCAGAAGGGGGCAGGGCGAGAGAGGGTCAAGGTCAGTGAACCTTACACAGTGAACGTTTTCCAAACACAAGAGGATTTTTAAAAGCTGCCTTTTGTAGTCAAAGCCTTTAACACTTTTATTCTTATTCAGAATCAGTGCCAGTATTAAGTCAGGGGCAGCAAGAGTTACAATATCAAGGCAGGGCATTAGGTATTCTGACTATGAGTCATTAAAAAAAGAAAATGAAAGACTTCCTTTCCTCTTCACACACACACACACACTACGAGATTTATTTCACAACAAAATATTGAGGAAAAGTTATTAACACTACATCTAAAATGATTTGAAACGGAATATTGCTTAACAAAAGGCTTGAAGTAGTCTATTTACAAATTTGGGAGATTTTGATTTCACAGTGAGTCAGGGAGGCATTTTTGTTTTTTTGTTTTTGTTTTTTAAATCTCATTTCTTTACAGAAACACATTTTAGATTTTTATGATCTTTTAACCAAAAAAGCTCCCATTTCAAAATAAAAAGGAAATTCCAGATCATATAGACATTTCCAGCAATGACATTTCTTTAAACAACACATATTCAGTTGTAAGATGTTAACTAAGTTTCTGGAATAAATATGGGTTTCTTTTTGTTTTTTTTGTTTTTTTGTTTTAATAACCAAGCACATTATAGAGAATGTGGGATCCTAAGCATAATGTAGTGGTCACTGAGTTTTTCTTGTCTTCCCTTTAGATGTTGTTATTTCTAGCACGAGTAAGCAGCAGTCTTATGCTCTCAGCCCCTGGGATCTTTAGTTGCTACTGTATCAGCAAAGAAGCCAACCATTTTAAGAATGCTTAAATGAACACATTCCAAACCGAAGAATACCTGTTTATTTTTTAACCTTGTAGTATCTCTATCTTAATGAATTTTGAAATCAGGGACATTATAGAAAAATCAATAGCAACAACAGAAGAGATTCTATTCACCACACTAAGACAAGTTTTCTTTTACAAATGGAATGGAAATCTTTTCCTCTTTCAAAGCCACAGGGCCATCCCACCTGCCATTGTAGGAGGGAAACAGGATACTTTTCCTCTAATCTCTTAGGTTTAGTCACTGGGACCTATGAATTACACTGACAAAAAGAAAAGGCATGCAGATTTTATTGATGTTAACATTTTTGCATACACAGAGGCTGCACAAAAAAAGGAGTGAATACCTAAAGAAGCAGTTAGACTTGGGAGCTGATGTATCGTTTTAACAAAGGGTGACAGTGGAGAAGGGAATAGACAAAGGAAAGGGGATTTGGGCTCTTAGGGGCAATAAATAGTGTGAGAGTAAATAGGTAATAAACACAGGGGGGATCTAATGGGAAACAGAAGATCAGGGTTATTTTAGTAAGGGCTGTTTATGCAGGTTCATCCTGGAGCCTGCTTTCTATCTGTGGTGTAAGGAGCACTCTCCCCATCCTGGTACTCGAGGCGGGGGTGGGGGTGGGGGTGGGGGGGATTTATGCCACCTTCACCAGGGGAAATTTATGCCCTGCTTTAAGAAAGAGGAAGGGCAGAGTGCGCTCCTTACATCTGCTGTTTTTCAATGGCTTTCAGCTCAAAATAATCTGTGTGCCAAAATGTGGGGTAGCAGCTACTGATGCCCCTCACCACTTCACTTGTCTTCCCTCTTGCTTTGTGGCCATGCCCAGGGATGCCTGGGGTTTCCGTGCTGAACTCCCAGGAAAGTTCTATTCATTCTGTAAGGAATCACACTCTGCTAGTTAAGAAACAGTCACCTATATGGGGTTCAAGGGAGTCTGTTCTCCAGCTTGTTTGTGTTCTGAAACGTACTTCAGCCCTGAGAAACAAGAACCAGAAAACCATGGAAAGTCAGGCAGATGGGAGTTGGAGGCCCTGGCAAGGAGGGTCTGCCCACCACCACCCTATCCCCCAACCCCCCAGTTCTCCAGGAAGTAATTCTCAAACTTCGTGTGCATAAGAATGACCTGGAAGGCTTATTAAAACACAGCTTGGGGGGCGGGGGGCTCTGCCGCAGAGTTTCAATTCAGTAGATCTAGGATGCCTAGCAATTTGCATTTGTGACAAGCTCCCCTGTTGCTAGTCAGGGGACCACACTGAGTCGCACTGCCCTAGAGATAGGACTATCCACCCTCCAGTCGGGCTGAGAAGTAGCTGCTATGGGCGAAGAGCCACTCAGGCCTGGAGGGAGGAGAGGAGCTCATGTTGGCATCTAGGTGCTAGAAAGAAAACAGCTGGGGTTTTCCATAAACTGTCAGGATTTGTCAGGATTCTGGCAGGAAACAGATGGCACACGTAAATGTGGGAAGAAGAGAGTTTAATAAAGGACTGTCTGCAAAGGCATGGCAGGATGCAGGGAAACAGCAAGAGATGGTGAAGCACTTCCAGGCTAGCATCTGTGGGACCTGTTACCACCCCAGTCACCTAAAGTGACAAGGAAAGGGAGCCACTACCATGTAGCTGAGACAAGAGCTGTAGCTCCAAAGAAGCTTCCTCCTGGGAGCTATGCCTTCTGGCAGATGGATGGAGTCAACTTCATGTCAACCCAGCAGGACAGAGCCTGCCTGGGGGAGAAATACAATCCATTCTCATCACTCTTCTCCCTCCCTCCCATCTACTGGTGCTTCCCATTGACTGAACCCAACCAGAGGGCAAAGGAACCTGCTGATACAGTCTTATAAAGGTCAACTTCCTAGGGCATCAAGAAGGATAGGGAAATCTGGAGAGGATCTAGGAAATATTCAGCACATTATCCTTTGTTATTTGTAGCCTTGACTGAAATCCCTGCCCATTTTACAAGCCATTAATTCATTCATTCCCTCATTCATTCATTCACCAAGCATTTATGCGCACCTAACACTAGACTATGAATTATGATCTGTGTAATAGAGGGTTAAAAAGTTAGAAGACATAGTCCCCTTGAGATATTTGAGTACCTCCTACACGCCAGGCTCTGGTTTGTGTGTCCAGGAAACAGCAGGGCCCAAGAAAAGTCTCTGCCCTGACAGAACTCATGGACCAGAGCAGGAGAAAGACAAGTGAGTGAGGACCCTTGCCCTAGGATGCTAAGTGGAACTCCTTAGGGGATCAATGAGGGGGTCGCAGATCTGATTAGGGAAGGGAGGGTGACCATGGGTGGTCAGGGAGAGCTTTCTAGAGGCAGGAAAGAGTGTGGTTTGAAGGACTCTGAGTCAATGTCTGACACCCAGAAAAGAGGAAGTAAAAATGGCAAGAGATGAAGCCACATTTTTGCATAAATGTAAATACATTGCGCATGCAAATGCTGAGACATGCCAGTGAGAGAAACAGATAAAGCGCTGCCAGGAGCTCCCAGGAGGACCACAGTGAACTGGCCCTAAAAGGATGGAAAGGATTCAGGTGCATAGAGAAGAACCAGGCAGGATCTTTCAGGTGTCCTGGAATACCTGAAAGACTGGGACTCCCTCATAACTCCCTATCCCCTGTGCTTGCCCCACACCATGCTTGCGGATGTATCACCACTCAGGGGTGCTTCTTCTTCTAGCCCACAGCTGCCTTGAATACCCCAGGGAGGCCCACCTCCAGGTCTTGAGCTCTAGAGTCACAGTTGTAAGCAAAGACCCCCCAAAGAGAGACTCAAAAGCTTAAAAGGGGTAACATTTGGGGGCAATGGGGATACCGGGGAACTGCTCAAATCATGTCACGCAGAATGGCCGTTTGTGTCCTCATGGTGGCCTTGAGATCAGAAGTATTCAACAATGGTGCACAGATTCTCGCTGCTCCACATCAAGGGGCACACTCAGTAAAATGTAGAAGGAAGGGAGGGAGGAAGGAAGGGAACATAACAAAACCTACATTCTTTATACTGTGTGGGACAGGGCTGGCTCCAAGCTGTCGTTCCTTCTACTCACCAAGGCTGGGAGTTCACTGAGTCCCTACTGTGTGCTAAGCTGTCTCACAGACATGAACTGATTTCATACGTCCAATCACCCTGAGGGGTGGACATTGTTTCCTCCCCTTAAGGGGTAAGGAATATGAGGCCCGGAGAAACTTACTAACCAATTCCAACTGCACACCTGACAAGAGGCAGATCTGGCATTTAAATCTAAGCCTCTGCCTCCAAGTTCTGCCCTCTCTCTTTCCTTGTTTCCTTTTCATCTCGTTTCCTCTTCTCTCTTTCTTTTCCTTACTCATAAGGAGGATGCCGTTTGAAAACAGTATCTTCGCTGTTCTAAACAGGCCGTAATGGAGCCTTGTCATCTGGCGAAGGGGCTGTTTTTGTGAATTCTGGCAACTACCCAGCATTTCCCACCCCTCTAATAAACTACCTTCCTTTACAACTTTTTGCCTCTCCCTGGTCGTGGGTCCATTCTTCGGCTTTATGAGACACAAACCCGGCCCACACCCAGAAACTGTCGACAGATCCAACATCATTTACATTAGAGGCACATCCCAAATCATGTTCACGGGAGGCCTGAGCAACTGGAACTTGCTCTTCATTCCAATACCACTCCTCCCTCAGCGTCTGCGGGACTGCCTGTGACCCTGGGACACCCTGCTCACTTGGGAGAAGAGAGAGCGTGGTGTAGGGCGTGTCAGGCCCAGATTCAGAAAGCAAGGAATGGCATTTGCTTTATTTTTCAGTCTCTTAATTCCTTTGTCAAGTGCCCAATTCCCAACAGTACTGGAAATAAATCTCATTACACAGGGGCTCCATCGGGGGCCCACTGTTATTAGTCTTTGCCGATCCCTGCTGAGACACTTGGGTTCTCGCCTTCCTGGCACCTTCAACTGGGGGATGTTTCTGCTCCCAGTCTGCCAGCTGGGGGGCACGGGAGTCATTTGGTTTTCCCGTGTGGCTAGAAAGTCATGGAAGACCCTGAGTTACCTCTGCAGAGGTCCCTTCTCTGAGGTCTTGCCAGGGAAGCAGAGGCCAGGGCCCTGCCTGGAACCCACCAACTCTGTCCGTTCACTGCTGTGGTTTTGCCCCCATTTTAGGTCAGAAAATCTATTCTAGTTTGGGTGAAGATGGGGGGCTTGGTAAGAAGCTGTGCTCTCTGTTGGGATGTTGAGAGACAATGAACACACAATAGCCTGGGGGTGGAGGTGGGGTGGGGGTGGGGGTGCGTGTCTGTAAAATCCAAGAGAAAATCAGAAAAGAACTCAAAGTATTATCCCAGGATGTCATTACTGGCCTTAGGCTGTGCTGAATTTGAGTAAAAAAGGGACATTTAGGAAAACATATTCTAGCCTCGTTTTACACAGAGTACACGACTGAGTTTTCACAATTGTACTTGCTGATTTTTCACTTCTTTTTTTTGAGGCATTTAAGGAGGAAGCAGGAGCCATGTGACTCAGTCTTGATTCAAGACCTATTTGTCTAATTCCAGATATGGTACTAAAAGCAGTTTCATTCCCCTCTAAGAGGTAGGAACTCAGAGGCACAAGGTTGGGCCTCTGGAGACCTTGCAAGAAAAGGAGATGGAAGGTCCCAAACCAGTGGGGGGCGGGGGGCAAGGGGACACTGTCTCCCCAGTGTAGACAGAGCTCATGAGTATTAATCCCGGAGAAGGGACAAAGCTCCAAGGTCCAAGGGTCTGAGTAGATGCAACAGCAGCGTCAGGTGCGACACTGCTCATTCCATTTGCCCAGGCTACTCTGGGAAGATGGCGCGTGGAGCCAGTTGGGTGCAGTCCTTCCTGTTACCCACAGAAGGGCTACCCACATAGACACAAGCCTGTCGCATCCAGCGCAATATGGGCAGTGAGAGAACAAGAAGGGGTGGCAAAGGGTCAAGAAAGTTTTGAAACCGGGCCAAGGGTCTCACAGCCTCAAAGGACGGACAGCCCCGAATCGGGCCACCTTGTGGCTTTGATTGACGCACATACAAGGAAGCAGCATTGTTTTTTGTAGGGTCTGTGAGTCTCATACACCAAACCAGAAAACTGGTTCAAACCAATCACACTTGCCTGTCGAAAGTCCCATGATGTATAAATAATTATTGTTTGTACCTCCCCAGGGGACAAAACCTTTATGCTGAAAACTTACTGAGAAGGAGAACTGATGTTATCACATCTAGAATCACTTCCCAAGCAGGTTGTGGGAAGGAATACAGCCACAGAGGCAGAAGCTCTCCTTAGATGGGGGGAGGGGAGGGGCTGCACCCACCTCTATCAACCCCGTGAATTCTCCTAGTGCTCCCCACACGGTTGTGCCTGTCTTAGGTCATTCCTTTCTTGAGGAATATTACCTGTCATTGGCTAGCCAGCCATCCTTTGGGGCCAAACAAGGAGATGGCATAAAGGTGAAGCAATGTCCCTGAAAGGAATAGTCTCACAGACTCTTCTTTCTTTTTAGGGGTAGGTACGAGGGGACAGGCATACTGCTATGTGACAACACAAGCTGACCACCAAAAAAAAGTGGAGCTAAAAGACAATCACCCTTTTCATTTCACATACAGCATTGGCACCTAAGTCCAAACTCTTGTATTCAAGTCAAGGGTCACCAGCCGGCTTAATCTTTAAGGCCAACAGCTTTCACTTTTTCAGGACACAGGCCAATCACCAAAGCAAGTTCTCATTACAAATGGGTATTTACTTTTGGGACCATGGGATGGATCTCAGGCCCTATAAAGGGACTTGTCCCAGGGATCGCAACCAAGACAGTGTGTGACAATCCAGTGAAATACAATAGGAAAGCCAGGATCTGTATGTCTCCCTTAAATGTGGCAGTTAATGGAGCAAAGGTTTGTGTACAAGAGGAGAGACTGAAATAAGAGGAAGAGACTGAAACAAGAGAAAGAGACTGAAACATCTATTTCTGGCAGCAGAGGGATTCAGAGAAAGATTCTTTTGAGACAGTTTCTGCTGTGAGTTTGGAAATATCACCTGGGGCGATGGAAATTCCACCAGTATCCCATAATTATGGGAGGGAGATATTCAGTGCCCTTAGGGAGAGGACCAAGATCCTGCTGGTCTTAGACTAATGTCAGTTGAAACACCCTGTTAGACATACAGTGTTAGAAATGTCACATTTCTGAGGCGCATTTGTACTGCAGCTGCATTGGAGTGTAAAGGTGGGAGTCTCTGCAAATGTTGCTACCCAATGACTTAAAAATACATGTGCCATAATCTTGGTCCCAGCAAATTTCAAGGATTGCCTTTCCATCACCACCACATATTTGTGACCAAACTACAGAAAAGCCAGTTGTCCATTGTCACCTTCAAGGTAAGTTTTTACTGAGCTAAGAAAATGAAAGTGATAAAAACTGTGGGGCAGAGCCTACTCCACCCAGTGGTGAAAATATGAAGCTGTGTTGAGCTGTAGAGAGGGCAGAGTGCCCAGATGACCTGCTTCGGGTCTGGCACGTGTGCCCGTCCCTGGATGGGCGCAGCAGCATACCAAGTCTCATTGCTGACACATTCTGGAAGGACCAGGGGAAATTCAAGGGCATACCTGGCCTTTGGAAGCCAAGCAGAGACTCTCACAGCCTTCAAAAAACAATTTGAAAATATAATTTTCATATCACAGAAGCCATACTTATTCATCATTAAAAATGAGCACATTAGTTATATCTTTCCAGACATATATGTGCCTTTTTTTTTAATTACAAAAATGCGGTCATTCTAATTCTATAACTTGTACCTTTTACCTAACAATACAGTATGGGCATTTTTCTTGTATCAACAAATATTTATCTACATCATTTTCGTGACTAATAGTCCAGTAATATAGATCTATTATACTTGAAATCTTTTATCAGGTATTTCGATCATTCCAGTTTTTCACTTTTATAAATAACACAGCAGTGTATAGCCTTGTAAAATACATTTCTGTTGTCTATGCCCATTTAAAAAAACAAACTTATGATAGATATTGTCAAATTGACTGCCAGAATATATACTTCTAGTACTGTACGTTTTTTTTTCTTTATTTTTATTTTTTATTTTATTAAATTTATTGGGGTGACAATTGTTAGTAAAATTACATAGATTTCAGGTGTAGTACTGTACATTTTTACTAGCAATAAAGGATATTGGCCAATTGTTAGAAATTGTTGCCCTATTGTTGTTTTAATATTTATTTCCTTGGCCAATGAGGTTGAAGTTTCCGCATAGATTTGTTGTCTGAGGCCATTTTAAAAAGGAAACAGTATCTCCGAGTGAGAATTGTTATGTTCTTCTAGACTCTGCTAACACTCAGTATCAATGTTTATTCAGGCCAAGAAAGGGGACTAAGTGGAGAAACATTGTAAAGCAGACAAAACTCTCTACGAGACAAAACATTCTCCCACATCAGATTCCTTCGCCCCCTCCCTCACCCATCAAAACCCACTGTCAAAAAAAAAAAAAAAAAGAAAAAGAAAAAGAAAGCTCGTTGATAATAGAGTAGAAGAGATTGATAGCAGTTTTGCTGAGCTACCCTGCCCAGGGCTATTTACATTTAATATATCTAAAAACTTTAAGCTAAATGATCAAAGCTGTCAAAATGTTAGGCCTTCACCAACAGATGGTAGAGACATTTGCGGGGAAAGAAACCAGCCTTTCCAGATCTATGAGAATTTTAGCACCCTCCTTACAAGGAGGTGGGCTGGTCTGCTAGAAGAGGGTGATCACTGGACAGAAGGTTTGTGTTTCAATATTAACCCCTGGACTCCCAGACACTGAGTTCTAAACTTCGGTTAGCAGGTGCCCTGCAGAGTTCCTTGGGACTATTGGTGCCTAATGTGTATGTGTTGATGCTGAGTTCCAGTGCAGTGACGTGATGTGAAAATGAATAAGCTAAAAGCTGTCAGGCTGCTTCAGATAGAAGAGGGGATCTAACCGTTGACCCAATAATATTTCTCCTGGGAGTTGTTTCAAGGGAAACATTACTATGGAGAGAAGAAAAAAAACCCCGTATTTATGAAGATGTTTATTGCAACACAACTGGCCAACCACTCAGAAATGGGATAGTAAATTATGGTGTAAAACTGCTGGATTAAAAGTTATGCAACCACTGTGATCTCTCTCTCTCTCTCTCTCTCTCTCTCTCACACACACACACACAAATATTATTCAGTCATAAAAGAGGAGGAAATCTGCCTTTTATGACAATATAGATGGACCTTGAGGACATTATGCTATATGAAATAAGTCAGAGAAAGACAAATACTGCTATGTTCTCACTTATAAGCAGACCCTAAAAAAGCCAAACTCATAGAAATAGAGAGCAGAATGGTGGTTGCCAAGGGTTGGGAAATGAGGAGATGTTGGTCAAAGGGTACAAATTCCCAGTTACAAGATAAATAGGATCAGGGGATCTAAAGCACAGCAAGGTGACTATAATTATCAATATTGTTTTATATACTTGAAAGTTTTTAAAAGACTAGATCTTAAACATTATCACCACACACACATACAAATCATAATTATGTGAAGGGATAGAGATGTCAACTAACCTTATTATAGTAATCATTTTGCAATAATATATACATGTATCTAACCATGACACTGTATACCTTAAATTTACATGTTATATGTCAATAGTATCTCAATAAAGCTGGGGAAAAGTTATGTAACCATTAAAAATCATCATCAGGACATGGGAAAATACTCTTTATATAAAGGTAAATGAAAAAATTGTATATGCAAAACAGTATATATAGTATGATGACCAATTATACTTTATAATCTAAATGCAAATGAAAGAGTCTAGAAGGTAATAAACCAAAGATATCAGAGGTTATGTCTGAGCTCTGAAATTAACATTGATTTAAATTTTCTTCCTTACTCTTTTTGCACTTTCCAAGTTTTTGGTAATAAGTATGTATTACTTTTAGAATAATAATGTTTCTTTATCAAAGAAACTATAAACATTTTTATCACTATGTGATGGTGTATATGGTAGAATATAAATGAATAAAAGCAGGTTTCAAAAACTTAGTCATGCTATTATGCATAGTCATTACACATGTAAAAGATTCAAAGTAACCAGAGGGTAAGGGGGGTGGGGGGTGGGAGATGAGGGTAAGGGGGATCAAACATACGGTGATGGAAGGAGAACTGACTCTGGGTGGTGAACACACAATGGGATTTATAGATGATGTAATACAGAATTGTACACCTGAAATCTATGTAATTTTACTAACAATTGTCACCCCAATAAATTAAAAAAAAAAGATAGAAAATATAAAAAGGATTCAAAGTAAACTCAGGGAAAGGAAAGCCCTCCAGTTTGGGGGTTGATTGTGGGTGAACCCTTCCTTTTACATCAGTTTGCGTTAGTGTTGGGACTATGGGTCAGCTGAGTTACCTCAGGCAGTTTTGGGAGTGCAAATAGGCTCATGCGGGAGGCTGGGTACAGGGACCCAGGCCACCGGGTAACAGGCTCTCTGGAGGGGATCCCATGGAGAAGGTGGGGCCTCACGTTTCTTGCTGGTCATGTCACTCACTGTCTGGTAAAGGCCAAGAGCAAGCAGCAGAGAAAGAAAATCGGATTTTTCTATAGGAAAAATTGTTCTAATTTAATGCAAAATAATATGCTAAAACAGAATACCAGAATTAAAAAGTAAAATGCACTCATCTTAAGCAATTTAGAATGTGTAATGAAGAAAATAAAATTATTTTTGTGGGGTTCTTTTTGGCCGTATGATTATGTATACATAATATTATATAATTGGACACAACAGTATAAAGTACATTAAATGATATATCCTTATTTTCACATATCAATTACTTTTTCACATCATTAAGTATGTTCTTCAAAATAGTTTTAATAGCTGCAAAGCATCCTATTGGATGGCTGGACTATAATTCTTTTAACCATTATTAGACATTTAGGATAGTTCTCTCTCTCTCTCTCTCTCTTTTTTTTTTTTTTTTTTTTTACAGCTATGAGCAATGTAGCCCTAAACCTTCTGTAGTTAAATATATGTGCATATCTCTGATTATACCCTGGGGTTGAAATCCTAGACACGACTCACTAAGGTCCTGCACTCTCCTGCCAGTAGAGAGGGAGCACACAAACTTCCCCTTCCAGGGCACCTTGGGAATGAGGAGAAGGAGGTGGACGGCTGACACAGATCCACGCAAAATCATTTCAGGACATAGTGCTAAAAGGTGAGGGTCTCAGTGATGACAGGTTGAAACCCATGTGTCCACAGGAGGGCTTCTCTGTTGAGATTCTCACTTCGGGAGTCTGTTCTCTAGGCTCCTGGCCTGTTATATCAGACACCCACCTCAAATTACCTCAAGCTAAAGGGGAATTAATTGGAAGAATACTGGAGTATCTTATGAAATCAAAAGAAGGGCGTGTAGCCAAACCATGGGAGGGCACAGACATAGCCAGGCCTCCGGGGAAGTAGGGACCAGGAGCTGAGTGATGTCAGCACATCTCCATTCTGGATAAACCAACCAATCCAGTAGGACAGGTTCTATGAGAACATGAAAACTCCTGCATATGCCTCGTGGCATTGGGATAGGGGTGTTCTCAGAATAGGGGCATGCTGTTCCATGGAGAAAGGGAAAGGTAATAGCTTGTGGGGTCTCTTTTTCCAAGAAGTTGAGGTGGCATGGTGAACCTGGGCCAGGCCTGGGACGTCTGGGAGTGCTGGGGGTGTTGAGTCCAGTTTTGCTCAAGGCCTCAGGGAGGAACATTCTCTTTTCACTGGGGTTGTCTTTCCCTGTTTCTTCCTGCTGTCAGGTGGTGAGTCCTCTAGAACGAAAATTAGGGCATGGACCTTGGGACAGAGGGGAAGGCAGTCAGGAGAGGGGCTAGGCCTCAGCTCAAAGGTATCAAATTAGTGCTTCTGGGTCTCATGAGCTTCAGCCAGCCCAGCACTCCTGGGAGGGGGGGTCCACACACAGGGGGTTGGGCTCAAAAACTAGTCAATAGCAACTGCCACCCCGTGCATATCTGCCTCCTGCACGTGGGGGGGCAGAATGCTGAGGAGGGCTAGGAGCCCATGTCTTCATGGCTATCAAAAAGGGAAGCACATTTTAAAGCTTTTGAGATATCGCCAAAAATTGCACCAATTTTACACCCGGTCTGGTAGCCAATGAGAGAGTCCAACCCAGGCGCCTCTTGCCGTCCTGGACTCAGCACCATCTCAACTGGCTGCAAATAGCACATCCGTGTTCTGCACGGTTTGGCGTTTTCCTCAGAACCAATCCATCAAATATGATGATCACAACCATACAATGTCACCTGACAAAATATTGGGCTGGTTCCTTTTACTTAGTTTTTTTTTTTTTTTTTTTTTTTTAATAAATTTTAGGGGGCTGGTGTATTTTCAGCTAGTGTAGCATTCAGAAGGATTTCTTTGGGAACTTTGTTTTGCTGTGCTTTTTTCTCCCACTGAAGTTTTCTATCATGAGCACAGGCATTAGCACTTGGGGTGTGGCCTTTCTGCTTTTTCAGTGGTTGAGATCCATTTTCTGAAGACTGGGCAAATGTGGATGGATGCCTCATTGCAAGAGCTGCCTGCCATGACTTTCCTAAGCAAACATGATGGGACTGACAGTGGGCTCTCAGAGCATGTGAGGGGCCCATGCCAGTAACCAGACTGGTAGTGGCACATCCAGCCCTGTCTGTAGTGGCATGATGGAATCAGAGAGTGGCAGAACTGGAAGGACACTTGGACACCACCTATTCCAACCCTCTCCACCAGAATCTATGCACCTTATGAGATGAAGGAACTGAAAGAGGGAGTGGAAATGGCTTGTCCATGATTATACATACAGAGCAATCAGGCAAAAATAAGGTCTGGGTCTCCTTACCCCCAGACAAGAGCTCTGTCAAAAGTTAAATATGTATTTAAATAAGAATTTAAGTTGTGTTGCTTATGTGCCAAGATTTTAACACACATGAAGAATGGTCAGTAAGTCAGGCCCCATATAGCCCCTGTGTGCAAATACTTTGCAATTCCAGGACTCCAAGTCTTAGTGGGGAGAAATGCGCTTGCAGGAGGTTTCACTACAGACCAGTGGTAACCGTACAAGTGCGTAAAGACATCTCTGCTTATAGTATTTGTTAATGATTATCCGTTGTTAGTGGCTACGGGGTCAGATTCATCCTGTATAAATCAAGAATGCTAGTTTGAGGTCACAAGACTAAGTTCAATTCAATGCTCTACTTCTTTAACTATGGGCCCTTAGATAATGACCTCTCTGAGCCTTAGTTTTCTCATGTTTAAAGTGGGGAAAATAATCCTTGCCTCATGGGTTAAAAAATAATGAATGTACGCAGCCTAGTGGTAGGGTACGTAATGCCCCCAAAAATATCCTGGTCCTAATCCCTGGAACCTGTGGATGGTACCATATATGGGAAAAGGGTATTTATAGATCTGATTCAATGAAGGATTTTGCGATGGGTAGATTATCCTGGATTATCTAGGGAGGCTCTAAATACAATCAGAAATGTTTGTATAAGAGGAAGGCAGATGGAAATTTGACTATAGACAGAAGATAGAAGGCAGTGTGATCACAGAGGCAGCGATGAAGCCACAAGCCAAGGGACACTGGCAGCCACCAGAGTCTGGAGGAAGCGAGGGGGAGATTCTCCTCTGGAGCCTCCAGACGGAGGGCAGCCCTACCTCACCTTCATTTCAACCCAGTGAAACTAACTTCGGACTTTTGGTAATTTGTTACAGCAGCCCTCGGAAACTGAAATAGAGCCCATTGAAATATAAGAGGATGTTTGAATTACAGGTCCAGTGATGTCTTTGACTTCCCCAAAGTCCAACAGTTCCCTGAAAATTAGAAAAATGTAAATCCCCATGCTCCTACGCTAGCCAGTTTGCTAGAGAGAAACAGAGGCAAAATTTAGGAGAAATATGGTTCAGCGCTGAGGGCAGGCGGGTCAAGTTCAAAACTGAGGTGGCTTTCCTGGGGCTTAACACACTTCTTCACAGGAGACGGAGAAGACTGCTCTCATATGCCTTTCAGTCAAAGCACTGTGTATCTTTAGTGACATTACAAAAGGAAGAAAGTGAGGCTCCAAAGGCCCTTATGGGGTGGGTGGAACTGTCCTGCTAGAAGAGGGGCAAACTTTCTGTTGGTTTTGCTGTGATTGAGGGGCAGAGAGAAGAAAGGGAACAGAATGAGCTAGTTGCCAGAGGGCGGATTGCCTGTGATGCCTCTTTCAACCACTTCCATCTTCGTTTTGGTTACAAAAATCATGAAATGCTTTGTGTAATGGATTCCACCCCCTCCCTGGATTTGACTATGAAAATTTTCAAATACACAGAGAAATTGAAAAAACTAATTTTTTCAATGAATTTTTTCCTAATCCCTGGAAACTGTGGATGTTACCACATACAATTAAAGTCCTTTCCCATCATTAAACTCATATATCCACGACTTAGATTTTCCAATTAACATCTTACTATATTTGTTCCATAAATACTGTGTTTCCCCCAAAGTAAGACCTAGCCCGACAATCAGCTCTAATGCGTCTTTCGGAGCAAAAATTAATATAAGACTCTGTATTACACTATATTATTAGATTAGATTATATAGTAAATCTTATATATTATATTATATTATATTATATTATATTATATTATATTATATTATATTATATTGTAAAATAAGACCGGGTCTTATGTTAATTTTTCCTTCAAAAGATGCATTCGAGCTGATTGTCCAGCTAGGTCTTATTTTCGGGGAAACACAGTAGTCATTTATGTATGCGTCCTTCCCATTCATCCAATAATCCAGCTGATGCATTTCTAAGGTGCAGACATCAGCATCCTTCGTCCCTAAACTCTTTAGCGCGCACATCTTTGTTGAAGTGGTTTGAGTCGATGTTGTGGTGAGAACCACAGAAGGTGCTTGGCTTTGCTTCTGAACTGATACAAGGAAGAACCCAGGCAGCAGATACGGACATAAGAGCACAGGTAGAAGCATGAAGAAGTAATGCCAATCAGGGCACTGAAATCTGGGCAGGGGCTGGTTTTCCACAAGGCCAGGAATTGGATTTGGAGATAAGTTCAACCATGTTTCCCGGGGGCAGTGGGGATTCCACCTGATGTCTGTACTGCAAAGGCCAAGGGTCTTGTGATCTGCGTGTGGGCAGATGAGGGTGGAATGATGCTTATAAGCTCATTCCTATGGTGGACACGCAGTAAGCACATCCATCAGTGCAAAATTTTAAAGGAAAAGGATCCCTAATTTAATTTTTAAGATATCACCAGAGGCAGAAGAAAAAGGACAGAAGAGATATTTGAAGAAATAATGACTGAGAATTTTGCCAAATTAATGTCAGACACTAAATCAAAGATCCAGGAAGCTCAGAGAACACCAAGCAGGATGAATGCAAAACAAACAAATAAACAAACAAAAAACCAAACCAAACAACAACAAAAACAACATTAAAAAATTACACCTAGGCATATCATATTCAAATTGCAGAAAATAAAATACAAAGAAAAAATCTAGAAAGAAGCCAGAGAGGAAAAACACCTTACCTATAGAGGAGCAAAGATAAGAATTACATCCAACTTTTTGGAAATCATGCAAGCAAGAAGAAAGTGGAGTGACATATTTAAAGTGTTGAGATCAAAAGACCACCAACTTAGAATTCTGTATCCTGTGAAATTATCCTTCAAAGGGTGAAGGAGAAATAAAGGTTTTCTCAGACAAAGATAAGTTGAATTTGTTGCTGTTGGACCCACCTTGCAAGAAACGTTAAATTCTTCAGAGACAAGGAAAATGATATGGGTAAGAAATTTAGATCTAAAGAAAGGAAGATGTTAGAAAAGGAATAAATGAAGGTACAATTTCACATTCCTGAGGTAAAACACACACACACACACACACACACACACACACACACACACACACACATTCCCCATGTCATGTGATTTGTGAGTATTATGGCTGGAGAGGGGAAGGAAACATGACTCAATGACTAGCAGCCTTTGGGGGAAGACTCCCTCCAGGAAAATGGAAGGAGGGAATTTTCCAGAGCTAAGAGCCTGGAACTGTGACTTGGCTCAAGCTTGCATGAGGGGGACTTGCTTCTGCCTGGGCTGGGGGCCTGGCACTCCCCTGGGTGGGGAGAGCTCAAGAGGAAGGCTTAAACCTGCCCATCAAAAGATATCTTGTCCCACCAGAAGCTGGATGTTTAGCTCTCAGGGAGGCTGGAGGAAAGAAAAAAGCAAGAGAGGCCACGTGAGGGAGGCCTCTGATCATTGGAAGCAGCAACTCCAAGGCACTACCCAGTGGCCACGTGAGGGCTGGGGGTGGTGAAAATCTTAGACACCCCAGACGTGGCTCTGCGTCAGAGCAATGGGATGGGTGCTGTGGACCCAGAAATCCGCATGAGCTTGCCTCCATGTTGTCCTTTCCTGTCCCTGTAGCTTGAAGTGGCCAGAGGGGAAAATACAGGGGGTGCCAAAAAATGTACACACATTTTAAGAGTGGAAAAAACTATTAAAATTGTAATAGTATATACTGATAGCAAAAGATGAATACAAGTCATGTTTGACGTCTGCGATTACAAGAGGTGCTCAAAGTGGTTACCGTCAGCGTCCAGACACTTGCGATTACAGCAAACTACTGCTTGAGCAACATTGACCAAAGTGTCCACTTGTACGCATTTTTTTGATTCATAGCTTTCCTCCCTGTGTTTTGTGCCGTGTTAGCTACAGACAGGGAAATCCCCAGGCTGGAGATTTGAACTTCTAAGCTGAAATGGAATAAGAGGGCACAGGACACCATTTGGAAGGGAGAAGGGGAAAGTTGGGAAATGGAGCCGGGAAAGGCCTGCTGGGTTCACCTCTCGGAGACCGTCCTGCCCTCAGAGCTGACTATGCTGGCAGAAACAAAGACAGGCTGGGTCCCTCCTGCTGGGGACTGTCTCCCTCTGTTCAGTCATCTTCTGTCAAAGATGATCAGACTGCTTCGTTCAGAACCAATATGTTGGTGTAGGTATTTGCCTCATTATGTCACAGGACCACCAAGGTAATACCAGGGATGGGACTTGCAATGCTAATGGATGTGAGTCTTGGTAGGTGCCAGGGGCACTGGCTTCTAGGCCTGGCTGGGCCATTGACCTTTGTGTGACCTGGGCAGGTCATCTCACTTCTCTGTGTCTCTGCCTCTGCCATAGGAAGAGACGTTCATCGCCTTCAATTCATTGAGACCAGCCCATTCTTTCTGTGAAAGACAGAAGGCGGCGCTGGGCTGGGTGTCTGGTGGAAGGGCAGGGTACCCTTGTCCTTACAGCTACTATACTCAGATTGTGAGGTTGAGAATGTTCCCACAAAGGCCTAGTCTTAGCAGACATCCGGCCCAACACTGAGGGTGTTAACTTGCTGGGAGGGATGGGTGTGAGGCCAGCAAGGGGCAGCTTACGCTTACGGGACACCCCTGGCCTCTAAGGAACAGGATGCCCAGGCCTGGGGCTGTTCAGACAGCTTTCCTGGGAAGCTGTGGGTGGATTCACTGCTTGGGATGGGGTTTTCCAGGGCTTTCCTTCATTAGCCTGCACTTCTGCCCATGCCAGGGAACTGAATAAAGTCAGATACGGACATAAGAGCACAGGCAGAAGCATGAAGAAGTAATGCCAGTGAGCTTGTGTTAGAATCACCAGGAGGACTTGTTAAAACAGATGGCTGGCCCCACCCGCACAGTTTCTGATTCAGCAGGTATGGAGGAGCCCTGAAATGCTTCTGTAAGCACTCCCAGGGGCTGGAGCTGCGGCTTGTCGAGACTACACTTTGAGAACCACTTAACCACAGGAAACCAATTTTATTTCATGTGTCACCCGGGTAGACACTATATCATCTCTCTTTCTGCAACAGAATCAAAAGCCTCAGTTATAAATGGTCGCTCACCCAAACTACAAAAATAATGGGAACTTGAAAATGTCAGCCCTTAGAAGCCAGAATTTTTCACGAGACTAAAAATTTGGTGGCCACGGAAGGAAGGTTGGGAAAAAGTGCTTCCAGAGCGGAAGATGGCAGCCCAATACTTAAAATGTTTACCACTTACAAAAACTTCCGGAACGCCTTTAACTTTTTGATACTAAAGGCAAAGAGGGAAGCTTGGAGAGCACTGCTGTCTCCCCAGGGGCGCCGGGACCCAGGGAATCCTCAGGGCTGCCCTCCGGGGCATTCTCTCCTCTGAACACTGTGCCTGGCAGGGACTGTTAGAGTTGTGAACATTGACTAAGTCCTTTCCCATCGTTAAACCTCTGCCAAGTCTTCTGAGCAATATCGATCAAAAAAGGTACCTGGCTTTGGGTGATGGTAGTTGGCTACGGAAAGGAGGATTTCTTTCAAACTTAAAGACAAAAGTATACAGACACAGACAATTGTTGTCCTTAGTGTTGAAATGTCATTTTCTTTGATGGTGCTACTTCTTAAAAACCTCATTGGAAATGAGATCTGAGCAAAGGTTCAGTTCTCTGAGTTTCTACCATGTGCCAGGGTCTGTGCCACGGAGACACAGAGCTATGTAAACCCTCTCCCCTGGGAGCTCAGAACCCACGGATACGTCAGAGATGAGCAAGTACATAGTCAACATCACGCAGTAAGTGGTGGAGGGGGAGTACAAACAGGAAGCGCCTGGCAGCCTTCCATAGTCACTTGCAGGATTTCCTCTCACCGGGCGCATTAGGAAACAGCAGAGGCTAGGGAGACTTCTCAGGGATAAATCCCAGCTTAACGAGCCCTACATAACTGCACTGGCCACCATTTGCCAAATGTTGTAGCAGACACGAGACACAAGCCACCCAGACAAGATTCTCTAAGGAACCTTGTCATGCGGGGGACCCTGCTCGTTGTGCCATTTGTCGGGCGGGGCGGCCTGCGGGGTCTCTGCTCCTGCTCCCCACACAAGAACACAGGATATGGTGAGGCCAAAAAGGAACACCCACGGAGCCATAGGTAGGGGAGTCATACCACTCTAGTCTCGCTAGCGGCCCGGTTGGAGACACAGGATGCAGGAGCCACACGATCCGCAATCTGCCATCCACTTCTCTGCCAACCAACCCACCTTGCCAGCGTAACCACGGCAGTTGGCCAGTGGCTAACCGGTAATAGCTGATGGCCATCCAGCCACAGCAGATGGCCATCTGCTACCCGAGCTGGCACCTTTCCATGTGAGACCGAGAGCTTGGAAACTGCTCTCTGGGACTTTGTCCATAGAGTAGGATACCTTCATGACCTCCCATTAATTTCCTTATACCCTTAAGTAGCCAAGGTTGAGTTTCTGTTGCTAGCAACCAAAGAACCCTGATACAAGAGTTCATTCCACACCAGGCACACAAACCCTCACCTAATAGCCTCCCCAAGAGACAGATACTGTGTTCCTATTCTGCAGATGAAAATACTGAGCCCGAGAGTCTTGTGTACCTTAGGATACCCAACCAGCCCATGCTGGAGCCAGCATTTGAATCAGAATCTGAAGCCCAGGCTTTCTCCTATTCATCCCTCCACGTCACCAAATCTAACGCCCTGTCAGTTAAAGACAAGCTGCTGCTTCTAAATCTCATGCCAATATGATCTACGGTTTACAAAATGTTTTCACCCAGTAACACATGTAATCCTCACAGCCACCTGGAAGGAAGATATTTTCATGACACTGGAGAGTACGGTGACCCCAAGTCTGATCAGCCCCGATTTTCCCCCCATTTAAAACCTTTCTGTGACTCAATGCAGCCAGCAAAGTAAGTCCAAAAGCCTCTGCATGGTGTTCCAGGTGCTTTGAGATGCAGGCCCCCGGCTTCAGTCTGCACCTTCTTCTTGGTACTTCGAGTTCCGGCCGCTAGAACGATGTGCCGTGCCCCAAACCTGCTAGGCTGCTCCCCACCTCTGAGCCCACCCTCCACCTGAATGTCACCTTCTCACTCTCACCCATGTCGTGACTAGTGAACTCTACTTATCCTCCACGTGGAATGTCCCCCATCCCATCTTGTGCTTGCTGAACCCTGCTTACCTTTCCAGACTCAAACGGAGCTCTTCTTCCTCTGGGAAACCTCTCCTGTTCCTGCTGCCTCCAAGAAGAACCAATATCTCCACTGTACGTTGGCTGGAATCTGGAGATAGCTCCGGCATTATTTGACACCAGAGTGGACATGGAAGTTGACCCCTCAATATTGTCCATCCCCAAAGTCATTAGAACCCAGTCCTGCAATCCTGTCCTTCTTGGTAATGACTGGCCAGCAGTGACCACGGGATTATTAAATCCCATTTCTGACTGATTGGGGCTCTTCTCTGCCCACTGGAACAGCCTTAGGACCTGGGCCATTGTTCTCACACTTAAGTCAACTTCTGTGCACACGTGGGAGCTGACATTGTTTCTCCTGGAACAACTTTCCTCCTGGAATGGGAGCTGACGGAGTCCTGCCACCTCCTTCTCTGGAATCCAGACTCTTGTTCTTCTGCTGTGCTCCAGTTGCCCCCAGGCTGCCAGTGCTTCCCCATTAGGTCCCCACATAGACACACTTTCATTCTGTTCCTTCTCTACCTCACCACTGCCTCTGCACCTTCAGAACTTCTCCACCCCATATCCTTTTATGCCACAGGCAATAACTTGTTAGCTGATTAGCACTTAGCAGCTATCAGGTCACAGCTGACCCCGAGTTCATAGGCTTATCCAATTATCCTTCCTTCTCAAGGCTATTTGCACATTTACAGGAGATCTCAGAGGTACTAGCTTTTCTCAGGTTTCAGCAACTTGCCAGGCACTACACTAGATGATTTTACACATTTCTCATTTAATTCTCACAGAAATTTTATAATGATTATTTATTCTCATTTTGTAGATGAGGCTGTTGAAGCTCAGAGACATTAAGTAACTTGTCCAAGGTCACACAGGTATAATAGGAGCTGGGATTGAAGGCCCTTCTGTCTGGGTCCAGGATCCCATTGGGGGTAGGGAGGAATTATTGTCTGCAGCCTGCCTCAAACACTGCAGATGTGCCTACTTGTCTTCTCTGCCTTCTGAAAAGCCAGTTTTGTTTTACTAGCTTCTCCTACAAAAGGGCAGCAGCACCCATCTCATTTAAAGCAATGTCTTTATAACATTCTAGCATTTTCTGGTAGTGTGTGTGTGAAAGAGCAAAACTCACAGTCCAAAGTCACACAGATTGAAAAGATAGAGCACAGGCAGTTTGGACTCTAGAGCCCCTGCTGTTAACCTGGGGGAGGGGGACGTGATGACATAGGGGGTGAGGGAATGGGGTGGGGCACTGCACTCCCAGAGAAGAAAGTAAGTCGCTAGGAAGTATGGAGAGTCAGGGCAGGCAGGGCCTGGCCTTAGCTGCTCTGGGGCAGAGTCAGAGGCTATGCCAGTTCAAGAACAGTGACTTGCGCTGAAGAAGGTTCTAAGCCCCAAGAAGGATGAGTGAAAAGGATTCCGGCTCCTGAGCACGATGAGTGGGAGAGTTCTGTAAAGATCAAGCGGCATCTCTGCAATCAGTCTCGCACTGCTTCGTCCGGTGGGCCTGTGATGCAAGGCCAGGTCCACCAGGTGGCAGCAGAGAACTAGCCAGTAGCGCGGAAGGAGTAGCTTGGTTCAAGCTCTAACCCTGGGGCTGGGGCAGGGGAAGTGGCAGCGCCACATCCAAACGCGAGGCAGGTTTGAGCTGGGCCAAAGGCTAGTGGGTCAGGCAGCCTGGCGGTAACAGCTTACACTATGTTGCTAAACTTATTCTGTGCCAGGCACTATGTCAAGCACATGGTAAGCAGTCCCTTGTAACTCTCACTGTAATTTAGGAAGTAGATAAATTTATTAGCCCTGCTTTCTTAGATGCAGGCAGTGAGGCTCCAAGAGGTTTATGACTTGCCCAAAGTCACACAGATTGAAGTGCAGGCAGTTTGGACTCTAGAGCTCCTACTGTTAGCCTGGGGGTGGGGGTGGGGGGGCTACACTGTCAGAAGTCACTCAGAAGCATCAAGGATGAGAGCAGGTAGGGCCTGGGCTGGCTCTGGGTTAAAGCCTGAAGCCTAGGCCAGTCTAAGAACCCTGACTAGGAGCATAGTGAAAGAGAACTTCTGGGGGCACTTCCAGGAAACAGGATGTGGTTGAATTTTCAGGCTGAGGTTCCCTGGGAACCCTTATTTGAAGAGACCACCCCAGCCCATCCTGGGCACTTTACCCTGACAGGACTGGGCACCTCTGAAGCTGCAAAGTACTCAAAGACCCAAAGAGATGCCCTTGTAAGATCTGATCAGGACTCCCTTGCCGAGCTCCGAAAAGCAGAAGAGCTAGAGAGTATTTCCCCAGACAGGTCCTAGTGTCCCCATGGTGCTGGATCTAGTCCTGTAGCCCCCCTCTGAAGGAGGGGATGATGCCACCTGCCTTGTGGTCTCCATCCTGGAACAATGCCCAGGCACCCACAAGGCCCCTGAATTAGCACCCATCCCCAGAAGACTTGAGCCAAATCTGGGAGCTTCCCCTTTCCCTGAGATCCAGGTCAGTACTTCCCTCCTCTCTGATCTTGCTGCCAATCATCCAGGGGCCCATTTAATTGTAGAGTCCAGCTTAGTGCAAACCTTTGGCTTCTTGGCTCAGAACTTCATCCTTCTTTTAGACCTGTACCCACCATGAGGCCTTTCTGGGAGTTACCAGACATAACCTCAAGGTCCCGTTGAAGTTGTTCTCCCCAAATCCATGGACACCAAAGGCTTGTATTGTCCCTGATTTTTGAAAAAAATGTCCTGAATCAGCCTCAGTTCTGGGAACCCAGACTAAGTTATGTTCTATTACTCTGCTTCAGGACCTTTGCACTGGTTCTTCTTTCTGACATGCTGTTCCTCTATCTTCAGATGGTTGACTCCTTCTCATTTAGATCTCAGTTTACATTTTCCCTCCTTTTCCGAAAGGTTTTTCCTGTCTGGTCTAATAAGGATCAATGCCCTCCTTGCCATTTCCATACAACCTGGAAGGAATGGAGTTCTCAGATGTTATGAGAAAGGGGAACTTAGTGGCCATTTAACCTAAGTCCGTAGCAGATGAGAACTTCACATTCCTTAATTCTGGGGGCTGTTTTGTTTGTCCACAATGGTTACAGAGAGCTGGTGAGTGAAGGTAACTTCTGTCCCACTGAAATGCTTCTGGGCTATACACATTTGACAATCAGGATAGATTATAGTGTCAGGTCAAATTAGTTCTGGTTTCAGTTAGAACCTTTAAAGAAAAAATTTTGTCTGCCCCTTGCAAATGCACAAAATCCACTCTCCTCAGGGGACACTTATCTCTGAGGATGTTACAAAGAAATCAGGGATCTTCTATTTCTTCTTCTTGATCAGGAGGGGGTGGGCCTAGATGATATCTAGGTCTGAGCCTAAAGGTTCTTTAACCCTTTGAGGTGGGGATGAGGGAAAGTATAAGGTACCCAGTTACATCAGAATTTCAGATAAACAACAAATAATTTTTTGAGTAAAAATATGCCCCATGCAATAAGTGGGACATACTTATACTAAAAAGTATTGTATGGGGCACAGTTATACTAAAAAATTATTCATTGTTTTTCTGAAGTTCAAATGTAACTGGGCATCCTCTATTTTATCCGGCAACCCTATGAAAAAGGGATGAGCATTTAAAACAAATGGCTTCCCTAGGATGAACCCTGGGCTGGGGAAAACAGAGGCCATACTTTTTTTTTTTTCTTCAGATTTTTATTAAAATATAGCTAACATACAATATTATGTTAGTTTCAGGTGTATATCATAGTTATTCAATATTTGTATACCTAAAGAAGTGATTGCCATGATAATTCCAGCAACCATCTGACACTGTACCATGTTATCACAATATTATTGACTATATTCCCAATACTGTACATTATATGCCCCTGACACATTTGTTTTATACCTGGAAATTTGGACCACTTATTGCTCTTCACCTTTTTTCTCCCTTTTTAAATTTTTCAATTACAGTTGACATTCAATATTGTTTTATGTTAATTTTAGGTATACAGCATAGTGGTATGTATATAATTTAAGGAGTGATTCTTCTGACTAGTCTAGTACTCACCTGGCACTATACATAGTTATTACCATGTTGTTGACTATATTCCCTATACTTTACATCCTGGTGACCATTTTGTAACTATCAATTTGCATTTCTTAATCCCTTCACCTTTCACCCTGCCCCCTAACACCCCTCCCATCTGTCACCCCGATAAGTTTAGTGCCCATCTGACACCATGCATAGTTATTACAATATTATTGGCTATATTCCTTATGCTCTACCCTACATCCCCATGACTGCTTTGTAACAACCAATTTGTACTTCTGAATCCCTTCCCCTTTGTCACCCACCTCCAACCCCTCTCTCATCTGGCAACTAACTAAATGTTCTCTGTATCTATGAGTTTACTTCTGTTTTGTTTGTTTATTTTCTTTGTTAGATTCCACATATAAGCAGAATCACATTGCATCTGTCTTTGTCTGTCTGACATACTCCACTCAGCACAATACTCTCCATGCCACCGCAGGTCCATCCATGCCACCGCAGATGACAAGAACCATTCCTGTCCCTGGCTAAGCAATATTCCACTATATATATATATATCACCTTCTCTTTATCCATTCTTCCATGGATGGACACCCAAGCTGCCCTCATACCTTGACATTGTAAACAATGCTGCAATGAACATATGGATGCACATGTCCCCTCGAAGTAGCATTTTGGGTCTCTTCGGATAAATACCTAAAAGTGGGATTACTGGGTCCTTCTTTGTCTCTTCTTATAGCCTTTGTCTTAAAGTCTATTTTGTCTGGAATAAGTATTGCTACCTCAGCTTTGTTTGTTTGGGTTTTTTTGTTTGTTTGTTTGTTTGTTTGTTTCCTTTTTCATGAAATATCTTTTTCCATCCCTTTACTTTCAGTCTGTGTGTGTCTTTTGATCAGAAGTGAGTCTGTTACAGGCAGCATCTGTAAGGGTCTTGTTTTCTTATCCATTCAGCCACCCTATCTTTTGATTGGAGCATTGAATCCATTTACATTGAAAATAATTGTCGATAGCTATGTAGTTATTGCCATTTTGTTATTCATATTTTTATCTTATCTTCCCCCCCACCCCCATCAGAGCCCACACTTTTAGAGGGGAGAAATGCCATTGGTTTCTTTCATACTAATTAAGCAGTCACAGATGACCCCAGTAGAAATCCAAACTCATGACTAACATGAGACTCAACACCAGGGGGGAAAAAAAGATTAAGGGCCAGAGAAGCAATCTTCACACACAGAGCCAGCTGCACCCAGAGGACAGTCGCATCCAGGAAGGTAAGTGCATCGCCTCCTCACGCTTGGTTGTGGTCCTGTTCTTTCAGCACAGGGTTTGGGAAGTTCTGGTGGACTGTCCACCCTCCCCCATGCCTCCCTGATGATTGGCTGTCAGCAGAATTTCTCAACGTTTGTAATTCTCCAAGGGCTGAAGGTTCACAAAGTCTCCTCCTAGGAACCTCTCTCTAGACTGCCAAGCAGCAGAGCAGAGAGCCCCAAAAAGCCATGACTCAGGCTGTAGCGCTTGTGAGCAGTGCGGTTCTCCCGCCATCTGAAGGACCTGAAGGACCGTGTCTTCTGGTGCGGGTGGGGTGAGGGGCATTTGCTGTCCCTACACTGTTTGCCTTGACTCTGAGCTGGAGGTACAGATTAACAAAAACGTTTTCACACAGAACTAATTGGGCTTTGTGCCTGTAATTTTGAACATAGCGTTCACCTCTAATTATTTACCTGAGCTGAACAGTGAGTTCAACTGTAATTTCTTTTTTCCACTGGGAAGGGTAAATTATACATGAAATACCCCAATGGAAAGGGTTCAGGTGGTGAATTCCCCACTGTGCTCTCCCTCTTCTTTCCTGCTATTCTAACCAGGCTGATTTATAAAACTCTACGGGGATCAGACCTTTGAAATTCATAAGAATAATAAGAGGGAAGAAAAATACATAATAGCAAGGAAAGAAGAAAAACTGGTATTGGTTTTTAATAAGCACACTTTCATATGACCACTGCAGTTCATAAGCTTTTTATTTGTATTATAGTTTAAATTTGTATATTATATGTTTTATATTATTATATATATATGTATATATTGGAAACCCCAGTCATGAGACTTGAATGAGGGAAAAGCAGCAGTTGATTTCAGTGGGAGGGACAAAAAATTGTTAGAAAAGTCAAGTCGTGGGCTTCCTCAGCTTGTTTTGGGGGGAAGGTGGACTTGACCAGGAACCTGCATGGGGTACTTTCCTTTGTTGGAAAGTGGGTTTGGGGTTGCTGTTCTCAAACACACATACATTACGTCATCATAACCTTCTGTTTGTCCAAGGATTGATATCAAACACCTTTGGAGAGAAATTACTTCTTTTCTTTTATTAACCAGTCTTGGGCCAGGGAAAGGAAGGACTGAATAAAAATGCTTTTTGTTTGCTTGTTTCTTTACAATTTATGTTATAGAGTGAAACTGAAGGCAAATGAAGAGCATTTTTCACCCAAGTAATAACTCAATTTGTAAGTGTTTTGCTTTTGTTCGTAGTTTCATCTTTGAACTTAATTTTTAGTTGGTGGAAGGGGTTAGAAACCTGAGCCATTCCCACTCTATATCAATGCTAGAAGCAGGCACACATCCTCTCACAAAGAGAAACCAGAGACACGCTGAGTGGAAGTGTCTTAGTGGGTCTTTGTGGCATGATGAGCAAGGACGCGCTGGATGCACTAAATGATGCATGTGTGCCTCTGCTCTCAGGTGTCCCGTGTCCTGACCCCACAAGATGCCCAGTGGAGAGGCTCACTTCGTCTATGGGTACCCCAGGAGGGGCCGTGGCCATTCCTACATCACAGCTGAAGAGTAAGTTCAAACCTGGGCCCTGCGGGGTTGCCATTTGCTGACATAGCCTCTGACTCCACCGGCACAGGCCTGGGCATAATTCTCTCTAGTGTTCATTTCTGCAGAGGGTAAAAACCGTGGCAATGAGGTGAGGAGACGCTGTTGTTCCACAAGGGGTTCACGAAAGCTTCACTGAGGTCCAACAGGCAAGGAGGTATGAATGGTCGAAAGTTGGAGCTGGCCATTTTTGCCTGCATTCTTGGCTGTAAGGCCTTTGCCATATGCTCCCAGGCTGAAATACATCTGTCTGGGAGTAAGCTGCCTCTTTCCTTAAGCTGTGTTCTGTCTGCTCCTCTCAGGCTCCTGGAGATGGAAACAGAACCAAGGTGAGTTGCCAAAAAGTGAGTGAGCATGAAGGGCAGGTGTGTGTGATTCCACCTGCGGACTGACTCCAGGGCGAAGATGATGGTCAGAACCTTTGCATCATAACTTTATCCCATGGAAAGGCATTTGGTTAGGATATTATGAATCAATGAAAAAATAAGTATTTATGTGACTAAGCATTTCTAAGTGCTAAGCATTGTATAACCCATCCAAGATGCTATTCTTGTCTTTGAGAAAAGTCTTACAATCTAGTGGGAGAGTTAGGCATGAGAATAATTTCAGCAAGAGTAAGTGCTGTAATGGGAACACAGACAGGGACCTGCTCTGTGAGTGGGCAAGGGTGTGGTGGTGGGAAGGGCTCCACCCTCGCCCACAGGCAAACAAGGAACCAGTTGTTCATTTGGACCATCTCTTAAGTGGTCTGTTGAGAACTTCCTGCAAACCTACTCTCCCTTAGGGGAGAACTGTTGATGAATCTTTACTAGAGGGGCAAGCAAGCCGTGGAGCCCTTCCAAGGCACTGAGGAAGCATTCAGGCTGGGAGCATTTCCTCAGAAGACCCTAATGGGATTCTCTAACATCCCTGCATGGTCAACTGGGGGTGGGGGTGGGCAGATCTTCTGAGGAAAAAAAGCAAAAACATGTCCCAAAAGCAAAATTATATACTTTGGGGGGTACACTGCACATGGTATTGGGTAGGATATTGTTCTGGCTTTTCCATGATGACTCAACAGACTCAATTGCTGTGAAACCTCGTAGCGAGGGATTCTCTCAGTTGAGAGGGCACAAGTCACCCATGGAGCTTGAAGAAATGGTTTCCTAGGCACTGCTTCCTAGAGGCTGATTCAGTAGGACTGGGGGTGGGAGCCCAGCGTCCGCACAGTAACTTGCATCTCAGGTCACTCCACAGACAGGTATTTGGGTGACACTCTGAGGCTCCCAGCCTAGTGAGGTAGTGAGTTCTTCTGGCGTGTCTGGTGCATGCTGGTGTTCTCCGCTCTCAGTCAGTCACTCTGTGTGTGTGAGTGTAATGCGGCTGTGTCAAGAGCTGAAACAGAGCTCCGTCTGTGTGAAGATATCCAAGGAAATAACCGCAGAGCTAGGGGATAAACTCAGAGCGCAGGCATGCTGGGAATCGCATCAGCTGCCTTCAGTCATGAGAGCCAGCGCCCTGGGTGCTCCTCGTGACGGCTTCATTTCAACAAAGGGTGATGCGGCAGGAAGAGCGCTGGCCCCGGAGATGGGAGTCCTGGGTCTGGCCCAAATCCTAGCACTCAGTTGCTGGCTATCTTGGGCCAGTCGCTTTGAAAGCTGGTTCTTCCCCTTACCTGTTGTGCAACCTCAGGCATTTACCAGCCTAAAGTCCTGGGATGTCAGTTGTGAAATGAATATCATACCTACCTCAGAGGATGGTCGTGAAGATGGAATAAAAGCATCTGTGTGGGGGCTTGGCACAAACTGGTTCTCAGTGAATGGTAGAGTGGCCGCTAAGGGGTTGGTGGTCGGGATGAATCGTGGTAGGTTTCAGCTTTATGATCTAGAAAGTGGGGCGACTGGCCTGTGTAATTAGTTCAGAGTTTTATCCAGTATTGTCATCTCATATTTCTCTCTCTCCAGTTTGGAGATGGACAGGACAGGCTTTCTGCCTCTCTGGCCCTGAGATGGAGGTGGTCCAGTAGGTGGTACAGGCTTCCAGCAGAAGCCTGTTGGCTCTTACTTCGCCTGCAGCTGCTCAATCTCTTATAAGTCACCCAGCTCTGGAGAGCCTGTCTTTAGCAAGACACAGATAAAAGACTTGGCACTTTCCACTCTGTTGATGTTGCTCATGCTGTGAAGTGGAAAATCAGGCAAGGGTTAGTTAATTGACAGTGTTATGCAGGGAAAGCAGAGCCCCAGGCCCTGGAAACAGGGTGAGTAATGCTTCTCACGGGCCACTGGACACAGGGCTGAAAGGCTGGCTTAGCCTCGGGATTGCATCCTGCTGCGGATGATCAGAGCCCTCTCAGGGATGGTACAGCTTTGCTCCAGGTTTGGCTCAGACACTTCTGCCCAGGGCTGATCACCCGCCGCCCGCATTGCTGTTTCCTTTATTAACCCAGCTGAGAGGTGTTTACTCTCTACAGAGTACCTGACTCCAAATGTCAGCTGGCCTCTATGACTTCGCAGTCAGGCCGGCTGGTGGGGTCAGGTCTCTAATCTCTGCCTCCTAAGGGCTCTGCCCTCAGCTCCATTTCGACATGCCTCGTCCAGGTCACTCAGGTGAGACTAGAGTAAGGAGCAAGCACTGACCCATCTGGTCCCGTCCTTGGTGACCTGCACTGGATTCCTAGAGCAAGTGGAGGCCTGATAGCAGCTTATTTGGCTGAGCATAAACATGGGACGTGTGTCCTACCAGCTGGGCTGGGCTCTGGCATCCCTAAGCAATGGTTATTGTCTCAGAGACATCTCAATCCCACAAGACCTACTTCCATGCACAGTCAGACTATGCCAGCTCTAAGACCTCAGGGGCTGGGTTTCAAGCTCTCGCCTTCTCATTACCTTCTCTCCATCCCAACCAAAACCTGCCTGTGGAAAGCTGCCAATCTCCTCATGCTCACTCGAGTGTCAATGACCTACAGAGGTTAAAGTAACTTTCTGCCACAAACCCACATGTTTGTAAATAGTTATTTTAAAGAAGACAGTAAATGGCTCATTCATTTTGCAGAGAGACTGGTGTGATGGGGAAGAGGATATGAATTTGTAATCAGCCATAATTCATTTGTTCATTTTTTATTCATTTGTTTGGCCATCCATACAACTGTCCATCTATCCATCCATCCATCCATCCATCCATCCATCCATCCATCCATCCATCTTCAGGAATGTTTCTTGAAACACCTATGTGCCTGACCCTTTTTAGTCGCTGAGGACACAAATTAAAAAAACAAACAAACCAAAACCTAACCAGCACCCCCGGGAGCTCTCTCTGCTATTTCTAGAAGGGGCAGGTGAGCACACTGCTGATTACCACCGCAGGGCTGCCTGTGAGAGAAGGCAGGGTGGGCTGCCATCATACTGGGAGGAATGATGCTGAGTCTAGGAACATGAGTAGATTATTCAGGGCAGGAATGGAGAGAGGAGATGGGCAAGGACTTGGGGAGGGTGGGGTTGGGCAGAGAGGGCACAAACGCAACTGAGATAGACTCAAGTTCAAATCCTAGCTCTGCCCTGTGCTATCTCTGTATGACCATCAGCAAGGCACTTAACCTCTGCATTTATTTCTTCATCTGTGAGATGGGGAGGATAAGTGATGCCTACCTTACAGGGTTGCTGTGAGAATCAAATAAGCTAATACCGCTAGTGTGTGTAGAATGTCTAGCATTACACCCAGCGTGTAGTAATTAAGTCAATGAAAATTTCCATTTCCTTTTTGATAGTGGAGAAAATGATTTAAACCAGCCCTGATGAAAAGATAATTCAGTCGCAATAAATATATTGCCCACATAAGGGCCAGTTGCTACGGCACCTCTTGCACCAGGAACTTGGGTGCTTGAGCCCATGCCAATTAGTACGCCGCCCGTTGGCACATACTTGAGAGGCTTCTAGAGGAGGTGCTGTCCCTGGACACGAGTGTTGGGGGTCTGGGTGGTGCCTGGTGTGGCATGGGTTGGGAAACTATTTGGGGACCAGGAGCTGCTGCTCTGGGCTGGCGAAGCCCCAGTGGTGAGAGAACGGCTCATCACAGTGTGGAACAAGGCTTCTGCACCAACACGGATTTGTCTATCTCTTGGGCCAGGGCCGTGGGGATTGGATTCCTGACAGTGATCCTGGTAATTTTACTGCTCATCGGCTGCTGGTATTGCAGAAGACGAAGTGGATACAAAATCTTGAAGGTTGGTCAAATTCCTGCTGCTGGGATCCTTCCCGATCCAGAACCCTGCTTCCTCTTCTTTCTCTGAACTTGTGGGGAGTGGGGTCACGCTCTCATGATCACCTCTAGCTCTGATTCCTGGTTCTGATCGGTGCTTCTCTACATTGTACTTCTCGCAACTCCTCCTTGGCCTCTGCCCAGGCATGAACCCAAACCAGGAACTTGACCCCTCCTTGGTTCCGCTCATAGCAGACTCGAGTGCCGGGCTGTGTGTAGCTGAGCAGTGACAGTCCGTGGGGCACAGGGGAAGGGTTTTTGGGCTTGTTCTCTTGCACATCCAACAGGCATGTGAGGCGCTCTGGGTCCTTCCAGTCGGGGGTCTCTCACTGGCTCTGCTACTCCACTCAGTGGCCTGCTTCTCTCCCCGGGCCTCTTCACACCTTTTCTCTCAGGCTGCCTGGGAATTCCAGGTTCTTCTAATTGTGTTACACCAAGCAACCCAGAGTACCTAGGACCCATGTAGCCATCAGTGCCATGAGGAGACCATCCACTCCTGAGCAGCAAAGGACCACCAGGTTTTTAACAGGCTCCATCCTCCTTCGATGGCCAATGTGGTTTTAACAGGATGTTTTCCTTGTTTGCCCATATAAACAGGAAGCTAACAAATGACACAGTCTGGTCTTGGGGCAGCAGGTTCTACCACAAATGAGAAACTGAGGCTCTAAACTGTAAAAACTACAGATTTCAGAAACCTCGCTTCAAAGCCAGGTAGCACTTAAGCATCCAAAGGCCCCCCCCCCCCTTCTTATAATTACAGATCTGAAAGCTTCTGAGATTGATACATAACAGGGAAAAAATTATCTTTACAAAAGATGTTGGAAAGTCCCATTCCTCACTCAGCAAGCACCTCATTCAGAGGAAAAGGTTCTGTGATGGAGGGGAGTTGGTGTGGGTGGCAGGCAGAGCTTTGAAGACTGAGGAGGAGAAGAGGCAGGTGTGAGCTATAGCTTCAAACTCTTCTCCTTGCCAGGAAGCTCGGGCAGTCCCATGTGTCCCTTTCCTTAATGCCCACCTTGCCAGAGTGTCCCAAATACAAACCAGAGAAGGGCGAGTCAGGGCTGGCATGCCACCGAGCCGCAGCCCTCCGGTGTGTTGGCATTCAGTGGGAAGGAGGGGAAGTCCTGAGTCTGAATACGAATCCACACCAAGCAGCACAGGAAAGCCGTGCGTTAGGAGCTTTGGGATGGGACTCCCGCTCGCTCCGGTGACACCTCTCTGTGGCTGTCCACAGACGTTAGTTAGGGAGGGACTTGGCTGGACTTTGCTGCAGAACCCCACTTGTACCTCTAGCATGGGGTTATGACATTGCCTTGTCGTTGGCTATTGTTGCCTTTTCCACCTCTTCCCTTTCCCCCATTTACGAATTGGAACAGAGACTATTTGTTACTCACCTTTGTGACCCCAGTGCCTGGCATACAGCCGTCACCCAGTTGTATGCCATCAGGACGTGGTCTCATTGTCTGCCACTGACTTGCTTCGTGACCTTAGATTTTAACCTGTCTGAGCCGCCTTTTCTCTTCTATACCTAGACCTACGCATGTGATATAACATGATGTATTATCAGTTTTTATGTAATATATATTTTCCCTATATATTTTTTATTTCATTCTACGTTTCTATATAAAAAACACAATGATTTAGTTTTTCAAGGAGTGAAAGTTTTACAGACTCACTACGTTAGTGCCCATTTCCTACTGTCCCACAATTGCTGGCTTGACGCTACTGGACGAAAAAACAATTTTTTTCCTTTCTGCTTCAACACTCTCATCTTAAACTCATTCAGTTTAAGAATAACCAAGAACCTTAACCTCATGGGTTCAGACACTGGGAACATTTTACTTCGTAAAGTTCAAGTTCAACCTACCGTGCCTCCATTCCTCTGGATCTAGAACAGTGATTTGCAGAATTTCTGGAATTTTTATGAGATAGAACTGTGTTTTTATTCCCTGGTTTCCCTACAGTCTAAAAATGCTGTCATTTATTTTTTAAATTAATAATAAAATCTTGTTTTGAGACTTTCCTATCTCCTGAAATGCCAGATTGGAGATCAGCGATCTGAGAAATGTAGGCAAAATTATGTAAAATAGTGCATTAAGTACTGCATTTAATTACATAATTACCTTCCTGTCTCTCTTTGGTGATTCTATTTTCATTTTAAAACAGAACATAAATGACAATAAATGCAAGCTCCCAGGACCTGAGTTACTCACCTTTAGCAACCTTCATTAAGCTTTGAAATGTCTGCTTTCCCACGTTCAGTGACCACAGAAAAAGATTGGTTGGAATTAAGATCTCCTAAAATTTCTCCCTTGGCTAACAGTTCCCCTTAAACCTGGACAACATCTTTTGAAAGGAAAAACTGCTTTCTGCAGCAATGTGTTTCTGCAGGAAAATGATTTGTAAGGCACTGGAAGTTGGTTTTTGTAGTTACCAATTTTATTCTTTCACTTGGAAGTTTAGAACATAATGCTTTTGATTCTTGGAGATGATTCTCGAGACCCCTGCTGTTTCTCAGTGGTCAGGGGCCGCTGCCCTGGAATCACCTGGGGCTCTTGCTAAAATGGCAGATTCTGGGACTGTCTCTGGTGGTGAGACCCAGGAACCTGCGTTTAACGGGCACACTGACCTTGAAGGCAAGTGCAGAGAGCTGGCAGTGAACTGGAGGAGCGGATCATGCTCCCATTCTATGGCAGGTGAGAGATTAAAAAATAAATACATAAAATAAAATAAAAGCAATAATTGAGTCAAGAGAGAGAACACATTAAATACCTTTTCTGAGGTGCACGGCTGGAAGTTGGGGAGGGGGGCAGAACTGCCTTGTGTCCTCATGTCAAGATTAGGGAGGTAGGATCAATGCTCGTTTCAGGCCAGAGTCTAGGGAAACTACAGTCTGCAGACCGTGTAGGTATCAGGCCAGTCCATATCTCAGTCTCATCAGATTGACAGTCCAAACGCTTCTCCTCCCTGGGAAACCTGCTTTGATACCCTTCTCGTCTGACATGGTAGCTAGACCTCAAACATTGGCCACGGTCTGCAGACAAGCCTGCAGAGCCGCTCGTCACCCACACAGCCTCCCTGTTCCAGCTCCCTCAGCCAGTGCCCCAGACAGCATGCCGCTGAGGTCCCACGGGCTGGATTTGGCTTGCAGATATATTTGGGCCTGTGTTTTTAAAAATTGAATTAGGTGCCAACATTTAAAGTAATATTTTACATAAAAATCTCGATGTCTTCTTATTTTTTTTTAATCAAAAGATCTGGGGAAAACTGGCAGCTATGCAGTGGTTGTCCCTTTAGATGGGATATATACTCCCTCCTTTCCTATGGCCCCCACCTGGCCCCCTTGACCCCCTTGCATTACTTGCCTTGTCCCTCTAAGCTTAGCTAAGTTGATCCAGGCGCAGGTAACATGGAGCTGCGTTGTCTGTGGGGCTGTGGGTCTGTGTGGCCCTGAACCAGCAGTACCACCTGGTAATTTGTTAGAAATGCCAATCTGTGGGCCTCACCCCAGACCTATTGTGTCAGAAAATCTGGGTGTGGGCCCAGCAATGTTTACCAGGCCCTCCGCGTGACACTGATGCATGCTGAAGTTTAAGAACCACTGTTGTAGAGAATTTAACAACAATAAAAGCGACTAAAAGTGAGTCTTTTATTATCATGATATGCCAACCATTTAAACAATGTCAGTGATAAAATACCTCACCAGGGAGGACCGCTTCTGCAGTCTCCACTTTGGTTTATGTCTCTGTCTTGTACAAACTGTTGTCGTTCTATTCTAGGGATGGAGAGTATCACCCTCGAAACCTACGCAAAGCACTGAGCTTTTACCTCCCCTTCCCCCAATAACTCAGGTGCATAACTTAACCTGAGACTGCCATGTCATGTTGTTACAACTTGACTTGGAAGCTCAGGGCAACAACCCCAGCATTTCTATCACATCATGTGCATTCGTAGAGTTTAAAATATTTTGCTGTCATTATAGGGAAGGCAGAAATTGACAGTGTGTCCCTACTGTCAAGTTGTCATACGCTTGTCCTCACTATGATACCAGCTCCTGTCTCACTAGCTCTGGTCTACTCCACTTGCAATCATTCTCTGAGGTTCGTTTTTTAGAGTCACTCTTTTTCCCCCTTCCCTTTAAAAATATCCATTGACTAATGGGAGTCAGGCACGGTACTAGGTCTTTTACCTTTAGTTAATTCCCACAACTCTGACAGGTAGGTGGTTATTATCTTCATGTTACAGATACAAAAACGAATTCAGAGAGGACACACAGCAAGTAAGTGGCAGAACCAAGATTAAAACCCGTTCTTAAAACTTTGGCTTCTTCCTTTTTTAAGGAACTCAATTATTTCTTCTCACCCATTGACCTTCATGAATTCACATTTCAGGACAAAAGCTTTTATGCTGGGACTCAAAGTACTTTAATAGGAAGGTGTCCACTTCAGGGGCTTGGTCACCTGGGCAGCAAACTTCCTTTTCAAGAGAACAATTGTGAACCTGTGGTAAGTTGAGATCTTGCATCTTGGTATTTTCATGTATGGCTGCTTTTAACACAAATAAATAAAATTATTTCCATTTAAAAAGCAAGGGCAATGTGAATATATTTAATACTACTGAACTGTAGACCTGAAATGGTTAAAATGGTAAATTTTATATTATGTATAATTTACCGTAATAAATAATAAAGGTAAAAAACAAGGGAAAAACAGAGATTTTCTTAGATTGTATGTATCCTGTCTCACCCAGATTTTCCAGAGTCAATTATGAGAACCCTACTTGTAAGATTCAAAGGAAGAACTTGGTCCAGGATACAAAATCCTTTTGTCTTATGTTTTTAATATATTTGTTGTGTCCTGAACATAGATATATCTAAGGGAGAGAAAGAAAAGGACCAATTATTAATTGTATAGAGCTGTGCTGTCCAGTAGCATAGCCACTGCCACGTGAAACACTGTAGTTTGAATGAAGATGTGCTGCTGTACATTACCAGATTTCGGACAGAGTCTGAGTTAAAAAACATAAATAATTCATTGATGATTTTTATATTGATACATGTTTAAATGATTAAAATTTTGATATGTGGGGTTAAATAAAATGTATTATTAAGATGACTTTTACCTGTTTTATTTTTTTAATGTGGCTACTAGAAATTTTAGTCACATACGTGATTAAAGAGTGGGGCACTCTTTCTGTGGCACAGCGCTGGTACAGGTGCAGTGTACCAGTGGTTGAGGGCATGGACTCTGGAACCCAATTACTGTGCTTGTTCTTAGCTCCACAACTTACTAATTGTGTGACCTTGGGCAAGTGACTTAACTTCCCTGTGCCTCAGTTTCCCAACCTATAACATGAAAACACTCCTAGGATTATTGTGAGCAATAAATGAAGGCCAGCCGCATTTGCGCTGTCGATAGCAGCGATGGCCTTTAGACAAGACTACAAGGATGTATCTATGTGGTAAAGCAGCAATATGTATGAGTGTATGTAAACAGGTTCATGGATCCATTATTTAGGGCTTGGGCTGCCACTGACAAGGATAATCCAGGTATAGATTTTTGAGATTTGGGGAAGCCCCATAGCCCTGTTTTCCTCTACTCTTGCCCCCAACAATGTTTCAACATATTGTGAAATTTAACAATGATTATCTCGGGTGGAAATTAGATGTGGACACTTAAAAGTTTCAGTCCAGAACAAAAGTATAAATATGATGCTAACTATTTTGACTTAATCACTCGCCCAGAAACATATGCACTGTTGCCAAGCCCGTACTCTCCCTTTTTCATTCTCACAGGTTCCCAATGCTCCACCTGCCTATGAGAAACTCTCTGCAGAACCGTCACCGCCACCTTATTCGCCATGAGAACCAGCAAGGCCCTGGAGAGATGCTGAAATGATTTCCCTCACACTTTTGCTTAAATTTAATATGGTCATTTAATGTCCTGCTTCAGAATGCTGTAGAAACAGTGTACATCATTTCTAATAATAAGCTTATGTTAAATTCTTAGTAGGGCAACTAGCAATAACAATTGAGGAAATGATGAAAAATATTAAAATGGGAAAACTGTGTCAATAAATATTGTAATGCATTACACTATCTGTGCCAGCAGTAATGCTAGTAAACCTACAGTGTTATTTTCTGAGGGATAGGATTCAAGTGTGTGTTCTGGGACCAATCAATTTCTTTTTAGTTGAAATTTGGCTAATAACTAACAAACTACTATTCTGATATTTGAAGAAGAAACCTCTTGACCAAATTGAACTCGAACGGAATTGTTATAGGTGAGTTTGTGCTATGGAATGCTCACAAAGGATACCTTCCCAGATTTAAGACCAAGAGCTGAATGACCCACCAGATTATATGGTCAGATTCATCTGATCAGGAACGGGGTCAATAGGGTCCCTTTGTGTTCTAAAATTCCACGGTGCTACAATAATATACTACAGAGATCCTGTATCTTAATACATATAATGCAGTTCCAATTACATTTCACTTCAGGGCTCAATGCTATCTAATTCATCACAAGAATTTTTTGTTAAGAAGGTGGTGTCAGAATTTAAATAAGTAAAAGCTACTATAGTCTGATGGCGTGCCTTAAATGTCCCAATGACAATTTAGTTCTTTTGGACTCCCAAATCCCTCTCAAAAGAATATATAGAAGAAATGATGAATAATCAGAAATTCCGGAATAGTATCATTATTTGCACAGCGACATTATAATTTATTTTGTTGATATCTACATATCACCAATACTACTATTTATCTAATATTTCTCTTTCAGTCAGCTCATTTAAAAAATTTTTTGGCTTAAATTTATATCACCACCCTAAATGGAAAATCAGTATCATTTTCCATAAGTAGAGGATGACTATACAAATGAAAATAATGAAAACAAATTATTTTTATTAAAACCTAGGAAGATACTGATGAACGCAGAAGACTGTCAACTTGAGAGCTGCTCTTTGTTAAAGAGGGAGATTAGCAAGAATCAGAGAAAAGCTTTTAGCGTAATTAAAAGGCTTGCAAGGGAACGAAATGACTGTCTCACCATGTGACTCAGTGTTATCTAATGCTGAGTCAGTAAACCACTTAAAATCATCTTGTGTCATTGGAAACACCAGTGTAGCATAACTGCATCATTTTCTACAAAAGATTGCACTGCAGAGAAAAAACACTGAGTAAAGAGACTTTTTACACACACTGAAAAAAGTGTCATTCAAGAAAATACTAAAATACCCACTGCGCTTTCTGATTCTGTCTAGTCTTTTCACTTAAAATAAGCCCTGCCCCTCCCATTTCGAACAAATGAATTCTAAACAAAGTAAACTCCATCAGGCATTTGGCCAGCTCCTCTCATCGCAAGGCCTAGTCTGAGCTTTAATCCTCCACATTATAGAATAACCTGTGGCTTGACCCCTGGACTCGTCGAAGGTCCCCAGACCACCATCTGCTGAGTTCTCTCCTTTCCCTCTGGACACAGGAGTCCTCTACTGCTGCCTGACCCACCATAAGGCCCTGACACACTCGTGGGCAGAGAATGGGTAATGGCTGGCACTGCTTTAATCTCCTAGGTTTCCTGCAGGATCAGGTTAGGACTAGAGTGGTCAGAGCTCACGGCTGGTCTCCTCCGGCTGCAATCATTGTTTTCTACTTGCCCAAATGCACTGGACAAATAATATCACTTTCTATTGTGCACTGAGCAAAGTTAGTGAGCTCTGTTTTATAAAACCTGGTCTTCCTTCCTCTTCCCGCTCCCCACCAGCCCTCAGATATTGTTGTCTGATGCTTGATTCAAGGCCCACGTCTCTATAGGTTTCCCTAGGAGATTCTCATATGGATGCTCTGATTGTTTTTAAAGTAAAGAGCAGGCATACTTTAAAGAGGGAGAAAGAGCCAAAAGATTCTCTGCCAGGTTAAAGTTCAGTGAGGAGATGAGACTAATTATACAAACCAATGAAGCCCTTGAGTCACCTGCAGGGGATACTAGTCCCCTGAAGTTTGCCAAACACTGGGTTTGGCAGCACTTAGAAATATCTGGAGAGGTCCACTCATCACTTGAGAATATTGCAGAACTTTTCCAAAAAGAAAATAAGTGGGCACCCTAACCTTACATTTCATGTGCTGACCTTAAGGACTGGCAGTCACTCTAAAATGCAGCAAAATCCCTCTAAAAAAAAAAAAAAAAAAGTCACTCAAATGCAGCAATCTCAAGTGACTGATGACAAAACATCTTAAAAGCATCTCAGAAGAATGCAGAACTACTTCAGAGGGAAATCCTGGATAGTTTGTATGAAAACACTCATTTTTAAGAAAGCGTAAAACTCCTATCCCAAGGAGCTGTGAGATCGAAGTGTGGGAAATGAAGGAACAAAAACAAAAACAAAAAAACAAAAAACAAACAAAACTAATTCTTGACCACTTGAAAACACGAATGAAAGAGGCTCTAAATGAAAAGGAGAAACCATTAAAAAATCTCTGAAACTGCACTAAAGGTAAGTCTGCCTACTTTTTTAGAAACGATTACATGGATGATGGCAACTTGAAACTGGACAAAGAAAAAATAAAATTGAGACCCCCTCTACTATCAATCAGAAGTCAGTCAATTTGAAGAAATACATTGATCCTGTTAAGTGTTTCATTAAAGAGGTTTGAAGGAGAAAAACAAGGACTCTTTAAAAAGTTAAGTGAAGAAGACTAAATGAACAAATCACAGTTCATTTGGTCTCCAAACAGAACAAATATATGAACAGTTTGAAAGCGAGATTCAAAAGTTCAGCTAAAACTTCAGCTACTGCCTGAACTACGTCAAGAACATGTAATGCAGGAGCGGCTGGATGGCTGTTGGTTACAGCGCGAGCTCTGAGCAACGGGGTTGCCGGTTCGATTGCCACATGGGCCAGTGAGCTGCACCCTCCACAACTAGATTGAAGGCAATGAGCTTCTGCTGAGCTTCTGGAAGGGCAGCTGAACGGCTCAGTTGGTTAGAGCGTGAGCTCTCAACAAGGTTGCTGGTTCAATTCCCACAGGGGATGGTGGGCTGCGCCCCCTGCAACTAAAGATTGAGAACAACGGCAACTAGACTTGGAACTGAGCTGTGCCCTCCACAACTAGATTGAAGGATAACAACTTGGAACTGATGGACCCCGGAGAAACACACTGTTCCCCAATATTCCCCAATTAGAAAAAAAAACACAAAAAACCACGTAATGCAAATTTGCAGAAAATCAATTGTAGAATTTACTGCTTAGAAATCTAGAAGAAACTTCCAAGTGTATGAAAACATTAGCCATATACATCAGAAGTACAACTCCTACAGGAAGATGGCCTTACGAGGAAGGAAACACTCTCCCATGAGAAAAAAGCTCAAGAAAGATAGTTGGCAGCCTGGCTGAAAGCTCCCTGAGCCAAGAAAAGAGTCACAACAGACCAAAATTGGCTGAAGAAGTTTAAATTCCAGCTTTTCCCAAGTGGACCCCATTGTTCCACATGCAGCCCTGGGCAGAGGCTGGGGAGTGAGTACGAGGGCACCCCCTGAGTCATCAGGACCCCAAGGAAGGAGGGGAGTTAAGCTGTGAGGGCTCAGCCATCTGGGTCACCTGCAGGTTTGATTCAGGTTTACAGCAACCAACTCCTAAATATCCACAGCAGGATGTTTTCTCTTTAAAAATAATTTAGATCAATCTTTCCATTTACTCTTTTTACTTATTTGATGCTACATTTGCTCATATTGAAGTTTGACAAGATCATTATTCCTAAAACAGTGTTTTGAGGATCTAGATGATTTTAATAAAATTATGATGGAAATTAGACCATTTCATTAGATTTTCTAGAATTAGATCCGTATTATATTTAGATAGAACTAAATGGTCCACTATTACTTAAGCCATAAATGAATTTTTGTATCAGGGAGAGACATTTAAATCAATAAAGACCATTTGTATACGCTACAAACTATTAGAAGAAATCTGTAAAAACTTAGTATTTACAATGAATTTTGGTTTAAAAAAATGTAAAACAAGAACTCCATTAAAACCCAAACTGAATAAAACGCCACCCCAACTAAACCTATTACTATTTTGTAGCACTAAATTCATAGATTTAGGGGAGACTAACACTCTACTCGTGATATTCTTGGCTGTTTAAATGTTTCTAAATTTTATGCAGTCAAAATAAAAGCTTTCCCTTAGGAAAAAAAAAATCCCTTTCTCTATCCTTCTCAATCTGAATACAGGTCTACCTCATGGATATTGCAGTTCAGTTGCAGACCACTGTAACACAGAGAGTGCTAATCTTTTTGCTGGTGGAAGGTCTTGCTTCCAATTTGTGAAAAAATGAAACATCTGTGAAGCATGACAAAACAAGGTTAAGCTTGCAGGGTTTTCTTTCTTCTCTACTTCTCCCATTACTGTCAGAAAACAGGTCTTCACACCACCTGGTAACTTCCTAATTGGCCTCCCAATAGCAGCTACTATTTATTATGTGGCAGGCATTGGGCCAAGTGTTTTACATAAATTATCTAATCCTCATAGCAATCCTGCAATGTCATGATTTTCATTCTACATGTGAAGGTTATTACCCTTGCTTCAAAAGCTTCAGTAGCTCCCCAATTACTTTCAGAATATTTTTTAGTCCTCTATCACCCAACCCAGACTATTTTTTAAATCATTGGTGCGCTTAACCCATAATATTCTTTTCAAACTCAATTGCTTTATTCCCCATATGCTTGTTTTTTTTTAATTGATATAACTGACATATACTGTTGTATTTGTTTTAGGTGTACAACATGACAGCATACGTATATATTGTGAAATGATTACCACACAGTTAACATCCATCGCCACACAGTTACAATTATTTTTGTGATGAGAACTTTCAAGATTTACTGTTAGGAACTTTCAAATATACAATACAGTGTTGTTAACTTCCTTGTGCTTTTCTAAGACCAAGTCTGTGTAGGCCCAGTTTTAAACATACTTTCAGTTCTAGCACAAATGTCACCTCTTATCTGAAACCTTCTTTGGCATCTCCCTGCAAAACTCTTGAGAGTTCTTCACTCCTCTATTTAAACTTGTTATATTCTCGTGTGTGTGGGTATGTGTGTGTGTGTGTTGAGAACAGGGATGGGACTTCACTCGTCAGTGTTGTTCCCATAGTATGTTCTGTATTTTATGGTTCTCAATAAATGTGTAGAATGAATTTATACCTCTTTGAATTTGAATTCATATTGATAATTATGCTTTGAATTTACTTGATAATTATTTTAAGAATATTGAAGATCACATACATGAAAATACATACTTTTGATTCTCTAGCACTTCTTCACATATTGCTTTTAACTACAGAAGTTTCTCACATTCAGATTTTGTCTCCAAGTAAACTAAGAACCTGAACTATGCCATGTCCTGCACCTTTGTTTATTGAGAAAGCATCAAGCACCACCCTGTGCATAATAAATGCTTGTTGAATAAATTAGTAAAATTATTTGGGGCAGATGACAACATTATAGTGACAATGAGACTTCAGGCTCATGTGATGGTAAAACTTCTGGAATGACTTATGGTAAGTCATTGTGTATCATCTGTTATAGTACGGTGTAATTTTGTATAATGTCCCCATAAAATTTCTTAGATCACTTTCAGAACTTGCCACATTTTCAAGCTTTTAATATTAAAGATTTCTAAATTCCCTCTCCAAGTCAATGCTATATTGGATCAAGTAAACATTTTCATTTATCTTAGTGTACATATTATAGACATCACTGCTTTAATCATAAAACTATTGATGTCAATTAATTGTTAAACATACCAATAAAATTGGAGGCTTTGAATGGAAGCAGGGATCTAAACTTAGTATTTATATACATTTTAAAAAATTATTTTTTTAACTAATCACAAAAATTGATTTTTGTGTGTGTGCAGGAAAATCCATAGGAGAGAAAAGAGAAGAGCTAACACATCAGAAGGAGATATATTATTTCAGTGTGTTTTAACTTAGCATTTAAAGTGATACTGAACAAACATCCAAACGGCCTAACTCTATACTAAGTGTGGAAATATACCCTTCTAGTATCGTGAAGCCTTTTAGGCACCATGGTGGTGACTTTTCTTTCTTTTCATGCATGCCTTTATGGATGACCTTTAAGGAATAGTTAATGATAACTGAATACAAAGAATTGAGGAATTTTACTTTGTACTTTTTGGCCAAGATCCCAGAAATCCACATGACCTACCACACTGGAAGCAAAGGGAAAAGAATTTGGCTTTCTGATTACATAAATCCATTAATTTAGTCAAATTTCTAGTAAAAAATGGAGTATTATTTTCAAAAAGTAAACTAGATCTTAAATAATATAGTTACCTAGATTTCTCACTCACTCAACTGTATTGGATGTCTACTGTGTGCCAGTCGCTGGGGTGACAATGATGAAGACCACTGACAAGGTCTCTTTGTAAGAAGTTACATTACATAAATGCATTACATAAATGCATACATAAATTTTTACTACAGTTGTGAAGGAGTGCTATGTCCTTTTCAATCTGTCCTCAATCTGTGAATGACTGCAATATCATGCTGCTGGCTGGGGTATGGTAAGAAGAGGGAGTTATGTAATACGCAATGACAACCTGCAATGGAACATTAAGTCAAAGAGAACAATGGAAAGAACTTGAGGTGTCTCAAACTGTCTAGGAATTAAAACAAACAAACAAACAAACACAAGCAAAAAACAGCACAATCAGCAAGGAGAATAGGTTGAAATGAAGCTGGGGAGGCAAGCTGGAAGAGAATGAAGAACCTTTTAAGCCCTAAAGGGGGAGGGGAGCACTTCACACCAAAAGGTTCAACAGATCACACAGAGCTTTGAAGGTCGTATTCAAAGTTTGGGTTTAGGAGTTAGAAAAGAATAAGTGGTTAATAATTAGTTTAGGTCCTTCACTGAGATTAAAGTTGGACCATAGGTAATTCAGTAAATTAGTTCCTGGAAGTGGCTTAGATAATTCTATTCAGACAAAAGATAGTTTTAGGTTGTTTTGTTTTAAAAGTTGAGCATATAAACAACAATCACTTATTGAGCACCACCTATGTACAATGTAATGCACTTCAACATCACCTACTTCCTCCTGAAATCCAAGGTTTTTCTAAACTGACAGGGAAAGGGGGAGGGTGTCTACAGAGTAGAACACAGATGTGATTGATAAAAGTACTGTCTTAGAGCATAAATATAGGTTTTTGGAAGCCTTTAGCAGTGAGGGAATACCTTCACTGCCTTCTCCATTTTGATAACTAATGCATTTCAATGTAGTTTCAAAGGAAGTCTTTAAACCTATTCTTCCCTACCATTTACACCCTAGACTATAACTCCATGTAATGAGGTTTAACATTATTATAAATGGAACGTGGATGAGTATAGTGCCCCAAATAAGATAATGGATATAAAGATCCAATTAATATAAAAGCTATCCTTTATTTAAAATGAGGCATATTCTGAAATACCACAAAGTCAAACCCTGAGAATAAGCTGACCCATAAAAACTGCTTTATGATGGAATTTAAGTAACTGCTCTGTAATAAAAAGCAAAGAGTACTTATAAATAACTGAAGGTGTCCACATTCGTTACTCTGAACTAAAAAAAAAAAATGTTTTTAAAAATACCATATTGAAAACTCTGTCACTATGAACCAACACCTTAATATTAAAAAAAAAAAAAATGGGGAAACTAGGTCAACAGTACATGCGACCTTTCTGTACTATCATTGCAATTTCCTGTGAATCCAGAATTATTTTTAAAGTTAAAAAAAAAAACGTATCTGGGGTGTATAAACAGAGTCTAAATAAGTTGGCTTGAAAGATTACTTATTTTGGTTAATGTAGAATTTGGTGCTGGACTGAGAAAAAAACTTAAAACAATGAACTCTAGAGTAAAATTTTATAACAGAAGTAATGTAAAATCATGGAAAAAGAATTTAAAGCATCGTGTTCAAACACGGGCTCTACCACCCACTAGCTGGGTGACCTTGGGGTACATCACGTAACCTCTCAAGGGTACTGTGAAAATCCAATGAGATATAAAAGTAAAGTTTGTAAACTGTAAAGCCTCGTACAAATGCTATTATTAATTCAAATTTCACAGCCTTAATTCATTTTTGTGAAGGACTGTCTTCATTTTATATCATATTTTTTCAGTGGAACAGAAACGCACTTTAAAAATGGTATCCAAACAAACAAATACAGCAACTCAGTTTATTACATGCAGATTCTTCTGCATTGTTGCTAACAGTTCACTGGTCCAAAATTACTAAAATACTTAAAAAACTATACATTATGTAAACAAAACATAAATAAGACAGCATAGTTCTTTGTACATATAGTTTAGTACAGGTTGTTAGGGATTTAGGAATATGTACAATTTTACAACATGGACTGCATTTTCACAATGCATAAATATATATATATATATATTTTTTTACAGAAACAAAAATAAGGTATCACTAATGACACAGAATACAATATCAAAGATACGTGCCCCAATAGTCCAAATTCAAGAAGAAACATGTCAATGTAAGTGTGCAAAAGGCTAGCTTACTCCAAACTAGTCAACCTTGACTTTGTTTAGTTTATGTTATACAGACAGGTAAATCCTGTCTACTTGAAACAACCTCTGAAAACATATTCATACCAATGAGTGAAATGGAACATATTTTTCCCTCCCCAAGAAAATAAAGTCTTGTTGCAAGCTAATGAAAAAATACATTAAAACACATACACACACACACACACAAACAAACACACACACACACACACACACAAACTATGTATAGTATGTTTTCAACAGTATAATAAACAGTTAAAATTTTTATGGGAGTTAAAACAATGCCCCATTATTTAAAAACTGGCTCGTTTAGTCTAAATTCAAGATGCAGCTGTGTCAGGCTTCTCTAAGCCGGATGATTGAAAAGCAGGGAAGACAGAGGCAGGATTTCGACTGGCAGATACAACTATTTGAGAGAGAGATGAAGAGAGTGAAGAAACTTTAGATGCTGGAGTATTTATGGTATTCAAAATGGCTCCTTCTGGACTAACCAACAATTTTTTGACTGATGTGTCCAAATGAAACACTGAAGTGCTACTTGGCAGTGGAGGACTACTAGAGCAAATGGCAGAAACCAAAGATGTCTTAGCTAAAAGAGTAGCTGGAGGAGACTTAATTACTGAAGTCAATGACACCGTCGATACAGGAGGCGGAACAGAAACTTTAGCAGTTGTATTTACGATTTGTGGTGTTGTATGTACTGTGGGTAGAGAACTTGCATTCCCAAGAGAGTTTACAATTTTTGTGGAGGTTCTTAGAGACTGTTTTACAGGTTGTCCACTTAAAGAATTATTTGATGCTAGTGTGATCTTCTGGCCAGGATTATCTACTGGTGTAGGCTGAATGCCGTGGCCACTGTTAAAAACTAAGGGAGGTCCATATTTTGGATTAGTAGATATAAGGAGAACATGGCTGCCAGCTCCAAGACCTTGTGGTGGAACAATAAACCGGGTTCCATTAATCATGATTTGAGTACCAGGTGCCAAGGGTGTACTGGTGTTGATGACTATTTTTTGCTGAATACAAGGTTCACTGAACTGACCGCCCCCCACACCAGTTACATTTGATGGTGCTGTAGCAGTGTGAACAGCAGAGCCACCTGGAGTGGAACTGTAACTGGAGGTTGGCTTTACTAAAGCAGGGGACATTTGCTGGTTTGGCAGAGAAGAAAAATTGGAAATATTAATTATTTTACCTGGGTTTGGTGAAAGGGATGGCAATTCAGTTTGAGGTTTATTTGTGTTTATATTTGTTGGCACTGTAGCTGAAATCCCTGGTGACTGAAACTGGACAGAGGTCCGAGATTGTCTTTTAGAAAGAGATACAGAATGTGTGGTTCCTGGTACTGTTGCCACTTGTGGAACTGTGTTGATTATTTTAGGGGATATAGTCACAGGTGTAGGCAAGGCAACAGTAACAGGGATTTGCAAAGCTGATGTTAAACATTTAGGAGACACTGTTGGTTGTGTAGTTGAAATCAGAACAGATGATGCAAGATGTCCTGTTTTCACAGTTGATATAGCCACAGTGTTTCCGAGATTTGACGTGCAAAGTCTATTTGACAAAATAGGCATAATTCTTGAAGAGGTATCATTTCCACTGACTAAAACAGGAGGTCGTGTCCCAACTGAAGCAGAGGTTGAGGTCACTGAAAGAGAACCCAAAGATACATTTGCTCCTGTTACTGAAAACATGTTTACTGCTCTTGCTGCAGAAACCACTGATTCATTAACAGGAGTAATATTTTGACTCACAAAATTTGAGCTTACTGGAATTGAATTACCACTTGTTGACAATGGCAAAACATAGCCCTTGGTACTTTTTTCTTCTCCTTTGGGGGTTACCTTTTGCAGTATGTTAATTGATGGTACAGCTGGCACACTGCCTGAAGTATTTACAATTGCTTGACCTATGTTTAATCCGATTTTCACATCTTTTATCTGAGACACAGTTGGTGATGAATTTATTTTTATTGGTGCTCCCACTGTCGATGGAATCAGTACTATCTGGGGTTGTTCTGGAGCCTTAACATATGTTTTATTCAAGGGGGGAGGAAGAGTCTGTTTTAACGGTTCTGCCACAATAGTTGGGGTTGAAGTGCCACTGGGAACTGGAGCATTAATAAAAACTAATTTCTGGGCAGAAACACCTGTAGGTGTTGGTGCAGGTGTCACAGTAATTGCAGTTCCACTGCCAGAAGAAAGAACAGGTGGAGCAGACACAAGCATAAGTTTCTGAACTGTAGTCCCACTGATCACATCTCCATTTGTTGCTGCTGTTGCTTCTGATCTTGTAACAGGCTGACTTTTTGTGATATAATCTACTTGTTGCTGTTTAGTTGGAGTATGAATAACATTTGCATTGGTTTGTCCAAAATTTCCTGTTGATAGGCTAAGTACGCCTACTGAACTACTTGCTGTTGATGGGAGCAAAGTGCTAGAAGAAACAGAGGACTTTAAGGGAGAAGAGGGCGTGTGTGAAGTTTTATCTATTATGTGGGCCAAATTACCACTGTAGGAAGGTTGACCTAATGTGAGTTTGAGATTTTTCCCTAAGGACGGATTAAAGCCAGCTGGAATGGAAACAGAAGTTGGTGTTTGACCAAAAGGTGGGAGACTAGATGCAGCAGTCGTTCCAGACACTGGTGAAAAAGCAGAGGATGATGAAGTTGTTGATTTTGGCACCAGAAATGCCTGAAGCTGAGGAGCAAAAGTGAAAACTGAACTTGGAGATAAACTGTTGGGTGAATTTTGATCTGGATTGGTCTGTACTTTTACAACTCCAGTGTTCCCACCTCGTGTCCTAACCAGAATTGACTGTGAATCTCTTATACATACAGTTTTCAGTTCTTGCTTCACTTCAGAAGAATCAGCAGTTTGTTGTGCAAAACAGTTGAGGGAGCTACCAGGATTTGTAGATCCACTTAGTGTTGTTGCTGATAACAGAGGCTGAACTGTTGAGGAAATGGTGGGTGAAGCGATGGGCTGGGGGAATGTGGCTGCTAAAACTGCGTTCTTGACTTTTCCTGCCTCACTCTGGCTATTTTTAACTGGTGGTAATAAATTACTTACGGAGCTTACAGGTGGCAAAGGCTGTGGTCTAGCATTACTCAAATTTGACAAAGGTGTAATCGTCTTGTTGAAAACTGCATTAGGTAAATGCGTAGAAACAGCTCCTGCTGAGTTGGCAAGGACTGAGGCTAAGGAAGAGTTTGTATTTGCTGTCTGTGGGAAGGATAAACAATGTTGTTCTGTACCTTTTTGTTGAAGCGGTGGTATTTCTTTTGCAACTGCTCTCCCTTCCTTGTGCTGAATCACAAAATTCTTAGGCAGAATGAGAACCTGCTGCATGATTTTTTCTCCTGTTTTAGGATCTAGCACAGGTTGCATCTGAATCTTTACAGAGCTGTTATGAAGATCTATGGGCAACCACTGGCCACAGGGCATTTTGTATACCATCTGTAAAGGACCTTTTGTATTGGTGTGGCAGGTCAATGCTGGCTTTATGGGGCTTGCTTCTGGAGGAGATATAACTGGCTTTTCTATAGCAGAAGCACTTCTACCTGTGGAAAGGGGCAGTTGATTTGTTAAGGTCACTTTGTTCCCAATATTCTTTGCAAGCAAGGCCTGAATAGGTTTGGTCCCTTTTTGGAGAGTAGACACTGGTGTTGAATCCACTGAGGCAAATGACTCTGGCAACAGTGGCTCTGTATGCTTCGATGCATTCAAACAGTCAATCTGCATATCACTTTCCGCATTCTCAACTGTTGTCTCATTTGTGCTTAACTTTGCTTTCTTCCTTGGAGAAAGCTCTTTTGTGCTATCATCCAGATAACTGGTTTGTTTTGACTGTCGCTTAAGTGTTTTAGGCAGTGTCTTCAGTACATCTTTAGAAGGCAATTCCTTTTTCAACAACTTGCTTCTGGCCATAGGAAAATCTATTTCTGACAATTTCATATCATCTGAAAATTATAAAACAAGCGTTTTGTTAATATAAAACAGCAAGTGAATAACAATAAGACCAATTATAAAAAAGAAAGTCAATCTTTGAACTGGTAATTTATGAAGAAATCTATAGGGTGATTCAAAAGCCCCAGCACCACTGGTGGAAATTAAGGTAAGGTGATCTTTGACATGGTAATCTTGATATCATATGCATTTCCAAGAACAACCTATTATTAATAAGAAAATTACTTTTGGTCAACTTCTGCTAATTTTAAGACTACAAGTGCAAAAGGAAATTTTACCTCCTTAAAGAGATCAAACCAGCAAGTAGGGTTCAGAAATTTAGATTTGGAAAGGAATCTACCCTAATTCTCTTCTATATAGGGAAACCTTGATATTAAAGAGAGATGGTTCTCCATTATTTTATTTATTTTTAAAAAACTTTTATTTATTTATCTTAAGTGTTTTTCCAGGACCCGTCAGCTCCAAGTCAAGTAGTTGTTTCAATCTAGTTGTGGAGGGCGCAGCTCACACTGGCCTATGCGGGAATCGAACCAGCAACCCTGGTGTTACAAGCATCGTGCTCTAACCAACTGAGCTAACCAACCACCCCAATGGTTCTTCATTCTAATCTATTTTTAGAGACTCTAAAGGATGAACAATATCTAGCTTTTTTTGGTGTTTAATTATCCCAACAGTAAAATAAAATTATGTTCATATTTGGTTGAAGCAAGTTGACGAGAAGTAACTCTTTTCAATTTATCAAAGACATAAAAACAACAGATTAATTGATTTGTAACCATAAAATTTCATATTAACCTCTTATATAACTAAAGAAAGTTATTTAACTAGATTTACATAATCATAATATTTGATGAGTTGAAATGAATTTCAGATAATCTAATCCAGGCTCTTTTAGTAGAACTGTGTGTCTAAACGATGTGTCTAATCTCAGGTCTCATTAGGCCATCAACCTTGGTCATTCCTTATAAAAAAATCTTCAAAGTATTAGGGACTCGTCAAGTTCCATTTAAAGCAAACATCATAAACAGTGCTTCAAAAACAGTGATAATAAAAAGAAGAGGATGGGCCGGCCTGGTGGCTCAGGCGGTTGGAGCTCCGTGCTCCTAACTCTGAAGGCTGTGGGTTTGATTCCCACATGGGCCAGTGGGGTCTCAACCATAAGGTTGCCAGTTCGATTCCTCGAGTCCCACAAGGGATGGTGGGCAACGCCCCCTGCAACTAAGATTGAACATGGCACCTTGAGCTGAGCTGCCACTGAGCTCCCGAATGGCTCGGCTGGAACGCGTCCTCTCAACCACAAGGTTGCCAGTTCGACTCCCGCAAGGATGGTGGGCTGTGCCCTCTGCAACTAGCAACGGCAAGTGGACCTGGAGCTGAGCTGCGCCCTCCACAACTAAGACTGAAAGGACAACAACTTGACTTGGAAAAAAGTCCTGGAAGTACACACTTTTCCCCAATAAAGTCCTGTTCCCCTTCCCCAATAAAATCTTAAAAAAAAAAAAAAAAAAAAAGAAGAGGATGAACCTATTTCAAAGGAATTGAAGACCAAGGATGTGTGGTCTGTAATGAACAATGATACACCTACAGTTTGGGGTCAGGCACTGGCTCCAGAAACTCCTGGAAATATAATAATGACTTCAAAGAATCTTTTAGAAGGAAATAGTACACCCTCAAAACATATCAGATTTCCCCAATCAATATACGTCATTAACCAGATTATCCTTTATCTCCACAAACGATATAAAAACTTCTCTTTGTGGTTCTAGTGTTGATTTAAAGAAAGTTTTAATGCCTACCTGAATCAAAGTGATCTTTCTCCAGGATATCTAGAGGTTCTGTTGAGTCTATAGACTTACTGATTTCTATTTTAGGAGATTCTTTACCAGGATCTCCTTCACCTTCTTCAGTAGTCCATAGTTCTCTAGTAAATTTTTCATGATCAGGATGTCTTCTGAAATCATCATAGTCTTTCTTTAGGCGGCTCCTGAAATATATGTTTGCCCAATATAACAAACAATACATATGTATTAAACTAACTTTTAACATTTTAAACTATATATTAAAATATTTTCAATTAAGTCACTAAAAACTGTGTTTTAATCTCAAGTGTGTCTAAGAGGCTTACTTAGTTCAGTCTTGCCAATTATTATTGTTCAAGAAGACAAAACCCAAGGTTTAAGGCATAAGACACTGAAAAGATTATATCTGCAATTTCAGAATAAAGTGTTTGCACATACCACCTATTTGTCTTCCTAAAGGCTGTTGTTAAACCTAGTAAATGAGAGAAAGGTAATTTTTTTTCTAGGTACATTGGTAAAAATAAATTTTAGACAGTCTTAAAATTATTATAGTTTAAAAAGGTCATTTAAAATAGTTAATCAAGAAATTCTAAGAAATGGTATCTATTATTTTTTACTATTATACAGAGAATAACAAACAAAAAACTCCATCATTTAATCCTGAGAGTAATTATACCTAAACCTTTGGGTCTCTCTAGAAATACTTCTTTATTAAGCATAGGGAAACAAAGCTGAAAGATGGTCTTCGAGATCCTTTTCACAAACAAACATAATGGAAAATTTCCAAATGATCATATGATGTTGTAGAGATCCTTTATTATTCCTTTTGCTTTCAACTGACTTTCTCTATTCTACCCCTAACTTTTATCTTTAGCTTACCATTTTGCTTGTTCTTTTAAAACAAAATCTGAATGTACATTCTCCAACTTATATTTGCTACAAATTCTTGTGCATAATGATGTTTAAGTCTCACCTCTGTTACTTAACAGTTCTAAGACTTTGGGAAAGTACCTTAAGCTTTGTAAGTGTCAGTTTACTTATTTGTACAATGGGGATAATAACAGAGCTTACCTCATAGTATGTGTGGCACATAAATATTCAATAAATGTTAGTTAATAATTACTCTCAATTTATTTGTTTTAAATTATTACTTAAGGGTTTTATGGAGATGAGGGCTATAAGATACTAGAATGTGTTACACCAAAGGATAACTGTAATATGAATTTCCTTTTAGAAATATCTACGCAGGAGTCGTATAATTTCCTCCCTCCTCAGTCGTTTCAGCTAGTGACTTTGATTATTTCAGGGAAAAAAGAAACAATCAGACAAGAACTTTCACAAGTCATCTGCAACTTAAGACCTTCATTTGTCCTTATGTTCTTTGTCTTCCTATTTAAGCTAACCGTTCCACTTAGGCATCCTCTCTCACCTCTTCAAGAATATGACTCTACCAGTGTCCCTTCCTTTGCTTGAGTCCATTTTTGCCTCTCTATTAGATAATTTACACCAGGATACAAACATATTATTTCTACCATTAAAACAACAACAAAAAGCACCACCTCTTGACTCCAACCTGTCCTTCTAAGCACTGCCCTATTTCTCTGCTCTACTTCATAACAAAACTCAAATTCCTCTCCCCTAATTCTCTTTGACCAACTTCTCTACCCACACAGGTAGCTCATCAAGGTCATCAATGACCTCCATGTTGCCAAATGCAATAATGAATTCTTAGTCCTCATATTCCTCAATCTACCATGATCAGACCTCTTTCTTTACCTGGTTTCCAAGACGCCACTCTTTCTATTGGTCTTCTACCTATCATACTGAACATTCTGCTTTTCAGTTTCTTCTGCTAAGTACTATTCATCTCTACCACCTCTAGATGTTGGAATGCTTCAGGGTTTTCAGTCTATCTATGCTCTATCTATGCTCACATAACTAGGTGATTTCTTTTCCAGTGTCATATCTTAAATATAATCTATATCCAGACAATTCCCACTTCCTACTCAATAACTCTAATTAGATGTCTAAAAAGTGTATCAAACTTAACATGTTGAAATCTAAACTCCTGAACTCCCTTTTCCCTCCCAAACCTGTTACTCCAGTTTCCCCTATCTCAGCTAATGGCAATTCCATCATTCCAGTTGTTTAGGCTAAAAATATTGAGCATCATCTTTTCACTCCTTTTTTTTTCTTTCTGACACTCCATATCCAAGCCTTAAGCAAATTCTATCAATCCTACCTTCAAGATATATCCAAAATCCACAACTACTTGCCATCTGCTCTGCAACGATAATGGTGCAAGCCACTGTCATCTTTTTTTTGGCTTGGATTATTACACAGTACAACTGATTTCCCTGCTTTCACCTTTGCCCCACTACACTAACCTTAACATAGTAGGCAGAGTGAGTGCTTGAAAACGTAAGTCAGATCATGTCCTTCCTCTGCTTAAAACACTCCAATGGCTTCTCATCCCAGTCAGAGAAAAACCAAAGCCCTTAAAAGACCTGCATGATCTGGTGACCTTTCCCTGTACTTCTCTGACTCTTCATTTTTACCACTTTCCTACTCACTCACTCACTCTGGTTACACTTTCCCCTTTGCATTTCCTCTAAATGACAAGCATGTTTCCAATCTTAGGGCTTCTGCATCTTCTTTTCCCTCAGATAACCATATGGCTCTCTCCCTCATTTCCTTTAGATCTCTGTTCAAACATCAATTCATCAGGGAATATACCTGACACCCCGGTAAAAGAGCAATCATCATCCCATCCAAACCAGACATTTTATACTTCCCTTACCCTGCTTTATTTCTCCTCATAGCACTTATTACCATCTGACATTTGAGTTTGTGTTTGTTGTGCATTAGAATATAAGCCACAGAAGAAATCAGTAACAAAACAAAAACTGGAAAATTCATAAATTTGTGGAAATTAAACAACATACTATTAAACAACCAATGGACTAAAAAACAAATCATAAGGGAAATTGGAAAATACTTATAAATGAATCAAAATGAAAACACAACATACCAAAATGATGGGACACAGTGAAAGCAGTGCTAAAGAGAAATTTTATTAACTGTAAATGTTTACATTAAAAAACAAGAAAGATCTCAAATCACCTACCTAACTTTATAACTTAAGAAACTAGAAAAAGAACAAATTAAACCCAAAACTAGCAGAAGGAAAGAAATAACAAAGATTAGATAAATGAAATAGAGAATAGAAAAATAAAATCAATGAAACCAAAAGTTCGTTCTTTGTAAGGCTCAATAAAATTGACAAACCTTTAGCTAGAAGGACTCAAAAAAAAAAGAAGACTCAAATGATTAAAATCAGAAATGAAAGTGGGGCCATTAGTACCAATTCTGAAAAGGATTATTAAATGAACTATGAACAACTATATGCCAACAAATTGGATAACCTAGATGAAATGAAAAAATTCCTAGAAATATAAAACCTACCAAAACTAAATCATGAAGAAATAGTAAATATGAATAGATCTATAACTATTAAGGAGATCATATCGATAAACAATAAAATCTCTCCACAAACTAAAGCCCTGGACCTGATGGTTACATTGGTGAATTTTATCAGACATTAAAACTGAAACGGAGGAAACGTTTCCTAAGTCATTCTTTGAGGCCAGTATTACCCTGATGCCAAAGCCCAACAAAGACACTACAAGAAAACTACTGACTAATATCTCTTATAAACACTAATGCAAACAACCTCAATAAAATACAAGCAAATGAAGTTCAGCAGCATATTAAAAAAATTATACATCATGACCAAATGGGGTTTATTTCTGGAATGCAAAGATGGTTTAATATGTGAAAACTGATTGTCATATACCACATAACAGAATGAAGGAAAGAAACCACATGATCATCTCAAGTGTTACAGAAAAAGCATTTGACAAAATTCAATATCCTTTCATGATTAAAACAATCAACAAAGGAGGAATAAAAGGAAACGGCCCTTAGATGAGGCTAAACGGGGTCAAATATACAGTGATGGAAGGAGAACTGACTCTGGGTGCTGAACACATAATGTGATATATAGATGATGTATTACAGAATTGTACACCTAAAACTTACATAACTTTACTAACCATTGTCACCCCAATAAGCTTTAATTAAAAAAAAATAAAAAAAAAAATAAAAGAAGGAAATGGCTTTAAGAAAAGCCATACATGAAAAACCCACAGCAAACATACTCAATGGTGAAAGACTGAAAGCTTTTCCTCTAAGCACAGAACAAGGCAAGGATGCCTGCTTTTGCTACTTCTATTCAACACAGTACTGGAAGTTCTAGCCAGAGCAATTAGGTACAGGCAACAAAAGAAAAAATAGACAGGTTGGACTTCATGAAAATTAAAAAAAAATTTATGCATTAAAGGTACTATCAACAAAGTAAAAAGCTAACTCAAGGATGGGAGAAAATACTTACAAATCATATATCCAATAAGGGACTAATAGCCAGAATACAGAACTCCTAGAACTCAACAACAAAAAAACAAACAAGCTGATTCAAAAATTGGCAAAACTCTTGAATAAACATCTCTCCAAAGATATACAAATGGTCAATAAACACATGAAAAAATATTCAGTATCACCAATTACTAGGAAAATGCAAATCAAAACAACAATATACCACCACTTCATACCTGTTAAGATAGCTCCTATAGAAAGAAAATAACAAATAGTGGTGAGAATATGGAGAAACTGGAATCCTGTGGGTAATTGGTGGGAATGTAAAATTGTACTGTCACTGTGGAAAACTCAAAAAACTAAAAACAGAATTATCATACGATCTGGCAATTCCATTTCTGTATATACCAAAAAAACTGAAAGCAAGGTCTTGAGATATTTGTACATCCATGTTCATAACAGTATTATTCATAACAGCTAAATCATGAAAGCCACCCAAGTGTCCACTAACAGATGAATGCATAAGCAAAATGTTGTACATGCACACAATGGGATATTATTCCGCCTTAAAAAGTAAATTCTGACATATGCTGCAACATGAACCTTGAGAACATTATGCTAAGTGAAATAAGCCGGTCACAAAAAGACAAATATTGCATATTATATGAGGTACTTAGAGTAGTTAAAATTATAGACAAAATATAGAATGATGGTTGCCAGGGGCTAGGGGAAGGGGAGAATGTGGAGTTATCGTTTAATAGGTAGAGAGTTTCAGTTTTACAAGATGAAAAGAGTTCTGGGGATGGATAGGGTAATAGTACACAATATTATGAATGTATTTAATACCTCTGAACTGTACACTTAACACTGGTTAAGATGGTAATAAATTTAGTTTATGCATTCTACCACAAAAAAACAAACCAAACCAAAAGGAAAAAAAAAAAAAAAAAAAGGAATGTAAGCCACAGAGTAGGAGTAGGAGTCTTGAAAAAAAAAAAACAGTATTTTTTTCAGGGCTTAGGAAGTTCCCTGCACATAGAGGGCACACAAAATATCTGCTGAATTACAAATCAATAGAAAACTACTAAGTGATTCCAGGATATCTTCCCATAATCCTTATTTAAGAGTTCTAAAATAAGTAAAATAGATTATAAAGCTTGAATTACCTGTTTCTTTGAAAAGCTTTCAATAACTTTGGTTCCCATGGCAGCAATTCATTTAAAAGACGTATCAATGTACTATGCAATTCTTTTACAGCTTGCCTCCGATGATACCATTTGCCCTAAAAACACAATTTTAAAAGTAAATCCCTTAGATTTAATCTAAAAGTGAACGTCAAACCTTCTTTTCTGAGTAAAAAACAAAGCACCAATACCCGTCCAAGTGTCTCTTCTTTAGGTTGCAGAAAGGAGAAAAGTATCCTGTAGTAAATCTTATTTGATATATTTTAAAGATTGTCAATTCTACAGGAGAAATTAAAATCCATTTAGTCGAGACAAAATTTTTTTAAAAGTTTGTAATTGGGTCAACTGTAAATATTTTAATAAATAATTTACTAAATACAGTATGTCACATTTACATAAATTCATTAAATATGTAAAGGCTATGGCTCACTTCTGTAAAGTTTTTCTATTTTTTCCAAAGAGTGAGGGAAAAAAAGAAAAGTCAGGATTGTTATCATCGAAAAGCAGTCTTCTTAATAAACTTCCTTGGGAAATTTTACAATTTTAAAATGTTTCCAGCACAGAAAAGCAAACAAATGGTCACCATTTTCAATATTATGATGCTACACTAAGAGTTACTAATTACTAACATCCTCTCCATTTGCTAAGTATTACCTGAAGTATTTCCTTCATATATACAGTGTGGGGGGGGGGGGAGGGAGAGAGAGGGAGGGAACGAGTGAGCATGACAGCGCACACACACTCTAGCTGTTAAGAAAACCCTTCTGAGGTATGTGCATTTTAGTCTCACTTAACAAATGATGAAACTAAGGCAGGCTCACAGAGATTAAATGATTTGTTTAAGGTCTTATGACTTGAACCCAGATCTGTCTGATGCTGAAATCCATGTTCTTAGAACTATATCACTATCTCTTAAAAACTGTATCACATAAATTCAGTATGACATAGGTTATAAAACCCGCTAGTAAAAATATACCACCAGTATTTTTACTGGTATTTAAAATTATCCAAATACCATAGGATAAATAAGTTTATGGAAGTTGTATCTCTAGGTACCCACGTCTCCCATTCTCCACAATGTTAGTGTACACCTATCCACATCACCATCATCATCATTTACAGTTATGTAACCATTCGTATTTTTTTCTGTAACAGCTTTGAGATGTAATTCCCATATCATACAGTCCACTCATCTTATTTCTTTTATAACAAAAGACACCCAACTGTATGTTACGGATCACATTTAGCATGCATAAAATCAGATTTTATCCCATAGCAACTGTTGAGTCCATTTGCATGCATGTAAAACATGAAGGCAGAAAAATTACCACTCCCTAGAGATTTATGTATTCTAAATCTATACATAAATTTCCCAATTGTATATATATCTGAAAGCTTCAACATTTCAGTCATGGAAATTTTAGTCACATACAAACCTAAGTATAGTTCCTACGCCCCCAAAACTTTGCGCTTTGAATCGACAGAATGTTTATACACATAAAAGTAAACAACTATATTTCTACCCTTGAGGGTTTTTTTTTTTTTAAATCTTGGAAGGGAAATTCTTTATTAGAAGAGTAGGAAGATGTAGGATTTTATGTGCATATGAATATAGAACCTAGGCTCACAAAATGAATATAGAAGAACCTAGGCTCATTAACTCTGTCTCTTCTTAGTGGCATGACAAATCATATGGTAAAAACAACTTTTGAGAAAAGTTTACTTTGTATAATATACTAACCTACACAGACATATCTTCCCTGTTGTCAAATGCTTTCTAAAAGAACCCAACTTCACGAGTTATACTTCAAACTTTTATTTTTTCTTGAGGAAATGTTATAAAATAGTATAAAGTGCTTACTATAACCCACGAAAACAAAACTATTAAACAATAAACAATAAAATTGAACAAGAAATAACTTTTATCCAGGGAAAGCTAATTGAGGAATGCAAAAAGACAAATGTCAGCCACTGTAAATCCTTTGTGGAATGGGGGAGGGTTTTATTTCAATAAACAGTAGAAAATAGAAAGTGGAGATCTGTTCCCTTAACGAGGCATGTCAGCGTAATTTTTCTAGTTCTTAACTATTATTTGGCACAAAAATGAAACGGTGAGAGTAGAAGTAAACTTTTCCTAGGCTAAACAGAGCAAAAAGAGGAAAGGAATGAGGAATGAAAGTGGGGAGAATATCCTTTTTCTGGTAAAGTTAATTGAATAAGTGTTAAAAGACTAGGGAGTACCAGGCATGCTACATTCTTTTTAATTAGGGGTTATTTGGGGAAGAATGGCAGATGCAGAGTTAACCTGGGCAGTAAGGTTTCTATTATCTAGATTGGTGGGGTGGTGATGGGGTGGGGAAAGCAGAAGGACTAGCAGTATTATGGGATCTTAGGACTAGGTAGATGAGGCACAAAAGGGGAGACTGTGTAGCTGGATGTTATTTTAAGACATTTGTCAGCTGTGTTTATGTCTCTAATAAATTACAATATTAATTTTTTGTAGAAAAGAGTTTAAAAAAGATTAGGAAGATTTCACCTTTTGGTTTTATTTTGGTTATTAAATTTTAATTAATCCATTGCCCAGAAAATATATTACTGAACTAGCCGACTGTATACAGGGGAAGGGGTCATAAATATTAATCAGAGAATAGATTTCTAATTTTCACATAATTCTGTCTTACCCAACGACCTGCTTGGGAATGTCTACGGCCTTCTAACAATGTATTTTTTGGCTTTCTTCCTTTTCTTTATATTGCATATTCCCAACTTGGGGTAATGGTGGTATGGTATTTCATTTACATCTGAAAATGCATATTTAATCATTCTGTATTTGGAAAACAAAAAGTCTATTATTTACATAACAAAAATTACAGAGTAAAGACTGATAAAATGTTTTGACTGGAAGATACATATAAATAATACATTGACCTTGACAGAGGACATCCCTCTACCCTGCCATGGGGCATGCGCATCCATTGTTTTTAGGTTGATCAAAAGGGAGCACAGGTTTTAAAAGTTCAGAATCACTGCTCTGGGATTGGTATTTGAGGTAAGGTGCTTTAACTACTGGACAGCAAAAGAGAAACTTACATTGCTTATTTCATTTATCATCTTCTTTGGTCAATACAACCCAAATGGTATTAAAATATGTCCCTTTCTACCTAGTGATAGTCTCAAGAGTGTCACAGTATACAATGGAACAAATGTAAAGAGAAGAAAAATTATGAACTTTCAAAAGTCAGAGATGGTAACAACCTACCTTAACTGCAGTCTAATATAAAAATCTACTTATGCTAAGTGAAATAAGTCAGACAGAAAAAATCGAGAACCACATAATTTCACTGATATGTGGTATATAAAACTGAAAACAACAAAAGAACAAGACAGAGAAACAAAAACTCATAGACACAGACAATAGTTTAGTGGTTACCAGAGGGTAAGGGGGAGAAAAGAGGGTTGTAGATGAGGGTGAAAGGGATCAAATACCATGTTTCCCCTAAAATAAGACCTAGCCAATCAGCTATAATCAGCTCTAAAACTTAATATGAGACCCGGTCTTATTTTACTATAAGACTGCTTTTATATTAAGTTTTGCTCCAAAAGACGTATTAGAGCTGATTGTACGGCTAGGTCTTATTTTTGGGGAAACACGGTATATGGTAATGGACAGAGAACTGACTCTGGGTGGTGAACACACAATGTGATATATAGATGATGTATTACAGAACTGTACACCTGAAACCTATGTAACTTTACTAACAGTTGTCACCCCAATAAACGTTAATTAGAAAAAAATCTACTTAAAATCAAGTAACTATTTTCTGAACTTTAAATCAGGTCATTCACTACAGCTTTTCTTACTGATCAACTTCATTTACATATATGGATAATGGAAAAACTAAGAACACTTATCATGTTTCTCCTAGGATAAAATTATTAAAGCTAAAAGGGAACTCAAAGGACAGAATTTTTATAGAAGGAAACTGGCTAAAGTAACATACAGGGAAGTACTTGTAGACAGAAGTAGACTTGAGAATAGAATTCTAGGTCTCCTCAATGCTAAAATCCCCTTCCTTCCATTGCACAATGCTCTCTCTCTTGGCCTATACAGAAACAATTCCGAAAGAAGAAAGAGACAGTATTTTGTAAATACCTGTATTTACATGTAGGTATCTATGTAATGCAAAAATCAAAATCTTAAATAGTGATCTAAAATTTAAAAGTGAATTAAAAAATAAGGAAAATAGCAAGTTCCCCTATTTTCAAACACATGAGAGAATATGGATGCAATAAAAACCAGAAGGATTCTTACAATCTTTATCCGCACTAATCAATAAACATGGTAGGTAGAAGGAGTAGTAAAAGGTCATTTGTGGAACAGTGCTATGTTTCTTTAATAAAACATACATTAAAAAGCTTTATAAACAGGTATCTGACTTTCTTTATAAACAGGTATGTGAACGTGGGGATAAATGAACTGTTTTCAATGTTAGAATTCTATTTCCAGAGATAAAAAATATTTTCTAAGAATCCTAATGTGTTATGTGAACTTAATAATTCAAACATTTACTGAAAATCACTTTTAAAAAGAGAGTAATTTTTTAAAATGAATTTATTATCAAGTTTAACATAACATAGAGTATGAATTTCAAGCATACACCATGGAACCAAAAGCATACAATATGGTTTCAATTTGAAGCTTACCTTTCAATACTTTCTCATCCAATGTCCACAGCAGCTGCAGATTGCCAGGTCCCTTTCCAGGAGATGCCCCAACTGTCAAACAGTGGAGGTTTTATAACCTCATGGGAATTACTACAAAAAGGAGCTGGTCTATGGTCACACGATAAGGTCTTTATTGTATTATGCAGTTTTATAAGTTTTAAATGTGATACATTAATAACCTAAGGTATCATATGGAAAAGAAACTTTAAAAAACTTACAAAACTACACAATATTGTAAAATGAAAAGCTAAGTCTGCGTGTGTGAAATGAGTGGGGAGGGAAACTTACCTTATAACTAAAGAACAACTCCATTCTGCTGCGGTAATCTGGGATGGGTATGACAGCACCAGCATAACGCTGGCTGGGGTGCTGCAAGGAGAGGGAGTTGGCAATCTACTGATGCTGGGGACATTGGTCACCTAAAAGGAAGAAAGAGAAAATTTTAAATTCCACATCTATTAAGTATCTCACCACCATGGCCATATTTGCACATATCGATAAATTTAGATGGTTTGAATGTTAAACTTAGGTGAAAATAACTTTTTTACACAAACCATCCTGTTACTTACATAGGTTTTCTTATAACATTAGATCTAAACAAAAATAGGTATTAACAGTTATATGAAGGAAAAATTAAAATCATCTATAAATATACAAAGAATGGTATTTTAAAATTGAGAGGGATTAGTGCTAAAAAAATTTTTTTTTGTAAAAAAGAACAGAAACATGACGGATATAATAAAAGTGTACCAATACTATTTTTCTCCATGCTTTTACTTACAAATATGTTGTTAGAGCACAGAAACATGGATCACGTGACAATTTTTTTTTTTTTTTTTTTGCACACTTGGGTCTTGTCCCAGACATAAATACCATGGTGAACAAGGGACTAAATAACAATATAGCATGCTTCTCAAATAAAATGCAAACAACTTTTAGAAAAGTCAAATGGATCTGTACACAAAGAATTCTCATTTAAAATCACTAGCAATATCCAACGGAAGGTTGCAAATAATTAAAACTCATATGTATAAAAACACACAAATCAAATCAACTGTAATTAACTGTTTTAATAAACTAATCATTTGACATTTTCCTAGTCTAAGTAATATTAAATAAAAAGGTAATAAATATATATTTTTTCTTATTGCTTATCTTAAGAAACTACCACCACATTCATAAATTCCTGCATATTCAGTTTTGGAGGTAAAACATTGCATTCATCTTGTTGGTAAACAGTTCCTTGAAAAAGTGTTAATAGTATGACAGTATAGTGAAATGTCTGCATGTTAATATGGAAAAAGTTAAGCAGTATTTTAATACTGCCAAATGTTCTAATATGAACTATCATATACTAATATTTTCTCTTGAGGTACTCTCACACATTTTCAATTAAGACTAATTTAACAGAAAAGGAAAGCATTTATACTTTATTTTAAAGGCATTCCACACTGAATAGCATATAAAACATTTCCATTATATTTCTAAATTAGAATTTAATTATAAAGTATGAAGACAATTACATCAACACTCACAAGTTTCAGTGTCATTTGGCTTTGTAGAGAGGAAAAACTTAATTGCATAGTGAGGTAATCACTATTATTGGGGAAGAAAATCTAACAATATATATGTAACTGACAGTATCTAGCTATTTTTATTTACAAAGAAGAAAGAATTGTTTTGGAAATTAACCACTGGCTGAATATGTGAATTTGATAATTTTCAGTAAATTGGTGGTCAAAGAAACTGATAAAATTTTATCAGATCTATACCTGGTATCAGAAAGGTAGGCTCTGCAATTCACTGTACAATCTGAATCACTTAAGTAATGTTACACTTGGTATCATCAGAGTTCCAAGTAAGTGAAATTAAGAGTGGGAATATCGTAAAAGCAGGGACACTATCCTACTTATTTTTACTTTCAGATTCTATCACAACACTTAGCACAGAGTAGGCCCACAGTAAGTATTCAAACTTCATAGGTAAATTTCTTAGCTAACTGAGCGTTTCTCCTTAGATGTAAAAGACTTAAAAATTGATAGAAATGTTCCTAAGATACATGTCTTCCAGATTTTCTGAATATACAGTGATTATAACTTAACTGTTGATGACCTGGGTCATCATTATGGACAAATTAATGTGTTGTATTTTAACATAGGGACTGTCAGGCACTGTTCAGGTTTCTAGGGTTACACTGCTACGTTATTAATTATCAATATGTTTGGACTCCTAAGATCTGCTTTTGTAGGTTTTTTTCAATTGTCTATCAGTGTTTCATGCTGTCAATAAGTCTGCCTCAAACTGCTCTTGCTTTAATTAAAAGTTCCTACTACTTGTTAGAATTATATCTTTACTATGTAAGGAATCACTTTTCTATTTTAAAGTACTAGAGTATTTACGTGTGGACTCTCTGCCCTCTACGAAGGCTACTTTCTGCTTGCTGCTGGATTCTGGGTTAATTTTCCTTCAAAATATAATGTATCATTTTTTTATTTTTCCGAAGGCTCTGGTAAAATGGTAGGCAAGTTTTATTAGTGTTCAATCCTCTCAGTTTTGTGATGCTATTTCCCACTTCACAAAAAAGACACTGAACTATTTTACCTCTAAATTTTAGGGTCTTTCCAAAGATTTTGGTATCCTGTAATATAAAAAACGAGAATGATGTGAAGCTCTTTTTTTTTTTTTTTTTGGCCTTAAGCACCTCAAGGATTTAAATTCATTTTTTTCAGAACTCTGGTCTGTGAAAGACAGTAAAGTAACTATTAAATAGATGATAATACAGATTTTCTTGGGGCTTTGAAAAATATTTGACATTTTAAAATTGTTACTTGTATTTGAATAAGAATGTGCGATTTGTAATTCAAAAGTTTAAGGCAAATTATAAAAGCCACACTATGCAGCTCTAACTTGAGAAGACTCTGTTGCCTAGTTCAATTCTTCCTTGAAGCTCATTCCATGGAATATACAGCAATTCTCTGCCTAATGTAAAAATACCAAACAACTCTTTTCCCTTTTAATTGGAACTTTCTTTGGAAGAAAAGAGGTTTGAAGTCTATCTTAAATCCTGCTCAGTGTTGAAGTGCTTAATTGCTAAAAGATGTATTAGAAAAGATATTGCGTGTAGCTGGAAGGGCTCCCACGCAGAAGGACCTTGAAGATGGGCCACCCCACCCAGCCACCACCCTGCACACCCCTCCCCAGAAAGGCAGGTCAGACTGGGCTCAGTCCCCACACTCTATGTGATGACTTCTGTGAAATTTTGCTGTAGCGATGACATTGTTTTCAGGATTTCCAAAAAAAAGAAAGAAAAGATATGCTTATATTTCTATTTCAGTTTATCTATATTGGTAACACTATCATTTACCATTATATAATCCAGACAAAGTGTCTTTTCTTATAAATATTAGTAACATCTTTTTTCTTCCAAATTGTTCACTTTTCCTTATACTCATTCTCTATACAGATCTTTTGTTATTAAAGAAAAAAAGATGGAAACCTCTTTGAAAATATAAACTATGATATAAAACATAAGGAAATAAAGCAGATGTAAGAAAAAAAGGATCACATGAAAAACTCAAAATATACCCACTTCTGTAAAAGCTTGGCAAAATCTTCCAATTTTAATTATAAAATAACAATGTATAATAAATTGCAAATTAACAGGATCAAATTTATGAATATCTTAGCTTTATATTTCTGAAAAACTAATATATTTCCTAGATTAAATAGGATATTTTCCAATAATTAAGCAAAATGTAAATTCTTTCTCTAGACTACCACAAAAATAAAAATAAAATGCTATAATTTCTCCTTTAGCTTACTAAAGAATCCTATGATCTAAATAATAATGAGAAAGGTAAAATTAAAGGACTTTGTCAAACTACATCCCTCTATTTATCTCAACCAAATGTCTCACTTTAAACAAATCTCAGTTAGATAATATTAGGTATAGCACCGTAGGATCTAAAGGATGTTAAGCATTTTTTGAAAAAGCCCCTAAATGAAGTAATGGGATCAAGTGAACTGGAGCAAACTCAAGCAAATTAAAGCATTTTTCTCTCACCCCATTATTAACCATAAATAGAATTAGTTGTCTTGCAAGAATGAGTAAACAATCTACATTTTAAAAGACTGTAAATCTTCCAATACAAGAGCAGATCAATGGCAGAGGCTCTAAGTGGTTAAGGAAGCTTTTTTAAAGGAATATTGACATAGGTGAGGAAATGAGATAATTCTTCTTTGTTGCTTTGGTAGGAAAAACTATTTGGAAAGGCCCTGCAGAGAAGAAGTCCCCTACAGCAACCAGGTATTTATATGAATCCATGTTAAATTCTTCCTCACATATATAATTTCTATCTTTAGTAATCACATTTATGACAACCAAATGTTTATATAAAATATACCCTTTGTTATTGGAGCCATGACTGTAAATCTGAAAGTTAATAATCAATAAGACAATTGTTTTGACTCTAAATACTAGTTTAGTTTTGACAGTGATATTCCTATTAAAATCAATATTAATACTTCATTTGTCTGACACTAGTGAAGGAAGCCTACAAGGCAAGAGATCAGTCAAAATGGCTATCATTTTCACCAAGTTCATGCATTTCATTTCTAAGAAAGGCTCCCAGTTCCTTACCATGAACTCAATTCTAATAAATATGGTTACTTGCTTTGTTATCCATAGTATATATCAACTAAGGCAAGTACATGGACACACACAAGAAATGACAAGCTGACAATGAAGAAAGAAGCAGAACAAAAGCAAAAATACAAACAAAAACCTTCAAAATATATAGCATATTTTGGTGAATGTTTAGAGTTACTCATAGCAATAGATGTTTAGGGCATCGGTACAATTATGGATACCATAATGATCCTTGAGTCATCAAGAAAGGGTTAAATTGTGTCCAATATAACACAAGGAGACAGGGAAGTTTTTCATTAAATGATTAAAAGAGCTTTAGTACTAATTTCAGTTATGTAGAAAATTCAGTTATGTGGAACACCTTACTCCTGAATGATGCCAGACAAATAAACTAGTATTCAACATTAACATAAACATTCAATAAAGTTAATTCCTGTAACTAACATGGATCACACTCAGTATTAGCTTTTGTAAAAAATAAGGAATTATACTGAGATGCAAACTTTTACTGTCTATTTCCTTTATCTTGTGTGGCCATTTCATTGGTTGGGATAAGCTGTTCATAAAAACAACCTTTTAGGCAGTTTAAATTAAAGGGAAATACCTCATATGTTGATAATCTCAATAAGCTTATCCCCATTAAGTGCAATTCCAAGACTTTCTATTTCTTGAAGAGAAGAAATCATATTTTAAAACTGATACACAAATATCAGGAGTAATGGACAAGTTTAAAATTTAGATATAGAAAATTGAATCAATTAAACCCTACATATACCTTAAACTTTTCTGATAAACATGCCCCCAAGCACTAGAATATTAAGTATTTATAATTTGTTTTCTTTTAGTCCTCTTCTATTTGTTCCTGTGAAGGAAGGCAATATGCTTATACCTCATACTACATGGAAGTGAGGTGGCTGGCTTTACAGAAAAACTCTAGGATGTTTGCAGAAGTCTTTTTCTCTTAAAATACATACCATAAGTACATAAATCAATTATGCTTAAAACTATCCACTAAAAACAAATCCCTAATTTATAATATGGAAACAAATTTAGATTCCATACATTGTTTAACTGTAGTATAAAAAACAATTAGCAAATTTATTTAACAGAATTCTGTTTAGAGTCATGAAGTATGGACAATGTACTAAAAATAAACAACTTTTGCAAAATGCTAGGAATAACACCCTGATTAAAAGATTATTCCTTCCTATTAAAGAACAGCAGTCCTTTATGAGTATGTGATATCAAATATATTAAAAAAACTTTTGGCTGAGGATAAAATAGTCTATTATAAAGATGTTCGTGAAATATGTTACAGAGGTAAATTTTAAAACAACACTTGGTGTTCCACATCAAGAGATAATCCATATACCAAATATGTGTGTGTGCACGGGCGTGTGTATTTATATTTACACACACACACACATATACACACGAAAGAGTAAGAGTCTAATAAGGGTCTAAACCATTTTAATGGAAATATTTCTAAAACATACAGTTGTCTGCGTTCTCAGATTGTATACTGAACATAATGTTTTCTTGTTAATTGATGGCTATCATGAACATTATTCTCTCTCTCAGATTATAGCAATATTCTCACAGGTATCACATGAGAGACTTCTGAAATGTTTAAAGTTGTTTTACCTCATATCAAAATAACCTCAGAAGGTTGTACTTTTATGGTACTTCAATCTCCTCCCTTCATAGTGCTACTAGTCTTTTCTAAACAGCATATAAAATGACTACTACAAATCTGCTGATACAAAGCTTGCTGTATCACTAACCTTATTTTATACATAATTCTAGATTAACAAACAGATTCTGAACAAAGATCTAAAAGTGGCTTCAGGACATTCTTAAGGCATAAAACAAAGGGATTTTTTTAAAATGATAATTTTCTTCAATGCTTTATTGGTGTGTAATTGTGTTTCAAATCTATGATGTAACTGAACTATAAATGTTAGTTAAATGGGTATTACTGATATAATAAATAACATAATTGAGTGTTTTACCAAGTGTTGAGTGAATAAATACAATACCCTTATACTCTATTCTCTCAAGAACAACAAAATAATGAAGGTAAAGATTGTGAATCAATTATTTAGACTATATAGTGAAAGTTAAAAAAAGACCTTCAGCTGACAAAGGTTCTTAAAAAAGACATTGTTAGACATATATCAAAAACATCTGGGGCAAGATTAAACAATTTACATCTGTTATTTATGTCACAGCTAATTAAAATTTTGTTACTAAGCAATAAAATTCCATTAAAAGCACATAATTATTAAGAATATTTGCAAGGTAAGCATTACCCCAAAAAACTACCAGTCAGAAAACAACCAACCAGTATGTTGGGAAATACCTGATATAAACCAGGCAAACAAAATTAATTTACTTGCTCCAGCACCATTTTTGTCTATTAAAAATGAAAACTAGACCACACAGGAGAAATAAAAGAAATAATGTTTCTATTGTTCATTGCAAATTTTTATGTTATCCAGGAGAACAAGATAAAAAAGGCTTTAGAAAAAAGCAGGAATAAATTTTAATGCTGACAATAACAGATAGAACTTTTGGATCAACACCTACCGATTTTTTTCTACTGTTTTCCAGATCTTTGAGTTCATTCTCGATTTTTGTGATTAATTCCCTGAGTTCATCAAGATTAGTGCAAATAAGCTAAAATAAAACACAAAAACACAGCTTGATAACACATAATATAAAACACCCAAAATGTGGTAACAGAAGTTGTTTTAACACACACTGAATTCACAATTATTTGTCTTTGTAATAGTTAAAAGTAAAGAAAGCTCCGCAGTTTGTATTTTAAAAAGTATTTACTTGTTATGATGTATGAACTTCAGGCTTAGTATAAAAATAGCTGAAATTTCAACATTGGTGGTTTCATCCCATATCCCCACCTCTCAGTTTGCTTTATAATCTAGGTACTTTCTTAACATTCTTAACTTTCATCCCAGAATGACAAAGATCTGGAAACTCACCCTAGATTTCACAGGTTACTGAATCACCTTGTAAGAAATGCTTCAAGCAGTCTCATAGTAGGTGAATAAATGCACCCGTGGAGAACTGTCATTATACTTTGCTTTGGTTTGCTAACTATACAATTAAACAAACTGTATTATTGCTGTTGGGATTGCTAATAAAGAAGGAGTTCAACTACATGTGATATATGCAAAGAAGTAAATGAAATTAAGCAAATGATCTTAATATTAATATGATTCTTAATATGATCTTAGCAGTCTTGAGTAAGAAGACCATTTGCACAAACAGCATCTATTTCGTTTCATAATTGTGTGGCTCATTTTATTTCACTGCTGAATTACTAAAGTTTTAAACAATGAAGTGTCAGCAGCAACAACAAAAATATTAGTAACTACATTTCAGTTCTTATAAAATTATACTAAATTTTTCCAATTAGCTCAATATATTTAACTTTTACACTAAAGTAATTTAAGCTCATATTTTAAAATAAAACATGTTTACAACAAAATTGCAACCACATATAGAAGTTTTAGATTAATGAAAGTCTTGTTGTAATGTTTATACTGTGTGATAATTAAAAATATATACTATACTTATAAAGCTATTAATTCACCACTACTTTTTATCAGTCATGTTTGTTACATTCATTAATTTATGTGTAAGGGTATTATTTTCCTAAAGGGCATACTTTCTTTTAAAAGAAAACTAACAAAACAACAAAGGAAAGAGTAGGTTAAAACAAGATCATTCCCAGAGATTACTGAGTGACAAAACTGGGAGACTAGGAGCCCCTTACACTTCCTTTATTATTAGGTTGAACTATATGAAATTGCCTTCAATCTACAAAAATGGCAATATGGTTCAACCTAACAGACTAAGGAAAATTTATCATAGATCTTATAAATTGTAATTAGCATTAACCATTATTAGAAATATTTACATAACTTCAAACTTACAGAACTGACAAAGCAGGAAAGATGTATTTAAATAATCCAAATTAAACAATTTCAGAGGAGAAAACAGTACACAATGATGTAGTAGGACAGTGCAACTGATACTTATTACAAACTACACATTCCCAAATCTAGAGTTAGGGAAGAAATGCTGCCAGTCAAGCAGTGGAGTGGCCAACTATGTAAATGCCTCTAGAACTAAATAATGTCTTTAACTTCTATTTATAAAGCCTAAGAACAATGTTGGCCTTGCACCAGGTGTTTAGTAAGTACTCAGTGGGAACTGAACTTCCCATTGTATAATCTGCTATTATGACCACCATGTCAAATTTGTCCCCGAGCTTGCAGATGATTACACCCTTTTTCACTGAACTTGGTGTACTAGTTAATATCACAGCAAAGATTTTTCATTTGCACACAAGGCAAAGCTCAGAGGAATTTTCACTTGCATCTAAGCTATCTCATTATACAAGGAACGAAGCATATTTTGCATGCAGTTTTTAGAAACTTACAGTAACAATGAAAACATATACCCTTACAACTAAACACACCCTTAAAAAGTTCAGATCTAATTAGCAATTAGTCATGAGGTCAACACATATTTGTATTCCATTTAAAGGAATAGATAACACAGTTCTGAAGTCAAAGCATGAATGATTTCCACTGCCTAAGAGCAATATAAAATAACACTTTCAAGTGGCTTACCTAGTTATTAAATTGTTATAAATTGGTGCTTCTCAAACTTTAGTTTAATGTGCATAAGAATCACGTAGGAATCTAGTTAAAATGTGGTTTTTGATTTACTACGTCTGAGTTGGGACCTCAAATTCTGCAATTCTAACACGTTAAGTTCCCAGGTATGGTCTGCAGATCACACTTTTGAGCAGTAAGGTACTGAATGATTGAGAATTACAAACATGCATGCCTACTGAAACCTTCTGGTACTATGGAGCTCATAAGTACGAAAATTCAAAAAGATTAATTTCCAAATAGGAAATGGAATATTGAATTAAATGCACAACGATAAGACAAATGTTCCTTAAAATAAATGACATGAGTTTTAAACATAAATTTTGTTGAATTTGAGGGTCAAATATTTTTAGCAATATTTACTTTTACGTTATCTTAAAATGATTTAGTATCTACATAACAATTTACACTCTTTATATATACCTCTCTCTATATATATTTGTTATAACCTAATATACCCAAAACAGAGTCGAGTTAAGCTATTAGAAAACTCTTGTATAGGAACATAATTCTAATTTTGCTACTAACATTGAAAGAAAAAATAATTTGATTTATGTCAATTCTGTCATATACACCATCTATTCCTTCTCTTTTAGAAAGTAAGGCATACATGTGTCTTTTAAACTCAACTTCAAATGGTACTTTTAAAAATAGAATCAACCCAGTAAGTAAAGTTAACCTTAAAAAGACAACAGATGCAGTTTTTTGAACCAAGCAAAACACCTTATTAAAATCTCCTTCTCATTACATTGAATCTGAAAAACATATCCGAGACACAGGGCCTCCAGGGGTGAAAAGGAAAGCTCCACAGCAGCTCAGATTACAGTTGGGTCACACTGCTAACATTCATGAGAGAAGGTTTCCATCACAGTGAAGAGTTTACAAGAGTTTTATCCCCCAGGAAGAACTTCTTTATAACAGTCACTCTCTCTCCTCAAGTTCACCTTTCATGCGATGCAACCCATGACAGAGCCACAAAATTATAAATCTTAGGGCTGAGAGGGACCAAAAATAATGTAATTTGGTCCAAACGTTGGCCTAGGCCAAAAAGGTGTATCTCCAATTCATATATAGGCGAATTAAAACTGACAGAGGTCAAGTAACCTAAGATGACACACTGGTACAGAAAACTATAGAACCTAGATTCATCCTCCTCCTATGTCATATTCTTTAAGGGGTCTTTCTAAATAAAACAAAACAAAAAAAATCTAACAATTGAACATGGATTATAGCTTTAGGATTTAATTTATACCTAACCTTTCACTTCTGTCAAATGGTACATATTAAAAGGCCCTCTCTACAACTCAAGAAGCAAAAATGTACGTATGCAGTGGGGGAGGGGAAGTCCTGCAGATATCAAAAGAACTTCATGACCACATCTCAGAAAAATTACAAAATAAATCATTCCTTACTTTATTACTACTTCAAGCTAGAAATTATGCCCTTTGGGCATATACTCAATAGGTGTGAAAGGTACTTATTTTATTCTACAAAGGACATAGGAAGCATACAAAAATAAAATATAGTAAATTAGATTAAAAAGCAAAGGGAAAACAATGCAGAAATGTAAAAATGAACCAGTCCAAATGAAATGGATCATATTCACTACCATTCTAATAAAACAATCCTACAATTTATTATAAAAATTGTAAGCAAAACACTAAATGCCTGGTATAAATTCACAATTTATATTGTATTTAAACTAAAATTATATTAACATCTGTTAAAATTATGAGAAGAAAATTCCTTCTCACTTCTTATGATCACCATAGCGTCAATAATGAATACTTCAAAACCTGCAAATAAGGATACCAATGTGTGACGTGAAAAATAAGTCTGATTAACAAGTTAAAATATTTTTATTACTACATGATTCAATAACAGACCTTTCTCTTAACGCACTATATTTAAAAATTAAAAGAATTTTAAGGGGGAAGTAAAAATCCACAGTTGTTAAAAGTGAAACAAGCTGAAGTTGAAAATACTTCTTTTAAGAGGTGGCAATTCAAAATATTAATGTAATCAAAAGGTCCTTAACACAGTGAAGCAGTTAAATTCTAATTTTAATTTTGGTCCCAATTTGTTACACTGAGAGCAGTATTGTATTTCATATCCCTTAGTTTCTCCACTGCTTAAATGGAGGAACATTTATTTTTTTAGAGGTCTATTAAGGATTAGTGAGCTTATGCTTACATTTGAAAACACTACTACTACATAAGTCTTAGCAGCTGGATTCTGGATTTCCTCTGCAAAGCAGCCTTTAGAATAAATGACACATATAGAACAGGAGCAACTATGTATTACATGAAAGATTTTGGTTACCGATGAAATGGTAACTAAGGATCTTAAATTATTTAAAAAAATACTGAAACTTGACACTCTAAGTTTTTAAAATACTTTCTATGACTTTGTTACAACTGTGTACAAAAAGAATTCATGTAATATTAGGTTTCTCTAATATTAAATTTAAATAAAAGGCTTTTTGGTAAAAATTAACTTTATTAAGAAAATTGATATTCACTTCTCAAACAGTCTTTATTACAAAACTGATAAAATTAAAAACTAATTGAGTAAATTTAACAAAGTCATAAGTAACTGGTAAATATGATGTGAAAGCTTAAATCACCAAATATGCTAAATACTAAAAACAAAAATATTTCCTAATTTTTTGCAACTATTGCTAACTAAAAACATCTGACAAGTTCCCCTACAGGACAACTGTATAACTCACCGTAACACTAGAGTGGGGCTAAGCATAAGTTTTTCCCTCTGATTAAATATAATGATGCAAATACTATTACTTGGTTTTTCACTTTTCAAATTCTTGTAGGATTAATCATGGGATTTCATGATTTATGAAATCTGACCAAATCCAAGATTTATTCAAGGTCTTAAGTAGCTGGAAGAAGTGGTAAAGGTCAATTAATTCATACTCTTAAGACCATTCTTAATTGATTTTCCTACTCGTAACACAGTATTTTTTTTGTCTGAAGCATCTGGCATGCTTTTTGAAAAAATAAATAATGCAAATAAATAAAATAGTCAGCTCTATCATTTAATCTTAACAACCCTTTGAGGTAGGTACTGTTATTACTTGATTGTATAGATGAGGAATTGAAAGCACAAAGAGGTTAAGTAACTTACCTAAGGTTACAGAGTTAGAGGTAAAGTTGCCATTCAAACCCAAATAGCCTGGTTCCAGAATCCATATCCTTAACCATTATGCAGATTACTGGTACCCACCCAAACCCACTGAATCAAGGATGAATCCAAGGAATTTTCATTTTTAATAAAGGTATTAGATTACTTTTATACTGCCCAAAGTTTGAGAACCGCTGACATAACTTAGGAAAAACTGACACAGATAAGGTTAGGCCTTTTATATTACACACAAAAATATAAATCCAATCTACCATGTGAATACCTACAGTGTATACTTTAAATAGGGGTGGGATGATCATTTTCTGAAAGTGAGGTAATAGATATTAGATGTGTATATAAATAAACCTGGATTCTTTCTTAAGCAAATAGGCAGACAAGTTTGATTTCTAGCTTAGGTGAGGTCAAAACAGGATTCATTTTAATTCATTAGGACTTAAAAAAACAAAAAAACTTCACAATTTAATCCCTGAATTTTTCTATCTAAGCACGTTTTACTGTTCATTTAAAGATGACCAGCCCTTTGGCAAATAGGTCAGGTTTTGCAATAGGGATCTAATATCTATCCACCAACAGTTTCATTATTTTAAGCAATAGGTATTTTAGAATGAATACTATGAAGAAAATCTTCTGGCTAAACATTTCTATGAAGTATTTTTATGTTTAATATTAGAAATGTGATACTTAAAACAACTTGGATAAAATAATTTGCAGAATCTGAGGGTGCTCAATGTCATAATGTTACAGCTTTTGCGAAGGAAATAAATTCACTTCTGTATTACATAATAATCAGTCTTCTTACAAGTGGGGAACTTGAAAATAATTCAAGAAATAAACTCTACATAAACTTATTTTGAGAGTCAAAACTGTAAGTTTTGCATGTAATAACAAAGTTTACTAGTGACTAATACTACCTCCTATTCTTTGCTTATTTGAAACAAATGACCTATTTCCTAGGAGATAGCTGTCATTTTCTTTATGAATAATACCATGGTATTCAGTGTAAACTATGCATAAGAACCACTGTTCTCATAAGTCTATTTCCTACCCCTAGCCAAACACACACACACACACACACACACACACACACACACACACACACACACATATCGAAACCAAAGTTTTATGAAACAATATTACTCTTACAATATTTGACACATTCTTATAATTTCTTTTCTATTTTAACTTTATTAGCTTAAAAAAATGCTGGTCATACAATCCAATAAATTTATTTCATGCCTCACTAATAAATACCATCTGCTTATTTTAAAACATTGTCTATGGCACTTATTACATATAGAAGTCCATACATATGAAAGGATACAAATATCAACATCGAACCATATCTGTTCTGAGATAAATAGTCCCAGGAGAGATTAAGAGATTGAGGGAAAAAATGAGAGAAATAATAAAGGCTAGCATGACATCAGTGAAAAATGACAATATACTATTATAACATTAAATAACATGTACAAGCAATGGTACAAAGGCCTCCAAGTAAATAGTAAATACACATTTTTTACTGACTATGCTGAAAACAACGTTACTTTATATGAAAAAAATGTAGAAATGTTTGTAAATCATCCTAAGAATGTCATTAAAAATACTCCATTTTAAAATACTAAGGGAAAAATATTAAACTTTTACAAATTAGTAACTTACTTAAAAACTCTTCCAAAAATCGAACTTTTTACTGAAAAATAGACATGTCTACAGTTTTGGATATATGTAAATGTCAAACTCACATTACATATTATCAATATTTTCATAGTTATTGCTCCTTTATTTTCTATTTTCTTCTTTACTTGAATTGAGACAAACAAATTCATTTTAACATCACTTTTGTTTTTTGGCAATTAAGTATTAAGTTATAAAAGGTTTGAAAATGGACTGGAAACACTAATACAAAGGAATTTTTAAAGAAAGAATCATTTGTTGAAGAAAACGTATCTTTTATAAAATAAAAAATAAAAATATTTAATTAGGGTGAGATTCTCTGCTTATTCTAATACCAGCTTCAAACAAAAAACTTCACATAATCATATGGTAGTCATGTAATTATTTTTTCCTTTCTGCAGAAATGTTTAAAGGCCATTCAACTAACCTTTACTTAATAGTCTCTCTAAAGTTCATATATAGCTAAGAGTTAAAAGTTTTGTTTTTCAAAGTAACAAGTCTACCATTTCTACAGTGCTGAAACAAAAGAAAATGGAATACCTAGGCAATATTACACCATGTACATACTGTGATTTATTCTTGGAAGACTTTTGTTTACACATTTATTTTTATATATATTTCTATTAAACTATTTCTACAAAACAGTATAGTATATAAAAAACCACAGAGATTTTTGACTATCAAGAGACAAACATAGACGTAAAAAATTTTGAAATCCTAGCAGATTAACTCATAAATACTAGCTGTATCTGCACTTGTAGGGAAAAAAGTCATAGTTGGAAACATTTCATTGAAAGTATGTGTGCTACAGTGGAATTTAGCCAAGCTCTAGAAGAACCATATAAACATTGAAACAAAAGTTAAACTAAAAAATGTTGAGACAAAATTGAAACACTTACCTGAAATTCTGGTACAGTAGGTGTCTTTATGACAGTTTTCCTCTTCTTTGTGACTGCTTTTTTAGATATGGATTTTTTTCCTTTTAAGATTAAAAGAGAAAAGCTTCATAATGCTGTTGCTAGCACTTCATTAACAAAAACCAAATTACATAGAACCTTGAAAGTTAAATTATAACTAACAGACGGATCCTAGTGAGTCAAATAAAAATGATGAATCAAAACAAGCCCTAGTAAAAGCAAACATTAAACTATAACTACCTGTAACAGACATATTAACAAACATTGTTTTCCTTATATATGAACCAAACTATTACAATCTCCACAGTGCACAGTATCAGACTTTATTACAACAAGATTTGCCAAAAAAGTCACATTACTACTACTCAGTTAAAATCTAATTCACAACTTAAAATGAGGTTATATAAGGAAAAACCTTACCTTTAACAATAACTTTGGTAGTCAGGAACTTGCACAGAACTATACTCTGAAGACTATGGCTTTTAGCCAACCCAATGTGAAAATCCTCTCAGTAGAGCTCAGGAAACAAGGTTTTTCTGTCTCTTAGCTCTGCACTCACCTAACTGTTCTTCAAGGGCTGCCTTAAGTATTCAATAACCAATTTTAAAACAAGGTAAACATCTCCCTTTAAAGTGCACCTAATCATTTGTGCAATCAGAAATCACTGGGAAAAACAAACCTACATTCTTAAAAGAACTCCAAGTCATAGCACAGATTAAAGTGTATCACTCTGTGTATTAAACTTGACAAAAGATACATATATATATATATATATATATATATATATATATATATAAACTTATTTTTAGTAAGGATCATGTTAAAGTAAATATGTTTTTTCCCATTTGCAATGAGCAAAATCAATTAATAAACTGGTTGTTAATTATTCAACAAACACAACATACATGGCACTGTACAATTTATGGGGACAACAAAGAATTATAAAATGGAAATCCTGTCTTCCAGGAGCCTACAATCTATGCAAGGAAATAAAAAATTAATTGGAAATACTTAAAAGTTAATTTTAGTTCACAATCATTTGAAGGCTAAAATCAATTTAAACGTACTTTGCTTTACATACACCACTATTGCTCCTTTATAAACATTTTCCTATACAGATAAGATCTTACATGAAAACAGTCAATCTGATCACAAGATTTTATTTAAGTTGTAGGCACAATTCCAGTTTACAAAATAATTGTGTTTTATTCTGTATTTCTTTTTAAATATATCACAGAACTGTAATTCAGTTTACTAACTTTTGACTCAATGAAAAGCACACACTATACTTGACTACTGCAAATTTTGAGTTGCTGAGGTTCTCATGGGTTTTACCGTCTTGTTCTAATAAGTATAACCTGCTGTCATTTGACATTGTTTTTAATTAAATTAAAACAACCTAATACATATATTTTTCTCATCACTGTTATTTGCTTCTGTGCTTACACGGTACATATACCAAAACTAACTCCTATAAGAATAAGTGGGTGGGCTGCTTAAAACAATCAATATTCAGGGAAAAGTGATTCAACTCTTGGTATCCCTATAACACAGCTAGTAAAATTAATTTCTAAACTGGGTACAATAGGCACCTCTTGGAGGATGCAGGAATCTGAACACCAGGATGTCTTTTCTCTACACACTACTTTCACAATTTTTTAAAGTTCATGGGAAAAGATTTAATGACCTTACTGATCGAAAAGCTGGGAAGGCCATCAAGACAGCAATTTGAAGGAAATGAAATCCTTCCTTAATCTCATCTCCTTGATGCCCAACACCCGAGCACTGCTCTAATTAGCTTTTTTTTAATCATGTTACTTTTTTTTTTTTAAGATTTTTTTTTTTTTTTTTAAATTATTATTGGGGAAGGGGAACAGGACTTTATTGGGGAACAGTGTGTACTTTCAGGACTTTTTTCCAAGTCAAGTTGTTGTCATTTCAATCTTAGTTGTGGAGGGTGCCATTCAGCTTCAAGTTGTTGTCCTTTCAGTCTTAGTTGTGGAGGGCACAGCTCAGCTCCAGGTCCAGTTGCCGTTGCTAGTTGCAGGGGGCACAGCCCACCATCCCTTGTGGGAGTCGAACCGGCAACCTTGTGGTTGAGAGGATGCACTGCAAGCAACTGAGCCATCCGGGAGGCAGCTCAGCTCAAGGTGCTGTGTTCAATCTTAGTTGCAGGGGGCAGAGCCCACCATCCCTTGCGGGACTCGAGGAATTGAACTGGCAACCTTGTGGTTGGGAGCCCACTGGCCCATGTGGGAATCGAACTGGCAGCCTTCAGATTTAGGAGCATGGAGCTCTAACCGCCTGAGCCACCGGGCCGGCCCTCTAATTAGCTTTTTAAAAATTATTTGATTTTATATTTATTTATATGCACAATAGCGGTCGCTCTTGATATTTCCAATGAATTTCATATTGTTGTCACATAGGCACTAAACTCAGGTACTAAATTCTCAGTTTATTGTAGCAGCCACTATATTTGAATGGATTAAGAAGCTGAGGTGGTAGTCACTGGGCATTTTCTTTCACCATGTCATTAGGATACTTAAATGTTATTTAGCAACTGGAGGTAATACTGTATAGTGGTTTTAAGTTTGAGTTTTGGAACTTAGCTACCTGGGTTTGAATACCAATTACAATCACCTACCAGCTAGCTGTAAGACCTTGAAAAAACTGCTTTATTTCCTTATGCAGTTTCTTCATCTGTAAAACAGGGATAACTCTACTTTGTGAGAATTAAATGAGTAAAACCTGTAAAGAGCTGAGACTACTGGTAGGCACATGGTTTAGGGATCAGTAAATGTTAGTTATTATTATCTGCCTTAGCTAAGAGTCTAAATAAAATATTTAATCTTCTTCAAATTTTTTTATTAATTTACGCCTTCATCTTAATTCTTCTTGCTCATATGTCCTCTGTACTACCTCTACTTTGTACACATCAATTAATACAATACTTACCATACATTATTATAATGATCTGTTTGTTTCTCTTACTAAATTGTGGATGATTGATGACAGAAATCACATTATTCATTTTGTATTCATAGCATTTAGCATACAGTAAGTTATGAGAAATGATCCTTAAATATAAGAATCCTACTTTTCATCAGAATCCTACTTTTCACCAGTCTGGGGATAGGAAAAGGGAGGCAGGTTTACTATTGAGACCATTTACTATCCATCCGAGACCATTTTATAAAGGAAAACATTGACAATGATTTTAAACAATTTACAGTTTACCAGAGTTTCACAACATGACCTCGGTGTGGCAGTAAGAAAACATTTATTGAGAGCCTACTGTATATCAGACACTTAATAAAGTGATTTTATAAATTATCTGATTAATTCTCAAAACAACCCTCCAAGGTAGGCAATTCTCCATTTTAATGTGGGATTACTAAAGATCAAAAAGATTATTTAATTTACTCGTTACACTGTAAGTAAGCATCACAGACAGGGATTCTAATGCCAAAGTCCAAGCTTTTTCCCTTATGCAATTCTAACTTCTCAAAAATCATGTATTGATTCCTACAACGTGCCAAGCACCATGTTAGAATATGCTTTGCTATTCCACTTAATCTTTGTAATGATACAGCAAGGTAGGCATTACCTCATTTTTCACAGAGAAAGAAACTGGCTATAAACAGGTAAAAAAATCGATGGAGGACTTATAGCTAACATGCACTGGAGCATGTATTTGTACTAGATCTGTCTCACTTCAAAGCTGTGCTCTTTTTATGGTAAAATACTGCATTCTTTCAAACTTTCTGCAGGGATGTAATCTGTTCTGACTGATTTCAGAGCATTCCTTTTTATTAGGGTTAGAAGATTTGCATATTCAGTATTAATCTCTTTAGTCTATATACTCATAAAAACAATTTGAATACAAAATTTCCTGTATTCTTCAATAAAAATCATCTCTTCCTTTTTACTGAATATTTACTTTTAAAATGGAGCATGGGATACTACAAAACCACACAGCTTTTATCTGGTAATCTGTTTTTGTTCCAGGGAGATACATACAGGACAAGCTACACACTGCCCCCCAATGGGCTTCCGCAGTGCTAAGTCACCTGCTCCCATAAAAGAGAATGTAATTCTCAGAGCGAGGATTGTGAAATCAGAGGTCAGTTTAAAACATACACAGAATTTCAACTTAATTCTTGAGCTTAAAACACACACATGGGCAATAAATTGAGTGTCAACTTGTACCTAGAATATGGATAAGGAAAACTTAATATGGCCTAGTAATTAATGTTACAAGTGCAGCCTAATGAAGCTTTTTAGAACTACGCTTAGAACAGCTCTAAAAAAGAAAGCTCAACTTGAGAAAGAAAAATATAACTAAAAATATACTTCACACTATAACTTAGGCACAAAACTCTATTCTTCTAGAATGTGAAGATACACCTCTTACTAGAAAAATGAAGCTGATCTTATAAATTATCATCCCCAATCCAACTCCTCTTTCCTCATCTTTCTCTCTTCCTTCACAGGGCTGCCCTCCCTCCCGATCTTCACTCCTGGCCCCTTGGACTATTCAGAGACTTCCACTTCAATGTCCTCCTCGATTTATTTGGCCCTCCCATGTTTAAGAATTATCCCGACACATTCACTTCCCTCTCAGTGTTTTCGTTTTAGGACTCATAAGTGAATGGACAATAAGACATTAATCATTATTAAAAGTAAAAAACCCAAGGGCATTTGTATTACTAAATAGTAAATCTGGGAAGTACCCAGAATGTGAAGCCACTACTGGAGTCTAAACTTGACTTTTATTTACTAAATGCGCATATCTTGAACTAACATTTATATTCTATAGGAATTTCTGGAATGTTCTATCTTTAAATAAACAAGTTGGTCTTAACAAAACAGTTGATTTTCCTTCCTCTGAACGAATTTCGCATCATACTGGCCATTTTTTAACCGTATCATATAATTCAATAACTGTTGAATACATATTTCCTTTTTTCCTCTCTAATTTAGAATAATGAATGAGTTGTTAATTTCTGCTACTTATTGAAACATCTCTCAAAAATTTTTTTCTGTCAATGTGATAGAAAAGTCACACAATCACTCCTACCAGGATTTAGAATTTCCTATTTCTGAAGTTATCTTCTATCCCTTCATCTAAACCCTGCCAGTTTCTTTTTATAACTCTTTAATGATGTCCTTCCTAATTACCTTGCTAGATCCTTTCTCCTAATCTTGCCACTTACTAGCTGTCTGACCCTGTACACACTAATAACTTAGTTTTTTTAACTCTGTTTTTTTAACCCATAAAATCTATATAATGGAGAATAATAACAGCATCTACCTGATGGAGTTTTTATGAAGGTTAAATGACACAATATGTATAAAAGCTTAGAATAGTGCCTGGCACACAGTAAGCATTATATGATTATTCACTTTTGTGGGGGTGAGGTGGGGTGGGGTGGAGGAGTAGAAGGCACTAAAATAAAAGGACATAGAATACAGTTTATCCTTTCACTCTCATATTATCTTGGGATCTCAAGCTGGTCCTTTGGTAAGTTTTCCCCATAAAGACACACAGTTAGGTTCTATAATGCTACCAACACAGAACTACACAACCTTTTCACAAATATGGGCCTGGATGTAATTAAATGTTGTAGACTACATTACTTTCTCAGTCATTCCCTATAAATCAGCTCATTGCTTTTTACACATTTAATAAATCTTATTTCATGCTCATTTCCTTGCACTGGGCTCCTGATTGAATTATTTAAAATAGCACCAACTGCCCAGAAAGATATCACCCCAAAATGGCATATTCTCATCACTCAAACAGCTTCTTAAAACCTCAACTTTTCCTTAAGTGTTTTTCCTGCGCTAATTTTTTCAGTGACACTTGGCTTAATTATACCTCCATGCTTTTGCTCACGTTATTAAGCGTTTTTCATCCATCCAATCCCCATTATTCTTCAAAGCCCTTCGTCCTCAGTGAAACCTTCCCAGACTCCTACAGCACATACTGATTTACCCTTTACTTGACATTGTATTGAATGGTTTTTATTATGTACTTAACAATTACTAGAATGAGGTTATTTACCATTCTGAATCTTAGTTTCTTCACCTATTAGAGAATAACACCACTTGTCTTACTTAATCAGTTTAGAGAAGATACCACAAAATGATTTGGTTGAAAATAATGACCATGTAAGGAAGGAAAAAAACCCTCCAAACCAAATAGGCTGAAATGAATAACTTAAAACACCATAAGCTTTTTGTAACAATTAATGTATGTTTAATAATTTTTGTCTGTTTCTTCAGGCCTTATAAAAAGTCCTCTACCTTTTAAATTTTCTAATTAATTTCAGTCAACTCTACCTGCTCTACAATCTATAATAGTATATTATTGAAAACAATCAAAATGTCCAATAAGGAGGTTGGTTAAATAACTACAAAATACACATAACAGAACCATACACAGTCATTTGAAATGCTGCTGCAGAAATCTACTTACTGCACAAAGATGTTCATGGTATACTATTACGTGGAAAAAAAGCAGATTGTAAAATGGTAGGTATAGATCATATTCAAAAATATAAATGCCTTGAAAAGGATGTGAGAGATACATATCAAGGGGTTAATGTTAGTTTTAACTGGGTGAACCATATTATGTGTGCACATTTATTTATTCAATAGATTCCTACACAATGTGTCAATCACTGTGCTAAGTATTTGGGATGCAAAACCAGAAACAATTCTTCTGTCCTCAAGAATGCTATAGAATATTGAGAAACAAAACATAAAAAATAGCTAACCTGTATATAGTCAAAACCTAGGCTTTTTGGTCATTTGCATGATATCACCATTTTCCAAATAATACCCAGGATGTTCAGTAATTCTATGACACAATTTCATCAGGCTGCAGAGAAACAGGTCCAAGCCCATTGTGGAAGAAAAAGAATTTGCTTTGTATTTTTACCTGCCTAAATCATGTATTTCACATTTACTTCGATAGAACTTGTACAGGAGGAGTAACATTCCTCCCTCCAAAACAATACACTAAATTTTCATACAATGACTAGATATTAGGTTGGTGCAAAAATAATTGCGGTTTAAAAAAGGTTTAAAAAAAATTGCAAAAATCGCAATTACTTTTGCACCAACCTAATAATTACAACATCAAGAGGTCAAGATCAATGATTCCAAGGCTGGCCATAAATTCAACTTCTAGTGACAAATATAGTTTCCAATTTTAAGTAATAAACACTGCTCTCCATAATAAATACTGTAACAAATGTAGTACCTTGTAACACAAACTAATGGTCTCAAAATTATTAGTCAATGGTTTTTCCAAGATTTATATTAAGTAAACTTTTCACTATTACAGGAAACTCTGCCTTTCTAGAAAATTGACTTAGCCTGAAAATCAACTCTATGATGACTAGATACACGTTAAATATAAGTTTAACCCCATTTTTTTGGTAACTGGTGTATAAATATTTTCTAATCTTTCTACTCTGTGTAAGGTAATGCTTGCCTTCTGAAGCGCACTTTCATCGACAACTTACTATCCTTTCGAATTTACTGCTATAGAAATTATTAAATTTAATTTCAATCAAGGCTAAGAAAAGAATGTTACAGAATAGAGGGGAGACAATCACCAAAATAAGCTAGACACAAATGCAACTGTTATGACTAAATCTTATAAATAAGTATTATGAAGAATTATCTGATGCTGTTAAGTACAAAAAATGAGGAAAATTCTGATGTTTTCCTGTTTCATGTTTCCAAGAGTAAAGAACAGGCTAAAAATGAATTCAAAATTCAAAAAGCAGAAAGAAAACTCCAATTCTGAACAATGGATAAAAATGCTTAGAAGTTGCAAAGCTGCCTCAAAGTGCACTAAAATTATCAAATCACTTTCAATCAATTTGTCTTTGTGCCTTCTACTAAAAATTCATCCCCCATCACAATAAAAAGGCTTACTAAATTTGGAGAACTCCACCAAAAAGAAATCCTGTAGTGATCAACATAAAAGGGCCCTGATTAACTACATATAGAATTTAGTCCACCCTAAGTTAAGGTTCATAAATCAGTCATGGATGACACAGCTTATACCAAAGTATATTCTGCAGAATACTATTACTTGAAGAAAAAACTCTACGTTCAAATAAATTTGAAAAATACTAGGTTAAAGAAAACTCAACAGTTTTCGTCAAGACTTTCCAGAGTCCTTAATGTTCAGGCCCAGAATCACTTGTCCACAATTCTAAAGTCCAAAAGATTCTGAAGTTTAAAAAAATAATTTATATGGTAGCAAAACCTGACCTGAGCAAAACCTGACCTGAGCTTTATAGTCCTCCCTTCATTTAATCTGACTATTCAACACTTTTCTGTAGAAATTATGTTTGATTACAGGGAATGCACGAAGCTACAGAAGGATGTTACTTAATAAACACTATATACATAATGCCCTTCTAAAATCGAAGATTTCTGAATTCCCAAACGAATCTGTTACAAGAATTTGGTAAAATGTATTGTGAACCTGTAATGATGCACAATGTGAATCTATAAGAGGAGTATTTCCCAAAGCTGTGACTATGGAGCTCACTTTTTAAAAGAGTGAGAAAGGAAATACTGGATTAGGGTACGCTCCAAACTGACTACATATAAAAGGCCACAGTATCTCATACCTAATAAAGGAGCCCAGGGCAAAGCCTCAGAAAGATGAAGCCTCAGAAAGACGAGTGTACTGAAAATGATGTAAAACAAATGTTTTGTTGTTATAACATTTTATGTAACACTGTAGTAACAGAAAGGAGTTTAGTATCTGATGCATCTGATGAAGAAAGAGAATTGGCCTCTGCTTACCCAGCATAACAAGGGAGAAACTGTCCTTGCCACATCCAAGTATTTCTGTCATTAAAGACTGACTTTCTAAAATTTGCTCTGAAGATAACAATGAGTAAGTCTATAGGCAAGTGCATTATTTTCTTCTATTTCATGCCTGTAAGCCTTCACTCAACTGAACAGGCACAGAGAGGGTACATAAGTACTTGCTGAATTTGCTTCTGAGTTTTTTCATTCACTTGTCTAGTATTGGACATGAAAATCCCATTAATTTTCTCTGATCTACGTTCTGAACTTCCATTTAAAAAATGTAGCAACACTTTATTTCCTTACAATATAAATTCCTTTAAATCCAATCCTTAGCAGTTAATATTTTTTTCAGCTACTGGTACAGTCTGTATAGGAGCTATATCAATACTATTTTATTTTATAAACTACTTTAAGTCATATTTACCTTTTAACACATGAATAGTAGGTTATAAATAAACACTTAATAAAAGTAAGTAACAATGGTATTAATAAAACAATATTACATATTTTATATTTTAGAATTGGAAAACTTTTCAAATTTAAAAACATTATTTAATATTTTAGAGGTTAACATTTCAAAGAGAACTTGCCAAATGAATCAAACTGAATTTATATAGCCTAATGAATGGCTTGTAAAATTTAAAAGGCTCACTTCTGAAAGTTTCTTTAAAAACTTGTAGCTTTTCATTGTTTGGATCAATGTGGACCACTTTGCAATTTTCAGTTCAACAAATTAAGCCTATTCTTGATGGAAAATTTTATACTTCTTTATCAATGATACATTACATATACATTTAAAAATACATTCAATTGTATTTAATGATATAATAACTAAGGTAGAATAGCAACTACATCAGCTAAAAATAATTCACTCCCTCATTTGCCAACTTATTGTCAAATCTTAATCATTTTTGTTACTATTGAGGGAAGAAATAAAAACTGAAATCTGCAGATAATGATGATAAACCACAACTCATTTTTAATAAGCAATTCAAGTTTTTCCCAATCAGGCAACTTTTATTAGGGTTAATAAAGTTAATCATCAGTTTTTTATCTCACCTATCCTCTCAATAAATGAAACATTTAAAGTGATTAAAAGTCAAAGAATAGGAAAAGCAAAGCACCTGAGTAATTAAAAACCAGAGCGACCAACCACTGAACACTTTACTTACAGGATTTTTTGTTTTTATTGTTTAAGCAGGCTTGTGACAAATATATTGGGTATGTAAATTTGGTGTAAGACAAGCTTACAAATCCTTTAAAAAAATGATTCATGTCTTATTTGTTATAATTCTTTCCTTAGATTTCACAACATTTTTCTGGATATGAAAATATATACTGAAAACAGAGTGCTGGGAAAATAATATGATGTGAGAAAAAAACTGAGACCCAGAAAGATAATCTGAATTGCCTTGGTTTAAGAAGCTCGTTGCTATGAACTTTAGTCCTCAGAATGCTTTTTCCTGATAGTGTTTTTTCATTGCATTGTACTGCCCTTACCCAGGGTAAAAACCAAAAACAACAACAACAAAAAAACCTACTTCTCATCAGTGATGGAAAGCATCACTTCTGGAGAAACTGGTCCAAAGAAACGTAAAAACATAACGTCCAAAGACTTGCAACCGAGAATTAAATTCAAATGTACTGCACCAGTATTTTTCTGTTGGTAATAAAAAACCTCTTCTGCTCTGGGTTTTAATCACGGGGAATAATATAAAACTTGAGCCTTAAACACACACACACACACACACACCACTTCATTCTGTTCATCAGAGCCTTTCATGATGCTTAACTGAAAGAACTGAAGTATGCTAAACGTAATTCTCACCCATTTGTGTTGGCTTACCAGATTTGTGCTTCTTGTGTTTTGCTTTCTTTTTGATGATCAATAACTTATTCTGTATCTCAGGTTTGTAAGACTTGAATGCAAGAGAATGAAGACCTTCACGCTTTCTCTGTAAGTTTTCATTCAAAACATCTTTCAATTTCTTTTTTTTCTTTTTCTTCTTTTTTGCCCTCATTTTAGTTAGTTTGAGTTTCTTGTGGCTCTGCAGTGACTGCTCTAATAGAATATCCCTTACAACTTTGTGGCAGTTAATTTCTGGATGATCACTGTGACTTCCATTTACATGTATTTGGCAAGATTTTAGAGCATTTTCTTTGAAAGAACTGGGTTCAGGTTTCACTCTGGAAGCTTCACCGTATCTTTCCTGCTTTTCTATAAACCGTATTTCCCCTGGACTGAGAGGCTCTCCAAAGTCAGTAACTTCCCCTGGACTCCCTGGTTTCTCTAAATTTTCTTTACAACAATCAGTTTTTTTAATTTCGCAGGGCCTGCGAATTCTAATTTCACAATTGGATTTCACTTCCATTTCAAAAGAGATGTCATGATTATCCAAGTTCATTTTATCAGGGTAGCAAGTTGGATCAAAATTAATTTCTTGCTCTTTCTTGAAGGAAGAGGGCAAGCTTTCTCTACCACACTTATGCTCTCCATTACTTGTACTAAAATAGTCACACTTGAATTTCTCCAGTTTAATCCGAGGTACTCTTTGTATTTTAATGGGTGGAATTGGAAATTCTGGGGCCTGAAAAGGTCTCTGCTTGTAAATCCGTACATCTGCACCACAGAACTGTGGAAAATGTACGTAAGCATTCTCCAAATAATCATAACCAAGGATAACTTCCCTGCATTCATGAATAGGCTGTCCAAGTACAGCATCTTGAACTTCTTTTTGTGTTTCATACACAAAGTCACAAAGACCCTTAAGTAACCATACTTTCTGGTGGAAAGATAGTTCGTGAAAAGGTTTTTCTTCCAATGGATTAACTCCTCCAAGAACTTTAAAAAACTGAGGACACAACCCAAGTTTTTCAGCACAGTTATTGGGATTTTCAGTCTGTCCTACAGCAGTGTACCACTGCTGTACTTTCTGTCTCAGTGCTGCTTCCCAGGTCCTATAAGGCAAAGTAGGTTTTCGATGTAAGGTAGGTCTGCGATGAGGAGGACTTAATAGAGAAGTCATTATTTTAGATAGGAAAGCATTACACTGAGGCATCAGAAGACAACGTTCCAATTCGTAAAAGACTATTTCTGGCAAATTTAGAATTTGCTGAGCTAAACAAAGGAAATGACCGATAGCTGGAATTTCCCACATGGTCTCCATACAAGTTGGAGCTGCTTGAGCTAGAAGTTTTCTTTCCCATTCTTCAACTTCCTTTTGACTAGCTTCTTCTGCTTCTTTTCTTTCCTGCTCCCGAAGCCTAAAGAAAATTTAACAAAATACACTATTATTGCTTAGAGTAGAGAATATCATAAAATACTACATTTTAAGTATGTCATAGTATTTATCTTCTGTCAACAAGGCAACTGGCTGTTCCAGTTTTCAACATCAGTACAAAATGTCCCAGTAGATGTACCACTATTTTTTTTCAGAAGAAAATATACACATTTAACTTGACCATGGGTTTTGATAGATTATCACTGACAATATTGCCACTTAAAGTAAATTCTTCAACTTATAATGTGCATCAACTTCAAAATAAATGAAAAAAATTTCAAAGCCTGTTTAATAAACAAAAGCACACTTTAGTGCTTTCTAGAAGTAATGTGACCTCATATAGGAGTTGTAAAGATGTTTACATTGTTTGATCCCATAATTCCATTCCTAGAAAATTAAACTAAGAAAATAATTCAATAGAGGCAAAAAGTTATGTGTCTGTCAGTGTTAACTGGAGTTTTGTCATATAACAAAAACAAAACTATAAAGAAGTTGTGGGCCGGCCTGGAGGCTCAGGCGGTTACAGCTCCATGCTCCTAACTTCGAAGGCTGCCGGTTCAATTCCCACATGGGCCAGTGGGCTCTCAACCACAAGATTGCCATTTCAATTCCTCGAGTCCCGCAAGGGATGGTGGGCAGCGCCCCCTGCAACTAAGATTGAACACGGCACCTTGAGCTGAGCTGCCAATGAATTCCCAGATGGCTCAGTTGGTTGGAGCGTGTCCTCTCAATCACAAGGTTGCCGATTGACTCGAGCAAGGGATGGTGGGCTGTGCCCCCTGCAACTAGCAACGGCAACTGGACCAGGAGCTGAGCTGCACCCTCCACAACTAAGACTGAAAGGACAACTTGAAGCTGAATGGCACCCTCCACCACTAAGATTGAAAGGGCAACAACTTGACTTGGAAGAAAAGGCCTGGAAGTACACACTGTTCCCCAATAAAGTCCTGTTCCCCTCCCCCAATAAAATCTTTAAAAAAAAAGAAAAGAAGTTGTATTCCACAACTGGCAAATAAGCTGGCTATATTATGTAGCCTTAAAAATTGAAATTACAAATATCATATATAAACACAAAAATATAAGAACACAACATAGTACTTAACAAATAATAGCAATAATGAAAATATGCATACACTGAACAAGGACATGACAGTATTTCAAAAATAAATTATTCCTAGGTTGATGGGATTATGGGTGTTTTGTCCCCCTTAAAAATTTCTTTACTGACACTGCAACAAAATCTTCTTAATTAAAACAATTTAAATTAGATGAAAAGAAAGAAACAAATCTTTGTGATCTTGTATTAGGCAATGTGTTCTTAGATATGACACCAAAAGCACAGGCAATAAAAGAAAAAATAGAGAAAATTTTTGCAAATCATATATAAGAAACTTCTATGTAGAAAATATAAGGAACGCTATAACTAAATAATGAAAGGACAAATAACCTGATTAAAAAATGGGCAAAGGGTCTGAATAGACACTTCTCTTAAGATATACAAATAAGCACATGAAGAGATGCTCAACATTGTTACGCAGACAGAAAGGTAAATCAAACCCACAGTAAGATACCAATTCATACCCATTAAGATAACTAAAAGAGAGAACCACAAGTATTGGTAAAAAGGTAGAGAAATTGGAAACTTCATACACTGGAAAGGATACAGCTGCTTTAGAAAACACTCTAGCAGTTCCTTAGAAGGTTAAACAGCATTATCATGTGAGCCAGCAATTCTACTCCTAGGTATGTACACCAAAGAAATGAAAATTTATGTCCACACAAAACAACTGTACATGAATGTTCATAGCTGTATTATTCATAACAGCCAAAGAATGGAAACAGCCCAAATGTCTATCAACTCCTGAATGGATAAATAAAATGTGGCATATCCATATAACAGAAAATTACTTGGCAATAAAACAAATGAAGAGCTGATACATGCTACAATATGGATTAACCTTGAAAACATGATACTAAGTGAAAGAAGCCATCCACAAAAGACCACATATATTGTATAATTCATTTCCATTTATATAAAATGTCCAGAATCTATAGAGACGGAAAGTAGATTAGTGCTTTCCTAGAATTGGGGAGGTCAGGGAAAATGGGGAATCCCAGTTAACAATCTTGCTTTTTGGGGTGATGCAATGTTCTAAATTTGACTGCGGTGATGATTGCACAACTCTGAATATACTAACAACAACTGAAACTACACTCTAAGTAGGTGAACTGTATGGTGTACGAATTTTACTTCAATAAAGCTGTATAAAAAAGAAAATAAAAGTTTTGGATGAGAAATTAGAATAACAACAAAGGAGGGAAAAATGTAGTAATTTATCTTACTTTTGCTTTTTCAAGAGTGAGAACACTCCTTCTAGAAAAGATGTATGAAAACATTGAAATGTGACTAATTCTGGGCTCTAAGTGAAAACTGAAGTATGTCTGACAGCCGCTATTTTTCTGTACTATCATATTGCACTTTGTTAAAACAAATACACAGTAAGAACATTATTTTAGCAGTATTAGGATTTTTTTTTTTAAGCCTACTTTTACATTTTTAGCTGACAGGTCACACTCTTAACTCCTTGCTATTACAGATATAACAAAATTATCTGATCAAATAATGTTAGTTCATTAAAAAAATTAATAAACTCATTTATGATTTGGCACTTACGTATATTAATCACATTTAAACATCCAAATAATGCTAGATATTCTTAATAAAATTTGTTTCTGAAATGTGCTTATAGTTTTAAAAAGTTTTAATTTTTTACTGAATGGGCGTGGTGGTGGGCTGACAGAATCTGGCTTCCCCAATACAAAGCTGGGACTCCAAAAGCCCACATAATCAGTAGGAGTGTGTACTAGAAACAACACTTCCTTTCCCCGTCCCCAACTAGGGGACTGCAAGGAAAATTATCTTCACAATAGGAGTGGTGAATGGAAAAAAATAATTAAAATCTGTCCTAAGATTTTATAACTACAAACTGACTCTCATGTGGATTTTAATTCCTCCAGTCACAAATCCCAGGGTGCTCAGAAAAACATCACTAAGAAATGTGTTTAATGTGATCTCATGCCCAAACTGTTGTCAGAAAAAATATCAAATCTATAAAGGAAAGAAACTTATACTTAGATCTTCAGAAACTCCCACTGATACAGTGACAAGTTCATAGTCAAATATAACAAAATATAAAAGGAAATAAGGTACTATGAGGTGCAGGAAAAAAACATGGCCCCCCAAAAACTACAGATATAGAAATTATAGGACATGGACGATACAATACTTAGTGAAAAGAAATTGAAAACATGGGTAAAGTCAAGGAGAGTATAAAAAATTTTTTTAGAAAGACAGAGCAGTAGTTTTCTATTGTTATTTTTTAAAGTGTATTTTTCCAGGACCCATCAGCTCCAAGTCAAATAGTTGTTTCAATCTACTGTGTTTCCCCCAAAATAAGACCTAGCCGGACCATCAGCTCTAATACATCTTTTGGAGCAGAAATAAATATAAGACCCGGTATTATATTACATTAAATTACATGATATATTATATTATACGAGGTCTTATATTAAAATAAGACCAGGTCTTATATTAATTTTTGCTCCAAAAGACACATTAGAGCTGATAGTCCGGCTAGGTCCTATTTTCAGAGAAACACGGCACTGGGTGAAAAAAATACTAACAGAAGCTGTGCCTAAGGTTATTTTGGTCATGTATAACTTAGTAGGAATATTTCTAATGAGCTTTACAAAAAAAATTATGTTTTAAAATATCTTAATATTAATGTTACTACTTTTTAAAACTTTTATTGAATGATTACCATGTGTGAGGATGCAAAAAGGTGAAGCTCTTTAAGAAAACATATATAGGAGCTTTAATCCAAAATAATCCATTAATTCAGGAACCAAAACAATGTATGCAAATTAGTAGCATGAAAAATGAAAGACATTTATTTATATTTTCTAGAGTGACTAATACATGATATTGTATTTTAGGAAAACCAACCATGCATTTTTTTTTTTTAATTAAATTTACTGGGGTGACAATTGTTAGTAAAATTACATAGATTTCAGGTGTACAATTCTGTATTACATCATCCCAACCATGCATATTAAGTGTTCAGTCAAGCTTCCTACGTAGCTGCCAACGAAAGAATTTCTTCTGATTAGTCAAAGCAGAAAAGGAATTTATTTAAAGATTAATAGGGAGCTTACATAAACTCTGTTAAGGATCAGAGAGCCAAATTTAGAAGATAGGAAGATTTAAATCCCAATTACACTTTGGGAGACTCTCCAGGAAAAACTAGACTGTTACCATTACTTGGCACCTCTGATACTAGGAACCTAGAAAAACCAGAAGCTCCCACCACCACTTGTATCAAAACACACACTCCCCTGCCCAAGACTGCCACCTCATGTAGCTCCCAAGCAATTTCAAGTGTGAAGAATATGACTGGCCATATGCCTCTATTTTAGCTGTGTTGAGGGTATAAGGATATAAATTTTCTGGCTTCTACTTTGGGAAGTAAAACTTATGAGAAGTCACCAAAATGTACGGAAGATGTTCAAAAATGTTGGGTGGTTACAAACGATGAATGTGTACTTCATTAAGTCACTTTGTTACTTAATGTTATGGAGAATTTGAAAATAAATCACTTAATCATACATCATAGTTTCATTTCACAAAAATATAGAAAACATTTTTGTTTTAACTCCAGTGATTTCCAAATCAATAAAATACCAATAACTTTATACAAATATATGAAACAAGAGTATAAAAAACATATACACTATTTCTGGTATCCAGTTGGCAAAAAAGCATGGTTAACAGATCCAATATTTTGTGTGTGTGTGTGTACACACACATGTGCAAATACACACACATCATTTTTTTATTTTTTTTTTTAAGGAGGGCGCAGCTCACTGTGGCCCATGCGGGGATCGAACCGGCAACCTTGGTATTACTAACACCATGCTCTAACCAACTGAGCTAACCGGCTACCCCGAGATCCAATATTTTTTTCAGAGCTGGTGCTCTAACCAACTGAGCCATCTGGCCGCCCCGAGAGCCAATATTTTTAATGCAGCTAAAGTAAACTTTAATGATTAAAACTGCTAATAATGTCATATTTCAGATTAACAGAAATTTATTTGATGAGAGCTAACATTTAATTTTAACCAATTTTATTGTTTAAATTATCTAAAATGTATTATATACTTTCCTGCTTATTAAACAAGGTATATAAAATACAATTTTTCCTTAATGGCTCAAGGTCACCATTATAAACAGAACACAGTAGTTATAAGTACCTTAAAAACTGTTTCAGCAACTATAAATTAATCAGCCCTTTCATTCCGTTTCCCCAGAACTTTGACTTGTAAGTTGCTGTCTCCTAATCAACAGTGCCTCTGCATACCAATCGGCTTCAAGATCACTTGCTGTCCTATCAGCATTTACCTGAAGATGGTCAGACTATGAAGCCATACTCAATATTTATTCCTCTTTGTTCAACATGCATCATCTGTCATCTCCTTTGCATTGGTTTCCAATGCTGTCCAAATAAAGATAGTAATAGAGGAATGCCAGGATTTTGGATTTTTACCATGTGATATAAGAAACCATTATTTGTTATGGCATATACTGTACAACAAGGAAAACTACTGTATAAAAGTTAAAATATGGAGTGGGGACTCCCTTCCTTTAACTGGAACTGAGCACAAATCAGAGACCTAACTGTTGGACTTAACAGATTAAAAAAAAATTTTACTTTTAATATGTATTAGAATTGTTCAGCTTGCTGTCAATGTGGATTTCTGATATAAAAGTTGTTTTAAAATACTTGGGTTGGAAACTTTATCTTCTTACCTCTTGTGCCAAAGGTTTTAATGAAAAAAAAAAAAAAAAAAAACCTATGCCCAGGGCTAAGGCAAAACTACAGTAATCAATTTTATGATCTTTGCACTCTTCCCTGTCTTCCAATATGACCTTTCCTTATGATGATTTCAAAGTCCCTTTCTAGACCTAATTTTACACTATCAGTAATCTCTACTAGCTTCTGACTAACTCTTGACAGAATATTATATTGATAGAATTTCAGGTATCATGATATGGGACGGTAATTGTAAAGAGGAAGGGAGTCTTTGTTTAGCAGTCCCATGTATTTACTGCTTAAACGTCACACTTTCCTTCTGAGGACTCAAAAGAAATCTTGGGATAGGCTTAAAAGACATTTAAAACACTCTGCCTGTTGCACATTACAAATTTTAATACTTCTTCTTATAATTTTCAATTATAAAAGAAAAGCATGCTTACTTTAGAAAATTTAGAAAACAGGTTAAAAATCCCACCAATCTTGATGTATTTTACAGGTGTTCTTATGTGAACTCTAAATTTGTATGCACATAAAGTTAATCTTTTATGTGGCACTGAAGAGAGGAAAAGCAAGCCACTGTAGCTACGATAACAAAAATGAGGGAAAGATTATGAGATTACAGAGGTACGATGAGGCCAAAAAATGAAAGCAGGGTCTTATAAATTACACTTAGTCATTAAAGTTTTTTGTGTGTGCAGCTGACTCATGAACAACACAGGTCTGAACTGCATGGGTCCACTAACATGAAATTTTTTTTTCAATAAACATATTGGAAAAATTTTTGGAGATTTTCTTACTACTGTGAAGCTTGTACTGATTACATGAGGCTACCATAAAGCAATCATATTGCTGTTTCTTCATTATTAATGCATAAATCATTATACCTGTAAACAAATATGAATTTCTTTTTCACATTATCTTTTCATTTTTGATGTCTAATGTTAGTAATATACAGTGTTTTGTATATAAGACAATACTGATATAGGTACTGATAGACAATTCGTCTTATAAACAGATGACATAATTTACAATATTAGTACATTACAGTAAATGTGTTTCCTCTTACGATTTTTTCTCTAGCTTATTTTATTATAAGAATACAGTCTATAATGTATATAACACACAAAATATGTGTTAACCAATGGTTTATGTTATTGTCAACAGTAGGCTATTAGTAAAGTTTTGGGGGAGTCAAAAGTTTTATGTGGATTTTCGACTGTGCGGAGGGTCAGCACTCCTAACCCCTGTTGTTCAAGGGTCAACTGTACTTGCTTTGTTTTAGGTATATGGTAGGTAATGGAATAGGTAAGTGGCATGATCAAATTTACATCTGGAAAAGTTCATTCCAGCTTTAATGTGAAAAAAAGACTGGAATGAGGCAAGCATTGACATTTAAACCAATTAAGAGAACAGTAGTCTACATGAGAGATGAAGGAACTGAATGGAGACAGAAAAGATAGAAGGAAGTGAAGTGGGCAGACTCAGGAGAGATTTAGGAAATAAAATTGTCAAGATTTGGAGATGGATTTGATTTATATGTGAGAAAAAGTAAGGTGTCATAGATGAATCCGTATATAACTAAGTAAGGTTCCTAAATTGCATAATCCAATAGACAATGGAGCCACTCACCAATATAGGGAACATTATAGTAGGATCAAGTTTCAAGAGGAAAGATCATCCTTTCATAGTAAATTTTAGATGTAATCAATTTGAAGAAGATATCTATAACCAAATCTTTTGTTTGCCTCCAGATCTACGCTCTGCCCTTCACTGTATATTTTATCTATATCAACAAGCAACCTTACTCACTAGATTTTTTTAGGTTCAGTCAAGGAGGGCTGGCAGGTGATCAGAGAAATTAGGGTAAAGTATTTATTCCACTGGCTCCCTCTCTGTGAGGTTGAATTGGGCTGTGTCCTTCAAAAGAAGGTATCATCTCAATACAGTCTCTTCTTTGTAACTTTCTCCTGGGTACCAGTAGCTACTCCCTCTAACTCGCCCTGGTTAACAGCCTTATCTCTTAATGTCCCGCTGTATGTATCCCAACCCCTTTGGAAATAAACCCTCTTTGGAATATCCTACTTTGAATGCACCACATATTTCCTGACAGATAAGAGACACTGACACTGACAGATAACACAGAGAACAAGTAGGCAATTAGATCTGAAACTTAGAGAAGTCTGGGCAAAAGGCATGGATCTATAAGTCTTCTGCATATAGGTGGTATGGACATGGATGAAATCACTCATGAAGAAAAGTATAACATGAGAAAAGAAGAGGCTCTTGGACAAAAATTTGAGATGTGGGTAGTTAAGAACCAGATAAAACTAAAATATTGGACAATGATGACATTTAAGATTGAGAAAGAGTGCCTGGAGTTAAAAAGTCTGAAAATTGATGTGTTGTTGGGAAGGAGGTACATTAAGTTTATTCTTTAAGTTAAGGATACATGACATTTTATTGGTATAATTTAGTACTTTATATAGAACCAATATGATGGTAACTACTTTATCAACATAACCTCAACTTTATCAATATAACAACTTTAAGACCACATTATGGTGATCAACATTCCCTAAAACATTAAAGAACTTGCCATGACCATAAGATACAAAGCAGACTGAATATATACACACACAGATACAAATGAGGTTGGACAATTAAGTTCATGAACTCATCCTAGAAAAAGTGCTACATACTTCATTGCTGAATATCCCTACAGTCACCTTCAAAGTACTCCCCTTGGGAAGCTATGCACTGATGCCAGTGCCTAGTCCACCCTTCAAAGCAATTTTGGAACTCTTTTTCTGGAATGGGCATCAGGACTGTCGTCGTATTACCCTCAATGTCCTGAATGTCATCCAAATGTCTTCAATATTTCCTTCATTTTCGGGTAAAGAAAGGAGTGCTTGGGGGCCAGATCATGTGAGTAGGGAGTTATTTGTTTACTGGTTAAAAAGTCCCTCACAGACATTGCCATGTGAGCTGGGGTCGTGATGCAAGAGCCATGAACTGTTGGCGAAAAGTTCAGGTCATCTAATTTTTTCACGCAGCCTTTTCCAGCACTTCCAAATAATAACTTGGTTAACTGTCCAGATAGTAAAATTCGTAATGAATAATCCCTCTGATACCAAAAAGGCTTAGCAATATTGTTGCAACAAGTTCGGGAACTTAATTGTCACATCTCCTATTACAGAAATGTACACTTGAAACCTATATAATTTTACTAACCATTGTCACCCAATAAATATATATATATGAAACCATGTTTTTTAGACACTGAATATCAAACAGTCAGAACTGTGATCCCCCAAAAAGTGAAAAAAGGTGATCCCTGTAATCACCTGGCTTTCTGACTAAAGGCAATTTCCACACTACAATAGCAGGGAAGGAAAACCCCAACAGTCCAGTGGAGTTGAGTTGAGGAGATGGAAATATGCACTGGGGCAGGATAAGGCACCTAGAAGTTGTAAGACAATTCCAAAAAGAAGGAAGCCGTGCAGGAAAAAGCTTCAGAAAGCTACAGAAGCATCCCCTTGAGACTTCTGAATAATAGCTCGTGACTGCGTAGAGTAAAACTTGACAAAGTTTGACAAGAATGGCCAGGAAATTGTAAACTCAGAGAGCTTACACACAATGGGGAGACTAGATGAAGTGGATAGTCCTCAGTCATCACCTGGGGGAATTCAGTGGAGACCCCCAAGAGGTCATACCTCATTAGTAGGGTTGAACTGGTAAAGGCTATTCCAGATCCACCCTAGAACAGTTTAAAACCTGGACTTGAAGGGATCATCAAATTGATCCAAATTCCCTGCAAGAACAAAGCCCAATCCCCTTAACTCAACAAGGTAACATTCACAGTGTCCAGTTCCCAATTAAGAAAACAAAAACACCGACTGTTCCAAGAAACAGAAAAATGTAACGTATAACCAGGAAAAATACCATTCAATTCAAAGACCTAGAAAAAACTAAGACCTAGCAGATAAAGGACATTAAAACATGAGCATAATGATGAGAAAAGAAGATATTAAAAAAAGAGCTAAATGTAACTTATAGAGTTGGAAAAATACAGTATCTGAAATAAAAAGATCCCTGGATTAGACACTGCAGAAGAGAAGAGTAAGCGTGAAAACTTATCACAGAGAGGAAGACTGAAAGCCTATAGCATAGATCAGAGAAGCAAAAAACCCTGAGCAAGATAATCAACACAAACATACATAAACTCAATCCCAAGCCAAAGGCACATTACAATCAAATTGCTGAAAATCAGTACGATAAAATCTTAAAAGCAATCAGAGAAATAAGATAAATTATGACTAGAGGAACAAAGATAAAGAGAACAGAAGACTTCCCTTCAAAAACTACATATGGTAAAATATGTCATGCTTAAAATACTGATAGGAAAAAAGAAAAACCAAAAAAATAAACAAAAACCTGTAAACCTAAAATCATTCTCCTTCAAAACATAAGGCAAAACAAAAACTTTTTCAGACCAAAAAAATAAAAGCTCAGAATTCATCACTGGCAGACCTACATAAGAAATGCTATAAGAAGTTCTTTAGGCAATAGAAAAATGACAACAGACAGCATTATGGATTAATACAAAGGAAGGCAGAAAATGTTGGGAAGGGTAAAGGTATAGATAAATATAAAATACTTTTTCTCCTCGATCTTAAATTTCTTCAAAAGGTAACTTTAAAACATACACAATAACAGTTTATTGGGTTTATAACACAAGTAGAAGTAAAATGTATGACAACAGCGTAAAAGATGGGAAAGGTAAATAGAAGCATCCCATAAAGTGGTACAATATTCGAAGTTAACTGTGATTAGGTTAAGCACATCTTGTAAACCCTAGAGAAGCCACTAAAAAAAATTCAAATAATGATGTATAGCTAATAAGCCAATAGTGAAAATAAAATGCAACATTAAAAAATGTTACAAATATTATCAGGGATAAAAAGGGACATTCATAACAATAAGAAAGAAGTCAATCCATCAAAAAAAACAAAAACAAAAAACCCTAAGAATCATAAATATGTATGCATCCAATATCAAAGTTTCAAACTACCTGAAGCAAAATCTTTCAAACTCAAGAGTAGAAATAGACAAAAGTTTTTTGATTTTCACTATACTAAAATCAATTGTATTTCTATATATTAACAACAAAAAATTATAAACTGATTTTAAAAGTAATTTACAATTGCATTGAAAACATGAAATATGTAGGGACAAAGTAAACTAATATGTGGAAAATGTGTACACTGAAAACTATAAAACACTGCTGAGAGAAATTAAATAATTATCTTGAAATAAACTGATAAATTCCACTCAATCTCAATCAAAACTCCCTCAAGCTTTTGGTTTGTTTTTGTTTTTTTTTGTATGAATCAACAGTATGATTCTGAAGTCACACAGAAATACAAAACTCCTAGTATAGCCCAACAATTTTGGGAAAAAAACACACCAGAAAGTAAAACACAAAGTTGGAAGATTCATATTATCAAATTTCAAGGCTTTCTATAAGGCTATAGTAATCAAGTCAATATAGTATTAGCATAAAGACTCACCTATAGATAAATGGAACAGAAGTCCAGAAAGACTCACAAATATACGTTCAACTGATTTTCAACAAAGATGCAAAAGTAATATAGTGATGAAAGAACAGTTTTTTTCAACAAATGATACTGGAACAACTGGCTATCCATACAGGAGAAAAATAAACTTTTATCCTTACTTCAAACCACATGGAAAAATTAATTTCAAATGGATTATAGGCCTAACCATAAAAAAATAAAACTTAGAAATTTCTGGGGAAATAAAAAGGAAAAAAAAATCTTCATAACCTTGAGTAAGCTAAGATTTCTTAGATCACAGAAAGCCCAAAACATTTAAAAATAAATAAATAAAACTCAAAGCTAGTATTTTCTCTTCCTCAAAAAACACTGAAAATGAAAAGGCAGGCCTTGGACTGGAAGAAAACATCTGCAATGCATACACCTATATGACAAAGAACTTCCATCCAGAGTATATAAAAGAACTGTTATGTGTTTCCCCGAAAATAATACCTAGCTGGCCAATCAGCTCTAATGAGTCTTTTGGAGCAAAAATTAATATAAGACCTGGTCTTATTTTACTATAAGATTGGGTCTAATATAACATATAATTAATATAATGTAATATAATATAAAATACCTGGTCTTATATGAATTTTTGTTCCAAAAGATGCATTACAGCTGATTGTCTGGCTAGGTCTTATTTTCGAGGAAACATAGTAAAATTACAGGGAATCTTGATTATACATGTTTAATTTCTTTAAAAATTGCTCAGTAGTGAGTACATGGGCCTTTATTATAATTTTATTTATTCTTTGATCCATGCTTAAAAGACTTAAAAAAGAAAAAGTAAACACTGTACACAAAGAGAACTTAATTCATATTACTCCATTACATTATCATAGTCACTAAGACATTTAATGAAAGATTTCCCCCCATGTTTTATTCACTTATGGACACACAAAAATATATGTAAAATTGGAGAAAAGAAAAGATGTAGTCATATTTGTATTTTCCTATTAGCCATTCCTTCTTGGATGCTTAATGCTGTCTCATCACTTCAAACAAATTATTAAAAACCAGAGTTCACTGATCTCTCCCCACACCACAGACTCAAGCTCTTCTTTGTTCTTTGCTGGTTCCATCATCTTACAAGTTACAAGAATAGCATATTGCTTAAGAGCACAAGTTCTAGAGCCAAACTGCCTGTGTTCAAATCTTGACTACCACTCAAAAATTGCCTGTCCTTGGTCAAGTTTAATCTCTCTGTGCCTCAAAATAAATGTTGAATCCATATAAGGTGCTTAAGAGCTAAGCCTGGCAAATAGTCATACTCAATAAATGTTACTTAATCTTTTTTTAAATCTTCTTATTGCTATTATCACTATTATTACAACTACATCCTGACTCATCTTTTGTTTCTTCCTTGTTCCTCCTATATCAAGGAAGGTACTAAGTCCTAACGATTGTTCCTAGGACAATGACCTCTCCATATTTCTGGACTCCAGTAGTGGAAGCCTACCCAGACTACTTATAGCCTTCTTCCCACAAGACTTCCTTTTCTTTAATTTCTCGCCATTCTACTCTATTACAAACTATTACCAGATTAACCTTTATTCCTTTCCATTAAATCCCCTTTGCTATAGCACAAGTACGAAATGCTAAAGTATTTTACAGTGGGTTCTCAATTATAAAAACTGTGGTGGTATAAAGTCTCAAGGTTGAGTGTTAATCCTACAAATATCAAAGCAAGCTATATTTATTACTATGAGAGGAGCAACAATATATTATAAATTGCCTTTTAGTAGCATTAGCAGTTCCCTATTACATCAACAATCATTCCTGACATAGTTTAAGACTTGATTTAGTATAAAAATTAGCAGTCTCTTTTGAGTGCTCACTTACCTGTTTGGACTCTAGTCTCTTTTGTCTTAAGTAATAAGTATCATCAATCTATGTTCCCAGACCCTAGAAGGTTAACACTAATTGAGCAAAACATTCGTTCCTGACGAACCCCAAGTAAGCATAGTTATCTGGGAAATTAATATCACTGGAGGAACTCGCAGAGGTGAACCTATGTGTCATTTTAAATTATGTAATCTATGGAGTTTCTCCTAATTTTAAAGGTCTATGAGTCTATTCTAAAGCTATACAAATCTATATACAATTCCTCTAACTTAAAATTAATAATTCATTTGAAAGAAAATCTAGAAAACATTCTGAAATCTTTTATAAAAAGTATTTTTGTATTGCTTCAAAATAATTTGGTTTAAAAACTGTATTTTTAAACAAATTCATGGTGATATTTCATTATAAATTCATACTTAGGTAACAAGGCATTTTGGAACACTACTAAAACGGGCCCAGAAATTTGATACGGGCACAACAAAGTTACACAGCTACTCTTTGAAAAGTAGTTCCTGGAAATTTGAACAACATGAACTTAATTTTTTTTTAACATTTACCTTTTTTCTTCTTTTGCTCTCAGCTGTTCTTCCTGTCTCAAAACTTGAACCATTATAGATTCAAAAACTCCACTTGTCAAGCCTGCCAAACTTCGAGTTGTTGACCGACGCCTTGTTGAAGTACATGCAGTTCCCTTCTCATCCTCCAATCCATAATAGCCTCTAGATGTAACTGCTATCGTTGTCTTTTCTCTCAAGTGCCTTGGAGAAGAATAAGTCAATTCACAAGGTCAAACCTTCTGGGTAAGCAACAGACCCCCTTAACCAGCATCTTAAGAAGAATCCCTTTTGCTAACTATATAAACCTTACTTAGCTATGCTCCAGATTTTTACCATCCTGACATATTTTATAATTTTCATGTCACAAAATCAGTCTGAGTGATAGTCCCTTCCCTACATTTAAAAAAATATAAAACTGAAGCATTAAAATTAAGGATTAAAGCACTATCTCTTTAATGGAAAAAAAGTTTACTGTTTGCAAAATTAAATGTAGCTTATCTTCACATCTCTTCATGTATTTCATACTACCTACCTATCATTGGTATGTGAAAATGTACAATAATACAAAAAGATTTGGGGACAGAAAATTTATGATAAACACTGAAGAAATTATAAACATGTGTACATATTCAATGGAATACTACTCAGCTAAAATAAAAGATGAAACACTGCCATTTGTGACAACATGGATGGATCTTGAAAATATTATGCTAAGTGAAACAAATCAGATGGAAAAAAGTCAAGAACCATATGACTTTACTCATATGTGGTTATCTAAAACTGAAAGTGACAAATGAACAAGACAAACAAACAAAAACTCATAGACACATACAACAGTATGGTGGTTACCAGAGGAAAGGGAGGTGAAAAAGGGTAAAGGGGGTCAAATATAGGATGACAGATAAGACTTGACTTTGAGTGGTGAACACATAATGCAATATACATAAAATGTATTACAGAATTGCACACTTGAAACCTATATAATTTTATTAACCAATGTTACCCAAATAAATAAAACTAAAAAAACATTAAAAATAAAAAATATATAAATGAAGCATTAAAATATATAATTAAGTTGTAAGCATTACACTATATAATTGTAAATTTGGAAACCTGATTAAACTATAAAAAGAATCTAAGAATCTAGATTTCCTCTTCAAACTCACCACAACTATTTGTCTCCCTGTTCTATATTTTATTAATACAGTAAGCTACTAATCTGATATTTAAAGATATTGATGAAAAAGTTTCTCAGCAATTTGCTTTATCATCCATAAATCCCCTTAGTGAATTTGAAATAACTGATTAAAACCACTTACATTGTAAAAAGAAACATTACATTAAACTTTATGAAGTATTTAAGTCTAGACTAAAAACTGACTTCTGAATTTGTATCTGTATTAATTGTAAAAAGCACCAAGGAAAATATCTGCTCTTCTACCTTTGTAAAATATACCACAGCCTCTGAAGCTTTTGTATGTGTTGTTGTTTCCACAATGGCAAAATCAAGTCAATACTCAAAGTAAGTATTCAATGTGCTGGATAAGAATCTATATAAATTAAAAGTTGACCTTGTAGTTGTATTTTCCTGCTTTCCTATAGATTTTAATATAAAATAGGCTAAATGTTCACCAGAACATAAACCTTTATAGCATGAAATACAACCAAACGCCTGTCCATCTTGGACTATGTCCACAGTGGTTTACTACTCTTAGAATAACTTTGTAACAATCTTACACAAATGGTGTGATTGCACGGTTCTATTGAACTGTGCTCTATCATGTGTTTTCTCTGTTATAAGGAGATATTTTGACTAATACAGCTTTAAGGCATGAACTTTAAAATGGTTTGCCAGTACTTCTGAAGAATTTGGGCTAATCTAACCATACTCTTCAGGCTGTGATTCTTTTATGCACAAAAACATTACATCTGTATGATGTAAATTGGGCTGGGAGTAAGGAGCGTAGGTCTAAAGAAAATAAGATGACTGGCAATAACGGATACTAAATGGATATATCATCCTTGGGTTCATTTTAGGAAACGGTTTTGACTGGTGAACTAGGTCTGTAATTTTAATTACTTCCTCATCAATACTAATAGAAGAGAACATTAATAAACAATATTACATTGAACATGATAGCATCTCAAGAGGTCACAGTGTATGTAGAATATTGGCAATAAGGAGAGTTGAGGGAAATAGTAAGTCATATGGCTAAATTGTTACATAAACAAGCCAGAAACTCAATTTTACCCTTAACTTCAGTCTCGTAAGTAGAGAAGATGAAATTATAAATTATTTTTAATAGTATTTTCTCAGAAAAAGACCACAGAGGAATGAATATCCTTTATTACTCATCAGAAATAAAAATTTATAAGCTTTGATACTTATCGTTCATAATTAAAAAACAAAAAAGAAAACTATGATGTTTCTCTCAAATCAACAAAGATTAAAAGACTGATATTTTTTTAAAAAGACTCATATTACTCAGTGTTGGAGCAGGTCTAAAGAAAGAAAAATTCTCATTTTACATTAGTGAGTGTGTAAAATTGGCACAGCCTTTTTAGAAGTCAATTTGGTAATAATCATGAAGACTTAACTTGCATATATCCTTTTACCTATCATGCACCTAGGAATTTACCCTATTAGACACAACATGGAGCAATTACACACACACACACACACACACACACACACACACACACAGTGTTTGTTATTTAAAAAGAACAACCTAGAAATAAACATCCTTTGATATGAGACAGATCAAATAAGGTAATGTACCGAAAACATGAAACAGCATCCACCCATTAAAAGAAATTAGGTAAATTGATATGTACTCATTATAAAAGACATCCATATTATACTGCTAAATATAAAAAAGAAGTTTCTGAACTATATCTTTTTAACCCAAAAGGAATTATATACAAGTATATATATAAACATACATACTGCACTGAGTAGTGTGTGTACTTGTGTACATGTACGAGTTCAAATTCTCCCCTAGACTATTGCACTCTCTTCATGACAGGTCTCCTGAGTTCTACTGTGATCTCTCTACAGTCTATTCTTCATGCAGTGACCCTGGCAATCCTTTTATAAGGCAATCAGATCATGTCATTCCCTGCTCTGTCTCCTCCAAAGCCTTCCAGGCTACTTAAAATATAATCCTAAATTCTGAAGGCCTACAAGACCTAGTGTGACATGGCCCTCATCTACCTTTCCAGACCTCATTGTCTACCACTCTGCCCTTAGCTTTTTGTATCCTGGCCACAAAAGTGTCCTTGTTATTCTCAGTCACACCAACAACTACTTTGCACCTCATCTTCCTCTTGGAAGGCCTTCTTCCCCCAGATTTTTGTATGGCTAGGAACCATCACTTCACTCACATCTCTGTTCAAATGCCAGCTTATCTGTGAGGACTTCCTTAACTGGTATAGGATCCCCAGTCACTCTCTATTCCCTAACCCTGGTTTTCTTTTCTTCATATTATCACTACATTGAATTATATAATTATGTATTTATTTGGTAATTAAATTAATTAAATCTCCCCACAAAAATGAATGATCCGGAAGGATATGGACTTTGTTTTGTTAATAGCTATTATCTTCACAGCCTTGTGTGTGTGTGTGTGTGTGTGTGTGTGTGTGTATTTGTACACATGGTATTTGGATGGATACAAGCCAAGCTGTTTATTTTTCATTTTAAATTTACAAGCATAATTAAAGTCGAAAATTCTAGTCATCTATTTTGTCCATAGTAAAAAATTCCTAAGTAAACATCTGTTACTAACTACTTGAGTTTCATTTATCGGGGAATAAAATGCAGTGTCTCACCTTCAAATAAGAATTGTCAGATAATTAATCAATGATCAAATAATACACTAAAATAACTCTCCCTTTCTAAAAATTCAAGGTTTTTCCTGCATATTAGGAAAATTATGTCATGAAATCAGTCTGCTAGCAGTTTGAAAATAATAGACTGCTACCTATAAGCAGGAGCTCTGCAATAATTATGGTTGACTCACTGAGTTTTATAGTTACCCTTTCTTTTCCTTTATTTCCCCCCACAAAGCATGAATGGTCTTTTCTGTGTTGTTAATACATTCCAAATATGAGAATTCAGAGACTCAGTTCTGTCTGAAATTATTAAAATAAGTATTAAGAAGGAAGTGAACTGATAGTAAGCTCTACTTATGGTTAACATATGGACTAACACTGGCCCCCTACTAAAAGCAGATGTTTGGAAAGTTTTCCACTATTATTTAATTTTGTTGTTGTTGTTATCAAAACAATGATGTAAATGTGTCACTTATAAAAACTGAATCTGTACAACTAAAACTTGGAGACAGAATTCTCTAATCTGCTTTAAAATATTCTAAGTAGTTTCAGTCACTTTTAAAAATCCATTTACTTAAAAAATATTAAAATGCAAGTATAATCCTCAGGGTGCTGGCAAGAAAGAATACTAAAAAGGAAGTGATGTTTAATGAAGAGACTATTTACAAATGTACAGGCAAAGTTAAGGGAAACTATGAAGGGATGGTGAAGCACTCCTGGGCTAGCCAGGAAGCTACCATCATTGTAGGCCCAATAGAGGAAGGAGAGGCAATAGTTACTGGAACTAAAAGAGCTGTGATTGTAGAAGAGCATCACACAGTGATTGAGCACTTACTGACAACCTGCAGTCTAGCAAAGAAAAGGCTGTTAGAATAAATATCCCTACCGCTCTGTCCTCCTGTCAGTGCCTCCAATTGACTGACTCCACCCAGAAATCACAGGACAAGGCAGACTAGTTGATGCAGTCCTTAGAAATCAGCCTCCTGGGGCCCAGAGCACAGTGCACAACGGTGCAGAATGGATTTGAAAGGGCAAATGAAGGTTATGCAGCACAGCAGAACCTTAATATTAGTTTTCAGAAGCAACTAACTGAAATTAGGAAAGACAGAACTTTTACTGGTAGATTTCAACAAAAAGTTCTGCACATTTGCTTGATAAGGATCATGATGTAGTCAGCCCAACCTGCAACAAATGCGCTTCTTCAATGTGAGTTTATGTATCTTCATGAATTGAGAACTACAACAGTCAGTAAAACCAAGTACCAAAATAAACCTAACTTAAAACAAGCCTTTCAAATAGCTCTAACAGCCAAGTATTAAACCAAGATTTTCAAAACTAATGAAATACCACAAGCCCTCACTAAAACTGTTTGTAATATTAAAATTTAAAAATTACTTTAAAATATGCTTATTCTCACATTTTAAGTATCTAGTTTAATGTTTTATGTTTTACAATATATAAAACATAATAGTACATAATAAGTATCTATATAGGATTGATTTATAAATAAATATGCATACATTGGGGGTACATACTAAATTTTTTCTGCTTAGAAGCCAGATAATTAAAGTTTGGAAACGTCTGCTCTCATCTGCAGCTATATACTGGATACCCAAAAAAGATTTTGGGGAAAAAAAAAAAGTCTTCATTCCTACAAAATAAAAAAAAGCATTTATCACAGACTATTAAACTTATTTCCTACTTGATCCTCTTTACCTTTTATTCTCCCTGTTGTTACTCTTATTTCCCCTACATTTTTAACTCATCATCACCCAGACCTCCAATTCCATATTTGATTCCTTCATTTGCTCTAACATAATTCAGTCTCTTTCAGTTATTCATATAGATAACTAGTTGGTACTCATTATACGAGTACATGACTTACCTCTTCTCTTATCTCATCTCCCTTAACCAATTATCTTTCTGGCTCAGGCACCCAACGGTTCTCTTGCATCTCATCCAAAAGCTCCTATACCTCCACTACTAAGCACTGTAGGAAAAAGTCCACCTGTAATGTTGTCTAACTGTAACCTACACTGGGCTCAATCCTGGCTAAGATGATTTCTTTGAAGGAAGTCAACTCCCTCATTGGTTCTCCATAACAGCAATTTCAAATGCCATCATTATTTAAAAGCTTTACCCCACCACCCATCATCACTTACAGTTGAGTTTGCCTACCACTTATTTCATAGAGAAAATGGTAGTTTTTAAGAGCTCCATTAACCTAATGTTTCTCTAAAAACAAAATTATCTGAATCCAAACAAAACTATCTGAATGCAACTTTAAGTTGCTGTGAAAAATGTGCCTCCAATCCTCTTATCAAAAACGTATCCACTATATTGGCTCACGCGATTGGAGCTCCATGCTCCTAACTCCGAAGGCTGCCGGTTCGATTCCCACATGGGCCAGTGGGCATCTCAACCACAAGGTTGCGGTTCAACTCCTTGAGTCCCGCAAGGGATGGTGGGCTCTGCCCCCTGCAACTAAGATTGAACACGGCACCTTGAGCTGAGCTGCCTCCCAGATGGCTCAGTTGGTTGGAGCGCGGGCTCTCAACCACAAGGTTGCCAGTTCAATTCCTCAAGTCCCGCAAGGGATGGTGGGCAGCGCCCCCTGCAACTAAGATTGAACACGGCACCTTGAGCTGAGCTGCCGCTGAGCTCCCAGATGGCTCAGTTGGTTGGAGTGCGATCTCTCAACCACAAGGTTGCCGGTTCGACTCCCGCAAGCGATGGTGGGCTGTGCCCCTGCAACTAGCAACGGCAACTGGACCTGGAGCTGAGCTGCGCCCTCTACAACTAAGACTGAAAGGACAACAACTTGAAGCTGAATGGCACCCTCCACAACTAAGACTGAAAGGACAATGACTTGAAAAAAAAGTCCTGGAAGTACACACTGTTCCCCCAATAAAGTTTGTTCCCCTTCCCCAATAAAATTTAAAAACATAAACAAAAACAAAACTTATCCACTATAGATTTTCAGAATTTGTATTTCATTAATTATCTTCTGCATCTTCAACATGGACCTGCTAACTGCCTTTAGCATATAAACATATCTAAGTTTATATTAACAACAAACCATTCCCCTTGAAAAGAGGATCCAAACTGCTGGTCTGTCACCTTTCATTTACACCTTAATCTGATATTTTGCATGCATCTCCTCTACTGAAACCTGTCTTCACAAATGATCTCCTGGTTATGAAATGTAAATGATATTTTTCAATTCTCTTTACTCAATCTCTCTATACCACCTGATTAGTCTTTTGTCAAGAACTTGAACTGAACATTGCAGAAAGAACAGCTTTGGATCAGTAAGAAAGGAAAAGAAATACTAATTAAGAAAAACATATTCAAATTCATTCAAAATTTACTGAGTGACAGGGATTCAACAATGAACATGATGACAGTTTGTATATGCGGAATGAAAGTACAAAAATAAAAAATGACTTTGATATTACTATATTCAGGTTGAAACAATGGTGATACCATTGGGGGGAAAATGTGAAAGTTCAAAAGAAAAACAGAAAATTGGGAAGCAGATCTGGGTTAGAAATATGTAGTTTTTTCCATTTTGAGATAATAGTTGCACAACAAACTGGAAAAGTTCTATGGACTGAAAAATGAAACTAAAACAAAAGGAAAGCTTCAAGATATTGATTTGAGAGTCTTAGTGATCAAGTCTTAATTAAAACTAAATGATCTCTCCACAGAGAAATAAATATAGGGAGATAAGATCTAAAGGCATAACTTTAGGGATTATCCACAGTTACAAGGGAAAACACAGTCAAAGAAGGGGAAGACTCAAAAAATAAGAAATAGTTTAAGAAATAGCACAACAGAGGACAAAGGGGAAAAGTTTTAGGTACTAAGTGATCTAAACAATTAAATTTTCCAGATATATGGAGAAAGAACTAAGTAAAGCCAAGGATTAAGATGACATTCATTAGTAAAATTCAAGAAGGCAATTTTAATAAGGATATAATTGCAAAGGTCTTTATATGTTTAAAAAAACTTTTCAAGGCCTTTGTTCATATCTGACGGGGTACCAAATAAATGACTCAATTCCCCCAAAGAAGACTGAAGACCATCATAATTATTAAAAAAAAATTTTTTTTTGCTTAGAATAAGTTTCCATTTCTTGATTTTGTCTTTCTAATTTAGGCACAAAGGTAAATGTAAAGTTTTTAATTACATAGAAATGGTATTTGAAAAGTGCCTTAACAATCTCAACAACCTCAATAAGCATTTTTAATAAATTAGGACTGCTCTGCTGAACATCTTACCACCACAACTATTCCTCACCATACGCAATCAGGAGTTCTCAGTACAGGCAGAACAGAAGGCTTTCTAGGTCACCCACTCTCATACAGTTATGTTCATGTTCCATAGAAGATGCTCAAGTTGTGACAAGTCTGCAAAGTGGGAAGGTAGATACTTTAGCTTCTTGTTCTTGGCCAACTCCTCTAACCATCTGCCAAGTATAGCTGAAGCTTTAAAGTAGAAGACTGTACATACAGGACACTTTCAGACTGAGGCACCGGGAGAAAGGAAAAACAGGAAAGCCAGGGCAATTCTTGCCCTTGCCTACCTGAAATAACAGGTCATAACAAAGGAGGTAGGGACCCGGCAGGAGCTGAAGACATAATTGAACTTAGGAGGATGTGGCAAGTGGCTATTATGATGTCCATGGAATGGGAAGAGTATCATTTTATTCCCCACAAAGCAGTGATTTCTATTGTTCTCTCACATATTTCATATGCCAACTGACCAAAACATGAATGATGCAAATGTTGATTCCACTGTACAATTTAAAAGTACAATTTTAATATATTATTAAAAATATATTACACTATTACAAAGTATCTTATGGAAAAATAAATACATAAAAATTTAATTTCTGTAAAATTCAGAAAAAAAAAAATCCTTTGACAGAGGACTCATCCTACCAGATATGAAAATGGATTTTTTAAAGTTACAGTAATAAAGAAGTTTAATATAGGAAGATAGTTAGACATACCAACAGCACAGTGAAGAGAGTACAAAAATAGATCCAAACACACCGGCAATTTAATGTATTACAAAAATGGTAAATGAAAGCAGTAAAGAAAATGGACACTGTGACAACTGGCTGGAAATGAGGAAAAAACATAAAGCTGGATTTCAACCTCACTTCTTGACCAAAACAAATTCCAGATAGATCCACTCATTTGTTCATCCATTCATTTATTCCTCCATTCAATATTACTTAAGTACTTACAGGCAGCAGGCTAAGTATTGGCATCAACACCTATAGGCAAGATTCCTGTCCTCACCAAGCTTACATGCTAATAATACACAAAAAATAAGCAAACAAATATGTACATACGTAAGTTCTAAGTTAGATACTATAAGTTCTGTGAAAGAGAGGCAAGAATAACTTATCTGAAGCACTGACAGGAGAAGGAGCTAGCCATGACAAAAACAAACTTTGGAAATAGAGTGCTCTAGATAAAAGGAAGAATAACTGTATAAAGGCCCTCAGGTGAGAAGTGGCTTGGCAGGTATGTAAAGAACAGTAAGCTAAACACCTTACTATAGCCGAAGTGCCACTAAAGTGCTTTAAGCAGGGTACTGACTTCTCTTGATGTACATTTTAAAAAATTCACTCTGGCTGCTGAAAATGTACTCTAGGAGGAAAAAGCAGAAGCAGGAAAACAAGTCAGGAAACTACAGCAGTATTCCAGGAAAGAGATGATAATTTTGTACTTAAGTGGTGACAATGGATAGAAATGGACAAGATTTAAAATACCCTTTAGAGGAAGGAAGCTAGGAACTGGTTCATATGCTTAATATGGGAAGTAAGTGAAAAGATAGAATCAATGAAAAAAGCTAGCTTTTTGCCCAGAGCAACTTTGTAGATAGTGGAGTCATCTCAGAAGATAAGAATAGGCTTAGAAAAGCAAAATTAAACAACAAACCAGAAGTTCAGTTTTGAACATGTTAAAATTTGAAATGGCTACTGAATACAGGAAACTAATAATAGTAGTAGTCTCTTAATGGTAGGGGACCATGGGACTGCTGAGAGGAGGAGATATTTTTTTATTGTATTACCTTTTGTACTGTTTAATTTTTGCCACCAGATGTGCACATTATTTTTTAAATTAATAAACTAGTAATAAAACAAACACCAATCACTGGATTGCTATACAAAGTCCATGTACAGTAGTTACACTTCACCTACTTCCTTTACATTTTCATAATAGTTGTATTTTATATGCATAATAATTTTAATAATTTATACTGCAAATGCTGTCAATCCTACCACCACAGGTATCTGAATGCTCCCTCCTCCTTGAAATCTTTTATAATCCTCTCTCCCCAGCCTCTCTCTCAGGTAGAAAAGCTCCTTTCTCTCAATCCCTACAGCTCTTTATTCATAAGCATCATAGCACGGTGACTAGGTACCCGAGCTCTGGGATCAAACTGTTTGGATTCAAATCCAGGTCCTGCCACTAACAAGTTTATTAATCTTTTGTGCCTTGTTTTTTCATTTGTAAAACAGGTTATGTAAATCAATAATTACCTCAAGAGTTGTGGGGATTAAATAATTTAATATAGGTGAAGCACCAGAATGACAGAGTGGCACTCAATAACTGTTAGCTATTACTAAAATTATGATAAATAAAACGTTAATTTCAAACTTGCTGCTGGGTTTTTGTGTATTAAACGCAGCCAAAACAGGCTGTTTCTACTCCTTGCTCTACACTGGCAAATTAATCATGAGTTCTGTTGAAAAGGATAGTTATAAAACATAGTAATAAAAATATTGGAGAGCTAGCTAACTTGTGTGATTAGAAACATTAAAATATATTTTTAAGGTATATTCTTACTATAAATTTTACTAACTCATCATGGCATGAATGATGGCTTCAACCTACTTCTTAATGACTTAGGCTAATTTTTACTGGAAGTGGTCTGTCATTTTTTTTGTTGGTAGTGAAACAGCAAAATATAGCAAATCCATGTGGCATAAAATAATTTTTAAAAGAAAAAAAACAACAGAATCAAAACAAAAAGAACACTATAAGGTCCTACTGCTGTTATCCTGTCACTTACATGTAAAAACATGTAACATCTGATTAACTAACAAGTAAAATAAAATCTCATAGGTAATAAGCAGAGTATAAAACTGCCTACATGGCAAATCCAAATTTTGTACTTAAAATTTTTTTATGTGTAAGTAATACATATGCATATAGATGAAATCAAGAAAGCTAACAAGTGATTACCTCTGTCTGGTAAGATGGGTGATTATTTTAATTTTTTGACAATTTTCTATTTTTTTCCAAATCTTCACAGAACATGTAGAATGCTTAGCAGAGTACTTAGACCTCAGTTACTCTATAATTTACAGTTTTGCCATGAAAGTTTTTATAAAATAAGACTTGACTATAATAACTTTTGAGTTAAATTTCACTACCAACCAAATTCCCTACAGTGCAATTAATAAGTACAGGAAATTACTAAGGTACTGGCTGACAATTGTACCATAATCAGGGATTTAGAGAAATTGGAGTATATGTAGTTCTCATACTTGTTCAGTTCTCTGTGGATCACCATGAACTACTGTAATATTTGTTTCTAAAAACCTTTTATTTTGGATGTTGTATTATTAATTTTACAACTATGTTCTTCTAAGTGTCTGTTACAAATATAGATTTGGATCTATAAAAACCACACTGTCAAATTTAAGTATAACCAACTAATATTGTCAATATGTGCTTGCAATTTCTTAATTATATTTGTTATATTCATTTTTTTATTATTGGCAAACAAAGTTGTTGAAAATAAATTGGTATAATTCTGTATTTAACGTAATTTTTTCCCCTGAGAACTGGGAAAAGACTAAAATTATGCAATTAAAGAAACAAAACAACTAAGTCCAACCTAAAATATTCAGATATTTAAATCTAGCATATTATCTAAATTATCTGGCAAAAGAAAGTACTGTCTTTCTCTTCTTTCTAACATTACTTGGATTTCTGCTTAATATAAAACAAATTTTTCCAGATATATTTCTATGTAATTCTTCACCAAATCTGATACCTGAGGGGAAACAAAGTCAAATGCAAAATTAAAATTAAGATGAAAATTAAGAGATGGGAAAAGACCAAATTGATGTTAGTTTTCCCCTTTAACTCATCTCATGTGTCCTTTGTAATTCTCTAGCTTAAAAGCTTTTAATAGAGTAACTCGCTAAAATGGAATATCAAACTCTGTAACAGCACGACCTATTTGGCCCTCTATGATCTGGCTCCATAACCTGGAGCTCCCAGTCACACCTGTCACTACTTTTCTCTATATATACATATATAACTAGACTCTGGCCAAATTAAACTAATTGCCATTCCCTAGCTGTATATAGTGGCTTTTTTCCCTTTGCACTTTTGAACATGCTATTCTTCTTGTTGCCTGGAAGGACCTCTAATCTACATCAACTTGGTTTATCAACTCCCATCTTTCCACATTCATCTTTGAATCCCTCTACAGTGCCTATCAAATAATAATAAATGTAAATGTATGTTGAATAAAATGAACTATATCTGTCTTACTACATGAACCACACACTACCTTCTATTACGCTTTTAAATACTGTATCTACCCCTTAAGGGAGCATATGGTATCTGCATTCAATTTTTAGCATATGTGCTGCCGAAGCGAGCACAGTATCTGCATTCAACTCAACAAATATCTACTGAGCTTCTTTGCACTTGAGGTGATACAAAAATGCATAAGACAATCTTAAAATGTAGGGTGGCAAACAGACATGCAAACAGATAACTTCAATTGATCAGTTTTCAAAACCTTCAGTACAAATCATAGGACTCCAAAAGGTGAGTTCTATAAGAACAAAGGAATATACATAACCCATGCTGAAAAGAAGAGGGAGGCAGAGATGTGCAGAATTTTCCTCAGGTGATGACAACTCTACTGAGTTTTTTAAAAAGCGGAATTTTGACTTGATATAACTGAGTATTTCATTTGCTTTTCTTTCATATGCTCATTTATTTTATTAATTCAACAAATATTAAACAACTACTATGTATGCCCAAACTCCTGGACATACAATGTTGAGTAAGACATATCCTCTGCCCTCACAGAGATCACACAATACATACAGGGAGACAGACATACCCCTATTTTTTTTAAATGTTAACAGATGCAAAACAAGGAATCATGGACTACAGGGTAAAAAGCAATTAATTCTGCATCAGGCTTCGTAGAGGAGGAGGTGTCATCTGAGCTGAGCCTTAAATAATAATTAGAATTTCACTAGACATAAAAAAAAAAAAATAGACTTCTAAGTAAACAGGGAAAAAGGCACTCCAGATGTTTTGAAATTATTCTGAATTTGATGAAGTTAATGGCCAATGACAGTAAATGGAATTCTAGAGAAAGCCAATGTCTAATTCAACACAAATGTCACTGGCAAAACCAGAATTAAACTCACTTTACTCACAGAGAGAGGTATGACATCTCCACTACAATAAGTGATATACTAAGTCTTTCAGAGTTCTAGAATACCAAGAGAGCTATTTCCAAGACATTTTCCCTCTAGTGATTTACAAGACCAGATCAACTCCCTGGCTAGCGGCAGTCATACTACAGAAGCGCTGAGGAGTACAGCCACCCAAGGTGGTATCTGTCTAACATTACAAGAGAAATGTCGTTTCTGGGTAAATAAGCCTGGGGCAGTTTAAGAAAACATAGGAAAACTAACAGATCAAGCCTCTAGACTTAGGAGCAGGCGGCTCAATGCAGAACAAAACCACTACTTAAGTTAAGCAATTCTCCTTAAACAACTTACAGCATAAACATGAGCATAATGTAAGAATATTTATCTTCAGGTACTATTCAGATTCTCTGTTAAAGGCCTAATTTTTTCTTTAGTTAATTGGAATTTTCTCCACTTTAACCAAACATCATCACAACTTATTCTGTGGGTTAAACCTATGATTGTTAACCTTTTTTGGGTCTGGGCCCCTCCACTAACCGAGTAAGGTTTTGCACCCTCTCTTCAGAAAAACTTAAATGTGCATGCACACATACACGTACACAGTACACGTGTACATACATACACACACACAGACACACACTTTTGCACACTATATTTGTGAGTGGGAAGGTGGGGTTTAGAACACCAGTTAAAAACTTTAAACTTTATAAAGGCTTGTAACTCATACTGAGCTATAAAAGAGAATCACAAAATTAAAAAATCAATCAAAAGGCTATGAAGTCAATTGATATAATACTTTACCTAACACCTTGGATCTCTTTTCATTGCTCCCAAAAATCAAATGAGAAACACAAAGAATAGTATTATTATCCACAACTGATATATAATGTAAGATCATACAAACAGGTTTAAATGGATACAAGTGGATGGGAAAAGGAACCAGGATTTTTAACTTCAGGCTTTTAAAAAAATATTGATGCTATTTAACATACTAGCTCTATGTAACAGAGATTACTCATAGAATTAATGCTTTAATGTAATTCCAAACTAAAATCAATTTTCTCAGATTATAAATAAAGTAGCTTGCTCTAGAAATTAATTTCATGTTCTAAACTTCACTGAAGGAAGAAACTTAGAATAAATTGCTTGTCATATAAATTTCAATAGATGAGTTTAAATGTAAAGAAAATAAACAAAAACCTTATTATAAAACCACTACTCATTAACTTTTTAACAAATTCAGCAAAATTACATTGTGCCAATGTGTTAAACCTAATAATTCATAATTGATTTAAAACATAAAACCAGAAACAGATGGATGAACACATTACCTAAGGAGGTAGACTTGTCCCCCCCACCTCCAAAAACAGGTGGTCCTGAATTTTATGGAGCTTCTAGAACAAACTATCAATTTATAGGAAATACAGAGGACAAAAAAATGGGATGCTATTAGCAAAACCCAAGACTATAGGAGACTCCAGACAAACAACCTTGTTTCTTCAACAAAATCCTTGCAAGAAAGAAGGGTGGGGGGTAGGAGTGGAGGGAGAAAAGAAAGGAGAGGAAAGGGAAATCTATAAATTAAAAACATATGAACCAATCACAAAGTTTGAATTTATTTGGATCATGATCCAAACAATAAAAACATTTTTAAATTATAATTTTTCAAACAATTTGAAATGTGAACACTGACTGGCTATTTGCTATGAAGGAAAATTTTTTGGTTTGACATGGTATGGTAGTTACATTGTAAACAAGAGGGTCCTCATCTCTGAGAGTTAAAAACTGAAGTGTTTATAGAATAACCTGCTGTCAATGATTTGCTAAAAATAATACAGAAGGAAGGAATATAGAAGGTACAGATGGGGCAGAACCAGCCATGAATGAATACTGTTGGAGACTGGGTAATGGGCACATGAGGGTTCAAATATTGTTTTGCTTTTTCATATGTTACAAATTTTGATAAAAAGTTTAAAAACTATGTAAAAACCAATCTAAAAATAGAGATTGCTTTGTGTAACCGTCTATGACAAATTCATGAAATTTCAATGTTTCTCCATTTTTTTTATGGAGAAATACAGGTTGGTGCAAAAGTAACTGCAGATTTTTGCAAACCTTTTACACAATTACTTTTGCACCAACCTAATAATTCAAACACCTACCTAGTATCATATCATGTCTCCTTACCTATCCCACTCCCCAACACGCTCTCACTTTTTACCAGTTACCTCTTTAAGTTATATTCCACATAAAGACATGAGTGTGAGTCTACTTCTCACTTCTCTGCTGCCTTCCCTTCATTCCAACTATAACCCAAAATACAATGCTAGTAAGCGTTAACAAGTATAAAAGCAGGGCTAAAAATTACTCCAATGAAAGGAAAACTCTAAACTGTGAAGTGAAATCAAACATGAAACAATGTTACTATATGCTGAAGCATCTGACTTCAAACTTTATTGTGTATAAAAATCAATTAGGGAGCTTTTTAAAAATGCAGATTCCTAAGATCCCACTCTGAGAATGAGTTAACAACTTTAAACATGCTATTCTGGGGCCCAGGATTGACTTTTCAACAGCATTCTAATGCTGGCAATCTGGGAAACACTGTTTGAGAGAGAGACACTGCTCCTCAAAACCTTTTAAAATGACCTGTAGATCTTATAACCACTTACTGCTTAATTTCAAGTCAACATTTATAGAAATCAAACAGCAATAAACTAAGCAGAAAAAGTCCCTGCCCTCATAGATTTTACATTTTAGTGAGAGGAGAAAAAGGTATATGTAATTAAATCATATGTTAGGTTTCAATAAATGTTATGAAGGAAGGAAGTTACCAGATGTTGAAAATTGCGCTTATGGATTAACATGAAAACAATTTATATAACTATTTCTATGGGAAAATATTTCTATGTAATACATTTTTCAGATGGTCTGTTTCTCTCCTTTACTGCAAATGAAGTGGACTCTGTTCTTATTTTTAAAACAAACAAGAGAAAAGCCCCTTGAATTCACCAGGAATTGTGTATTTAGCAGAATTTTGGTGTTCCTTACTCTGTTAGGCAATGTACCACAGAAATTGAAAAGCAGTTTAAAAACATAAAACATGAGACGCCACAGGGAAAATAATCCCAATATTCTACCGGTATGCACATTTTGTGGAAGGGATTTTCTTTCTGGTATCAAATAAAAGAACTGAGAATGTACACCACTACCATAAGTCAATGCACTAAGGTAGTATACATTACAAAATTTAAATAAAACTGTTCACCTTTAAAGCTTTTGCAAACCCAAATGTAGTTATAAATTGAGGTTTACCATTTGAAAGAAAGCTGATGTCTAGCAAATTAGATGTACCTGAGACAGAGTGGATGCTATCCTTTGGAAAGAGATAAGATCCCCCAAATAAAATACTTCCTGTGCTAAATAACAGTTCAAACACTTTCTGCATTATATCTTGACAGTGTTTTATCACTAACTCAAATTTAGAAGGCTTAAACTCTCACAGAAGAACAATATTAGTACTTACAAAATAGCAAGAGGTTTGTTTATAGTTAAACAGTTTTACCTTAAACTGGTTTATCTCAATCTGTATTCTCATCTTTTTTTTAAATCTTGTAATGGGAAGCCTACACAGAAATGAACAAGTCTGACTTCCTAGACAAACATTTAAAGAGATATAAAAGCTATCAGAAGTTACTTTTGTCTGAAGGTGCCTTCAGATAGCTGTACTCAAATGCTTTAAATATGAAAGTTTAACGTGAGTTCTTAGCACTCGCTATTTCAAGTCCTTAACACTGTACCTACAAAATCTATAGATTTTACATTTTGAATAGTATTAAAATAACAATAGTAACACATGGTCACTGTAGAAAAAAATTCGAAAGAATGCAAAGGAAAATTAAACATCACCCACAGTTCCACTACCCAGTTACAACATTCAGCATGAGTGTACTACTGTCTTACAACTTTGGTGATGCATATTTTTAACCCAATTTTTTACTGGTATAGTTTATTCAAAGTTGTAAATACTAATTTCCTTTAAATAAAATCTTTAACCATAAAAGTAATATGCTTACTGTAGAAAATCTAGGACATTCAGAAAAGTTAAAAGAAAATGAAAAATACCCAGTCTCTTTCTACTTACAAAATAACAACCACTATTAACACTTTGTTGATTTTCCTAAGTCTTTTTTCAAAGTGTACGAGTATATGCTTAATAACCTTACTTTTAAGCATGATTAACTCTGGAACATTCATAGGTCCCAGGTGGAAGATGATATACAAAGGGCTATGTGACAGACAATACTACCAAAGGGGTTTATTATCTTTCCCAATTAAAAAAAAAAAAAAAAAAAAGAACCATCTCAAGTAACTTAATAGGTATTTTAAAGATTCCTATTACTATGCAAGTTCCTTAGAAATTAAATGGCTATTAATCGCTCTGTGCACCTCTAATTTTATGGAGATAGCCTACAGATGATTTGAAAGCTAAAATACAACTATGAAAGGGACTCAACTGTCCCTCCAAAAAGAGTTTTTTTCCTAGATTTTTTTTTTTCCCTCTAGATTTTCCTTAGAAATGAAAATAGGGAGTATTTGAGATCTTGTTCCCAGGCATATGGCATCAGTTTGGCTAAAAAATTCTTACAAAAATTAAAAAAAGAAAAGAAAAATACGAGGGCACAAATACAATGAGAAACGGACAAAAGGTAAAACACACCATTCTCAAATTAGTATTATCAAATGGAATAAAATCTTCCAAAATACTAAAGTCTACTACGTTTGTTATATTCTAAATAATATCTTTTACTTATTCCAGAATAAATTCTTTTCAGCTTTATTAACTGCCTTTTCTCAGTTAAGCATTTCAGCTTTTAATATAAATCATACACACTTTATCATATTCTTCTAAACTTTCGTTTTTCCAGGTTGAAGACACTCAATCCTTACACAAAGTCTGCCTTTGGTCCCCTTGTGTTATACTAGACTCTGTCCTGGGCAATCTCATTCACTATTTTTTTCAAACGTCATCCTTCTGCAGGTTAATTCCTAAATAAACAGCTCTGATCTAGCCCTACTCACGCTACTGAGCTCCACATGCAGCCTTCCAATAATTCTCAGCTTCCTATCTTCAAATGAATGCCTCCTCTCATGTTCCCTCAGCATCACCATCATCTGGGCTCAAATTCATTCTGGACATCATCTTTCCACACCCCACATCCATAACTTGCCATTTTACCACTTTCACCTGCTGAATGTACATACCTCTTTTATATCCTCATCCACCTTTTTATTCCTACTGCTTGTTATCTTTTGATGGAATTAACTCAATAGCCTTTTACTTGGTTTCCTTTCTTCATTCTCTCTCCTTCAATTTCAGCTTTCAAACTTCAAAATACTAGTAAAATTATATCACTCTTTTAGCTAAAACCCGTGGATCTATATCACCTATATTCTAAATTCCTCAGCAATCAAGAATCTCCATAATTAGCCCCAGCCTATCCTTCTAGATTTATCTGCCACTACATACAGCCCCTCATCATCCCACAATCTAACCACTGGGTATAAACTGTTACTCTGCAATACTCTGTACTTTTCTGGCTACATATCTTGGTTTATTTCCCTTTACCTACCAGCTTGACATAAGGGATAATGTCATGTTTATCACTGTATCTACAGGGCTTTACATACTACCTATCATAGACTAATTTAATTAATTACTTAATGAACTCCTCAACTTCACCTATCAATATTCTACCCACCCTCCAAAACTATAATCTCTACAATAAAATCTAATAAAGTGTTTTCAGCTTCCTCCCCCCTCCCCAGTTAAAACTCCTCTGCACTCCTCTAACGTTCTATGATAAAGCTCACCACAGCAGTCTTCAAAGTATGCACCCTTGGAACGTAGTTATTTCATGAGCTGAACCAAAATGTACTATCCAAAAGTGACTAGGGCCTCCCAATTTGTAGGGGGAATAAAATAGGGTATCAGAATCTCTCCAATTAAAGGTTTCTTCCCATAATTTTACAAAGCCTTTTGGATCCCCTAGGAAAAAATCATTGTGATACAACTAAATATATCAATATTTCAGGGTGTTCTACAAATAGTAGGATGACTTCCAGGGGTTCTGACAATGTAACAATTTCGAGAATGAATCAGTTTTAACATATTTTACCTTTTAACCTAACTGTACCATCTTTTAAACCTCTTGGGGGCAGGAACTGTCCCCCCAAGTCCTAGAACAAAGCAGGGACTCAATAAATATCTTGTTAATTCAAATCCTTCATCCTATTATCACTGCACTTAAACATTTTCTGAACCTTCTCTAAGTGACACAACTATTTTTTTTAACAATGGCAACTATAATAAATAGAACTAGATGGAGTATCAAGCTCTATCTAACATTTTATAGTTCTGAACAAGAGGCAAATCCAGATTCGATTACCAAATGTCCTCAATTTTTAAAGATTTACATAAAAAAGAGAATTAAACAATCCAGTGGGGATAGGAGGAGTTAGACTACTAGGGAGAAAAAAAAGACTACTAGGGAGAAAGAAGCATCTTGTTAAAATTCCCAATTAATTTCTGGATTTTGATATTGAGAATAAGCAAGTCAACAAAATTAAAATTTAACTCAGGAGGAGGTTAAAATTGGTCTATGAATTTCATTTGTATTTCAACACTACTTGTACTTTGAAACTTCTATTTTTACATTTTTAAGGCTTCAGGATGATGCTTTTGTACTCTGATCCCCAAGAAAAATATTTTGCCAATTAAAAATCAATTATAAAAGTAAATAACCTTTAGCTCTATTTTAAGAAAGCCTTTTTACCTGTGTACCATTTAACAACTTAATTTAGAACCAAAAAAAAAAAAAATTTAAAAATATAATAAATATATATATACAAGGATATATTATATTCAAGCTTATTTTCACCAAAATATTGTTTAAAATGGCCAAAATTAAAATTTTAAGTTCAGCTCCTTTGAAGGTCACTGGTGATGTCTCTCCTATAATTACAACCTTTTAAAGCTAGGAAAGGCCATCTTCTGGCTACATAGCAATATTCTTAAAAGCTTTAAAAAAATATCATCATTTAAATTTGCAAGAGGTAAAAATTCTTATTAATATTTCAGTTTTTAAAGCTCGTTACATATCTTCCTAATTATTATTTTCTATTCCTTTCCACTTAGATTTCCCCTTTTTTCTAATGTTAACTGGTATTTCTGTTGTCTCAAATAAATGAGATCCCTTCTAAAATATAACTTTCTTCAAAATAGATTCGTCATCTAAGTCTTAGTCCTAGTTCTATTACAAATATTAAACATATTGTTATATTACTAATATATCTTTATATATAACAAACTATACTTATAAACTACAGATTATATACTAGTGCTATTAAAAACACCACAAAAAGCAAACCAAAAATAGGAATTTTAAAAGGATAAAATAAAATGAGAATATACTGAAGTTGTAGTATTTTATTTCTCCGGAATCTATCGTCCTGCATACTCCCTGGGGTGCTGACACTACTCTGTAGACCATACTGTAGCATCCAGACATACCTGTAGTTCCCAGAAACACTATGCAGTTTCATGCCTTGTATTCACTACAGTTCAGCATTCTGGAATGCCCATCTCAAGCTTCCAAAAAAATCCAGTAGCAATATTCAATTCCTTCAAGAATTGGTTCAAGTGTAAACTTCTCTACGACACATTTTAACTACTGTTGTCTCTTTCCCCCTTCTCCTCCTTTCTCTCAATTCCCATCCCTACACTTACCCCCCCACCACCCCCCTTCAGATTTAGGTCTCTTTCCTCTTAAATTTGCTTTGTACCTTGTTTATATGTCCATTATAGAATCATTATCTTTTTAAGTGTCTGGTTCCACACTACACTAGAAACCACTTAAGGGCAGAGAACTTATCTTTTGATATCAGGGACCTGAATGTCTAGTTCTGGCAGATACATATTTGTACAACCAACTAATCTATCCTAACACTCTCAAAGTACAGATGAAGAAACCGAGATTCAAATTATACAATGAGTCCAAAGTACAACTGGGCTGCTCTGTAATGATAATGTGGCATCTTCTTTATCTAATGTACCTTGTTTCTTACTCAATAAAAGGCTCACGAGTATATGGAACAGCTACAAAGTTCTCCTTACAGTAAATTTGAAAATAAGAGTTAATTCAGTATACTACAAATATATACCAGAAGACAAAAAAAAGCCTCAATAAAATCTCAGTGATTGTTTTTTATTACTAAAATAACACATAGCACTTCTTTACAAATAAGGTATCTGAGTCATCCAATTGCTGAAAATCATATTCATGTGAACAGTCGACAGAACATTGTTCTGGAACATCTATATACTCTAAATGCATACCAAACAGTTGTCATCTATGCTTTTTCTCAAAGCTGCACCTACCACTTTGCATTTATTTAGTAATGACTCAGATTTCAGGCTAGTACATAAAAAGAAATGATTTCCTAGTATCAATGAGTGAGGTCTGGCAAAAAATTTCATATTATTTACGAAATGTTTGTATACATCAAATACAAAAATGTGAGAGAATCAAAACTTTAATCATCTCTTTGAGACCATCATATTACTTTTGCTACTAAAAATGCAAGAATTTTCTCTCTCTTGGACTAACAATATCAGAAATACATTATGTTTATAAAGAACAGGATGTTTTAAGTTTAAGATCTAAGTATGGATGCTATATGATTTATATGGGAATACGGTATTCTGAGCATTAGCCAATGGGAATGAAAGCATTTAGAAACTCACCTTTATGTAAAAGAGAAATAGTCCCTCTGCTCTTTTGTAGGATTCATGAAATGGCTTATTATACTTTATGGCACTGCTTTTGAAAATAAACCTATAATTCATTCAAACCTATATGCTACTTCTTAGCACTTGCATACAGCCATTCTTTTGCCTCATTCTTAGTCTCTGTTTCCACATCTGTAAAACTAGAAGCTTGGACTACATGAACTCTATAGTTCCTTCCTTCTAAAATCTTGTGACAGCAATTTGGAGTATAGTTTACTACTTAAAAATAATGACATGTATGGATTTTTATGTCAGACATAACTATAAAGCACTGTGGAGTCAAGGGTAACAAATATACTACACAAATATAATGTCACTAAAGTATTAAAAGTAATTTACAAAGCAAATTTGTGAATAATTATTGTTACCAAATAATTCTACTTTATGAAAGGATTCAAGAAAAGGTCCTTAGTGTAAATAGAACTTCCCTGAGTAGAGCACTATGTTAATTCTTGTTTTCAGTGAAAGAAGTTACTGATAGTCTTGAAAACAACATACAGAAGCCAAGGACAGATGAGATTTTTTTAAAATTACAACTACAAATCAAGAACCAAAAAATTAACACAACTTTTCAGGAAGTATTCCATAAAAACACTAGTTAGTACAATGCCCAGTTCCAGATATGAGGAAAATATTCATTTTATTCAACTACTACTACTATTATAATGGTTAAAACTTATATTGGGCTAACTATGGGACAGGCACTGCTGACTTTACACTTTAACTCAATTAAACCTAAGGCAACCCCGTAAGTTAGGTACTATTATTATCCCTATTTCACAGATGAGGAAACTGAAACCAAAATGGTAAAGTAATTGTTCAAATTTACTTGAACTGGTAGAGTCAAACTACTGTTCAACTACCACTTCCAACAACAGTCAATTATTTTTCTACTCCTAAAAAACTACCTTGAGAAATGAATTTAACTTGTATCAATTATAATTATAAGTTAATAAGTTTATCTCAGTAGCTCCCGTTATTTCCTCTTACTAAAGAAAAACTGACTGGCTATATGGGTGAAGTACACCAAGAGCAGGGTGCCACCTAAATAGCCTATGATTTCTTGTAGAATAAACACAAACATCTAAATGTACTAACAATTTTGCACTGATGCACCCACTATCATTGCAAAAATTCAGTCTCCTCAGATGAAGCTGAGAGAAAAAATCAGGAGTACACCAGAGGAATCCTTAATCATTTAGTAACACTTCATAAATCTCCGATGGCCGCGATGGGTAGTAAAATGAAACGATTATTTTTACTGGTTTGCAACAACCACCTGTTTACATAAACTAAAATTATTTTTCTAACGATATTTTATCCTAAAACTTTTAAAACTCTCATGCTAAAAAGAAGTCTAAAAGTTGCGGGTCCAACTTCCATTCCACTAAAACTTTTCCTCTGCCTGGCCCTGTAATTCTTCCTACGGGCACCATTTCACTTTTCATCTACAAACTTCACCTGCTCTTCAGCGCTCTGGCCTCGGCTTCCTTCTCAGCTTTTCAGTTGGGTGCTGTGTTCTTTGGCTCACACCCACCACACCCCAGAGGGACCCTGCCCAGCGCTGCTCCTCCTCCCTGGGTTCTCCAGCACAGACTCAGCACCTATCAGCGACGCCCCCAGTCCCCTGGCCCAACCCATCCTCGGACACGTGCGAGGGTGTGTTTGTGTCAGTCCTTCAGTCCCACCTGAGACTGGGCTCACTTACCGAGAGAGAAGCGCCAACTTCTGCTCCAGCATCATCTCCAGCTTCTGGCCCTGTCTGGACATCCAATGGTCCACTCCATGAAGGCGGTAGCACATCTCCAGCATCGACCTGAAGTCGGCCACGAACTCGGTGATGCCCCCGTACTGGCCGCTAGTGAACTTCTCCTCCATCTTCAGCAGACACATGCCCTGCCCCGGCTGCTGCGGGAGGGAGCGACTGCCCCGGCCCCCGCTGCGCGGTCCCTCAGCCTCCTCCTCCTCCCAGGTGGCAACGCCCCCCAAGGGTTGCAGGAAGGGGGCGGTGAGGCCCCGGTGCTTTTCCTGCAGGAACTCGCCCAGGATGCGGTAGCCTTGCTGCAGCTCGTAGGTCAGCTCCTGCTCCTTGCAGCCACCACCCTCGACCACCATCGCCTCCTGCACCTCCTCCTCCTGGTCTTCTGCGCTCTCCCGCGAGGAGGCACTCCTCCCTTGGGCCGGCCCTGAGGCCCGGGCCGCAGCTGCCACCTCTTCGTCGTCCTCTTCCTCCGCCGCCGGTGGCGGCCGCTCCTCCTCCCCGGCCGGCTCCATCTCCCCCGGCGTCTCGGGCACGCTCATGCCCCCGGCAGGCCCAGGTTGGGCTGTATGGAGCGGCCGCTCGAGGCGCCGGGGGACGCGTGAGTGAGGGCCGCTTCCTCAGGGCTCGGCCGCGCCGCGCAGCCTCAGCCGCATCGGGCCTCGCTCTCCTCAGCCGCTAGCTCGACTCGGTGCGCGCGGGGGTCTCGAGCTCGCCGCCGGCGGGGCGGGGTTACATGGCGCGCGGGGGAGGGGGGAGAGAAGAGGAGAGCCTAGGTGCCCTCCTCTCCCCTCCCCCCGGCGGTGGCGCGCGCGCGGCCCTCGCCTGCCTCACCCGTCCGCGCCCCGCCCGCCCGCCCGCCCGCTCTTCACCCGCCAGGCCCGGCCTGGCCGCCGCGGCCTTGGCGCCCCACCCCCTCCCGGGCCGACTAAGTGGCTGGGAGGGGGCGAGGAGGAAACGGTGGGGGTCTTCTCTCGCCTCCCCGGAGGGGGCCGCAGCGCAGGGCCGCGGCGGCTCGGGCTCCTCCTCCTCTTCTCCCCCACACCCCCTCCCGCCCCTCTCTACCTGCGGGGGACCCAGGCAGGAGGAGGCAGTGCGCCGACCAGGCCGGGCGACAACTGTCAGTTAGAAGCCCCGCTGGGCGCTGGGGGGAAGGGGTGAAGGGGAGGGGCAGAGAGAGAAGGAGGAGGGCACTGAAGCTTCCCCCACCCCAGACTGGGGCGAGCTGTGGAGATAGGCAAAGAAAGAGGCACCGTCGCCATCCACGGTGCGCATGCGTATTAGACCAACCAACCACCCCGCCCCTCGCTTCGCGTCCCGCCCCGCTACGGGAAAGCACGAACTTCGGCTCAGCTACAGGTCCCCAGGCCTGGTAGGTTGCGCGGACCAATGATGTCATCAGCATGTAGACGACTATAAAGGCGGAGTGGAGGGGGAAGCAAGGCGCCTGCGCAGCTTTACTCGCCACCTCCAGAAAGGCCAGAGGGCTTTTAAATGCAAGTGCTGCAGTAGGGTATTTCTTTTGCGAGACCCTCACTGGCCCTAAAAACTTACAGTAATCCAGAAGGATCTTGCTAGATAACCTTTGTTAATAGCAAATGAAAAGTAATAAGGCACAAAATGTAAATCCTATCGTATTGTAAAATTCACGTTTTCTTTGCACACAACCTCCCCCTTGTGACTAACGGTTTAATAAAGCTAGAATTTTGAAAAGTGTAAAAAGTTTCAAGAACGAGACCAAATGAAACACGTTCACGTGTAAAAGAAAACATTATTGTAAAAGTCGAATTTCTGAAACTCCTGCCTCCAGTTCTTAACATCAATTCCTATTTCGGAAATTAACCTCATGTTTTCTGGTAAAATGAGAGAACATATTTCCACATTTTTGAGTCTTGAGATCTGCTAAGAATAGAGGAAGGAGATGCAACCTCATTTAAAAAAAGACCCTTGGCACTAAAAACAGTCTTCAAATATTTAAAGTTCTAAGCCGTACCGCATTAAAAAGTCATTAGTGTGGCCTTATCATCTCACTACACATTAAAAAAATTACTGTTTAGGTAATGTCTAAAAAATGGACATTAATTCACATATTGCTTAAAATAAGTGGGGAGAAAGGAGTTAATAGTTCTAAAAAGCAGATAATTCTGTTTTCTCACGTTCTATTTGTAAGATGCACATAATACTCTTTATACTTAGAACGTTCTTGCTTGAAACCTAGAATTACTTAAAACACAAAAACGAAATTCTAGAAATGAAGCATTTTTACAACTAAAAGCTATATAACCAAATGGTCAGGATATTCTGACTCAAGATTGTTTCTCACTAATGTGGATCTTTTAAGACATTTGTAACTTATTAGGAATTTATAGCATTCTCATCTTAGAACCCATAGAATCACCTCACCTCACTGGAACAAAGGCAGAAATCAGTCCTATTTCAGCAACTGGTAAACAAAAATGTGTCTGGACATCCCTCACTTCCTTTGACAAAGCCCAAGAATCTGGACCCACCCTACACCAGCAAATATCCCTTCCACTTTAGTCACCAACCGTTTCAGGACTCTCAATAATATTAGCTTGCATTTGTTGAACCCTGTGCCACTAAGCACTTTTTATATCTTCTTTAATTCTTACAACAATCCTATGACATAGGTATGTTTCTCTCATTTTTCAGATGGAGAAATTGATGCTTAGGTGAAGAAGTTTGCCAAATTTCAAATCTAGGTTTGTCATACTTAAAAATTCTACAGAGATCTAATTACAAGTCATCTGGCAGAATTTCCAATTTTGCATGCACAATAGTGTAGGAAACTGCTAGAAATGTTTATCAAGGGCTTTGTAAGAGATACTAAGATAAAGAGGTATGGGTGAGTTGAAGGAACCTCAGTTATATAGGTCATGGAGAGGCCAAGATGATTGTGATCAGGTCCTTGAATAATAAAATATATATATATATATATATATATATATATATATATATATATATGAAATATGTTGGTTGTAGGTAAATTAGAAAATATAGATAAGTGAATTTCAAGAAAAATTGCCATTTATTCCTAGAGAAAACCTCTATTATTGTGGTGGGATTTTTCTTTTTGCCTATACTTTTTTATCTTAAAATTGTGACTATACTGTACTTAATGTCCTTTTTCCCCTAATTAATAAATAATTGTAGGGAATGGACAGGAACTGCATATCTAAAATCGACCATATCTCTGACCACAATGGCCTACACGACTTGCTTATCTGAACTGGTAGAAGGCGAATCACAGAAATTTTAATGTAAAAGGAATTCCAAACATAAAAAAAAACCAAAAACACAGTGGAGGTACAAACAACAACAGCAATGATAGCTACCATTTATTAAGTACTTAGTAGGTCTTAAATACTTGCCAAATACTTTACATACACAGTACTCACAATGCTGCCAGGAAATCATGACATGTATTTTTTCTTAAATTTTGGATCAACAATTTGCTGAATAGAAGCTTTTTTCTACCCTACAAAAGCTCGACATTAAAGACTGACATTCCAATTAATATAATTAAACCTAGATTTATAGAACTGTTTTCTTATAATGTATAATGCACATCTAATGCTAAATGTCAGGTCTCAAAGCTGTTTTCTTTTTCGTGTTTAAAGATAAAATTAAATTTGCTTCCCTTTCATTTTCACAGAATACTCTTCTGTGCTACTATAGAATCTATTTAGAACTTCTTCAAAATAGAAATCTATTTAAGCCCCATTTTGAATTAGGACTTCTCTTCTTGTTGAGCTGCTTTGCAGGGGAAAAATAGCATACATATACAATATTCTGCTCAAACACGTAACATTGATTGACTCCCATAAACATTGATCACTATCTGTCAAACACTGTGTTATAAAGTATGTTACATGCTATCAATGTTAGACGTACCAAAACACCCTTTTCAGTAACCATGATTCCTAGAGTCTTAGATAACTTAACAAATAAAGACCAGTCTGGCTAAGGAGATTCTAAAATTCTCCTAACTCTCAGCTGGACACCTTGGGAACTAGAATATAGATACGTCTCACCCAGCTCTCAAGAGGGCGTTATGAAAAAGTTCATATACATTACAGAGAAAACTCCCCACATCCACGGCAATATCTCAAAACTCTCTCCCAATTTCAGCATCCTCCTATTACCATGAAAACCAGGAGTATTATCAAGGAAGAATAAGCCTGGCACTATATTCTTCACCCATCCTAATTCCAAAGATATTTACCCTGGAAGTTCTGCTATCCTATCTTTGTGAAGTCTTAGCATCTTGTGATAGGCAGCATGACATTTTGACACCAAGTATATTGCTTGCCCAGCACCAGTAATTCAGACAAATGGCAACACTTTGTATACTTCACATCAACTAGGGAAAAGATGACAAACATTCTAAGACAATGGAAGCACAAGTTATCCCCAAAGTCTGTGTTTAAGAGATAAAACATGCAAGGTGGACAGAAGGCTATAACACTGACTAATGCTGGAAAAACATGGGGAAGGAGTACAAACTGCTTAGCAGAGAGAGAACAGTTCTCTCAATTATAATGGAATCCATTCACAACACTTATTTGGAGTTACTTTTACGGTAGATGATAATTCAAGTGATATTAAAGTGCTTCAAGCAAGATTCAGCAACTCCTGTAAGGCTTCCCGATGCTCATCATCAAGTTGCGATACACATTCCAACCATAATTCTTCAGAAGTTTGTACCTGACGCACAACATTAGCTAGGCGTTTGGCACAAGGATTTTCATAGTTAATAGTCTCATTAATTTTTCCTTCTGCAATTATACTGATTATTTTGGGAAGATTGGAATTATTTGGACCGAGTACAACTGGGTGGTTACTTTCAATTAAGTCACAGAGAAAACTCAAAGTCTGAATAGCTTCCTCTTTATCCTCATGAAGTGGAAGCCATGACAACCAGTGAGGAAGAACTTCATCTACATTTACACAGTTAGGCTTAAACCTCAAAATCTTGCCTACTGCTGAGATACAGTTCTCCGTAGCAATGACATTTTTTTTGGTTTTGGAATTTGCACACTTAATAACTTTTACCAGCAGTGGAACAGCTTCTGAACATAAAGAACGGTAATCATCTCCACCAAACTGTGCCATAACACCCAGGCCATAAGCAGCAGCTTGCCTGACTTCAGGGTTGTTATCTCGCATATTTAGTAGCATCGGCCACCGAAAATATTCTACATATTTAAATGAGGTTGGACTACAGTGCTCTATGATATCATCAAATATGCATAATCCCCACTGTCTGTCTGGCCATGGCCTATTAGAACAAATTAGATTTACAATTAATGGAAGCAGTTGTTCAAACCATGGTAAAATCTTTTCCTTGTAAGTACTAAATAATGAGTGCAAAATGTCAGATACTTTGGTCAGAATGTAAACATCACATTCATCCTCATCTTGCAGAGACATTTCAACTTGTTGGTCATAGTTTTCTTCCTGTCTTTTAACCTGCCTCAATTCTTGATTTTTAAAGTGACCTTCAAGTTTTGCTTTCAATATTTCTCTCAGTTCTTCCAACTGTCCATCATTAAGGCACCCATCTCCCATTACTTCAATGCACTTTGCAAAAGAATTCATTATTTCTGAGAGTACATCTGTATCAGGTTCAGTCCCAATAGCCTTGATTAAGGGATCACATATGAACTGCCACATCTGTGCAAGATATTCTGGGCCACGAATTCTTGCACATTCCAGGAGAAAAGGCATGGACTCAGCTGCTGCCACTCGAACATTGTCATGGAAATAAAATTTCAGTAAAGGAACCATCAGCTTTACAACTTGTTCTGTATATTCCACAAATCCTTCCCTTAATTCCTTAGCATAGTAAACCAACATCTGGCAAGCAGTTGCTTTTGCTTCAAGTCCTGAAGTTTTAATTCCAAAACTTTGCTGGTCTCCAAGATTTACAAATTGCCAGCCATCATCATCACTCATATTCTCCACATCTTGTGTGTCTAAGAGAGCAACATCAGGTTTAGCTGAAGCAGTCTTAATAAGAGGCTCAATAACCAGTGGAAGATACTGTTGAAAATCATTTCCAAGAATTTTACACATTCTAGCCCACGCTGAAACCACGTAAGAGGTCTGAGGATCATCATCTTCCATATTATTTAAGTCTGATTGTGTCTTCAACAATAGTTGCATCACATTTGATGCATCTTGCATAAATTTTTCCTTCCCAACAGCAAGACCAACATGGCTAATGCACTCAATAGTTTTTCCTTTCAGAAGCTTGAGTTCTTTTTGAACAGCAAGCTCAACAATGTGCTTTAGTGAGGGCATAAATATATCATAATATGGAATAAATTTTTCTTCTATTGTATCCGCAACTGAGGCAATGGTTGTCACAAGCTGTTCTAAGGCCAACTTAGTTCCATTCCGAATCAACTCTTGAAGTTTAATCACCAAGATGGAATGTAGATTTCTCACCATACTATCCAAATACAGAACTAGCAATGATTTGGGGCAGTCTTCAATAAAAATAACAAGTGCAGAAGCTGCATGTGATTGCACACGCTGATTGCCTTGATTTTCCATGGTACGCAACAGAGCTGCAATCACTGTTTCATGGAATTTCTTTTGGAAGTTAGGCGCAAAATCTGTAGCCATCTGTCCAAGTGTAGTACAGGCTGCAGCCCTCACCCTTGGATGAGGATCCTGAAGAAAAAGCAAAACAGAGTTAACCATTTCATCTAGAATTGGTTCCATTTGCTGATGGCATCCTTCTCCAATGGCGGATAAGGCCATTAATCCAGCATGTCGATATTTCCAGTCAGGGCTCTGAAGCATCTGCATGATATGCTCCTTAGTGATTGGTAAAACAAGTTTTCCACCGAGCCCGCAAGCCAGTCTGTCTAGTGCACTCTCAGCTGCAACTGCATTGCTATCAAAATCATCTTCTTCCATTTCATCAGCATTTACCCAGTCCTCATCATCTTGTAGATCAACCATCATTGCTAATATATGAGGAACTGCCTGTGCAATAATATTTGTATGTTTTTTCAACATTGGGGTTGCAGTTTCAGACAAGGTGACTATTACTTCAAGGGCCAGCTGGCGTTGCAGATTACTAAGCCTTGAGTCTCCACATAACTTTAGACTCAACTGCAGAGTATCTTCTAAATACGGACCCAAGTATTTAGGTACAGTATCTGCAATTTCAACAAGGGATTCTAGCACTGAATCATCATCCTGGTAGCATGAGTCATTCACAGCCTGTAAGATTCCAGGGAGCAAGTCTGCAAAGTCTTTGAAAAGAGCAATATTACTCTCATTGGCAAGTACAAATGCAGCTGCAGCTCTAGCGGATAATGTCCTGATTGCTGGATGTTCTTGATCTTGAATACACTGGTCCAACAACCGTTTGATGATATCCAAATCGTGCCGCTCTTGGTTCCCAAAAATCCCAGGAAAGTGCCAGAAAACGTGAAGTGCAACTTCCCACAGAACCACATTTTTAGAGTAGATTGAATCAATAAGGAACTTCAGACCTTCAGGCCAGTGGTTAGTGCCATCCTCATCTATCAAATTCCTGGCCAGCACCGCAAAAATATCACAAAGTTTTTTCCTCATACTAGCATGTGTTTCTAACTTAACAGCCAGTATCAGTTCAATCTTCACGTCCCTCTGAACATCAGAAGGCAGATTTGGATAGACTTCCTCAAACCCAGAGGACAAAAGCCGTCGTAGCAGTGCGGCAGCCATTTGTCTCACCTCATAACCTGCTCTTCTATTTCTGACGGCATCTAAGAGGAATGTAGTCTTACACAGACCTGGGATGTTTTCATAGATTTCCTCTGCCTGCCTCCGCACCATACAGCTTGGATTGATCAGGTTCTTCAGAAGCTGGTAAAACTCTTGCTTTCCCGACACGGTCGCCGGTGCCCCTGCAGACCCGGCCGCCGCCATCGCGCTCTGTCAAAGCAACCGCGACCCGGAAGGAGGGAGGGGGTCGTGGCTCCCAGCAGTGACGCAAGCGAGGCGCCGGCGGGGATAGGCGGGGCCGCTTCTCGCTCCGCTCCGGGCGCACTGGCTGAGCTTTGAGAGGTGGGGAGCGGGGTCCGAGTAAGGGGCATCCTCCATCTGTTTAACAGATAAAAATGCACATGCAAAAGGGGGAAAAAGTACAATTATGATGTTGATTGTATTAGAATGGGATTATGGGTGATTTTTTTCTCCTTTGCTTTATTTCTAAATTATCTCTATTGTTACCCTGATAATGTTAAAACAGGTACAAGATGACAACAGGCTAAGTGAAAGAAGCTGATCACAAAAGGCTAAATATTGTATGATTCCATTTATATGAAAGGCCTTGAATAGACAAATCTATACAGAAAGTAGATTAGTGGTTGCCAGAGGCTGGGGCGAAGGGAGGAGCAGGGAGAATGAAGAATGATGGCTGTCAGGGGGTTTCTTTTGGGGTGATGAAAATGTAAAGATGAAAATTGATTGTGGTGATGGTTGCACATCTCTGTGATTATACTAAAAACCATTGAATTGTACTATTTAGATTGGTGAATTGTATGGTATGTAAATAATACCTCAATAAAGTTGCTTATCAAATAAGTGCAATAAAAGATAAAGACGATTATTACCACCCCACTACCATACCTAATGCAATAGAACAGTGGTGATCAAACTCTGGCATGTGTCAGAGTCACCTGGCCTCTGGATTATAACAAAGAATGAGAAAGACAACTGAGTAAAGTATGGTGGAAAGTGACCTGAGCTAGTAATCAGAAGACTTGAATCCTGCTCTTACCTCTAAATTAATTTTGTATCCTTGGTCATGTCACTCAAGGTTTTCCTTGCACGTTGCCTAAACTGTAAAATGCTTTTACAGTTTTCCTTTCAGTAGGAAGCTGCTGAAATTATTCCAAAAAACAAATTCCTCTGAGGCTAAATATTATTTCTTTAATTCAGGACAGGTGTATCAATCAAAAACAATGATCATTCTTTTAACAATGATTCAATTTTACTTTTGTATTATTCCTGTGCCATTCTGTCACTCTGACCCTTATGCAGGTTTGCAAGTTTGGTAGAATAGGTATAACACTATATAATTTTAGATGAGAAATGGAAACTCAGGGACATTAAGGGCTTTACTTAAGATAACACAGCTGAGTCTCAAATTCATCTCTTCTGAAAGCAGCACCAATGCTCTTTTTCTGTACCACTTTCCCATGATTACTCTTGGTTTTGCAACATGATAAGAGGTCTTCACCTATTGCAAAGTCTGTCTTAAACTTCTCCAAATGGGTTTACTTTTAATTTTGTAAAATGCTGCTGTATATACCCACAAAGATAGAAAAACGCAGCTTTAGCATTAACCAGGTGATAGACAAAGTAGTCAGTCTCATAAATTGCATTGTAATATATAATACTATGCTCCTTTAGGAGGAGACCTTATTCTATAAACAGTGTTTATCATTCTTTGGACTGAAAACCAACTGCATCAGAATCACTTGAGATACTTACTTATAGATATAGGTCCCAATCTCTAAACTACTGTATCAGAATTTCTGGGAAATGTAACCCAAGAGTGTTCATTATTAACAAGCCCACTGGGTTTTCATAAAATACCAAAATTTGAGAACTATTGATGAGATCGATTGCAATTCTGATTCGAAGAGCTTGACTATCGTTCTGCATCTTGCTCCAGACTCACTGGTTTTCTTATTGCTCCTTGAAAAAGTCTAACTGCAGGGCCTTTGCATTTGCTATTTCAGGAAGTGTTCATAAGTATATGTGAGGGGAAAGGCTTCTCTTAACACTATATCTATTAGCATACTAAAAAGTTATTAAAAGCTATGATGAGATACCACCACAGACCCACCATAATGTTTTACATTTAAAAGACAATATCAAGGATTGGTGAGGATGTGAAAAAACAGGGAACTCAGTTATGTTTTTGGTGGTAGTATAAGTAAATTGGTACAACCACTTTGAAAAAAATGTTTGGAAAATGCTGGGTTAAGATTATCCAATAATTCTTTTGTTCTCTCAGCAAACATTCATTGAGGTTACACTAAAGCATGGTGCTTGGTGCTGGGAGTACAGATGAAATACATGAGGATATTCATGAGAGACAGTAAATGTCACAGTGTAGTGTGGTGGTCACTGTGGTGATGGCGAGTCTGCCATGAACCACATGAGGTTGTGGAGGCAGCTAATGCACTTTGGGTGTGGGGGAGATCAGGGAAGCCTTCCCAGAGTGGGTGATACCAGAGCTGACTTTTGAAGGATGAATCTTCATTAACTATTTGAAGAAAGAGAAGAAGGTTTTTCTAAGTAGAGGAAATAACTTTGTTGAAATGCAGAGAGGCCTTACAGAGTAGTGTGGTGAGAGTTCTGCCAGTATTTCAGAACTACTGGAGCATTGGATATGGGACTTGAGAGGGCTGGGGGATGACACAGGAGGCAGGAAGGAGGGAGACAGAAAGTTAAATAGAGGCCAGATTATGAAGGTTCTTATATTCCATGTTAAAAAATTTGGATCTTTTTTCTAGAGGTAATGAGCTGTTTTAGGCTTTTAATCAAGAGCTGTAAAATATTCAATTTTTAGAAAGATGACTTTGATAAAAGTGTGAAAACTGAAGTGTGAAGACTGGAGGTATTTAGGAGAACAATTACCTATTTTAGTCAAACTGAAAGTCTAAACCATAGCAGTGGTGGAGGGAAAGAAAAGAGGGCAAGGATTGGAGAGGTTTTAAGAACATATCAATAGCGCTCAGAGGGAAGGAGAAGTGTAGGAAATCTCCCCAATTTTCAGCCTGAGCATCTGGTTGGAGGTGCTGTGATTTACCTATTTACCTGTATATGAATAAAAAAAAAACACAGTGTTATTGCAGACCAAAAGACTACTAACTCTTTCCTAAGGCTTCCCTAAGAGGCTTCCCTAAGAAGGTGAGTCCCAGAATCTGTATTTTGGTAATTTACCTATTTACCTGTATATGCTCTGACATGCTATACTGATAGTCATCATTTCAATAGTAGAAGCTAAACTGAATCCATTTTAGGAAAATCGTTTATGATATTTTATTTAAAAAATACATACACTGATTTAAAATCTTAAGGTACTTCCTCTCTAGTTTGCATAATTCTGTTATATTTATTTTTTGCATTATTTCCTTTCTTTTTTCCCCTAACGAGGGCACATGATGCCAAGATTTCAAGATAGGACTTGCAGAATTGGTTAGAGTTGAACAACTTTATTAGATTTTGTAATTAAAATAATTGGCTTTTAAAATTGTTTGAACTATTGAGAGGCCGTTTAAGAATGTTTTCATGAAGTGGCTCAATACCAGACAATGCAAATGTTTGTTAGCAACCTTCTAAATGGGGAAATACAAATAAGTTGCAAATTTCTTCCAAGATCTGAGAGATTTAGAGTCAAATAAGAGGGATAGAATTAAATTGACATAGTTGACATTTTTATGAGAATAATCCAGAATAAATAAAAATACAGCAAACAAAAAAATATCATGAAGGCTTCCGTTGGCCTAAAATGGGACAATCTAAATATCAAAAAGAACAGTGCCTGCAATGGATTAAACCACACCAAATATATAAAAAGTGATGAGTTTCTAATATTAGTTCATTCATCATCTTTGGAGTTTGCTAGGTCACCAACTCTGAAAATTGATGAAGAGAATTAATAAATATTTTTCTGTCTTTCCTGTACAAACTGTATTTCAGGACAACTAACGAGTTGATGAGGGTACATTCTTCTTTATAGAATTCCACCTAATAAATGCACAAAGAATGATAAAAACAGAAAATTGCTGTGTCGTAACACCAAATGAAATAATGAATCTAGGTAACACTAAGCAACGGATGCTAAAGCCGTTAAATGAAACATTAATTGGGAATTTAATAATAGCAGGATTAAGCTTAAACCATCTGAAATTACTGATTAATCTTAATATTATTAAAAGTGGGATAAACCACGATGTCATTTACCTGTTGTCCTTCAGCTACACCTCCATACATCCTATAATTTGTTTTCTTATGCTGAGATTAGGCTCTGGAAACAAAATTTCTCTTTTCATATCTGAGTCCCTGGTAATTTCCATCGATAGGAGCCACTAAAGATGGGAAGATAGAAAAGAGACAAAAAAGGGATTAATCATTCCTGGGGTTTTTTTCTTTTTTGTTTTTTCTAGTTTTTTTATTTTTTCTAGTCTTTTTTTGTTTTTCCTTTTTTGTTTTTCTAGGCCCAGCAGAGGCCCTTCTTCCTAGTGGCAGCAGGAGGGAGTTATCTCCTCTAAATTACAGATACAAGTTCTGTTTTGTTCACTCAGCTTTAGGGGCGAGAACAGCTCCTTCAGTTATCATCTTTTGATTACCTCAGCGCTATTTATTTACTGTGTAATAAATTTATTTGGTTATTTATTGTGTAACCAATTTATTTATTGTGAAACCAATCTTTTAAATTATATCTCCCTTTGAAGTGCTTAGTGTGGTTTGTTTTCTCAAATAGACCTTGACTCATATACTAGGCATGAAGTGATGCATTAGGAAGTACACTGCACCACTTATAAAGTCTTTTTATTTTAAATCAGGTTTATTGAGGTATAATTCATATGCAATAAAATTCACCAATTATAAGTGTATACTTAGATGAGTTTTGACAGTCAAAGTAATCATGACCACAATCATATAAAACACTTTCATTATCCCTAAAAGGTCCCTGTGTCCCTTGATAGAAAATCTCCTTTGCACACTCCTGGCTCCAAGCAACCACCGATCTGATTTCTGCTGTTTATAACTGTGTTTTTTCTAGAATTTCATGTAAATGGAATTATTTGGCATGTGGTATTTTGTGTCTGGCTGTTTTTGCTTAGCACAATGCTTCTGACATTCATCCACTCTGTTGCATGTTTATTCCATTTTATTCTATTATATGAATATACCACAATTTGTTCATGCATTCATTAGTTGATAGACATTTGGATTGTTCCCAGTTTTAGGCTATTATGAATTTATTCCTATAAACATATAAATAATATGTTATACAAACATATAAATACAAGTTTTGGGTGAAAATATTTCATTTCTCATTACAAACACTAGGAGTGAAATGGCTTGGTCAAATGGTTAAGTGTAGATTCATTTAAAAAACTGCCAAATGCTTTCCAAAGTGCTTGTATCATTTTGCATTCTTCCAGCAATGAGTGCAAGTGCCAGTTGCTCCACACATTTTCAGCCTTTGGGATTGTCAGCCGTTTAAATTTGAGTCATTCCACTGAATATGTATGTTGTGGTATCTGTGAGTTTAGTTTACATTGCTCTTGTACACTAACAGTGTTGAACATCTTGTTTTATGTGTTTATTTGCCAATTGTATATCTTCTTTGGTGAGGTGTTTATTCAAATCTTTTGCCCATTTTTTTTTTTTTTTTTTTGAGATTTTTATTGGGGAAGAGGAACAGGACTTTATTGGGGAACAGTGTGTACTTCCAGGACTTTTTTCCAAGTCAAGTTGTTGTCCTTTCAATCTTAGTTGTGGAGGGTGCCGTTTAGCTTCAAGTTGTTGTCTTTCAGTCTTAGTTGTGGAGGGCGCAGCTCAGCTCCAGGTCCAGTTGCCATTTTTCTAGTTGCAGGGGTCGCAGCCCACCATCCCTTGCGGGAGTCGAACCGGCAACCTTGTGGTTGTGAGGTCGTGCTCCAATGAACTCAGCCATCTGGGAGCTCAGCGGCAGCTCAGCTCAAGGTGCCCTGTTCAATCTTATTTGCAGGGGGCACTGCCCACCATCCCTTACGGGACTCGAGGAATTGAACTGGCAACCTTGTGGTTGAGAGCCCACTGGCTCAGGTGGGAATCGAACTGGCAGCCTTCGGAGTTAGGAGCATAAAGCTCTAACCGCGTGGGCCACCGGGCCGGCCCCTGCCCATTTTAAAAACCTAATTTTTTGTCCTTTTATTATTGAGTTTTGAGTTCTTTATATATCCAGGATACAAGTCTCTTATCAGATATATGTTTTCAAATATTTTCTCCTTTTCTTTTTGAAACTGTGCTTTAAGAATCAGAAGTTTTTCGTTTTGATGACGTTCAATTTATCAATTTTTTAATTTTAAGAAATTAAATGTGCTTTATATGTCCTATTTAAGAATCTTTACTCAACTCAAGGTCACAAAGATTTTCTCTAATGTTTTCTTCTATAACTTTTATAGTTACAAGTTTTACATTTAGATCTAGAATCTATTTCAAATGGATTTTTGTATATGGTGTGAGGCATGGGTTGAGGTTCATATCTTGTTGCATATGTATTTATACTTACTCCAGTTTTACTCCAGCGAATAACCTTGAAACCTTTGCTGAATAGCTTTCCAGTAAATCTTGAACCCAACTAGTTATAGTCTATCATCTTTGTTCTTTTTGAAAAAGGACCCAATTTCTCATCCAAAAAGAGAAGAAGGATTGTTATAGAATAAGAGGCATGAGAGACATAAAATCTCTCCCGTCTATTGAAAATGTCAGCTTGAAAAAATATCTAGTAGAGATATTCATTGTTCTTTCATTCATTTGTTCATTCATTCATTCTAATATCTTTTTGTTATGAACTCATCTCTAATTTTGCATCCACAACCCATTTTATTAACTTGGGTCTTTTTTTCTAGCTTTTTTGTGAAGAATAATTATTAAATAAGATACTAGAAATCACTGAACACTGTAATTTTTAGAGAGTACTCTCCAGGCTACAGTAAATTTAAGGTAGTTTTAAGCTACTTGAGGTCCATATGAATATATGAAATTTAAGTAAATTAGAAACTTTTTACAATTTATATGTACTGTGCATTGAAAATTTACATACTGGGCTAGATAAAACTAAAAGCAAATTTCCTAATTTATTTTCACTGTATACTTATTTAGAATAATATCTCAACTTTTCCAAACCACCCAGAACTTGTCCCAAAAAAACAGCTAAGGAGAAAGTTATTCTTGATATCTGGGGCTGTATCCTGAATTAGCTTATGCTTTAACTTACAATTTTTATATAAATATAATGTTCTAATTGTTAATAGTTTCAATCCCTTTTTCATATGAAATGTTTTCTCTCTAAGCCTTTCACTTCATTCATTTATTCAACAAATATTTTGAATACCTACTATGTGCTAGGCGCTGTGCTAGGCATTAAGGAAATAGTGAATAAAATAGAAAGAATGCCTACCGTCATGAAGTTGACAATCTAGTCTAGAACTTCTTAGCTCATACCAGGAAGACCAGCCATTTTTAACTTGTGGTTTTGTGTATTTTCCAGCATATTATCTCTTACCTCCAGGTATATGAAAAATACAATAGTAAAACACTGCTATCATCTTTAAGAACTGCATGGCAATAATTCAGAATATCAAAAGTTGAATAAAAATATAATGAATTGGAGGGAACAGAAAACTTGCTATGTGAATACTCAACTGGCTTCTGCTCCAGATGGTTGAAAATATTTACATAATAATTGTAAGTATTAATTGACTTAATTCTTATGAAAAATAAAAGAGATACATATATATGTATACAATATATATGTATTTAATTTTCATAAGAAATAAAGGAGATAGGTTTAAAATGTTTTATATGTAGATTCAATAACAGACCTAGAGGAAAGTTATAACAGTGATGGAAGATGTCAACCATCCAGGTATTTGATGTCATTTTGTTCTCCTAAAATTAGAATGTTTGGCTCCTATTCCCAGAGTTAGACAGAGCCCAGTTGAAGCACTGCCCAAGGGCAGAGGTAATCGAGAATGAGGAAAAAACCAAAGTATGAATCAGATTGGGCCCACTCAAAACAATCATTTATAAATTATATTAGCTGGAGTTTTAAGAAAGAGACAAAGCAGACATATTAAACTGCCTTATAAAGATAAAACACTTTAAAAAGTGACTCTGTAATATTAATACTACTACTAATAATAATATTAGGGTTACAAAATGAAAATATATCTGATTAATTAGAGAAAATGTTTTCGACAGTTTCTTGGGTAATAGACAAAAATGTAAATTATAGAAGGACCTGTCAGTTAGGTAATATATTTGGTAAGATCATCTTGGAAGATGCCAAAACATTTCATCTGTATCTTTAGCTGGTGTGAGAAGCAACCCTGACTTTCTAGGTAAGTTGAAGAAATTATACCATGAGGAAGAAGTAGTAATAATAATGAGATGTGCAGAAATGTGAGAGACCATGAGTATCAGTATGTGCTGGTTGTTCTCCATTGTATTTCTCTCTCTGTATCTTCTCTGCCATTTTCTGTAGCCCATGAGTCTGACATCTATAGACTGCACCACTCAGGCTCCTTTGCTCTCTGGCTTCTGGTTGGATTGGCCAATAAGATGCATCAGCAAAAGACTGGGAAGAGGGGCTAAAGTATTCAGTCTCCATCTCACCACCCTGTTCTGTCCCCACCTTGTTGCTGTTTGGGTACTGGCTGCATTCCACAGTTACAGTTCTTATAAGGGGTGGGGGGCTGCTTCCATCTACAAACTCTCTCTAGGCTCATTCTCTCTCATATTCCCTTTAGGCTTAAAGACAATAAAAGTGTATAATTCTTTCTAGCCCCTGTGCCTTGTTACAGTCTCTTATCCTTGCCTGCATTTTTGTAAATAATCCTTCCATTACATTCTCTTCAGTAACACTTCCTAAATATGTTTTCTGTTTCCTGCCAGGATTCTGACATGAACTCATAGATTCAATTAATCTTGAAATGAGAAAAACCAGAAATCAATAAAACCAAGGATTAGAAAGGTAGTTTAACAAAAAAATATTAAAAATATGTATATACCATTATCCTTAATGTGCTACTTTATGCAGATATATTTCTACAAATATATGAAATCAATACCAATGAAACCCTTTTAGGATAAGTTATAGAATATGACTACACAGTGACAGTGAAATTATTTGAAAATTCAAAGATTCCAAAGTACAAAAGATTTATATCCTACTTGATAAATGGCCAGAGAAGATGATCTACCAATAAAGAAATATAGACTATAAGTCTCAACATGAAAAAATTCCCAATTTTGGTAGTAATTAAAGCAAAGCAAATTAAAGCCACAACCACATCTCCATATAACTAGCCAAGATAAATCCCACCAACAACACAATATATTGGTGGTCTATTGTAACATAAATGTATTGCTGGTGGCCCCTGATGACAGCTGAGAATCTAGAATGGTGATTGTAAAAGTCTTTAATGCAGCAGTTCCACCTTGGGCAATAGATCCTAAGTAGACGCTACAAAAGAAGACAAAAATGAGATGCGTGTTTTTTAAAACAGATGTAAAATTAGATTAATTTAAAAAATTGAAAATAACCCAATAATGGGTAGGATAATTATTGAATACACCATGATATTTTAAGACCTGTTGAAATGTTTATGTGGAGAAAGGATACACAATACGTACACACTTACTGAACACAATATACTTTGTATAAAATATGGCTCTATGTTCATTGTGTTTTGTTTTCCTATGAAATTTCTTAGATTTCTGACTTATTTTTAAGGTGTTAATTTTCATAGCAATTTAGTGCAACATTAAGTTTATGGCATTTACTTGGTCTTGATCTATGTGGTTTTTTTTGTTTTTTTTAATGGAGAAAATGATTCATCAACAAAATTAATGAAAATGTTATAGAAAGTGATAGAATAATGACTGGACCCAGTGAGTACTCCTAAAGAACAATAAAAAACCTTATAGATTAGCATAATTGCAAGTCATTCATTGACAATGGGTACAGAAGTTTTCCTAGGCTCAGAGAAGTAACTGTTTTGGCAATCACAGAAATTCCCTGGCTGGCCCAGCATCTAAGTGCCTTCCTCCTTTTATTTATATGGAAGGTAAATTTAAAGCAACATCAGTTAATTTCTTAAAATATTTCTAATCATTGTAGTCTTTCTGTGGAGCTTAATTCTATAGAGCAAGACAGATGGGAATATACCAATGACAAATAAAAGACCACTGAATAAGCAAGACTCTTTTCTTGATAAAAGAAATAGGAATTGAGGATTGAAGGTCAAGAATCAAAATAAAATTATCTATACTGATTACAGAGAATTAGTAGTGGAAAGGGCTTCGGAGACAGACAGGGCTGGATTCAAATTTGAGCTTCATCCCTTAAGGGATGTGAGACTTTTGGAGAGTTACTAAACTTCAAGCCACTGTTTGCTCATTTAAAGGGGGGAACAATAAGAACTAGTTCACTGGGTCACTGTGACATCTAAATGTGATAAAATGTAGGTGTAGAAAGCTGTTTTTTTGAAAATCAATTCATGTGGGATTTTTTTTCTCTATTTTTTCCCCTTTCCCATTTTCCAAGAAGGTCCTTTGTGTACCCCTTCCTTGGAAATTATTTACAAGGAAGAAAGCAGTTGTCCGAAGATGGATGTTTTTCCTGTGTTTTGTGAAAGCTTAAACTCATCAAGGAGATTGTTTTAGGTATGGGGGTGGCATAGGGTTAGGTGCCTTTACAGAGAAAGAAATAGGAACAGAGAAAAATTGGAAATTGTTCCCAAGTTTATGGGAGATGAAGACGTTCCATGAGGATGGGGAACTACTGTTCTGGTGGCTGGATCCCCACAGGAGTGTGGTGTGTGGGTGAGACTGGATGCTAATACTGGGGCTCCCCACCCTGGGAAATATTACTGTGCACAAAAGGAGCTAACTGGATACTTCCAAGGGACTACTTGGGCTTGGGTAATGTACATCTCAAGTGGTAGACCAAAGCCTGGGAGGTTTCTCCATTTATTTTGCTCTTTATAAGACCCATTGGACCTTTATGTAACTCAATTGGATGGGAGTGTGTCTTTGTCTATATTCCGTTGAAATCATAGCTTGAGACAAAAGCTTCAGTGTGGGTAATTTATTTGGGAAGTAATCCTTCGGAGTAGGAGTATGACATAGGGAATGAGGGAAAGTTAATACAAGGTTGCATTACCAGGTTGGTTACTGGCATGGGCTGAAATCAAACCTGTCCCCCAAAGGGACTAGGAGCAAGAGGGAGAACCATTTATTCATCTGCTCCTGCCTCCCATTGGTTGGAACATTAAGCTCTCTGGTTTGTACCCATGTAAGTGCTGAGCAGGCACTTACAGGATCTCACAGAAAGGGATCAGAGAAGCCTGGAGGTAACAAGGGACAGAAACAAGACACAAGCCTGAGGTGAGGTGCTGTCATTGCAAAGAAGGAGAAAGCCTGCAGGAAGCTGTTTGCAGCAGCTATGGCTGGAATCTGAGTTGCGGTCTAGAGGATATGAAATGGGGCTCCAGTTGTCTGATACAGGGAGAGAGGCCCAATAGAGATGAGCAATATGGAGCATAAAGACTTAAAAGCATTATTTTTTTTCCTGATTAAAAAAGTAACATACATAATTTGGGGATAGAAACAAATTTAATTTGAATAAATACAATTGTAATCTTTCTGACATATCCTCATTTGGGGTCTAAGACTTAATACTGCTATAGTAGCAAAATGCCTAACATAACACATGCTTAAAAAACAACAACCAAGGTTAGTTCCCTTCCGCTAATCACACAATACCCATAAGCACATACACACAACACATATGAGTACAACCGACCCTTGAACATCACACCACGGGGTTTAGGAGGGCCCCCACCCCGCAGTTGGAAGTCTGTATATAACTTTGGATTCCTCTGGGATTGGTTCCAGGACACTCGCGGATACCAAAATCCAAGGATGCTCAAATCCCTTATACAAAATAGAACAATGCTCCTTGACAGAGCAATCAGGCAAGAGAAATAAATAAAAGGCATCCAAATTGGGAAAGAAGAAGTTAAATTATCACTCTTTGCAGATGACATGATGCTATATATAGAAAACCCTAAAGACTCCACCAAAAAGCTATTAGAAACAATCAACGAATATAGTAAAGTTGTCGGCTACAAAATCGACGTACAAAAGTCCATTGTGTTCCTATATACTAACAATGAAATCTCAGAAAAAGAAATACAAAAAATAATTCCTTTTGCAATTGCAGCAAAAAGAATAAAATACCTAGGAATAAACTTAACCAAGGATGTGAAGGACCTATATGCTGAAAACTATAAGACATTTTTGAAAGAAACTGAAGAAGACACAAAGAAATGGAAAGACATTCCATGTTCATGGATTGGAAGAACCAACATAGTTAAAATGGCCATATTACCCAAAGCTATATACAGATTTAATGCAATCCCCATAAAATAAAACAATGCATACAGTCGACCCTCTGAATTTGCCAGAGTCCCAGCTGCAGATCAACAATACTCTTTTCCATCTGTGGTTGGTTGAATCTGTGAATGTGAAACCCAGGGACAGAAGGCTGACTGTAAATCCACATATAAGTGGACCTGTGCAATTCAAACCCATGTTCAAGCGTCAACTGCCTAAAAAGAAGAGGAAAAATTCTTAGGAAGTGCTTTGATTCCACTGTAAATGGAATTTGTACCTATGTGTTGTTAGCGTTTGGCTCTGAACCTCCAAAGAACTGGCCTCGGACCTATCTCCCTGCTTCCCAAAAAGAGCTGTTTTGGGATCTGATGTATACCTCCATTCATTGTTCTGAAGAGAATCCCTATAGGGAATATTGCTTCATTTATAAACTCTGTCCTATAGAGTTTATTACTGCTTTTACTGCTTTTTTTTACCCAAAGCAATATACAGATTTAATGCAATCCCCATAAAATAGAACAATGCATACAGTCGACCCTCTGAATTTGCCAGAGTCCCAGCTGCAGATCAACAATACTCTTTTCCATCTGTGATTGTGGTTTATGGGGATTGCATTAAATCTGTATATTGCTTTGGGTAATATTACTGCTTTTTAAAAAACTTACATATTACATATAAAACTTACTTTATTGATATTATTTGTGTATTTAGCCAAGAGATTTTTGATCAATAATAAACATATGTTGTGATTTCTTAAACTTATATATATTTATATTCCTTTGACATGACATTGTTATCAATGTATATAGTTTAATCTTAACCACCTTTACTTTCAGTCATTAGCACATTCTTTGAAGTGCCTTTGTCTTTTGCTATTGCACATTGCTAAATAATTCGATTAGATATTGCTAAATAAATTAATCCCCCCAAAAAAGAGAACAGCTTCTCAAACTTTAATCTGCATACAAATCTCACAAATAGATGTTCATATACAACCCCAGTTTTGTGTTTCTCCTTAGCACTTATCATCTTGAAACATATTACATATAAAACTTACTTATCACAGTTATTGTTTGTTTCCCCAGGTAGAATGTAAACTTCACAAGTTTACATTGTGGGATTTTTGTCGGTTTGAATCTCTGGTGCCTAGCTTATAATAGGCACTACATAAGTATTTGTGGAATGAGTGAATAAATATTTAATTCATCAATTTAAATTGCATTTTAAAGTATATTGAGCACTTGCTAGATAGATATCAAGCAATGTGAGAGGTGTTTTGTGGAATAAAAAGATAAAGTAACACTGAACAAAAAGAAAAAAATAAACACTGGGCCTTCCCTTCAGGAGTTGATAGGTTAGTGTGGGAGACAGACATATACAAATAAATGTAATAAAGGCAGAATAATCAAAAGCATGGTTGAGATGCAGCCAAGTGCAGAAGGAGCCCATGGAATCAAGTATCTCTTCTGACCTGGGGCTGCACAGAGAGACTAAATGGAGGCGGTAGCACGTGAATGATGGTAGAATTTTTACCTATTGGGAAGAGGAAGAAATTCCAGGTAAAGGAAACATCTGGAGCAGAGATCTAGTGACAGAAATATTCTTAATGTTTTATTCAAGGGATAATTTCTCTACTGTAACTGCAACATGGAATTGGGTTTTGTGAGCAATAAGTTAGAAAAGATTGGGTGGGGCCTGATAGTAAAGAAACATGAAATCATAGTCTTTGATATTATGGTCCTTATTGTAGCCAAATATAAAAAATACACATGCCCAGGCCTGTACTGAACTACGCATGTGTATATGCAAAGCTCCACCGGTGGTCCTGATGGGGAGCTGGAGTTAAGAAACACTAACTGAAAAGATGACTTGGGAGGCAGTTGAGAAATGAGACGACTAAGAGGAGGCAGAGGCTGGAGGCGAGGAATCCAGGTAGAAGACTCGCAAAGCCCAGGGAGGATTTGTGGGGAAAGCAAAGAGGAATCCACTTCAAATTAGTGAGGAGAGGTTGGTAGGACTCTTACCCACTAAATGCTGAAGATGACTCAGGATCCACAGGCTAGAAACAATCTTCCCTCTCGCCTTCCTGGTTCTATGCATTTATCCTGCTTCTATTGGGACCACGTCATGTAGCTTCGAACAGGTCTTGGGACGTAGGATGACAGAGTAATTAAGGAGACATGAGGTAGAGTCAAAGGACTCACCCTGCTACATGACCTTGGGTGAGTCCTTAAACTCTCTAAGCCTCAATATCCTAATCTGAAAAATAGGAAGAAAGGAAATACATGTATGAAGAGGACTGAACATGAAAACACTTAAAGCATTTAGTTGAGTACCTGGCTGTGATAGTCAAGATGGTTTGTGTTTAGCTACAGTAATGAGTAATTCCCAAACATCTGTGGTTTAAAATGAGATTCATTTTTCGGTCATGCTATACATCCACTGTGAGTCAGCAGGGGAACTCTACCCCTTGTAGTTACCCAGGACCCAGGCTGACAGAGTAGCTACTATCTTGAATATTATCCTTCTCTATGTCAAAGGGAAAGAGAATTCTGGATGGTCTTACACTGACAAATAAATGTTTGACCCAGAAGAGATACATGTTTCTCCTGCTGACAACTCATTGGCCAGCACCAATTGTATGTCCCATCAACTACAAAGGGGCTGACAAGTGCAATCCCGCCGTATGCCCAGGAGATAGGAGAGCCTGATATATTTGGTCAGTCTTTATTATTGCTATTTACTTATAACCTAAGATCTGTAGTGTTGTCTTCCTTCCCACACCCCCAGCCTCCTCCTTGAGCCCCCATTTCAGAGGGCTTCAGTCCAATAGCCACCCCTCACCTGACCGGCAAGAGTCCTCACAATGCCTTTTAGTGGTACCTGGAGGTGTCTCTGAGGGAACTTAACTCGGAGCTCTCCAGAACAGAATTTACGCAGCAGAGCTGTATAACAGCATTAATTGTCCACTTCGCTCCCCTTTGTAGTGGGCCTCAGACAAGCACACAGGGCAAGCCCTTATGCTTAAGATTATCTTTTAGGAGTCCTGTGAAATCCATGCTTTCTCCTTGGCAGGAGTATCCAAATTTCAAGTATTTAAAGGACCTGGATACAAAACCCAACTTTTTTCACTGTTCAGACTGTTTTAATTGCGTAGAAACTCTTCTGTTTCCAATATTACCATCTCCCGTCTTATAATATATATTATGTATATAAATATTCATAGACATTAAGCCAAAACCATTACATAATTTCTGAATGCCTAACTGCAAACATTGTTAGAATAAAGATCTTCAATTACAAGAATAATAGAGAGGAGTTGCTTCTGAAAGAACCATAATTTCATGTTCCTAGTTTCCTATTACAGCTTCTGAACTGGAGTCCATGGACACCTGGCTACAACACTGTTTACATATAAATGGTTTCCTTTGTAATTCTATGTATTGTAGTTTATGCATTTAAAAACATTAATCTGAGAAGATGTTCAAAACTTCACCGGACTGCTAAAAAGTTCTAGTGTGAGGAAATATTTTCATCTTACCACAGGGTGGTGCTATTGCTTTGAGAGCAAGGAAGAGTAAATCAGGCTCCTTGAACAATACAAATTACCTCAGAGAAGCTTGAGGAACAAAAAGGGGTGATGTGGCTACAGAAAGTTACAATAGTCTTAGTCTTAAGAGAAAGTTTCAAGTTATAGCAAATAAAATGCAAATCCATTATTATCTAGTACATAAAATGTGATTAGTAATGGGTTTTACTATTTTAAAGCAGTATATAACACAAAAATGCAAGGTTTTGAGGACCTGTTAGCAAACCAATTCTCTAAATATTTATTCTACACAATATTATAGATTTTCTTCAACATAGAGATAGCTCACTATGGTATCATTTTCCTTCCCCATGTTGCCAGGGTTTTATTTTTCCTGTTAGCTCCATTCTGGATTTATGTGTGTAGACATCATACTTAATATGTACTGAATTCTAGCTAGGTTCAATCATCTATTTGATCCACATGGCAAGTTCAAAGGTAGAAGATACAACTCCTGAATAGAAACTGACAATTATATGATGAAAATTGCACGAAGAACCCAAGGAAGAAACATAAAACAGAGCTCTTTATGTTAGCAAAAGCAACAGGTATGCCCTGCTTTTTGAAAGTTTGAGTTACACCACTTCGCTTTTCTGAAAGATGTACATTAGTGCCTCTTTTTGCTAACCGAAAGAAATCTGAAGAGGATTTTTGAATTTACGAATAAAGGTGAAAAGCAAAAATAGCATGCAGCGTTTGTTTTGCAGTGAGGCGTTACAGAGGCAGGGCACACCCTGAGCAGTGAGAGCGGCCCTGCCTTGCTCCTTCCCTGCAAAATCCACTCAGCATCTCAGCATCAAGCCCCACAGCTTTGAACTGTGTCTATGAGCATCTGTACTGTATCTTAATTTATTTTGAGCATTTCTCCTTTTGCTAGATGATAGTGTTATTTTAGGTTTTATGTGTTGTTGTGATTAAATAGGTTATTTTTGGAGGTCTGGGAATGCTCAAAATTTTTTCCATATATATGAATGGTAATTGCCTTTTTTTTTTTTGCTTTATACCATTTTGGCTTATGAAACATTCATAGGAATACTGTACTTTCGGATAGCAAGGGAAACCTTTACTTGAAACAATTTGCTTCAAAGCAATCTGTAGGGGAAGATGGTGGTGGGGAGTGGGTGGTGATATAGATGAAATAAGATGACTATGTGTTCATTGTTAAAGCAAGGTGTTAGGTAAGTGGGGGTTCATATAAGATCTTTATTTTTGTATACGTTTGAAATTTTTCATAAAGAAAATTAACACACACATAAAATAACAAAATTCTGAAGGGCTACATAAATGAATTTTTGGTGATTAGAGTCAGGTTTGTGAGAATACACACCAAGACAGAATTAACGGAAGGAAAGGATGAATACTGATATAGAAAATGTTGTATGGCACAGGAAATGAATAAATTGGAAGAAAGTGTGATCTGGGTTTGTATTACTCAATCTTCATTTAAATTAAACTCTTTTAGTGAGAAAAAGGTTTTATAACATTTTTCTATCAGATCTAAAAATCAGTTTTTAAGAGACTTGAACTCTCCTGACTTTTTATTTGGGGCAAAAGGATTTGGTGAGAAGGTCAACAAAGAACTACGTGTTAAGAAGCACAAGAGACACTATTTCCTGTATTTTTAGGCAAAAGGGGCCAGAAGAAAGCTGGTCTTTCCAATTAGCTTTGCAAATTCTCCATGGCTTTAAGAAAATATTTAATTTATTTTTATTATCTACGATCCACTTGAAGATATTTGTTTTGAGAAATTTGTGTTATCTCCACGGACTAAAGAAAATCTTCCCAAGTTGTTACACATGTGTGTCTATGGGATTTAACATTTTTTGAAAGATTAAATTAAATTTTTTTTTAATCCATAAATACCTCCATTTCTGCTCTAACTACAAGGAAAACAATACCTTTAGTTTAATTTTTCTTAGCACTCAGAAAACTCATTTTTCACTTTTTGCAAGATAACATAAAGAAGACATTTTTATTTTTAGTTTTACAAGGATAAGTAGGAATCAAAACTTACTTTCTATCACTACAAGAATCACACTCCACCTTCTTGAAAAAAAAAAAAAGATTAATAGTAACACACTGCATTTTTATTTAAGCCAAAAATATTGATAACCCAAGTTACTAATGCTATCAGTTCATATGTGTGTGTTGTGGGGGCAGGGGGGACGGTGTAATATTTTAGATTACCTCTAATTTAAGTTGTATCAGTGGTAAACTGAGTTTTTTTTGCCTCCAACACCATGTCCATCATAAAGGTTTAGCCACGAGGTTGGAGTCTGGAAGAAGGAGAATATGACTTACAGGAAGTGGATGTCCAAATGCTGTCCCTCCTGGACTGTTTTAGCTGTGGTTGTCCAGAGAAACAGATCCAATAGGATATTTGTAGATATATACGTAAAAGGAAATTTATAATAGAAATTGGCTCACGCAATTATGGAGACTGAGAAGTTCCATGATCTGCCATCTGCAAGTCAGAGACTGGGAAAGTCAGTGGGGTAATGCAGTTCAAGTCCAAACTGATAGTATAAGCTCCAGCCCCAAAGGCCCAAGACATGGGAGTATCGATGTCCGATGCCCAAGGGCAGAAAAAAATGAATGTCATAGTTCACTCAAAGAGAACAAAATTGCACTTCCATCCTCTACCTTTTTGTTTTAGTCAGACTATTAATAGATGGGATGATGCCCTCCTACATTGGGTAAGGCAATTTTTTTTACTCAGTTTACCAATTCAAATGCTAATCTCTTTCAGAAACACCATTACTGACACATCCAGAAACAACGTTTTACCAGCTATCAGGTCATCTTTTAGCCCAGTCAAGTTGACACATAAAATTGACCATCATATGGCCCTAGGGAATTGTGGGGGAGGGGGAGACTTTGAGGAGAGATAAGGGCTGAGGATCAAATGGCCTAGTCTCCCCTTTTTGAGCTTTGGCCAGAATGGGACCATCCCTGGCAGAGGACTTTGCCTCATTCCGCATGTGGGGCTGCAGAGGGAGCTCTTGCACCAACCTGGGGGCAGTCACAGCAAAGATACCAGTGGCACAGCGTGACTGCACAGTGGTGGGGTCTGAGTTTAGCTTTCCTGAACTGCCTGTAGTTTCCAGGTGGCAAACATTCCAGGAATATTCCTGCCTGCCCTTGAAAGAAGGGGAGCCTGCCATGGATCTGCTGTAGCAAATGGAACAGCTTAGGTGGGCATCACAGGTCAGAGCTCAACAGGAGAGGCAGCCTTTTAGAAGAATCTTCATCATTAGGAGGAAAGATCAAAGAAGCCAGGGGAGATAAACACTGTGCTTGCCTCATCCTGTGAACAAATCAAAATTACAACTAGATTATAGAAGAACTGCAGAACCATCTGAAGACTAACTGAGCAGAAGTTTTATATCTAAGGGTATAAAGAAGAAGCCATGTCCAGACTGGTAGGAAGGGCAGAGATGTGAAATGGGGTGGCCCCAAACATCTGTGTGGTGGTTGAAAATTGGGAGGGATATCTCAGCCATAGAGGTTTCCTATGTGGGGCAATGAAGGGAAGATTAATTATACACCAAATAAGAAATTACGTATTTTCTACATATCAGAGAGTAGTGTGAATACTTTTGAATCCTTATTTATACAACTATAAATAAATATGAACATTTTTCTTTACAGAATCTAAAGACTTTTTAAAAAAACTAGGACTGTGTATAATGGAAAAGTTAGTGAAAACTTCCTTTAGTGGTGTATTCATTCTTTAAGTTTATGGTTTATACTGCCTCTACTTCACAAAAGGAATTGAGATAGTGTACAATAAAGTAATGATAGCTAATATTTACTGAATGATTTCTCTTCCTGCCAGGCACTGTTTTAAATGCTCTAAAGTATATCATTAATCTACAAAATGAGTGATTTGGATTATATTCATTTGACAAATGAGAGAAATGAGGCTCAGAGGTGGAGAACTGGCCCAAGTTTCTTCAGCTAGGAAGCGGAAGAGTTGGGCTACAAACCTACTTAGCCTTCAGAGCCTCTGTTTTTTCCACAGTGCTATTGAAATAAAAACTTAAATACCTCGGGGAGAAAGATAACAATTATATCTAGAGATGGCTAACATATTTGTCATAACCAAACATTAAATTTAACTTACTCTACCTCCAGGCCAATTAAAATGATCTTTGTTTAATCAGGTGACCAGGAACTGAACTAAGAGGGATTTATGAAATGTGACATTGGACATTCTGCTCAATAATGTTCACAGGAATTTTTTAAGAGTCCAAGATAATAAAAATATCTGTTAACTAAAAGTAGCTTGGACTTTTTGCAATGTGTCAGGCATTTTGTCAAATGTTCCATGTGAATTATCTTCTCTAATGTTTTTAATAAACACTCTGTAGGTGGGACTTTATCCTTATATTATAGATAAGGACACTGAGTGTGGGGACAGAGCCAGGAGTGCAGTTTCCAGGCTCTCGGCCTCACATGGAAAGGTGCTGGCTCAGGTAGTAAATGGCCATCAGCTGTGGCTATTTGGCCGTCAGCTGTAACCAGTGAGCCATTGGCCACTAATATAACTGCCATGGCTATGCCAGCAGAAAATGGGGGCTGGCAAGAAGATGGTGGCTGGCAAGCGTGGACTGCAGTTAGCACAGCAGAGTGCGAGTTGCGGATTGCAGAGAAGTGGACGGCACGTTGCAGATAGTGTGGCTCCTGCTTCCTGTGTCTTCAACCCAGCCGCCAGCGAGACTATGGTGGTATAACTCCCCTATCTATGGTTCCGTGGGTGTTCCATTTTGGCCTCACCGTATCCTGCGTTCTTATGTGGGGAGCAGGACCAGAGACCCCGCATGAGTCCCTGCATGACACTGAGGTTCAGGGAAACCTTTTCTTTCATTTATAAAGAAAAAGTTTATTTTCATCACAATAAGTACACAGACTATATACAGTACAAACCAACAGAAGTAAAAAAAGTGCATTATGCGTCTTCTGCGAATTCACAGTACAAAAGATACTGCCTTTTAAATAACCCAATATAATTTAAAAAATAACTGATATTACACAACATACTAGAACCCCTGGCAGCTTCTGAAAACCAAAGGGCAACCTACGTATGTTGTGTCCTGATTTGGGGGGTGGGGTCTCTGTACCTGCATTTTGTTGCAAAGAGCTCAGGACACCAGAGAGGAATACAGGGTGGCCTAGGTGGTGATAAGAATCTATATGAAAGAAGAGTTCAACTGTGTGATAGGAACGGGTGAGGGGCTGGGCTGCGTTCTTGAGGGCGCATGGACCGCGCCCCCCGCAGCTGGCTAGCACACCAAGTTTTATTCTTTCCTCACTACTGTGGGACTCAGAGAGAGCCAGCGCCTGCCTCCCCTGCAGGAACTACCAGTGCCATTTCTAGCAGTGGTCCTTGGACAGTTGTGGGCACAGGCATAAGACTGCACAGCAGATGAGCACAGGTACGGGACAGGGAAAACTCCAGCCCTAATGCCAGCCACCACTGACAAGGCAAAGTATCCAGTTGCAGAAGGTGAGAGCTTCACAGTTTCTCAGAGTGAGCTTCTTGAGGGCCCATAGGAAAGAGCAGGGTTGGGATTTGATCCTGTATGCTGACATAACACTGTTCCTGCAACTACAGAACATCATGATGTTTATTACATGGTTACTGCCCGGACTCACATGCGGGTGCAGCCAACACAGATTTCTCATGATTGACATCCATTGCAATTGGTCTGTGCCCTGCTGTTACTTGTTATACATTTCTAATATTGTCTCTGTCATCTTCTGGTGAAAAGAGTAGGGCACAATAATAGATATTGAAGATATGGTGCTACACAAGGCAGACATATTTTGGATGTAAGTCTTTTGTCAGATAGATGTGTTGTACATATATTCTCCCATTCTGTAGGCTGCCTTTTCTTACTGGTGTCTTTTGAAGAGTAAAATATTTTAATTTTGATGAAGTGTATCAATTTTTTTCTTTTATAGTTCGTTGTTTTTGTGTCCTAGCAAAGAAATCTTCGTCTGCCCCAAAGATTTTCTCCTATGTTTTCTTCTAGGAGTTTTATAGCTACTTCTATTTTATGGTTTGTGGGAATAATTTATCACCTGGTTTTGTCGTAAATGCTAACATTTTTTAGCTTACTATTTAGTTGCTCTGTTTTTATGTGGGGATTCAAAGAGATTTGAAAGTTATGTCACTACTACTGCTGTATTTCCAGAATGCCCCTATAGCATTTTATGACTTGTAAAACTGTTACATCCCTTTAGTAATAATTATCTTTATTTTTATTTGCTTAGTGCTCTGTACCTTTCACTAATTAATCTCAAAATTTCACAAAGCTGTATATCTATTGTCAGCATTGACATATTAAATAACCAGTTCCATTGTGCTCCTGGAATCTTTTATCTTCCTGATCCAATCAATCTATACCTGTGTCTTTGAAGCTTTCTGCACTACTCTTGTCATGGGCCTTCCCTTCACTGTCAATATGGAAAATTTCCACTTTTCTCCTGTGGTAGATTGCATAATTCCTGGATCCCACATCTTCTACTTGTTTGGTTTATTTTTTGTGAAGAGATTGATGGTTGCCTGCCTGCTTAATATTTATTGTTCCCTATGGAGAATCCACATTTATTTGTGGGTGATAGTGAGTCCAGCCTAAACCCATATTTTTCAGTCCACTTGTAGATAAATATAGCCATGTGACACAGTTCTGGTTGATGCTATATAAGCAGAAGTTGTTGGGTGAGGCTTTCTAAAAGAGGTCTTTAAAAGGTAGGGGTATAGACACTTTCAGGTGGTGCTGGAGGGAGACTGGAAGGCTGGAGAAAGCAGAAGGGCTTGGTCCTTCTTGTCTTTTTCCTCTCTCTCTCTCTCTCTCAACTAAAGTTTATTGGGGTGACAATTGTTAATAAAGTTACATAGGTTTCAGGTGTACAATTCTGTAATACATCATCTATAAATCCCATTGTGTGTTTACCACCCAGAGTCAATTCTCCTTCCATCACCATATATTTGATCCTCTTTACCCTCACCTACCACCCCCTCCCCCCTTACCCTCTGGTAACCCCATTTCTCTCCTTGCACCCCAGCGAAGGATCTTCACCTTGAATTCAGTGCATCCCATTGGCCACAGTTGATTCTAGTTTGCAATTTCCCTACAGTCCTCGAACCAGCTCCATTGCACCTCTCCAGAGACACCAGCCTCAGCTAGCTCATGTCGTTTCTTCAGAGGTCTCAGTCCAGCTCTGTGGTCCCTCCTCCCAACACCCGGAGCCCCGCTAACCGCTGAGCAGCACCCCCTCCTCAGACATCTGAGTGCCAATCCTTAAAGGCTTCTCCTTGAAGTTTCTCAGATTTGATTTCCAAACTCTTTTCTTCATTCTCCAAGCTCTAGCAGTAATAGCTGCTTTCTTCCATTTCCACGATACCTTCAGTGTTCCCTGTTTGCCTTGTCTGTTCTCTAATACCTGTCAACAGTTCTGTACATTAAATATGTGACAAGATGTCATTTAAGTCACCACCAGGGAACTTCCCAGACCATTTGTGCATTTATTATTCATCTCTCTCTCTCTCTGTTTATCTTTCTACTGAGCTAGTTAGTACATTTTTATCAAGAATTTTACATGTTTTGTAGAGACCATTTGACAGTTCGACTTGATGTAAACAATCCTTTTCATTGTGTGGTTTGAAATATACCTTCTGGCCCCAGCATATCTCCCTCCCTTAGGAGAGTGTTGCCTACTAAAATTTCCACCCTCAGAGGAATCATCTGTTTAGGATGAGTTTTGCATCTCTGGAAATACTCTTACAATGCAAATATTCATCAGAAGATAGAGTATGATATCATTTCTATTATAACATAGATTAATTAGTAGATCATACTGGAGTACAGATCACTGGAGTGTAGTTCTCCCAATTGGCCTATGAACCTTTATCCTGCGTGTCCTCCTGTATTGTCCAGGACCTTCTGGGCGACTTGTGCACATTATGCCCTCAATGAGTATGTGTCAAATGCATGGGGCAGTTGAGGTGGGGAAGAGTTGGTGTGGGGCAGGAGACAATGTTTAAGTATGTGGACCTCACAGCCAGGAAGCAGACTGAGAGCGATGGCTCCCTGACAGGGGGGAGGAGTAAAAAATGGCAGGAAAGAATGATGAGGGTAAACTTTGCTTACTTCAAAAGTCTTGGCTCAGGTTGGCCCCCTGAGGCAGAGATTGTGCTGAAGAGAAATTAAATTGACAGTAAATAGTCTTTTCTGGCTGCTGTGATAAGAAATGATCACAAACATCAGGATATTGACACCCTCCCCCACCCCACCCTTTCTCTATTCCATCATAATTAGTGTAAAATTAGTCATAACGTCAGATTTCTCATGAATCATTGACTAAGGTAAACTCAATATGTGGAACAAATCACAGATTAAGAAATTGTGTTTTTTTCTTCAATCCCTTTTCTCCCTTGGGTAAGACCAATTTTCCTTAAGCAGTTGTGAAAGTTTGCAACTGACGAAGAATTACTCACCTATCCCTTGTTATCTCCATTTTTATTTCATTCTCATTTACAAGGTTTCCAGCATTGACACCTCGCTCTCTTTTTAAAATTAGTTTCAGGTGTACAAAAACAATATAGTGATTAGACCTTTATATACTTCACACAGTGATAACCCCAATAAGTCTAGTACCCATCTGACACTATACATAGTTTTTGCAGTATTATTGACTATATTCCCCATACTGTACTTTACATCCCTGTGACTGTTTTGTAACTACCAATTTGTACTTTTCAATCCCGTCATCTGTCTCACCCAGCCCCCAAGCCTCTTCCCATCTAGTAAGCACCAGTTTGTTCTCTGTATCTATGAGTCTATTTCTGTTTTGTTTGTTTATTTTATTCTTTAGATTCCACATATAAATGAGATTGTCTTTCTCAATCTAACTTATTTCATTTAGCATAATACCCTCTATGTCCATTCATGTTGTTGCAAATAGTAATATTTCAATGGAATATGTCATGTGGGGAGGCCTGCGGGGTCTCTGCTCCCGCTCCCCACATAACGCAGGATATGGTGAGGCCAAAAAGGAACACCCACGGAGCTATAGGTAGGGGAGTCATACCACTATATTCTCTCTGGCGGCACTATACTCTCACTGGAGGCTGGATCCACACTGTCCGCAAACCGCCATCCACACTTGCCAGCCCAGCCACCATCTTCTTGCTAGCCCCCATTCTTTCTCTCTCTGCTAGCATAGCCACAGCAGTTATATTAGTGGCCAGTGGCTCACTGGTTACAGCTGACGGCCAACTAGCCACAGCTGATGGCCATCCCATCACAGTTGATGGCCATTTACTACCTGAGCCAGCACCTGTCTATGTGAGGCCGAGAGCCTGGAAACTACTTTCTGGGGCTCTGCCCCCACAGTGGGTCATAGGTAGTTCTATTTTTAATTTTTTGAAGAAACTCCATTCTTTTTTCCATAGTGGCTGCACCAATTTGCAATCCCACCAATGTTGCACAAGTGTTCCCTTTTCTCCAAATCTTCGCCAACACTTATTTGTTGATTTATTGATGTTGCCATTGGTATTTTGATAGGGATTGCATTGAATCTATGATTGTTTGGGGTAGTATGGACATTTTAACTATATTAATTTTTCCTATCCATGAGCATGGTACATGCTTCCATTTATTTGTATCTTCTTTAATTTCTCTCTTCAATGTCTTACAATTTTCTCAGTACAAGTCTTTTACTTCCTTGGTTAAATTTATTCCTAGGTACTTCATTATTTTTTTTTGATGCAATTGTAAATGGGATGTTTTCTTAATTTCTCTTTCTGATAGTTTGCTATGGGTGTATGAAAATGCAAACTATTTCTGAATATTAATTTTTTATCCTGATACTTTACTGAATTCATTTATCAGTTCATAGTTTTCTGGTGGAATCTTTGAGGTTCTCTCTATATGGTATCATGTCATCTGCAAATAATGACAATTTTACTTCTTCCTTTCCAATTTGGATGCCTTTCATTTCTTTTTCTTGTCTGATTACTGTGGCTAGGACTTCTGGTACTATGTTGAATAAAAGTGGAAATTGTTGTCTTGTTCCTGATCTTAAGGAGAATGCTTTTAGCTTTTCCCCAGTAAGTATAATGTTAACTGTCATACATGGCCTTTATTATATTGAGATATGTTCCCTCTAATCCCACATTGCTGAGAGTTTTTATCATAAATGGATGCTGGATTTTGTCAAATGCTTTTTCTGAATCTATTGATATGATCATATGATTTATATCTTTCATTTTGTTTACATGGTGTATCATGTTAATTGATTTGTGGATATTGAATCAACCTTGTATCCCAGGAATAAATATCACTTGATCAACAAATGAGAAACAGAAACTCATAGACACAGACAATAGTTTAGAGTTACCAGAGGGTAAGGGGGGTGGGGGGTGGGGGGTGGGAGATGAAGGTAAGGGGGATCAAATATATGGTGATGGAAGGAGAACTGACTCTGGGTGGTGAACACACAATGGGATTTATAGATGATGTAATACAGAATTGTACACCTGAAATCTATGTAATTTTACTAACAATTGTCACCCCAATAAATTTAATAAAATAAAATTAAATAAAAAAATAAAAAAATAAAATAAATAAATACCACTTGATCATGGTGTATGATCTTTTTAATAGATTGCTGAATTTGGTTTGCTAATATTTTGTTGAGAATTTTTCATCTTTGTTCATTAGGGATATCAGCCTATAGTTTTCTTTTTTTGTAATGTCTTTGTCTGGTTTGGGAATCAGGGTAATAGTGGCCTCATAAAATGAGCTTGGCAGCCTTTCCTACTCTTGAATTTTTGGGACTAGTTTAAGAATAGGTGTTAATTCTTCTCAAACTGTTAATAGGTGATAATAAATCCAGAATACCATATTACATTTAATCATATTTCCTTAGGCTCTTCTTGGCTTGACAGTTTCTCACATTTTTCTTGTTTTAGATAGCCTTGACATCAAAGAGTACTTGTCATGTATTTTGTAGAATGTTTGTCAGTTGAGATTTGTCTGATTTTTTCCACTCATGATCAGACTGGGGTTATGGGTTTTGGGGAAGAAGACTACGTAGTAAAGTGTCATTCTCGTCACATCATAGCCAGCATACATGCTATCAATATAGCTTACCACTGTTGATCTCAACTTTGATCATCTGGCTGAGGTAGTGTTTGTCAGGTTTCTCCACTGTAAAGTTACTCCTTCCCCCTTTCCATACTGTATTTTTTGAAAGGAAGTTATTGTGTACAACTTACACTTAATGGAATGCTACAGTATGAAGCCTTTTCAGATGGGCTCATTTTATTTATCAATATGCATTTAAGATTCATCCATGTCGTTGCATGGCTTTATAACTCATTCTTTTTTATTGCTGAATTATGTTCCATTGTATAGATGTATCACAGTGTGTTTGCCTATTTACCTATTAAGGACAACTTGGTTGCTGCAGTTTTAAATGATTATGAATAAAGCTGCTCTAAGCATTTATGTACAGGTTTTTGTAGGAACATAAATTTTCACATCAGCTTAGGTAATATTTAGGAGCATGATTGCTTGAATGTATTGCAAGACTATGTCTAGCTGTGTAAGAAACTGACAAATTATCTTCCAAAGTGGCTGTATCATTTTGCATTGTCACCAGCAACAAATGAGTTCCTGTTGCTTTGCATCCCCTCTAGTATTTGGTGTTGTCCATGTGTTGTCTATTCGCTATTCTAATAGGTGTGTAGTAGTATCTCATTATTGCTGTAATTTACATCTCTTTAAAAACAAATATATTGAGCTGTTCACATGCTTATTTGCCATCTACATAACTTCATTGATGAGGTATTTATTCAGATCTTTTGCATTTTTTTATTAAAGTTTATTGGGTGATAATTGTTAGTAAAGTTACATAGGTTTCAGGTGTACAATTCTGCAATACATCATCTATATATCACACTGTGTTTTCACCACCCAGAGTTAGTTCTCCTTCCATCAGCATATATTTGAAATCTTTTGCATTTTTTAAATTGGGTTGTTTGTTTGCTTATTGTTGAATTGTAAGAGTTCTTCGTACATTTTGGATACAAGCCCTTTATCAAACTTATGATTTATGAATATTTTCTCCCAGATTGTGGCTTGTCTTTTCATCTGCAGAGTAGAAATTTCTAATTTTAATAAATTCTAGCTAATAATTTTTTCTTTCATGGATTATGCTTTTGGTGTTGTATCTAAGGACTCATCAAAAAACCCAAGGTCACATCAATATTTTCCTTTTTTTTTTCTAGAAGTTTTATAGTATTGCATTTTACATTTAGGCCTATGATCTCTTTTGAGTTAATTTTTGTGTAAGGTATAAATTCTATTTCTGTGTTCATTTTTCTGCAAATGGATGTCTAGTTGGTCTAGCACTATTCGTTGAAAAGACTATCCTTTCTCCATTGAATGCCTTTGCACTTTTCTAAAAAAATTATTTGACTATATTTGTGTGGGTTATTTCTAGACTATTTGTTCCATTGATTTATGTGTCTATTCTTTTATCAATACCATTTATCTCATTATTGTAGCTTTATAGTAAGTCTTGATGTTAGGTAGTGTGAGTTTTCCAGCCTGTTTCTTCATCAATATTGGATTGGCTATTCTAGGACTTTTGCCTTTCTACATAAACTTAAGAATCTGTTTGTCAATATATATGAAACTGCTTGCTGGGATTTTGATGGAATTGTGTTGAACCTATAGATTAAACTGGGAAGTAGTGACATCTTAGCAATATTGAGACTTCCTATCCATGAACTTGGAATATCTCTACATTTATTTACATATTCTTTAAATTATTTCTTCAGTGTTTTGTAATTTTTTACATATAGATATCCAGATATTTTGTTAGTTTATACTAAAGTATTTGTTTTTTGGTGTGATTGTAAATGATACTGTTTTTAAATTTTTAATTCTAATTGTTTATTGCTGGTATATAGGAAAGTAGTTGACTTTTGTATAATTGACATTGTATCCTGTGATCTTGCTTTTTAGTTCCAGAATTTTGGGGTGGGGTGTTGTAGATTCTTTTAGGTTTTCTATATAGATAACCATATCATCTATGCACCAAGGCAGTTTTAGGTCTTCCTCTACAATTTGTGTACCTTAAAACTCTTTTCTTTCCTTATCGCACTACCTAGGACTACCACTATGATGTTGAAAATAGGGGTAATAGAGGACATCCTTACTCAATCTTAAGGTGAAAGCATCCATTCTCTCATCATTAAGTATGATATTAGCTGTAGGTGTTTTTGTAGATATTGTTTACTAAGTTAAGGAAGTCCCCAATAATTCTTAGCTTGCTAAGAGTTTTTATCACAAATGGATGTTGAATTTTGTCAAATACTTTTTTTTGCATCAGTTGCTATTACCATACATTTTTCTTTTTCAGTCTGTCAATATGGTAGAGTACATTGACTGATTTTTAAAATATTGAACGAGCTTTCATACCTGGGATAAATTCCACTTGGTTTTGGTGCATAATTCTTTCTATGAATTATTGGATTGACGTGCTAATATTTTGCTGAAGATGTTTGTATTTATGTTCATGAGGGATATTGGTTTATAGTTTTTATTTCTTATAATGTCTACACCTGATTTTTGTGTTAAGGTAATATTGGTCTTAAAGAGTGAGTTAAAAAGTGTTTCCTCTCGGGGGCCAGCCCAGTGGCTCAGGCAGTTAGAGCTCCATGCTCCTAATTCTGAAGGCTGCCGGTTTGATTCCCACATGGGCCAGTAGGCTATCAACCACAAGGTTGCCAGTTCAATTCCTCAAGTCCCGCAAGGGATGGTGGGCAGCACCCCCTGCAACTAGTAATGGCAACTAGACCTGGAGCTGAGCTGTACCCTCCACAACTAAGACTGAAAGGACAATAACTTGAAGTTGAATGGCACCCTCCACAACTAAGATTGAAAGGACAACAACTTGACTGGAAAAAAGTCCTGGGAAGTACACACTGTTCCCCAATAAAGTCCTGTTCTCCTTCCCCAATAAAATCTTTAAAAAAAAAAAAAAAAGTGTTTCCTCTCATTATACTTTCTGGCAGAGATCATAGAGAATTGGTATTATTTTTTCCTTAAATGTTTGGTAAAATTCGCCAGTGAACCATCTGGACCTGGAGGTTTCTTTTCTAAAAGGTTAATTGATTATCCATTCAAGTTATTTAATAGATATAGGAATTTTCAGATTATCTCTTTCTCCTTATGGTTTAATTGTATCTTTTAAAGAATTGACCCATTTTAGATAAGTTGTCAAATTTGTGGGCATTAAGTTGTTCATAGCATTCATTTATTAATCTTATTTGTTGGAATCAGTAATCATGACCCCTCTTTCTTTTCTGATATTGGTAATTTGTGTCTTCTCTCATTTTTCCTTGGCTAGACTGACTAAAGCTTTATCAATTTCATTGAAGTTGTTAAAGAACCAGCTTTTGGTTTCACGGATTTTCTTCATTGTTTTTCTTCTTTTCAATTTCATTTATTTCTGCTCTAAGTTTTCATGACTTATTTTCTTCTATTTGCTTTAGGATTAAATTGTTCTTTCTCTAGTTTCTTAAGATGGAATCTAATTCATTGATTTTAGATCTTTCTTCTTTTAATATATTAATCTAATGCTTTAAATTCCCCTCTAGTCTCTGCTTTTGCTGCATCTCACAAATTTGGATAAGTTGTACTTTCATTTTTATTTAGTTCAAAGTATTTTTTGTTTTCTGTTGAGACTTGGTCTTTGACCCATGGGTTATTTAGAAATGTGTTGTTTAATTTCCAAATATTTGTGAATATTCCAGCTATTTTTCTGTTGCTTATTTCTAGTTCTATTTCATTGTGGTCTGAGAACATTCTTTGTGTGGTTTATATTTTTTTACATGTGTTAGCCCAGAATGTGGTCTATCATGGTGAATGTTCCATGTGCGCTTGAGAAGAATATGTATTCTGCTGTCATAGGAGTGTTCTATGAATATCAATTAGATTAAGTTGACTGATAGTGCTGTTCAGGCCATCTATATCCTTTCTGTTTTTCTGCTTTCTTGATCTATTATTGGCAAAAGGGTATTGAAGTCTCTGTTCCAATAAAGTGGATTTGTCTTTCAGTTCTATTAGTTTTTGTTTTGTATATTTTGACACTTTTGTTAGGTGCATATACATTTAGGATTGTTACGTTTTCTCAGAGAATTTACCATTACGTAATGCCTTTATCATTCTGTAATGCCCCTTTTTAACACTGATAATATTCCTTGTTTTGAAGTCTTTTATCTGAAATTAGATACTCCATATTTCTTTTGATTAGTGTTAGCATGGTACAGCTTGCTCTATCCTTTTACTTTCAACTTAATGAAATCTTCATCTTTAAAGTGGGTTTCTCTGTTTTTTTTCCCCTCACTCTGATCATCTCTGTCTTTAAATTGGTATAGTTAGACCATTCACATTAAAGTGATTATTGATAGTTGGGTTAATAACATTCATATTTGTAATCATTTCCTATTCATTGCATTTGTTCTTTGTTTCTTTTTTGCCCCCCTTTTCTGCCCCTCCTGTTGTTTTTTGTTGTTGTTGTTGTTGTTGTTTTGTTTTTTGCTTTTTACTGATGTAAACCAGTTTTATTGAAAATTAGCTTCAGTATACTTAAATTCAGTAGAACTCTCCTTATTAACCAAAGTTAGTCTGTGTTCATATCAGCTTAATTTTGCATGTTTATTTGTAGGTCAAAAACCTTTTATATGTCTGTGACTGATTAGGATTAGGTGTCAACATTTTAAAACTTATTACTCAACACATTAACCAGAAAAGTTAATCATGGACTCTAAAACTACTAAACAATCAAACTGGTGACAAGGCCATACCACCAGCCCAAACAATGAGACAAGTTTACTTTTTTAAATGTGTCTGAGAATGTTGCTTTAACAATAAAACATACAGTTTAAGGAGGCAATGGGTATTAGCATGTGACTAATCTTTATACAGGCACATTTTAGTAGACTGGTCTCATATTTAGTTAAGAGGCTTTTCCAATTGATGGCTGATATTTTGCAGAAGTCTTTCAGCTCCCAAAAGTTTTCTTCCTTTGAATAACAGCTGGAATGCTGGATGAATCATGTTTCCTTTACATTTGGCTCTCAGTCATGAATACGTGAATAATATTTATGAAGCTGTTTTAAATTAGATAAGAAATATGCTGCATTACTAAAAGAAGATTTGCTTTCCTTAAGTTTATCATATTTTATTTGTTTCATTGTGGTTCTAACTATTGTGCTGGCAGGGCTGTGGTCAGTAGTGCAGGATTTGGAATCAGATCATGGCTCCCCTACTTCTTAGGAGTGCGACTATGCGCTGTTACCTCCCATGCCTTGGGTTGTTCACATGTAAAGTTAAAATAATGATGTGCTCCTTTTTTCTTTCTATGTGTTTTCAAAATATACAGATATACCTCATTTTATTTTGCTTCATTTTATTGTGCTTCATTAATGTTGCATTTTTTACAAATTTATGGCAAGGCCCTCCACCAGCAAAGATTATGACAAGTTTTGTTGAAATATTTACTTTATTGTAGTGGTCTGGAATCAAATCCCCAATATCCCCAAGGTAGGCCTGTACTTTTCAACTTCTAAAATTGTATCTAGAAAAAGAACTAAAGAGGCTGGTCTTTAAAATATGCCTGAGTCTTATTATATAACCTTATTGTATTAGTAGTGATAACCCGCTTTACAGGATTATGATGATTAATGAGTTAATATGTAATGCATTTAGGATGATGACCAACATATATAAGAAGTTTTATTTTTTTAATTTTAGCTATAATTATTATATTGTCTTTAATTTTCTTATTTTGGCCTAGGCCAATGAAAGGGCCAGCACCTTATCATGAGCCAGCACCTGTCCATAGACTAGATTTGGAGACCAACAAACTAGGTACCAATTCCTCCTTCTTCTAAATTTCTGTGCAGCTATTCTTTAAAACTTAGTACTTAATTATAGGCTGTCTTTTCTGATGCCACTTTCTCAAGCTATTTAAAACTTCTGAAGAGCAGACAGCATATGTGGTACTGCTTATTCTTCCACTGCTTTACTGCCAGTCTACCAGCTCACACAACAGTCCTGGCCAATTGTCTTCTCTTGATTTAATTGAATATTTTATGTGATTCCACTTTATCTCCTGTTTTAGCCAATCAAGTATCCTTTAAAAAAATTGTAGTGGTTGTCCTGGAGTCTACAATATACATTTTATTTCAAAGCCCCTTTCAGATACCACTGTACCACTTCACGTGTACGGATACCTTAAAACAGAGCATTCCCAATTCCTCCCTCTCATCCCTTGTGACATTGCTGTCCTTCGTTTCATTTATCCATATGCTATAATGACTGAACACATTGTTATTATTATTGCTTTAAATGATTATCTCTTATGTCGGCTAAGATAAAGAAAAATGAAAGTTTTATTTTACCTTCATTTATTCACTCTCTAATGCTTTCTCTTTGTTTATATAGGTCTAAGATTCTGAGCTATATTTTTTTTTCCTGCCTGTAGAATATCTTTTAATATTTCTGCTGGTGAAAAATTCTTAGTTTTTGTTTGTTTATTAGTTTTTTGTCTGAGAAATTCTTTATTTATTCTTTACTTTTGAGGAATAATTTCATTAGATATGGAATTCTAGGTTGATGGGTTTTTTTTTCTTCACAACACTTTAGCTATTTCATTCCACTTTCTTCTTGTTTGCACGGCTTCTGACAAGAAGTTCATTGTGATTCTTATCTTTGTTGCTCTATGGGTAATGTATTCTTTTTTTCTATATATTCTTTTTAAGATTTTCTTTTTTGTCTTTGGTTTTCTGTAGTTTGATTATGACACACAGTTATATATGTATTGGGGTTAGGTTGTTATTTAGTTTTGTTATTTGTTCTTCTTGGTGTTCTCTGAGGTTTCTGGCTCTGTGGTATATCTGGTATTAATTTTGGAAAGTTCTTGGTCATTATTACTTCAAATATTGCTTCTGTCCATTTTTGCTTTCTTCTCTTCTGGTGTTCTAATTACATGTATAGCACACCTTTTGATATTGTTGTTACCGGACTGAGGACCAGTGCTGCTTGCTGCTCAAAGCCCAAAAAGTTTGATGATAAGGGTTGGTGAAGAGAAAAGTGTCCTTTATTCTAAATGCCGGCAGCTAGGGAAGATGGCCGACTAATGTGCAGAAAAAAACACCTTCCCTGAACGGAGAATAATCAAGAGGTTTTATAGTCAGGCAGGCAGGTGGGGGAAAGAACAAAAAAAGTGGAGTTGGTCATGTTAGTTTCAGGGCTGACAGTTGAGAAATCACCTCTAATGGCCTGATCTGCTTCATGTTATCTCAGATTTAGCAGCCATGGCTGGAGTGTTTCATGCATCATCAGCAAAAACTGTAAGGGAGTTGCAATCATGGATCCTGGTGTCCAGGTACCTGAGAATTGAGAAATTGTTCTTTCCAGGTTAGTGCTCTGCTGATTAATTAGATCAACAAGGTAGTATGTACAGTCTTAAGAAAGGGAACAAAGCAGAGTCATTAAATCAAACAATGAGGGGGAAAACAAAGAGAAAATAGTGGAATATCAGGTGGCTAAATAGTGAGCTATGAGGTGAATCAAACTGCAAACTAGCTAAGTCTAACTACGTTATTGATACCCTGAGTTTTGCCCTTACATTGGTACACCTTTTGATATTGTCTCACGGTTTTTGGATATTCTGTTCTGGTTTTCTTGTCTTTTTCACCTCTTTGCATTTCAGCTTGAAGAGTTTTTATTGACCTACTATATTCAAGTCCACTGATTCTTTCTTCAGCTATGTTGTTTCTACTGATGAGTCCATCAAAGCCATTCTTTATTTCTGTTACTATTTACTTCTATAAGAACTTGGCCCACAGGCAGATGAACTGGCATGTAATCAAGGTCTCCTGACTCCATAGGAACACTGCTTATCAGACAATCAGTTGTGTATGCTGGCAAGCAGTCAGGGTCTCCTGCCTTCTTGGGCTGCAGTGTACATGAGAGTAGGCCCTGCAGGCCTGATGATTTCTCCCATGAAATGTTCTTTGTTTTCCTGATACTGTATAACCCTATTTCTTCTCTGCCAGTGGGCAGATCACTACCCCTCTGGCTGGCCACCATCAGAGACTCTTCCCAGTCAGCACGTCTCAATAAACCTGTGTTTTGCACTCGGGCACCTTGTATGTTCTTTGGGCTCCAGACTTCTCAGGCACAAATCTTGGAACAACTCAGACTCAGTCCGAACAATTTCTATAACTTCTTTTTTTATTCTTTCTTAGAGTTTATGTCTCTGCTTATATCCTCCATCTGTTCTTGCATGTAGTCTACTTTTTTCATTACAGCCCTTAATAAGAATCATTGCTATTTTAAATTCACTCTCTGGTAACTCCAATATCTAGGTCACATCAAATCTGGTTTTGCTGATAGCTCTGTCTTTAGACTGTGTTTTTTCTTGCCTTTAGGGGATTAAAATTAATCTGGTTAGAAGTTGAGCAATTTTAAATGTTGCCTGTAGATATCGGTGCCAGAGGCTTCAAATTCCTATCGGTGTCCTAATTTTTATTTCATCTGTTGACTGTGGGCTTCCTCCTCACCCCCGTTCTACTCATCAGGGAGTCTGTGCATTGCCTCTCTTTCAGCTGTAATCCACTGTTGTTCTAGTTCAGCCCCATCAGTGTGATGTGGGTGAGGGGGAGCATTTTATTACCCTCTGATTATATCTCAGTTTTTTAGTGGGCCTATGTCTTCAGCTGTGACCTTCACGAGTGTTTGTTCAGAAATATAGTTTTTCCATCCTACCCCCTACTTTCTGCCCTGATTTCATCTTTCTAAACCTACCTTTGTGAGGCCTTGATGCCTGTTGATTATGCTCCCCACCCCAAAATTATGTGAGACAGGAAGGCTAGAGGAGGCCGAAGTAGAAGAAATGCCCTTTCCCACTTGTGGTAAGGTTTTGTTTGACAAAGCACTTTCATCTAGAGCAGGCGTGTCCAAACTTATTTCAACGTTTTTCACCCAGGGCCATATGCGGTAAAATACACAAACAGCCGGGCCACTCACTCGAGGTGAAGTATGTATTGCCTCACCTGGTTTATTTAAGTAAGCCGCAGTTTGGACACCCCTGACCTAGAGGGTGAGTCTTTGTTATGCAGAAGATTCTGGGTGTATTTCACAATGTCTATTCTGCATTTTTCCCTGCCAGAACCACAAAGAAATCTTCCTTAGCTCTTTACTGTGAGAACCTCATGGGGTAAAAGCCAAAAAATTGTAGTGGCCCCTCACTTTCACACTAGTCCATTAATCCACACAGCTTCCAGCAATTCATCAAAATTACCACATAAGTGTTATACCAGTTTATGGCTCTAGTTAATGGCTCCAGCAGCTTTTGTTTTAGGTAAAGAGATCTCAGCTTTGTCTCTCTGAATGTGCCTGTATTTCCAAATTCCAGAGTGGCAGTTTTTCCTGCAACCTCAGTTATCTGATGGGTCCATGAAAAGTTGTTAATTTTCAGTTTATCTAGCTTTTTCTTGTTGTAAGAAGAGGAATGATAAATTCTAAGCTGTTTAGGTGTCAGAGCTGAAACTAGAAGTCATTTTCCTCTATCTTTTCTTTAATAAATTCAATCTTACCAGCCTTTATTGAATTTTTAAAGTTTTGGTATTTCTATTTTTTATTTTCAAGAGCTTTTTCTGGTTTTCTAAGGATTTAAAAAAAGCATCCTGTTCTTGTTTTATGAGTGCCATATCTTCTTTTATCTTTCTAAGGATACTAATATTTAAGTAGAATTCTAAAGACTGTATGGATAAGAGTTTTTTGGCGTTTCAAAATTTTACTTTCACAATTTAGAATTAATTTTTTTCTCACTCTGTTTGAGAATAGGTTTGCCTCATTAGAAACATTATTATATTGGAAACCACTATTTATTTCAGATTTTGTATTTTTAACTAGTTATGTCTTAGCAGATATAATATCTAGCGAAAACTAAAAACCTTAGTTAAGTTTTAAAAAATTTTGGTTTGGACTATAGATGTATTAAATAATTGTGTACAACATATGGACAGCTCTCTTTAACTCTTTGCAGATTCCAACAAATGTATAAAACTTAAAATATCTGCACAGAAATACAAAAGATCATACAAGAGTACAATGAAGGACTATATGCCACCAAATTCAACAACATAGAAGAAATGGACAAATTCTTAGAAACATATAGCCTTCCTAGACTGAATCAAAAGAACTAGAAAATCTAAATAGATGGATCAACAGTAAGAAAATTGAATCAGTCATCCACAACCTCCCCCAAACCAAAGATCCAGGACCAGACGGTTTCACCAGTGAATTCTACCAAACATTCAAAGAGGATTTAACACCTGTCCTCCTCAAACTCTTCCAAAAAATTGAAGAACAGGCAGTATTTCCTAACTCATTCTATGAGGCCAACATTACCCTGATACCAAAACCTGGTAAGGATAACACAAAAAAAGAAAACTACAGACCGATATCTCTGATGAATGTAGATGCAAAAATCCCAAGCAAAGTTCTAGCAAATCAAGTACAACAATGCATTATAAAGATTATACATCATGATCAAGTGGGGTTCATCCCAGGGGCACAAGAATGGTTCAATATACACAAATCGATCAAAGTAACACACTACATAAGCAAAATAAAAAATAAAAATCATATGATTATATCAATACATGCACAAAAAGCATTTGACAAGCGACAACATGCATTTATGATTAAAACACTTAAAAAATGGCTATAGACTGAAAATACCTTAACATAATAAAAGCTATATATGACAAATCCTCAGCTAATATCATAATTAATGGTGAAAAACTGGAGGCTTTTTGCTCTATGTTCAGGAACCAGACAGGGTTGCCCGCTTTCACCACTGCTATTCAGCATAGTATTGGAAGTCCTTGCCAGAGCAATCACACAAGAGAAAGAAACAAAAGGCATCCAAACTGTGAATGAAGAAGTTAAATTGTCACTTTTTGCAGATGACATGATTCTTTATATAGAAAACCCTAAATACTCCACCAAAAAGCTATTAGAAACAATAAATGAATATAGTAAATTTGATGGCTATAAAGTCAATGTATAAAAATCCATGGCATTCCTATATACTAACAATGAAATTTCAGAAGAAGAAACTTAAAAAAAAAATTCCTTTTGTAATTGCAACAAAAACAATAAAATACTTGGGAATAAACTTAGCAAAGGATGTGAAGGACCTATACACGGACAACTATAAGACATTTTTAAAAGAAACTGAAGAAGACACAAAGAAATGGAAAGATATTCTGTGTTCAGGAATTGGAAGAATCAACATCATTAAAATGGTGATATTACCCAAAGCAATATTCAGATTTAATATAATCCCCATTAAAGTCCCAATGCATTTTTTAAAGAACTAGAACAAAAATTTCTTCAGATTTGGGTGGAATCACAAAGAACCCCAAATAGCCAAAGCAATCCTAAGAAAAAAGAACTGGAGGTATCACACTCCCTGACTTCACCTTGTACTACAAAGTGACAGTATAATCAAAACAGCATACTGTTGGCAAAAACAAACAAACACACAGACCAATGGAATAGAATTGAAAACCCAGAAAGAAATCCACATATATATGGGCAGATAATTTTTGACAAAAGAGCCAAAAACATACCATGGAGAAAAGAAAGCCTCTTCAATAAATGGTGCTGGGGAAATTGGAAAGCCACATGCAAAACAATGAATCTAGACTGTTATTTGTCACCAAGTAACAAAATTAACTCAAAATGGATCAAAGATATAAACATAAGACCTGAAACAATAAACTGCATAGAAGAAAGCATAGGTACTAAACTTATGGACCTTGGGTTCAAGAAGGATTTTATGAATTTGACCTCAAAGGCAAGGGAAATAAAAGCTAAAATAAATGAATGAGACTATATCAAACTAAAAAGCTTCTGCACAGCAAAAGAAACCATCAACAAAACAAAGAGGCAACCAAATGAATGGGAGAAGATATTTGCAAACAACACCTCCAATAATGGGCTGATATCCAAAATATAATACATAAAGAACTTGTACAACTCAACAACAAAAACCCAAACAATCCAATTACAAAATGGGCAGAGGACCTGAACACACTTCTCCCAAGAAGACATATAAACAGCTACCAGATATATGAAAAAATGCTTAACTTCACGAGCTATTAGGGAAATGCAAATCACAACCACAATGAGATATCACCTCACATCTGTTAGAATGGCAATCTTCAACAAGACAAATAATAAGTGTTGGAGAGGCTGTGGAGAAAAAGGAACCCTCATACACTGTTGGTTGGAATGTAAATTGATACAACTGTTATGGAAAGCAGTATGGGGATTCCTCAAAACATTAAGACTAGAATTACCACATGACCCAGCAATGCCTCTCCTGGGTATCTACCCAAAAAATCTGAAAACATTTATCTATAAAGATATAAGTACTCCAATGTTCATTGCAGCATTATATATGGTGGCCAAGACATGGAAACAACCAAAGCGTTCTTTGATAGATGACTGGATAAAGCAAATGTGGTATATATACACAATGGAATACTACATGGCCGTAAGAAAAGATGAAATACTGCCATTTGCAACAACGTGGATGAATCTTGAGATTATAATGCTAAGCAAAATAAGTCAGACAGAAAAAGTAGAGAACCATATGACTTCCCTCATATGTGGGATATAAAACTGAAAGCAATAAAGGAACAAGACAAACAAACAAACAAAAACTCATAGACACAGACAATAGTTTAGTGGTTACCAGAGGGTAAGGGGGGAAAGGAAGTGGTAGAAGAGGGAAAAGGGAATCAAATATATGGTGATGGAAGGAGAACTGACTAGGTGGTGAATACACTGTGATACATAGATGGCGTATTATAGAAGTGTACACCTGAAACCTATATAATTTTACTAACCATTGTCACCTCAATAAATTTCATAATAATAACAACAACAATAACAACAACAACAACATCTGGGCAAAGAGAGATTAATAAGGCTGTCCTTAAAGTGGAGGAAATTAGCATTGCTGTCAGAGAAAAAATTCTTTCTAGTTCTTACAGGTGATAATTAAAATCCTTCAATCGTTTTGTTGTATTTTGCAAATAACATAAAATGCCAATGAATCTCTGGCTAGAGATAACCATAAGGCTGCTATTTAAAAAAAATTTTTTTTTTGCATTGTGGACTTTTGAGAAACATCTTAAAACATCTTTTAAATAATTCGTCACTAAAGACTCTTTTGTGGAAGATGTCCAAGCTTGACATCCAGCATTTCTGTAGTCTAAAACACAAGATTGTTTACCTCTACATGCAAAAGTTTCTGTCAATATCAATACTGTTAGTTCAAAAATAGAAAAACAAACAAACTGCTGTTATTACCATCTGCCATTTGTTGAGTCCTGTTAAATGCCAGATACTAGTCTAATCTTGAAAGATAACTAGTATTGTACTCAAATCACAGAAAAGGAAACTGAGGAATAAAGAGATTAATGACTTGTTCAAAGTCACGAACTAGATCAGTCAGCAGCCAGAACTCTGGTCCACATCTCTTGGCTTCGTCCACTCACTGTACCTCCTCTATTTTCAGATTTGTGGCCATTTTTAGGAGTCTGTTAACATTGTGAATGGTTTTATGTAATTTTCTGTTCATGACTATTTTCTCATTCAGCCAAGAAATTTCAATTCTAAGATCTCTTCATCTAAAGTTTTCAGAATTCAAATTTTTTATATCTGTAGAAAGTATTTTTGATTTCTTTACAAAGCAGTACTCTATTTAAATTGTCTTTTCCTGTGTAAGACTTCAATGGATAAGATTTCCATAGAAGTAAAGAAGGCAGTCACAAATGCAAGGACCAGGAACACCTCCTCTATGAGATACTCCATAAGTCTTTACTTACCATTGGCTTCTGTGAGACTGGACTTTTAGACTGTCCTTGAAGTGGAGGAAGAGGAGCCAGGTGACACCTGAGTTTGGGAACCACTGTAACAAGTCAATCACTGTGGCTACTGGGAGTATGATTCAGAGTTACTAAAGATGGCTGAAGCTTATCCAAATAATGACCTGAAATAAAGCACACAAAACCAATCATCTCCTAGGAAATAGTCACTATCTTTTTGGACAGTGCAGCCAGCTACCAGCCCCATGAAAGATTAGAGGAAAGCAGTGGGTAAAGAAGCCTCCCTGGAGATAATAAAATACAAATGGTCATTCGTCCACTGTGAGGTATGCTGAAAATAATCAGATAATCAATCTAGTACCCATAAGAACCTGCACAAATCATGGAAAGACAGAAGTGCATCTAAAATGTATCCAAAAACTCCAGGAAGGCCAAGTTTCCTCTGAGAAAAGATGAAGAAAGGGCAATTCCATGAAAACCAAAAACTCCAAGAGCTACAGCAACTTCACTTGTCTCATGCATAAAATTTAAACAAATTGCCATATTTTATTATAGCCAATAAATATTTAAATTGGTGTGTGATATTAGTTCTAATTGTATTTTTATGCCAAACATTGATGCTTAGATTTGAACTAATTTCTTGATATCTCATCATTTCAGCTCCAGAGAAATGTAATGCTGTACCCACCTAATTGAAGACAAGCTAGTTCTCTACAGGGAGGTGCAAATTAGCTTAAAAGTCACAGATTATTTATTAACTGTGAAATAGAGGAGATGAGTGCCTTGTAGGAAGAAGGATTTGGACATTAGAAGATATATCTAACTTTTTAAAACCAAGGGAGTATTTTGGGGATGCTGTCTCAATTTAAAAGGGACTTTTTATCCATCACTGGCATCTGAATAATCATTTTTCTCTCTCCTTTTAAATAACATCTTTATTGAGGTATAATTCACATATCCTCAAATTTACTCTTTTACGGTATACTATTCAGTGTTGTTTAGTATAGCCACAGAGTTGTGCAATCTTCATTATCCAAACCCAGAACATTTTTGTCACCCCATAAAGAAACCTCATACTTATTAGCAGTCATTCCCTATTCTGGCCTCCTTTCCAAATATGGATTCAGTCTCTTTGGTTCTGCATATTCTGGATATTTCATATAAATGGAATAATATAATATAAGGCCTTTGGAGCTGGCTTCTTTCACTTAGTGTAATGTTTTCGAGGAACCATTTTTTTTCTGTCTTTTATCTTTTGAGCAGAGTTTTACAAGGTGTTCTTGCCTGCCCTGCACCCTGTGGACTCTCTATTCAAGTGCAAATTTCTATGATCTGTACTTGAATCATTCCGCTCAACTTTGATTCCATCATTGTCCCAACTCTACTTACCTGACTCTACAGAGAAAAATACCAGTCAGATACCATGCCCTCCAAGTGTGTTCGGAAACTCCATGGGAATGTGTCAATCTATGACTTTCTGTGGTTTTCCAAGAAATATAATAAGTACATTAAAAATATATTTGGAATTATAACTACAAAAGGAAGCTCTTTGTGGCAGATATTGTTAGCTTGGAGCAGTTTCCCAAACAAATGCTTATAATTTGACTAATGTATATAATACAGTAATATACATGTCCCTGCTTTGTTAAATGATTGAAACACTTCCATAGTTTATTAAAAATATCAGATGAATAAGGAGATTTCCAGTCAAGATGGCAGAGTAGGTAAATGCTGTTCTCACCTCTGCTCAGGACCACATCAATTACAACTAAACTACAGAACAACCATCAGTGAGAATCACCTGAAGTCTAGCTGAACCAAAGCCCTACAACTATGGACATACAGAAGAAGTCACATTGAGAATGGTAGGAGGGGCAGAGATATAGAACGGGCTGGTCCCACACCAACGTGTGACCATTAAAAATTGGGAGGCATATCTTGGCTCTGCAGGTACCCCCCAGAGGAGCAACGGGTCCCAACTCCATACCAGGCTTCCCAGCCCAGGGTTCCAGTGCTAGGGAGAGAAGTCTCCATAATTTCTGGTTGTAAATACCAGCAAAAATTGTGGCTGAGTCAGATGGAGGGTGGCTGAGCTCCCAGGCACTCCTTTTAAAGGGACCACACACAGACTGACTCACTGACGGACTCACTCTCCAGTGCGGAGGCAGCAACTTGAAAGGTGCCAGGGACATATGGGGACAAATTGAATTGTATGGCTTTAGTGCAAGGGCTGGAGAGGCAACTTTCTCCCAGACAGAAGAGCTGGTGGAAGCCATTATTTCTTTGTTGAGTTCTCCCCCATTCCTGCATGCAGACACAGGCAGATTTCACATCTGAGTCTCTATATCACCTTTTGTCTTCCCCACCTTAGTGATTCCCAGAAACCCCGCCCCTCAAATGTTCACAAAACCCAAACAAGCAGCATCTGGCTTCTGCAAGTCCTGTATCTTTGGATAGGAAGCCCTAAGCCTGACTCCAGTCACAGCTGGTCTTGGTTCACAGCTTAGTCTCTCAAGGCACCTCTATGCTCAGTGCAGGTGGCAGCCATCTGCGGATTGCTTTGTGGCTCATACCAGGCGGCCCTGTAAGAGCACTAGCTGTGGCTAAACTTGATCTGCAGTGGGTCCCCTTCCAGGAGGCCCCAGGGCTGGGACACCTAGTGGCCAGTTTTGGACCAAGCTGGAGCATCACTTGGCTACCTCCAAGGATGACACACTCAAATGGAAGACCAGGCAGGCACCAGAGCCCCTCTAAATTCTGCTCTGTAGGGTCAGCCCTTGCACCACAGCTCCTCTACTACAGTCACAGCCAGTCCTCACAACAGTCAGCCTGAAAGTCAGTCCCTCTCAATGGCGTGCAAACAGCAATCAGTGCTCAACTACAACAGAGGGCACACATAACCCATACAAGGGACACACCTGGAGCACCCAGCACTGGTGACCAGGAAGACTGCACCACTGAGTCCCCCAAGGCACCTATTACATAAAACCACTCTACTAAGACTGAGAAGCAGAGCAGCCCTACCTAATATATAGAAACAAACACAGGGAGGCAGCCAAAATGGGAAGACAAAGAAACATGTCCCAAATGAAAACATAGAACAAAGCTCCCAAAAAAAAGGAAGTAAACAAAATGGAGACAAGCAATTTACCAGACGCAGGTTCCAAACACTTGTTATTAGGATGCTCAATGATCTTAGGGAGAACTTCAATAAAGAGATAGGAAACATAAAAATGGAGATAGAAAGCATAAAAAAGAACCAGTCAGAAGTAAAGAATACAAAAACTGAAATGAAGAATGCATTAAAGGGAATCAACAATGGATTAGATGAAACAGAGGATGGAATCAGCAATTTAGAATATAAGGTAGCAGAAAACACTCAATCAGAACAGCAAAAAGAAAAAAGTATCCAAAAAATGAAGAGAGTTTAAGGGGCCTCTGGGACAACATCAAGCATACCAACATTCATATTATAGGGGTACAAGAAGGAGAAGAGAGAGAGCAAGGAATTGAAAACCTATTTGAAGAAATAATGATGAAAACCTTCCCTAACCTGGTGAAGGAAATGGACATACAAGCCCAGGAAGCACAGAGAGTCCCGAATAAGATAAACCCAAAGAGGCCCACACAAACACACATGATAATTAAAATGCTGAAGGTTAAAGACAAAGAAAGAATCTTAAAAACAGCAAGAGAAAAGCAGTTATTAACCTATAAGGGAGTTCCCGTAAGATTGTCAGCTGATTTCTCAACAGAAACTTTGCAGGCCAGAAGGGACTGGCACAAAATATTCAGTTATGAAAAGCAAAGACCTGCAACTAAGATTACTCTACCCAGCAAAGCTATCATTTAGAATTGAAGGACACATAAAGAGCTTTCCAGACAAGAAAAAGCTAAAGGAGTTCATCACCACCAAACCAGTATTACAAGAAATGGTAGTGGGACTTCTTTATAAAGAAGGAGAAGGAGAAGGAGGAGGAGATGGAGAAAGAAAAGGACAGGGAGAGGGAGAGGGAAAAAGAGAGGGAGAAGGAGAAGGAGAAGAAGACAAAGAAGATAAAAAATATGTAGCGTTGTGAAGCCCTTTGCTCTACGTTCAGGAACACGACAGGGCTGTCCCCTATCACCTCTGCTTTTCAACATAGTGTTGGAAGTCCTCTCCAGAGCAATCAGGCAAGAGAAAGAAATAAAAGGCATCCAAATTGGGAATGAAGAAGTTAAATTGTCACTCTTTGCAGATGACATGATGCTATATATAGAAAACCCTAAAGACTCCACCAAAAAGCTATTAGAAACAATCAACGAATACAGTAAAGTTGCCAGCTACAAAATCAACGTACAAAAGTCCATTGCATTCCTATGAAATCTCAGAAATAGAAAAAACAACAACAACAATTCCTTTTGCAATTGCAGCAAAAAGAATAAAATACCTAGGAATAAACTTAACCAAGGATGTGAGAGACTTATATACTAAAAACTGTAAGACATTTTTAAAAGAATTGAAGAAGAACACAAAGAAATGGAAAGACATTCCGTGCTCATGGATTGGAAGAATCAACATAGTTAAAATGGCTATATTACCCAAAACAATATACAGATTTAATGCAATCCCCATCAAAATCCCAATAACCTTTTTTAAAGAAATAGAACAAAAAATCATCAGATTTGTTTGGAACCACAAAATACCCCGAATAGCCAAAGCAATCTTAAAAAAGAACAATGCTGAAGGTATCACACTCCCTGAATTTCGCTTGTACAACAGGGCAACAATAATCAAAACAATGGTATTGGCAGAAAAACAGACACATAAACAAATGGAATAGAATTGAGAAACCAGAAATAAAACCACATAAATATGGACAGATAATTTTTGACAAAGAAGCAAAAAACATACAATGGAGAAAAGACAGCCTCTTCAATAAATGGTGCTGGCAGAATTTGAAAGCCACGTGCAAAAGAATGAAACTGGACTGCTGTCTATCACCATGTACCAAAATTAATTCAAAATGGATCAAAGACTTAAGCATAAGACCTAAACAATAAACTGCATAGAAGAAAACATAGGTACTAAACTTATGGACCTTGGGTTCAAAGAGCATTTTATGAATTTGACTCCAAAGGCAAGGGAAGTAAAAGCTGAAATAAATGAATGGGACTAAATCAGACTTAGAAGCTTCTTCACAGCAAAAGAAACCATCGACAAAATAAAGAGGCCACCAACTGAATGGGAGAAGATTTTTGCAAACAGTGCCTCCGATAAGGGGCTAATATCCAAAATATACAAGGAACTCATGCGACTCAACAACAAAAAAACAAACAACCCAATTGAAAAATGGGCAGACGACCTGAAGAGACATTGCTCCAAAGAGGACATACAAATGGCAAATAGACATGTGAAAAAATGCTCAACATCATCAGAGAAATGCAAATAAAAACCACCATGAGATATCACCTCACCCCAGTCAGAATAGCTATCATCAACAAGACAAATAGTAACAAGTGTTGGAGAGACTGTGGAGAAAAAGGAACCCTCATACACTGTTGGTGGGAATGCAGACTGGTGCAACCGCTATAGAAGGTAGTGTGGTAGTTCCTCAAGAAATTACGAATAGAATTACCATATGACCCAGCAATCCCTCTCCTGGGTATCTACCCAAAAGATCTGAAAACATTTATCCATTAAGACACGTGCGCTCCAATGTTCATGGCAGCTTTATTTACGGTGGCCAAGACATGGGAACAACCAAAATGTCCTTCGATAGATGAATGGATAAAGAAGTGTGGTATATATACACAATGGAATACTATTCGGCGGTAAGAAAAGATGATATAGGAACATTTGTGACAACATGGATGGATCTTGAGAGTGTAATGCTAAGCGAAGTCAGTCAGACAGAAAAAGCAGAGAACCGAATGATTTCACTGATATGTGGTATATGAACCAAAAACAACAAAAGAACAAGACAAACAAATGAGAAACAAAAACTCATAGACACAGACAATAGTTTAGTGGTTACCAGAGGGTAAGGGGGGTGGGGGGTGGGAGATGAGGGTAAAGGGGATCAAATATATGGTGATGGAAGGAGAACTGACTCTGGGTGGTGAACACAAAATGTGATTTATAGATGATGTATTACAGAATTGTACACCTGAAACCTATGTAACTTTACTAACAATTGTCACCTCAATAAACTTTAATAAAAAAAAATATGTAGAGCTGGGGATGTAGTCATGGGGATGTACGGTGTAGCATAATGAATATAGTCAATAATTTTGTAATAACTATGTATGATATCAGTTGGGTACTAGATTTATTGGGGTGATAAATGGAAGGGGGTTGGGGACAGGGTGAAAAAGGGGAAGGGATTAAGAAGTACAAATTGGTAATTACAAAATAATCATGGGGATGTAAAGCATAGAGAATGTAATGAATAATATGGTGATAACTATGCATAGTGTCACGTGGCTACTAGACTATTCAGAGAGATCACTTCTTAAGTCATAGAAATATCTAACCACTATACGCTGTACACCTGAAATTAATATAAAATAATGTTGACTGTAAAAATAAATAAATAAATAATAAAGTGTAAAAAACTAAATAAAATAAAAATATCAGATAACTGACAAACTATAAAGTAAATGAAATAAATATAAAAATCACTTGGAAATCATCTATCCATTTGCTTTGTAGTTAACCATTTCCACCTGTAGAAATAAGGATGACTCTTCATTTCCCGCTATTTATATTATGCTTTTTCTTCACCTACATCAAGCATTTTTTAAGGATCAAGAAGAAGAAATCTTTTTAATCCAACATTCTCATTTTTATTTTGTTTCTATTTTAAAATTACAATGTGTATTAAAGTAAATTTTTTAAAGTAAAATATCCATCCATAATCCTGACACTCCTAGTAAAATCGTTACTATGTTTCTATTCTTTTTTTTCCCCAGAAACACACATTTTTTTGTATTAATTGTCTTATATGCCTTTATGATAACTTACCACTGTTTTTCATTTGTTTTAGGAAAACTTTTGGAACCACCCATGAAGTTTCTTTCACATATCAACTATAAAAGATTTATTTCCGTCTTGTAGGTTTCTGACAGGCTTGTTCCTACAAACACGAGAATCTGACAAATGCTATTTTACATGATCTGTAACAAAATTCCTTTCCATGTGGGCTTTTCCGTAGAGCTTCTCACAACCAGGGCACCAGCAAGAGAACATACTCCTTTTTTACCTACACATTTTCTCACAGCTATAACACACCTTGCACATATTTTTGTGTCCTTATTTTTCCATTTAACCCAGTTACTTTTACTTATCCCCTGTACAATATGATTACTTTAACAGGCTCTGATTTTTCTATATTTTACATAATATTTTTACTTACAGATTTTCTGATTTGGGGGTAATATGGTTGTCTCAAATTTTTCAAAAGTATAATTTGGGTAAGGGACACTTTGAGACTACTTGGGAGAAGAAACGAAGGCACCACACATTGAGTTTAAGTCTCCCCACTAGATAAAGGGAGATTAAGGCTGCCTTAGGGTTAGAGCCTGGGAGGAGTAGTATAGGAGGTACAAGGGGAGGCCAGGACCTGTTGTTGATGTCCGCAGCAATTGAGAAATGTGGGGCAGCATTCGAGAAGAGTGTTCACAAGATTATCTCTCTTCTTCCACCTACTTTCCAAAGAATTCCTGTCGGTTCCTCCCTAGAAGCAGCCCCAGACTCAGGTTGACCAGGTGGTTGCTTAATGGCTAAATCACGTAGAGGGCATTCTTCCCAAGGGCTGGGGAAGAGCTGGCCCATCTGCAGGGAGTAAGTTCTTTCCCCTGGGGAGAAGCCCCATGGCTCTCAGAAAAGTGGTTGGATTCAACGGCACTGGCAAAGATGGGGCAGGAACAGAGCCGGTGACTGTCATTTGTTACCCTCTGAAGCCAACTTATCATTTTTTGTCCAACTCTGTTTGAGTTCAGCAAGTCCTCCTGGGCTACAGAATGTACGACAGGTCCCACCATCCATCCCGTGACTCACATGGCAAACCTGGATGTCCACATAACACTGTCATCTTCTTCAGCTCCTCAAACCCAGCCAATTAAAAGGTCTTGATGATTCTGATCAAGTATTTCCAGAAGCACATAGGAATATTTCAGTAAATAGGGAATCTAATCCATGACCAAATACTGTAAAGTGGCTGAAGGAATTATTAAATAAGTGGACTAACACTTATTAAAGATTTTTCTTTGTGTAGATGTGAAAAACTATAGATATTTACGGATATATTTATTACTAGACTCTTCCATTTAGATTAATCTTCAATTAAAACAATCCTGACCAATCATAGTTTACTTAAGATTGCTTGCATCTGAAATATAGGAAGAGTTTCATCAAACTGGTATGGTTTTCACATGATTTCCACAACTAACAATTTTTGTTTTATTTCTGACTGAAGACAGTAATTCAAATGAACAGAACTACTCTTTTGCTGTGTTTAAAACTTTAATATTTTAAAAATATTCTATCTAGTTTCTTTGACAAATAGCAAGGGAAAAAAGAGGGGAAGATGAACCTATAGAAAACCAAAGAAACATAATAACAAATGCAAGAGGAGGGTCTTGTTTAGACCCTCATTTAAACAAACAGAAAGTTAAAAAAAAAAAGTATGAGACAAGGAAATCTGAATTCTGACTGGATACTTTATAATGTTAAAGAATTAATGCTATTTTTTAGATGTGATAATGGAATTGTGTTTTTATGCTTTGAAAGGAGTCCTTTAGAGAAAGACAAATACTACATGATCTCACTTAAACTGTGGAATCCAAAAAAGCTGAACTCAAAAACAGAGTAGAATGGTGGTTGCCAGGGGCTGGGGGTTGGGGGAAATGGGATGTTGGTCAACAGGTACAAACTTTTAGTTATAAGATGAGTAAGTTCTGGGGAGCTAATGTACAGCACAGTGAGTATAGTTAATATTATATACTTGAAAGTTGCCAAGATCTTAAATGCTCTCACCATAGACATACACACACGTACACACTCACACACACACACACACACACACACACACACACAAAGGTAATCATGGTGAGGTGATGGATGTGTTCATTTTATTGTGGTAATCCTTTTACAATATATTCGAGTATCGGATCATCCTGTTGTACATCTTAAACCTACACAGTGTTATATGTCAATTATATCTCAATAAAACTGGCGGAATAAAGAGTCCTTATACAGAAACATAATGAAGGATTGACAGATGAATTGAGATAATGTCTGGGATTTGCTTCAAATAATCTAGTAGGGTGGTGGTGGGTGGATGCGTGGAAAGTGGATGAAACAAGACTGGCTCATGTGGCGGTTTGGCTGGCCATGACCCCTCATGTTCCCCCTCCACCTTGAGGCCCTGACTCTCCCCACTTCATGGCTATACTCTGCATCCTTTTGACTTTAGCTTCTGATGGTAACTACCTCAGTTACTCAGTTACTAATTCAGAGGTAGCAGGAACTTGGAGCTTGAAGCCCCATCTCTTCTTTAGTTGGATCTGACAGCTCAGATTACTCTCTTCGGGGCAGAAATGATACTGCCCATGCATTTGACAGGCTTCATTTAGCTTAGTGGCTTTTCAACTTTTTTCCACAGGCAGAAACCTGTTCTCAAATATAATCTTACATAAAACTTCTGTATATAAAAATACAGATGTGAAGCCACTGTAATTGACCACTCATTAAGAGAATTCCTATGCTGGTTCATATCCAGTAAAGTGCGTGTTCTAAGATAAGCCAGGAGGGAAGATAGATGCAAAGCTACATCAAAGCAGGGCTCTTCCTAGAAGTAAGAAATGAGGAAAGAGAAGGTACAGTCAAGGAATTGGAGTAGGCTTTGGGCACAGGCTCTGCACTAGCCTGTGGTCCTTCCTTTCCTCCAGATCCCCTGTTGTTGGGGAAGTTGCTTGGTGCAATTTCATCCTCATCGTGGGAACCACTCTACTCTTGCCCATTATGACTGTTTGCTCATCCTATGCACTCAGGCAGAGGCATTTCTCACTCCAGCTGTCCCTGCTCCATTTTTCCTGGTACAGGTTTGATTGTCGGACTGATTCATCACTCAGTCCCATGCCAATGTGGGTCACGTATTACGTAACGTCTATACATGGCCTTATTTTCAAGAACTGGTTAGTTTTTTCTTGGCCAGATTTAGGATAGCTTATCATGTATAGGAGAATCCTTTCTTTGGGAACTTCGGTTTTAGTATGTACTAAGCTACCGGATAGAATCATGGTTTTCTTCTTTAGAAGCATCCATGGAATGTGAATCCCAAGGCCCAAGATTCTTTGCCAAAAAATTGCTGGAGAGGAATGCTACAGATGTGGATCCCAAAGGCTTAACTCTCTTGATATTTACTAGTGTGTTATGTCAATACACATCTGCAACTTTTCTCATTCCTAATTTTAACATATACTCACCAGCTGACAAATTCGACTGTAGTACATGGTGAGGTAAACAAAATAGGGACTCATTATTATTATTGATATTAGTGTGGTTGTAGTTATGGTGGCTTTTTAAAAAAACTTCATTTTTAAAAAAGTTTTAGATTTACAGAAAAATGTTTTATTTTGACCTAGATATAATCCCTGTGCTAATAGCACAGGAGACTATAATTATCTTCTTAGAGTCAACCATTCAGTTCTGCCCCTTTCACCAATATCCCAATCTGTAAGCACACTAGCCAAATCACTTTGGGTCTTTTGGCAAATCCCACTCACCAGGGTCCAGTACTCCAAAATCAGACTCATGGAGGAGAGAGAGTGGGGATACCAGACATGGTCCATAGGATATACTCTTAGAATCATTAACAGAAGGTTCTTGATACCGGCCAAAGGGACCAGTTAGTGCATACCAAAAAGATAGGTAGGAAGGAGGAAACCGACTGCAAACTGAGGGAGGGAGTAAAGGCGAAGCCAGCAGCCCAGGGTGTCAGACTAACACAGGCTGGAGCAGAGGAAAGTACGAGAACTTCAGGAGGGTTCACCACAGAGCCAACAGGGCTGGCATGAGGCTCGGGCAATCGAGGGCCCAGCTTCACATTCTTCAGAGGTGCTAGGTCCCGATCACTACGTGCGTTTCATGCATGGCTTGATTGCTCTGAAATAGTTGGGGCTCAGCTGGTCCACAGAGAGAATGCCCTGCACAGCAGTGCCCTCAGCACTCTCATTCCCTGCAGCTTCCAGAAAATTACCTGCCAGGCTCATTCTCCAGAATGGTAGGCTGAACACTGGACTCATCTAGGGGCTTTTGAACTTTACCAATGTCCAGCCATGGTTATGAACTACCACTCTCAAAGACCAAGCTTTTTCTTATGTTCCCGGAGTGAAGCCAGAGAGAAGGGAAAAAGACACAGGAACCATGGAAAACTCTTGGAGGGGAGAAGGAGGATGACAGCTTCCTGTCCCCAGTACCTCTCCCTAGACATCTACCACCTCCATCAGGGAGGGATCTACCCATCATGGCCCCATCAGCCAGCGGAGTGGGAGAGTGGCGAAACTCCAATCCAATTCCAGGAAAGAGTCAATATCAAAGAGTCTTCAAATCTGAGGGTGTGGGCCTGTAAAGTGGAACTGTAAAGTGGAAGGGCTATCAGATGAAGAACTAGGCACATCCAGAGAAACAGAAGAAATGAAGAAGTTCTGACCCAGGGCAGGCACCAGCGCTGCTAGAAATAAGGCAAAAGGGTCGGGCTGCACTGTGGCTGCTGGCCAGATGGATTCTTTTCTGGCTCAGGATCCATTTTCTGCTATCCCAGCCCCCCACATCTCTCCTGTGCCCTGATCCACCTCCTGAGAACAGCTCCATCCATGCATTCTCTAACTCTGTAATAAGGCCCTATCAAACAGATCCTATCAGGAAAACCACAGCACCCCAAACAGAGAAACTGAGGGTTAGTAAAAGAATCTGTTCCCAAAGTTTGGGAAGGATGAAGGGAAACGAAGGATGGTGCTGCTTCCTGTGCAGGAAGGGTCAAGGAGAAGAATCAGGGCTGGGGCCAGGGAGCACAGCTTTAGAAAGGGACTTTCTGGTGGCAAGTGAGGGTTCAGCACAGGGAGTCTGCAATCTGCAAAGACTTGGTGAGGAGGGAGTCCAGGAAATAATAATGCTGACCTCACTCTCTTCCTACATGTCCCAGAAGTGACTGATCCTTGGACGAGAAGACAGATGTGTGGAGCAGACCTGCAGTGCTCTCACACCCCTAGTTGAGCCACAGAGCCACATATGTGCCACCGTTAGCTTAGCCCTTGTGACCATGAGACAGAAACAGATATTTGCTGTAATAATATGAGGTTGTTGGCTATGCAGCATCACTTGGTAGAAACTCACGAAATCCCACCAGAAGCCCAAGGGTAAGATTGCCAAGCAGGGCAGCCCTTAAAGTCAGCCTCTGTGGTCATGGAGCTGGGTTGTGGGGGGTGGAGGAGTGTGGGCTTGGAGGGGCACAAAAGGCATCCAGCCCAAAGGTAAGGGGTCCCCATCTCTAGCTGTCTGCCCTGGGCAGACATCTCTACTAAGGACCAGAAGACTAGCCTGAGGCAGAGGTGACAGCTTGGTTCCAAGGTCACTGGGTGTCTTCCTGAACTGACACCCCTCTCCTCGGGGAAATTCCTAATGGCTCCTCATTCTTCCTTGTATCTTCTGTGCTCAGCACTTGTCCATGGAGATGTATTAAAGATGTAGGCACTGAGTGTGCATAGAACCACTATTTCTGTCACATTAGTTTCAGAGGATCATATTACACTAGACCCTCTGGATAATCTCTTACAATTAATTTGAAAGGTTTTTCCCCTCATTGTCAAAATGTTTGTTGAGCAGAGTGTGGTATGACTGGATAACGTGCTACTCAGTTACTGTATGCGCTCTGTCTTTAGTCTGCAGCTGTTAGCTCTTATTCTTCTTTGATTCCACAGGAACCAGGATTGCTGAAAGGTTGGACTTCTCTTGTAGTAAACAATAGAACACAAAGTCTTGAGGTCAGCCAGGGTAGAAAAAGCTAAAGTTTAACCTTCAAATGCTTTATCAGGAATCACTAATTCTCTTCCAATTTTCTCTTGACTTAAAGATCGTATTGGGTAATCTGGACCTGCACAGATGCTGACAGATTAAGTGGCAAAATTCACAGGTGTGTCTGCCTCAAAAGACATTTTAGTAAATAAGAGCTGTGCCTGGAATTTCCCGCTTTTCTGTTCCATTGGTCTATGAGTCTGTTTTTGTTTTTGTTTGCTTTGTTTTGTTTTGTTTAATATGAGGTTATTTATTTGGGATTTTTCTTGTTTCTTGAGATAGGCCTGTAATGATACAAATTCCCCTCTTAAAACTGCTTTTGCTGCATCCCCAAAATTTTGGTAGGATGTATTTTCATTCTCATTTGTTTCTATGTATCTTTTGATATCTCCTCTAATTTCTTCTTTGACCCTGTCGTTCTTTAAAAGCATGTTGTTTAATCTCCAGGTATTTGTGGTTTTTCCTGCTTTCTTTTTGCAGTTGATATCCAATTTCAAAGCCTTGTGATCAGAGAATATGCTTGGTATGTTTTCAATCTTCTTAAATTTGCTGAGGTTAGTTTTATGTCCCAATATATAGTCTATCTTTGAGAATGTTCCAGGTACACTAGAAAAAAATGTATAGCCTGATGTTTTAGGGTGAAGTGCTCTATAAATGTCAATTATGTCCATTTCAACTAATGTGTCATTTAGAGCTGCTATTTCATTTTCATTATTTATTTTCTGTTTGGATGATCTACCCATGGCTGTCAATGATGTATTTAGGTCCCCTAGTATAATTGTGTTTTGGTCAATTTCTCCCTTTAGTTCTGTTAGTAGTTGCTTGGTATATTTCGGTGCTCCCTGATTGGGGGCATACATATTGATGACTGTTACGTCTTCTTGTTGTGTAGTCCCCTTTACCATTATGAAATGTCCATCTTTGTCTCTTGTTACCTTTTTCACCCTGAAGTCTGTTTCATCTGATATCAGTATAGCTAAACCTGATTTTCTCTGGATACCATTTGCATTGAAGGAGTGTCAATTTCCACCCTTTCATGTTGAGTCTATGTAGCTGAGATGTGTCTCTTGGAGACAGCATATGGTTGGGTTTAGTTTTTTGATCCAATCTGTGCCTTTTTATTGGTGAGTTCAGTCCATTTGCATTTAGGGTGATTATTGATATGTGAGGATTTCCTATCATTCTATCTTAAGTTTCTGGTAAGACTGTCTCCATTGTTTTTTTGACTTTTTGTTGTTGTCTATTATTTCTGTGTGGTGGTATTCTATGATGTTTCCCTCTGTTTCTTCTTTTATTACAGTATATATTTTATTTCTCGATTTTTTTTGAGTGGTTACCCTTAAGTTTATGTAAAAGAAAGTTTGATATTTAGAGTATTCCATTTTCTTCAGCGTGCTTACTTTCTCCATTCCCATATTCCGGTTCAGGCCTTTACTCTCCCCCTTTTTATGTTTTGGTTGCCACAAATTGTCCCTGTTGATGGTGGTTGAATAGCCTCCTTTAGTATTTCTTGTAGTGCAGGTCGTGTATTAGAAAATTCCCTCAGCTTCTGTATGTATGGAAAGGTCTTTATTCCTCCTTCATATCTAAAGGATATCTTTGCTGGGTATATTATTCTTGGCTCATAATTTCTCTCTTTCAATAGTTTGAATATTTGGTTCCACTTCCTCCTGGCTTGTAGAGTTTCTGCTGAGAAATCTGATGATAATCTAATGGGCTTTCCTTTGTAGGTTACTGTCTTCTTTTTCCTGGCTGCCTGCGACGGGCCAGCCGTCACGAGTCGATGGGTTCCCGAATGGGGGAGTGGGAATGATTAAAAGACACTCTCACATATGATGGCGATCGTGGAACTTCAGTGATCCTGAAGACCCTAAGTTTATTTTACTGCACCCATATAAGCAGTTTGAGCACGTGCAAGTATGTATTAACATAACAAATGTAAATTCTTTAACTTTCACATAGAGGATACAACATTCACGAAACTCTCACAAGTAATTATCTTATCAATTGCCCTGATAGGCATCAGCCTTCTGTGTCTGGGAACTGGCCGCTCCCACCAAATTCCTCAGCAGCTTACAAGCTCAAGATCCCCCCAGGTGCAGGCAGAGACAATTGCCTCAGGGGGAGGAAACAGGTAGCATAAACGGAGCCATTCTGCAAAGCTCAGAGTTTCCTGTAACCATGGCTCCGAGCCCACAGCTGCCTTGAGGATTCTTTCTTTGTCGTTGATTTTTGACAGCTTCAATACAATGTGCCTTGGAGAAGGCCTGTTGGGGTTGAGGTAATTAGGTGTTCTATTTGCTTCTTGGATTTGAGGATCCAGTTCTGTCCACAAGTTTGGGAAGTTCTCATCGACTATTTGTTTGAATATACTCTCTGTTCCCTTCTCTCTTTCTTCTCCTCCTGGTATGCCCATTATTCTTATATTGCTCTTTCTGATGGAATCAGAAAGTTCTTGTAGAGTTCTTTCATTTCTTTTAAGTCTCAAGTCTCTTTCTTCTTCCATCCATGTCATTTCCAGGTTTCTATCTTCGATGTCACTGATTCTTTCCTACATCTGGTCAACTCTACTACCTAAGCTGGCTATTTCATTCTTAATTTCTTCTATTGAGTTCTTAATCTCCAGAAATTCTATTTGGTTCTTTTTTAAAATTTCAATCTCTTTTGTAAAATGTTCATGTTTTTCTTTGATTGTGTTTCTGAGTTCATTAAACTGCCTTTCTGTGTTGTCTTGTATCTCGTTGAGTTTTTTAAGAACTGCAGCCTTGAATTCTCTGTCATTTAAGTCACATATTTCCATATCTTTAAGTTCCTTTTCTGGAGACTTTTCACTTTCTTTCTGAGCTGTCTTGTTGCCTTGGTTATTCATGGCAATTACTGATTTATTATTTCTCTTCCTAGACATCTACAGGAGTGGGTTCTGCAACAGGTTGATAGGAAGAGGTCTTTCTTTTGTTTTCCAGTACGTGTTGGTAGAATGTTTTATTTTCTCTCCGACTGCAGCCTTTTTTTCTCTCTCACACTGTAGTGTTATGTTTTCTCTGCACTATTCCAGCTTCTCACACAATTGGGGGGATTCCCTGGAAGGCGGGCTTCTCCTCTGTTTACAGTTTGCCTGGGTCATAGGGCACCACGTCCCTGTGGGTATGCGGAGAGCTTTTGAAGTTCCAAAGCTCTTCCTGCACCAGATTCAGAGCCGGTGTGTTTCAACAGTTCTGTCTACGAGTCTGTTTTTAAGTCAGATCAGTCTGTTCCTGATTGGAGTAGAAAAGAATGCATTCACCAAATCTTTGGCTGTATACCACTTGTTGGAGGCCTTATCCATCTTCTTTAGTAAGGATACCATGCCTGGCATTATGGTTGGGTAGTTCTAGTTAACATCAAGTTACTTTGTACTCTGAAGTGTAACAGATTCATCCAAGTGGCTTTCTGAGGAACTTTAACCACAACCCCTTCACATTTGTACTTGTATTCAAAGTAGAAATATTTATTTCAATAAATATTTTCTGAGTGCATAAATGAATGGGGGGATGATTTTCTGAAGTCTTTCAATAAGACTTTTTACTTCCATGACCATTGCTTACTTTGAACCATGCACCAAACTAAACACCTTACATGTATTATCTCCTTTAATCCCACAATAACTCTACGAGGTAGATATTATTTATCTTCATTTTACGAATTTATAACTAATGTTTAGAGATGTTAAGTGACTTGCTGAGTCGGCTTTCATAACATATTCAGAATTTGCTCTTTTGTTACCACTTCCACTGTTCTCCAAGTCACCATCACCTCTTACTGGGGTTACTGCTATCGCCTCTTCTTAGATCTCCCTGTTTCAACCCTCATCCCCTACAGTCTATTCAGATCATGCCACTCCTTTTGCTTAAATTCCTGCCCTGGGTCCCCATTTCCCTTTGAGTAAAAGCCAAGTCCTTTTATTGAGCCTAAAGCAGTGCCTAAAGTGCCCCAGTTAATTACCTTATACCTACCATGTCTCCCTCAACTCTTCTCCTTGCTCAGAATGGACTTACTATTTCTCAAACATGCAGATGTGTCACTCTAGCCTTGTGGCCTTTGTCTCAGCTATTTCCTCATACTGGAACACTCTTCCCCCAGATAACCTGCACGACTAAACTCATCTCCTTAAATAATTTATTTAAATGACACCTTCTCAATGAAGTCTACCCTCACCTTCCTATGTTAAACTGCAACCCACCTGCTTTATCCCTCTGCATCCCCCACCTCTCTTACTTTCTCTACTCTTTGCTATTTCCATAGCACGTATCATGTTCTGATATACTATATGTAATTTATTTACTTAAGTTTAGCGGGGTTCTTTTCTGTCTTCCCTACCTCCCCATGCTAGAATATAAGCTCCATGAGGGCTGGCAATTTTGTCTATGTCATTCACTGTAACCTAAATACTTAGGACAGAGCCTGGCACATAGTAGGTACTCAAAACACATTTCCTGAATGAATGAGCTAAGTCACAGGGTGATAAGTTGGATCCCAGAGAGAAACCCAGATCTGACTGACAAAGCTGATATTCTCAAACAGATATACCACCTGGTGCCCTAGAGTAAGCATTATGGTCTATTTAGTCCACTGTCACTATGAACCACTTCCTGACCCTTCTGTTTCCTGTCTTAGTCTGTTTCCACTGGTCTTAGCATTCCAGAGCTTTCCACCTTGCCTGGTATGAAAAAGCTATAGATATATGAACATATGATACTTTCAGGCTCTGTGGGAGCCAGATCCCCCAGGGTCAGTCTGGATTAAAGTTGCCTCTTATGCTTACTCCAGGAAGCTGTTCAAGTTTTATTACCTTCCATGTGTGCTAAGTGAAAAAGTTTGGCAAGCACTGCTTTAAGCAATCATGTAGATAGTTTAAGTTCTCTGATTATCTTATTGTTAAGCAAGAAAGGTACACAAAAGAGAAGTTAATAACTAAACTTGCTTTAAAGTCTCAGAGAGATGCTTTTAAAGGCTCAGAAAGATCAATATTCTTAGGTATGAAATGGAGTGAATATTTAATTACGTATGTTGCAAAAAATCAACAAAGCTAACATAATTCACATAATGTGGTATTGGCACAAAAACGGACAAATAGATCAGATTGGTGTTTTCCTTTCTTTTTTTTTTTTTTGTTGCAAACTTCAAGTTTACAAAACATTTTTAATTTTTTGAGGAACTGCCATACTGTTTTCTACAGTGGCTGTGTGAATTTACAATCCCACCAACAGTGTACAAGGTTCCCTTTTCTCCACATCCTCACCAACATTTTTTATTTTTTGACTTTTTGATAATGCTATCCTAACAGGTATGAGGTGATTGTTCATTATGGTTTTGATTTGCCTTTCCCTGATAATTAGTGATGTCGAACACCTTTTCACGTACCTGTTGGTCATCTGTATATTTTCTTTGGAAAAATGTTTATTCAGGTCACTTGCCCGTTTTCAAAATTGGTGTAGAGGAAAGACTATGCCTTGACATGAATGCTCCTGAGTAATGCCAGACTTGCCAGCTAGATTCGGGGCAGAACAGAGATTGCTTGCCTTAAATTCTCTCAGAGATTGTCTGATCAACCCTCCTCTTTGCCCCACAGCCTTCTAGTTTGTGCTGGTTTCTGCAACAGGCCAGAGTCCTGGCTGGCACAAGTGATAGGCATTTTCACCTTTTCTGGGGTGGGTCACTACCCAGTACCTCTATCCATCCTGCCCTGCCCTATATAATCCGTTAGCGCCTGCCCCTCATTGTGGAGGATATCCATTGCATCTGTCACAACCCTGGATGCACCTCATATATATGTTCCTTAATAAACTCTTAATGTAATGATAGAGTTGTCAGCCTCTTCCTCTGATCTCTCAGCCATGGAAAATTTTTCCCAACAGTTGGGTTTTTAGTTATTTTACTTTTTTTTTTGCTATTGAGTTGTATGACATTTTGGATACTTACATATTTTGGACATTAGACCCCTATTGGATATATGGTTTGCAAATATTTTCTTCCATTCCATAGGTTGCCATGTGACATTTTAAGTCTCTGGTTTTTTGTTCTGTTGATTGTTTCCTTTGCTGTGTTGAAACTTTTTAGTTTGATGAAGTTCTACTTAATGATTTTTGCTTTTGTAGCCTGTGCTTTTGGTTTCAAATCCAAAAAATCGTTGCCAAGACTGATCAATGTCAAGGAACTTTTCCTCTGTTCTCTTATAGGAGTTTGATTAAATTATAAAATGGTCTTATGCTTTAAGTCTTTAATATATTTTGAGTTTATTTTTGTGTATAACGTAATATACAGGTCCAATTTCATTCTTCTGCATCTGGATATGCAGTTTTAGCAATACAATTTATTGAAGAGACTATATTTTCCCATTGTGTGTTCTTGGTGCCCTTATCAAAAATTAGTTGACCATATATGTTTGGGTTTGTTTCTGGGCCCTCTTTTCTGTTCCATTGGTCTATGAGTCTGTTTTTTTGTCAGCTGAGACTGTTCCTGATTGCAGTAGAAAAGAACGCATTCACCAATTCTTTGGATGTATACCACTTATTGGAGGCCTTATTCATCTGCTTTAGTAAGGATACCATGCCTGGCACAGCAGCTGTTATTAGGTTACTACTTGGTTGAGCTTGTAGTAGTTACATCATCCTTCAGGATCTAGCCATGTTCTGCAGGAGACAGACTGATAAATCAAATGGAGATATGATAGGGACAATTACTGATGTGTCCTCTAGGCCTTTAAAAGTGGCACTAATTTCCACTAGAGCCTGCTCCTTCAAGGATGAGATGCTGTGTTTTTTACAATTTAATCAATATCTTGGACATGTGGGTTAGGGCAGTTTCAAAAGTTTTTACATCTTTTTCCTACTATTATAGCTCTTTCCTCTTAGGTCAAAGACCCAATGTGGGGGTTACTCCAAATGCCAAGCATATAAATTCTAATTATACCCTTGGGATATAGGGAAATAACAACTGGGTGGGTGAGTGAACCTACTGGTCCCCTCTATGAGCTGGACTTGATCATAACTATTATTATCGCTCTATCAAAGGCCATCATAATATTATGTGTCTTTGGGTCTTTTGTTATCAATGTTACTCAGACCCTGCATCTGAGAGTTCCCAAAATGTTCGGGCATTCCTCTTTCTCCCGTGTATAGTCACCTGAGTAAATGGTCATAAGAAAGAGCTTAAAAAAAATCATTATAGTATATACTTGCTATCATGTTTCAGGGTCCTTCCTCCTAGGTACCAGGCCACCTTTTCAATTAATGGAGTCTAGATCTAAAACTCAGCCCAGGTCCAGGAACTGAGTAAAGTGAGAATTATTGGAGCTACTGCCCTCAGCTTCCTTGTCCTCCATGCTTGCCCCTCCCTTTTTTTTTTTTTTTTTGCTTGCACAGCACTCTTGTTACGAGTGCCTGCCAGAATAGCTGCCTGTCTGTTTTTCTCCTGGAGGTGCCAAACTCCACGATCATTGCCACAACTTCCTACAGATCAAGCTTTCTTGGCAGCCCCTGTGATTTTGCTGGCCATTATGATCTATGTGACTCCTTGGCTTTTGGTAGTTAAGCACTACCACATGGTCTCTACTACCTCAGGGACTCCATCATCCCTATGGATATACGAGTAAATGAGCCCAGCTCTGTGATTTTAGCTTCTATGGTCAACCCAGGCATGTAAAGAAGAGCTACCACTGAACTTCTTAATGATCCCGGTATCCTTCTGACCAGTGCATTCCTAATAGCTTGGTGAATGACATGTTCTGAACCCTTCCATGGAACATAACACTCTGGAGATCTTCTGGTTTCACATACTATATTCATTTCAGCATGCCTACTTCCTTCAGCCTCTTTCTTTATTCTGCTACCTTCTGGGAAACTGCATTAGCCATCACTCTTTCCAAGCTACTAAGAGTCACCCTGTCGGAGAGTTTGTCCTATCCCCTGGAATCCTTGAGAAGATGTTAAATCTCATATTCCAAGAAAGTGTTCCGAAATCATTGAATTCTTGCTTATCCAGTTTCACATTCCAGGCCCCTTGATCAAGCACCCTTAACATTCAATCTCGGGGTAGTCCCCAGGCACCGGCTCACACATGCTAGCTAATTCTTGCAACTTGTTTGGTATATGATATTTTCCCTGTCTGTAGGCTCAGCTTAACCCAACTGAGTTATGCTGAGATTTAGCCCTAGGACCAACTTAGTGACTAGGGGAAGACATGAAGCAACTTCTTAGAGGAAAATATGATCATAAAGAATGAAAAGATGATACTCGCAGCAGAGAAATTGAAATTATTAAAAAGAAATGAAAATGGTAGAACAAACATGTACAATAACAAATTTAAAAAAATCACTGGATGGGCTAATGAGATAATTGCTGATGGCAGAAGAAAGAGTGAACTTGAAGTCGAACTGAGAGAAATGATCCAATCTGAAGAATGGAAAAGAAAAAGATTAAAGAAAAATAAATAATCTCAGGGAGCTATGGGACAACATCAAATAAGCTAACATGTGTATGATTAGAGTCTTAGACAGAGACGAGAGAATGGGCAGGCAAAATCTTTTATGAAATAATGGTCCCAAATCTTAAATTTGAAATTTGACAAAAACATCAACATCTAAATACAAGAAGTTCAGCAAACTCCTAGCAGAATAAAATACCCATAAAAAGTGCACATATGGGGCTGGCCCGGTGGCTCGGGTGGTTGGAGCTCCGTGCTCCTAACACTGAAGGCTGCCAGTTCGATTCCCACATGGGCCAGTGGGCTCTCAACCACAAGGTTGCCGGTTTGACTCCTCCACTCCCACAAGGGATGGTGGGCTCCGCTCCATGCAACTAAGATTGAACACGGCAACTTGAGCTGAGCTGCCTCCCAGATGGCTCAGTTGGTTGGAGCATGTCCTCTCGACCACAGGTTGCTGGTTCAACTCCTGCAAGGGATGGTGGGCTGTGCCCCCTGCAACTAACAATAGCAACTGGACTTGGAGCTGAACTGTGCCCTCCACAACGACGATTGAAAGGACAACAACTTTACTTTGAAAAAATCCTGGAAGTACACACTGTTCCCCAATAAAGTCCTGTTCCCCTTCCCCAATAAAATCTTAAAAAACAAAAAAAGTGCACATATGTGCTCTACCTGCCCCTCCCACCTTTCTCTCTCTCTCTGTTTCTCTGTCTCTTTCTGTCTCTCTCTTCTCCCTCTCTCCTAGGCACATCATAAACTGCTAAAAACCAAAAGTAAAGAGAAAAGTATTAAAGTGCCAGAGGAAAAAAGATACACTAACATATATGGAAACAATAATATGAAAAACAATGTTGTACAAAGACAATGGAATGAAATTTTTAAAATGCTGAAAGGAAAAAAACAAAATTCTGTCAACACAGGATTCTATAGCTATCATAAATATCCTTCATAAAAGAGGGTTTTGGGCCTTTACCTTATGCCATATAGAAAAATTAACTCAAAATGGATCAAATATCTAAATGTAAGAGCTAAAACTATAAAACTCTTAGAATAAAACATAGGGGAAAGTCTTCATCACTATTTGGTGATGACTCCAAAAGCAGAGCAATAAAAGAAAAAGTAGATAAATTGAACTTCAACAAAATTATAAACCTTTGTGCATGGAAGGACACTCTCAAGAGAATGGAAAGACAACCCACAGAATGGGAGAAAATATTTGCAAATCATATCCATAATATATGATATCCAGAACATATTCAACGGCAAATTCATAGAAACATAGAAGTATAATAGAGGTTGCCAGGGGCTGAAAGGCAGGGAAAATGGGAGTTATTGTTTAGTGGATACAGAGCTTTTGTTTGGCATGATGAAAAAGTTCAGGAAATGAATAGTGGTAATAGTTGTATAACATTGTAAATATACTTAACGGTACGGAATTATACACTTAAGATAGTTGAATGGTATATTTTATATTATGAATATTTAACCACAATATAACAAAGTTTAAACATCCTCAGATAAATGAAGGCCTCAAGAACTTATCATGCACTGTCCTTGAAGCTTTATCTGTATTATTTTACTTAATTCTCATACTAACTCTAGGAAGAATATAAAGTTTCTATTGTACAAATGAGGAAACAAAGTCTTAAAATAGTGACTTGCCTAAGATCAAAGAGCAGTAAGTGGATAAATAGTGATTTAAACCCAGGTCTGCATGTTTCTAAACACATGAACTATATTCTTTTTTTAAATTAGTTTATAAATTCCTAAAGACTATGATCACTTTACTTTTCTCTGTTTTTATAATATTTCTCTGTTGACTTCTAATCACCTCAATAGCCCATTGCACTGTTGATTGGAAATGTTAAGACAATTTATTTTTCTTAATAGAAACTTCAAATGTTCAGAAGTTTCTGGGTAATATTTAAGTTATAGATGAAGAATCCACCATTTCATATCCAAAATTTGATTCTTTCCCTTTATAAACTTTGTTTTTATTTCAAAATGCAAATCTATTTTTTATTATAAATAACATACATGTTGATATTTTTAATGATTTTAAAAGAGCAGATAAGTAAATAAAAGTGTCCTCATAATCTTATTCCCCAGAGATAACCCCCCCAAAGCATCATTTGAATATTAGATCATTTCAATTGTGTTTCAACTTTATATAGTTTTGTGAATTTTTTATATAATTGTAATTTTTTTGTTTCAATCCCTCTCACTGAAACAAAAAATTACAAAGTTATTGCCTGAAGTTCACAAAATTAAGTAAGTGTAAAATTAAGTAATTTTCAAGGAGTCGTTTTGCCAGTTTTTAGCCTACTTCTAAGGTTATCACAGTTTAAAAACTTCACTGAGATTTTTGAGACATTTGTATTTCCAAGTCAATACTATAACTTCACCTTGTTTATAAACCACAACATAATTTCGTTGGAATAGATATGCCACAATACAAGTTATTTCTCTGAACCAGCCTGAGTTCTGTAATATAAAATGAGAATAACAAAAGTCCCTCTTAAATTGTTGTAGGGGTTAAACAAAATGATGCTTTTTAATGCTGGAGGGAGGTGGGTAGAGACATGGATAAGACTTTGGGTATAGTCACAGGATCACCCTCCTAGCTACCCCTACCTTAAAAAGAGGTGCAGCAATTTGGAATGCTTTTGCTAAGCTAGAAGCCCATGCTCAGTCAGCAGATTCTGAAAGATGAAAGCTTGTTTTAAGAACCTCTCATACCAGACTTAACTAGGTAAATCATAGGTCCCGATAGAATCCAGTAACCACTCAAGCTTCACTTGATCAACAGTTCAGATCTAAAGCTGACAAACCGAGCATCACTAAGGACAATAAATGCAGTGGATTAAAACATTGAATATGTTTAAAACTATGCATTCATAATCATGCAAAAAAATCTTAATAAGATGCTAGAGAACCAACAGATTATTTTGAAAATTTGTAAATAAAGAGCAAGACTCAAGCATTTATCCTGCCTTTGCAATACAGACTCTACTATTAGATGACTAAAAAGTAGATGAGGGAAAGTTTCTCTTGATATAATAGCTAACATATAAATGAAGGATAAATGATAAAATTGGAGAACAGCATTTTGCATATCTAATGAATTAAGGATCTAAACATTAAGCATCAATGGCTGCTAACAACTCAAAGCAGTCATTATATGCCTCTTACTGCACAATACCACCTGTGAAGCAGTTTTCACTCTAAAAAATCAAACTTGATTCTGATTATCCCAACTACCAATTATTGGAGATTTAGAGGACAGAGATGCACACTTGAGTGATAAAGCTATAAATAAAAGCAAGGAAGTGATTACTGTAAAGTGATTACTGTAGAGTGGTTATTCTTAGTGAGGTGTGGGGGTTGTGTTTGGGAGAGAGCTCATGGGGAGCTTCTGGGATGGCTGGTAAGGTTCTATCTCCTTTGATGGGTGGTGGTTAAAGGGATGTTTGACTTAAAATAGTTCATTGAGTGGTATATTTGTTTTATGCCATTTTTCTGTGTATGTGTTAATTTACCAATAAAAACACTGAAATAAACCATAAAGTCTGAAGGTTATGGCAGATTGAGATTTGCAGAGATACGAGATTGGACAATTAAGTTTGCAAACTCATCCTAGAAACAGTGCTACATACTGCACTGTTGAATATCACTTTGGTCACCTTCGAAGTATCCCCTTGGGAAGCTCTGTACCGATGCCAGTGCCTAGTCCACCCTTCAGAGCAATTTAGGAACTCTTTTTCAGGAATGGCCATCAGAGCTGTCATCGTATTACCTTTGATGTCCTGAATGTCATAAAAATGTCTTCCTTTCAATATTTCCTTTATCTTTGGGTAAAGAAAGAAGTCATTGGGGGCCAGATCCGCTGAGTAAGGAGGGTGTTCCAATTCAGTTATTTGTTTACTGGTTAAAAACTCCCTCACAGACAGTGCCATGTGGGCTGGTGCATTGTCATGATGCAAGAGCCATGAATTATTAGCAAAAAGTTCAGGTCAACTTTTTCACACAGCATTTTCAGCACTCACAAATAGTAAACTTGGTTAACTGTTTGTTCAGTTGGTATGAACTCATAATGAATAATCCCTCTGATATCCAAAAAGGTTAGCAACATTGTTGCAATAAATTCATGAACTTAATTGTCAGACCTTGTATGTACTCTAGCAGAGTAAGGCCAAGAATCAGTTCCAAGAGGGCAGGTTGGAGAGAGTAGGAATAGAGTAAACAGAAGCATCATGTTTCAGGGCATCTTCCAAGAAGAAAACAGCAGCTTTATTCACTTTTGGGAAATAACAGCCATGATTTCCAGCTCAGGCTCTGGGAATTGGAAGAGGATCAATTTATTCTGGGAACCCCTGGGCTAGAGGGTGACGATGGTGAACTGCTCTTTCAAGGTGTTGAGGACTGTCAATCTAATAAGGCTGGAGATTCCATCAATAGTCACATTCCAGCTGTGGAAACACTTTAACAGTTCCCCATAAAAGTTAAACATAGATTTCCCATATGATCTGGCAATTCTAGTCCTAAAGAACGGAAAAGAGGTACCGAAACAAATACATGTACACACTGTTTATAGCATCACTATTCACAGAAGACAATAGATGGAAATCTGAACGTCCATCAACAGATGAATGGATAACCATATTGTGATACTAACATACAATGGCATGTTGGTCAGCTATATAAAAGAAGTACTCATACATGCCACAATGCGGCTGAATCTTGAAAACATTATGCTAAGTGAAAGCAGCCAGACACAAAGGGTCACATATTGAATGATTCCACTGTTATGAAATATCCAGAATAGGCAAATCTATAGAAAAAGCAAACTGATGGCTGATAGGGATTGGGGGAAGGGAGAGTGGGGGAGTAACTACTAAATGGGTAGGAAGTTTGCCTTTGGAATAATGAAAATGATTTGGGACCAGATAGAAGTGGTGGTTGTACAACAATGTGAATGTACTTCACATTGAAGTGTACACTTAAAAATGGTTAAGATGGTAAATTTCATGTTGCGTGTATTTGGCCACAATTTTTAAAAATTTCTTAAAATTTATAGTTTAACTTAATGTTACATGAATTTCACCTTAATAATAATAAAAAATAACCATATTGTTTCATTTACCTGACATCCACTGAGTACCTCTCCTGTGCACATGAAAGAAAAATGGCTCCTGATTTCTGAATATTAATTTTGTATCCTGCTACTTTGTACACCTGAAACTAATATGAGTGAATGTCAACAGTCAACTGTAACTGCAAAAAGAAATAATTAAAAAACAAAGAAGGAAAAAAGAAAACTTCATGTGAAAAAGTCATGTCAAAAAAACAAAAAAACGGGCCCCAGCCTATAAGGCACTCATAAACCAGCCAGTAGGACAGAGGGAGTGCATATGAATCCCAGTGCATAAAGGTGGAAGTGCAAGAAATAAAACTTGTTATGTTTCTCTCTCGTTCAACCTAATTCTTATTTGAAGCTTTTAACTAGAGTGATTTCACCAAATTTGGGGTTCTCACCTCCTTTTTCCAGATCTATACCTAAATTCCTGGGACTTACCTAGTGCGAAGGCACAAGGGATGCAGTGGGCCCAGTCAGGTCTTCAGTCTCTGCCTCCTAGATAACTTTCAAGGCATCCAGAAGCCCAGCTGGCTTCTGGACCAGAAACACAGCGTCTGTGATAATGTCGTGATAAAAACAGGTTGTCTTCCATAGTGCTTATTATGTGCGAGGCATTATCTATACAGTTGCAAACATTATTTAAACAGCAATCCTTCAAAGTGGTACTCTTTACCCCAATTTTACAGATGAGGAAGTCAAAGGACATAGAAGTTACCTGATTGGCACAAGGTCACACAGGCTGGCAAATGGCAGAGATGGTACTGCAACCCAGGCAGTCTGGCTGCAGAGTCCACATGACCAGGAGGTACCCCATCCTATCCCTCATGCCCGCTGTGTGGCTCCCTCCAGGAGGCCAGCTCTCTCTGCTGTTTCCCTGACAAACTCGGAATCTCGATAACCTCTCTGCTACCTCTACCTCTGGCCTCTTTTCTAGGTATGTGCTGTTTGCTGGCCAGGTACTCTGCCCAGATATTGGGGACAGAGCCACCTGCGCTTCAACTCGCATCAACTTCCTTCTCTTTTGCTCCTCTTGTCCCTGAGGAATCCTTTTCTAGTCTCTAGGGGGGAATTCCCTACCTCTATTAATTTTGCTGTTTTCCCTAAACACTGTTTTGTTTTTGGACTTTGATTTTTAGAAACCAAATCAAGAAATAGACTCCTTAAAATGTGTGTGGGGAATGGCATGGGGAGGGGCGGGGAGGATGGCAAGAAGGGAAGGGAGGAAGACATAGGGAAATAGCAAATAAAAGAAAGAAGTTAATTAAAAAAATATTCTGCCAGTGTCTTCTGGTTAAAGTTAGTGGATTGACCACCATGTTTATGGTCTTCCTGAGTACTCCTAATTTTTTCAGGGTGTCCTCAAGGACATTTTGTGTGTCCTCAGCCAAGCAGTAACAATGCTTTGGTGTCCTCCCAGGGGTCACTGGATGCGTAATTTTTGGTGCATGTGACTGCCACCTTCTCACTGATGTTCGTGTGGCTTTAGTTATTCTTCCTTTTTGTCACAGCAATGAGTACAACAGGAAATAGGTGCTGTTTGGTAAAAAGCTGGGAGACTGATGTGGTAAAGGGATTACAAAATAGTCTCTGTTTTCTTTCTGTGTACTTACATTACATTCTTTGCAATATGATATTGCAGTCACTCTCACAAAGAAGTGGCATCTATTTCTCCACCCCTGGAATCTGGGCTGGCCTATGACTTGTCCAAGAGTCAGAATTGTCTGTACTGCTTCTAAGCCTAGGCCTCAAAGGCGTTACATACATCAGCACTCTCTCTCTCTCTCTCTCTCTCTCTCTCTCTCTCTGCCTTCACTGTGGGAACATGTTGAAGCAACCATTTTGGAGGATGAGACACATGGTGCAGAGCCATTCTTTCCAGACAAGGTCACCCTAGATCAGCCAAAGGCCAGTCAACCACTCAATAGGAAAATGAGTCCCTGGTGCAGCCGTTATGGAAGGCAGTGTGGAGGTTCCTCGAAAAATTACGAATAGAATTGCCATATGACCCAGCAATCCCTCTCCTGGGTATCTACCCCAAAAAATCTGAAAACATTTAGAGATAAAGACACGTGTGCTCCAATGTTCATTGCAGCTTTGTTTACGGTGGCCAAGACATGGAAACAACCAAAATGTCCTTCGATAGATGAATGGATGAAGAAGTTGTGGTGTATATACACAATGGAATACTATTCAGTGGTAAGAAAAGATGATATAGGAACATTTGTGACAACATGGATGGATCTTGAGAGTGTAATGCTGAGCGAAATAAGTCAGACAGAAAAAGCAGAGAACCATGTGATTTCACTGATATGTGGTATATAAACCAAAAGCAACAAAAGAACAAGACAAACAAATGAGAAACAGAAACTCATAGACACAGACAATGGTTTGATGGTTGCCAGAGGGTAAGGGGGGCAGGCGGTGGGGGGTGGGAGATGAGGGTAAGGGGGATCGAATATATGGTGATGGAAGGAGAACTGACTCTGGGTGATGAACACACAATGGGATTTATAGATGATGTAATACAGAATTGTACACCTGAAATCTATGTAATTTTACTAACAATTGTCACCCCAATAAATTTAATTAAAAAAAAAAAAAATGAGTCCCAGCTGTGAGAGAAGCAACACCCAAATCTGCAGAACCATCCTGCCAACCCACGGAGTTGAAATAAATGGTTGTTTTGAGTCACCAAGTTTTGGGGTGGCTGGTTATAGAGCTTTATTATAGCAATAGATAAGTGTTCCAACAGGGTTCTCTCAGTATCTTACAAGGTTCCTAGGTTGGGACATTATCTGTTTTTAAAACTCACCTTCGCCAGTACCTTGCTGCAAATTCCTTAACATACTGATTTGAGAGGTTAGAGCAACCCACCTTAGGGCAGGAGTATAGGAACCAATGCCCTGGGAGTCCCTTTGGTGCTGAGAGTGAGGGGCAACTTATCCATTTGAAATATTTCAAAATAATGCCAGCCTTTTCTTAAAGCCTCCAGACTTTAATAATTTACTTCTTTTCTTGTTCTTTTCTCTTCGGTCTGAGACAAGTAAAGTGGGATTGCTCGTTTCCTGCAGAAACACCAAAGTGGATGCTGGAATCACAGACCTTATTTTGAAAACTGCTTTATAACAGTCTATTGTCTTCATTTTCCCCACTAGATTGGACACTATTCAAGAGCCGAAATCATTCATCTGTGTCCCCAGCACTCAAAACAATGCCTGGCATAGAGAAAATGTTTAGTAAATGCTAAAAAAGATGAATGAATCAATGAATTACGAGGTTCAAGACATTCAAATCACCTAAGAAGAGGTGTATAGAGGGGAGAGTGTGGGTATCTGAGTGCTGGATGTTGGGACTAGCTCACAAAGAGTAAACAGTGTGTACTCTCTGCCCTAACACAGGAAGAAATCTTGAGGCCCATTGGCATTCTCCTTGGATGTCACAATAGTAAACATATATTGCTAATGGAGTAAGGATTCATACAGACATTTATTTAGATCAGATAAAATCCCTAAAGAACCTATAAAGTCCAAGAGGCTGTAGTACATTGAGATGATTTTAGGTGATTCCATGGGTGGATGTTGTTATTTTAATAGTTATGCTGATTAGTTTATTTTCATTCATTTCAGTAAAAAAAAATTCTAGGACATCAAAGTTATGAATTTATGACTATTGTTTTGAGAAAGGTCTCATCTATTTAAGTAAGAAAAAGATGAGATTAAAGAACAATATTACATCAATAATATTGATAGGGAATAAGGAAAAAATTGTGAGAGTCACAAAGGAGGCTCAGCTACTCCCCAAAAGTTTGCAACAAAAGCAACTAAAATGTTAACTCTTCAATCTCATTAGTAATGCACATTTGAGGTGTAATGACTTGTGATACCATTATAAACCTAACAGTGAAATCCACTGAGGCACTGGGCTCCAAGTAACTGATGTGGATAATTCAGACTGGGAATAATAATAGTAGCTAACATTTGTTGAGTGGTTAGGATCTGCCAGGAATCATTTTAAGTGCTTTACAAGTATTAACTCATTTGAGTCCCTATAAGTATGTGTGTCATGTGTTGTTGAGTTGGCTTTGACTCCTGGCGACTATATGAATGAGTGATATCCAGTCTCCTGTCCTCACAGCCCTGCTCAGCTTCTGTAGACTCATGGTTACTGCTTCTTTTATGGGGTCAATCCATCTAATACTTGGTCTTCCTCTTTTCCTGCTGCCTTCTATTTTACCCAACATTATTGTCTTTTCCAAAAAAATCCTGCATTCTCATGATGTGCCTGAAGTGGGACGGCTTCAGTTTTGTCATTTTGCCTCCAGTGATGTTTCAGGCTTAATTTGCTCTAGGATCCACCTGTTCATCATTCTGCTCATCCACGGTATCTATAGAGCTCTCCTGCAACACCATATTCCAAATTAATCAATTTTATTCCTATGAAGTAGTTAATTCCTTATGAGGTAGGTAATTATTATTATGTCCATTTTATAGATGGGTCTACTGAGGCATGGCGAGGTTAGTAACTTGCCGATTATCTACCATTAGTATGTCACAGAGAACCCTCTTTTTCCTGAACAAGTCTCACACCCCACTCTGCTTATTTTGAAGTTACACTGGATTTTAGTTTCTGGATGCTATAGCTTATTTGTTCTTAACTTCCCAGTTTTAGCACAATATCTGGTACTTGGTTAAAAAAATGAAATAAAAAAATAAACGAATGATGGTAGTGGTTTGAATGACACTAAAATTTTTTCCACATATAGTTATTTTCCATTTAGAACCATAGAATCTAGGCAACTCAATCAAAGAACTGAATGAAGTCCCTTGTCAAAGGCTTCCCGCCTCCCATAGATTAGGCTATGATTACTGCTAGGACTGGGCAAACCCGCAACTCAGCTGCTTAGAAAATACAGCATAAGCTGAGGGTTTGAATTGCCCAGATGTGTTAAAAAGTCCACTTTTTCCACTGATGCCCTATGACCTTTTCAATATGACTACATCATTGCTGTCATAGTTCTCTTCCCACATCACCTCCCTTCATTAAGAATGTTCCCAAGACCAAGAAGAGCTTCTTCCAAATGGTCAGTTCTTCTGCAAAGTGAAAATGTGTGGTTACCACAATGCTATAAGAGAGAGGTGTAAAGGGGAGTAGGGATAATGACACTTAAGCCTGTCTTATGTATACCAGGTATAGCCTCCATGACTTTAGGACCAAGGACCTTGAGTTGGGGCTCTTAGCTATAAAGTGAGTGAGGTGTTTTCTGCTTTCTAAGTTGTCTACTATCCTTGGCAGTTAGCCCACTGCTACATAAGTTAAGAACAAATATGAACTTTTGACCCTTTTAACAAGTGAATTCAATCTCTTTGCACTACGCTCATACTTAGTAGAGCAGGATAACACCTTCATTCCACAACCTCCACCACTCATTTCTCCACCCTACCTAAATTGTGAGTAAATTGCATACCTTAAAGCAGACACGTCATTTCCTGCTTTCATAATTTGTGGCTGAAACCTGGCAATTATTAAATCAATGTCATTCAGGAACAAATATGAACTTTCATCCCTTTGTCAGATAAAGACAAAGCTTTTTATACAGACCTCAAGAATGTTGGTCATGTTAAGGTCATGTTAATCTAAGGCTTTAGAAGAAAATAAACTTTCATTATTCATCGTATTGATTTCTACCCATGGGCCCTTACCCGGAAATTACTCATTGATGGGCAAGGACAGAGAGAAAACAGATACAGGTCCAGAATCTTCTTAAGACATTTCTATTCTCTCTAACTTCATTTTTGTACTCATTCAGTTATTCATTTAACAGATGTTAACTACCTTTGATGCTCTATATTTAGCTGAGTCAACTGGGCCTGATTCTAAGCTGCACATTGGTTCCGTGGGCTCCCAGCACATGTTTTTCTTCAGGGTGATAGCAGAAGTGCAAAAGAGCAAGCCCAGCTACACAAATGCATTTCTAGTTTCTGACGGTGTCCAGTCTGCTAACATGTCATTGGCCAAAGCAAATCATTCAGTCAAGCTCAAAATCAAGACAGGTAAGCACACTCTGTCTTTCATGGGAGGAATTGTAAAGTCACCTGGCAAAATGTATGGATACATAAAGGAATAAATAATTGGGAACAATTACACAATCAATCACACTGACAAAAGACACAATGATATAGTTTCAAAAAGCCCAATGAACCCCAAGAAGTATAGAATACCTAAAAAGTCAAACTTAAGCAGGTCATAATAAAACTTTCGAATAACAGAACCCAAATGTTTTAAAATGTAGGTTTTATTATTATCCTGGTATGTTATGGCTAGCAGAGCAGGAGATGATTGCCATTGAAAAGATAGTTTGTTACTCAAACTTCCCGAGCGGAGCGGGCATGCCGCGTCACATGAGGAAGCATCAGCGACAGTCAGGAGGTGGAAAGAGCAAGGGGAAAACTTGGGCAAGTCTTTATTGTGGTTTCTACAGGAAGGAATGTGCAAGGCGGTGTGGTTTCCGTGGGAAGGAACGAGTCGGTTAGAATTGGGTAGTTTGAATAATTTCAGTGGGCTCTAGAGTGTTGGATGTGGAGAGCAGGATATAAGCTGACATAGTCCGTGCAGCCTCCAAGGTCATCCAGGGAGGCCTCGCCTCAGCATCTTCCCCCAGAAAGAACAAGATAACACAATTACAGCCACAGGCATACAAACTTACATATTCACAGAACAGTATGTTCTAATACTTGCTTGTTCTACTAATACTAGCTTGTATAGGCAATTGTTCTAAGACTATAAAAACCATGTGAGAAATAAAAACTGCGCCACTGCTCCGCCATCCATGGACAGTGGACCAACCTCCTGATCCCAACCTTCCTGTCTCTGTGTTTTTCTTAATCTCCCACCCTTCCCCCTCAGGCCTAGCCATCCTGTCTGTGCTGGACTAACCAATTGGGACTGTCTCTATCTGCCTAGTAAGTACATAGGGTGATTAAAACAGGGAGATAGTGGCGTGGTATTATGAGAGCCCAGGAGCATAGGCTCTGGATTAGTTGGTTTGCATATGAAACACACTCCTAGGCAAGTCATTTACAATCTCCAGGATTTCGTTAGCTTTTGGAGGTGCAGTCTCTCCAGGGTCAGCAAGGCACCATATGTCAACGCGTCAGAAGAGGGAAAAAAGAAGACATGATTAATACACCAAGGGAATACCTTAAAAGCAGTCAGTGAATGAAGGCAGATTTCATTCAATGAGCAAGTAAACTGATAGATGACTTCTCAGCAGAAAGAAGTAAGAATACAATATCTTTAGTGGACAAGAAGAGAATAACTGCCAACCTAAACACTCTATGTCTAGAGAAACTATTCTTCAGAAAGGAAGTTCAAATAAAGGTATTTTCAGACAAATGAAAACTGAGAACTTATCACTGCTAAAGGAAATACTAAAGAGAGTTCTTCAGGCAGAAGAAAAAGGAAACCAGAAAGAAAAAAATTACTTAGAGGGCAAATAAATTATTAGAATGAATTTTGACTGTAAATAAACAACACTAATAAAGTTTTGTGGGATATATGAACTATAAATGTAAATATATGATTTAACATATTGTTAAAACACATGTAATCATTGGCAAAAAAGGCAGGCGGCTGAGGGGGGAGCAAATGGATTTAAAGTATTCTAAGGTCATTACTTTCTCCCAAAATTTATCTGTAAAATCAATGCAATCCCAACATAAAACTAAATAAGTTTTTTTGGAGGAAAGAATAAGAAAATAGAATTATAAAATTTATATAAAAATACAAAGGGCCAAGAATAGCAAAACAATTTTAAGTCTATTATTGTGGAAAAAGTCAAACATATACAAAACTAGACAGAAAAATATAATGAACCTGTCACCCATCTTCAGCAAATATAAGGTCATAGTCAATATTGTTTTATTTACACCTCCACTCACTTTCCTTCTCTTTGAATTATTTTGAAACAAATCTCAGACATCACATCACTTGAACTGTAAATATTTCATTATGTATCTAGAAAAGATAAAAATTTATTTAAAAACAACCACAATAACATAATACCATTAAAATAAAATAAAAATAACTCCTAATGCTATCAAATTGTGCACCCTATTGCCAATGTCCAAATTTCCAGTTTTCTTCTAGATGTCATAAATACATGTATGTGTGTTTATAGTTTATTGTTTGCGTCATGATCCCAAAATGTAATTAATTGATATGTCTTGTGAATGTCTTTTAATCTACTTAATTTTTCCTTACAATTTATCTTTTGAAAAGCCAAGGCAATCTTGAAAAAGAATAAAGTTGGAAAAGTTACTTTAACAGATATTAAGACATGTTATAAAGCCACAGTAACTATTGAGTGATGATAAAAGTGGTCCCGCAAAGCAGCAGGAAAAGTATGGTCTTCTAAATAAAGGTTGATGTGACAGCTGCATACCCTTATGGAAAAAAGAAAACATAACACTTACCACATACTACATATAAAATAAATTTCAGATGCTGTGTAAATCTAAATATGAAAGATAATACAATAAAGCTTCTGAAAGAAATTATAGAATAATGTTTTTATAAGCTTGAGGTAGGGAAAAATTTATTAAGCAAGACTTAATAAGCCCTTCCAATGGCCTTTGCCGCCCAGGCCAGGAGCCCTCTCCCTGCTCCACCACTCCTGGAAAGTTAAGTTTAAAGATAACAAAAGATGAATACAAGTCATGTTTGACCTCTGCAATTACAAGAGGTGCTCAAAGGGTTACCCTCAGCATCCAGACACTTCTGATTGCGGCGAACTACTACTTGAGCAACGGTGACCAAATTGTCCACTTGTATACATTTTTTGGCACCTCCAGTGTGTTTGTACTTAGAATATATATAGAACTGCTACAATTCAATAAAGAAAAGACAACTAGAAAAATGGGCAAAAGATTGACGAGACAGTTCTAAAAAGAACATATTTAAATGACTAATAAATACATGGTAAGGTGCTTTATTCATAATTGCTAAACTGTAGAAGTTATCCAAATAATAATTAGTGAGTGGAAAAACAAATTTTGGGTCATCTATACCATGAATACTATTCAGCAATAGAAATGAACAAACTATGGATAGATGAAACAATATGGATAAATCTCAAAGATTATGCCAGTCACAAAAATCTATGTGACAGATGACCGCTCAAAAGAAAGAACCAGTCAGGAAACCATGGAAATATAGTTTTTATGTGCTAAAGAAAACTAATTATCAAACCAAAAATTCTATGTCTAAAGAAAATATCCTTCAAAAAGGAAGACCATATATGATGGTTAATTTTGTGTCAACTTGACTGGGCCACAAGGTGCCCAAACATTTGACCAAACATTATTCTAGGTATGTTTCTGAATGAGATTCACGTTTGAATCAGTAGACTGAGTAAAAAAGATTGCTCTCCCCAATGTGAGTGAACCTCATCCCATCATTTGAAGATGTGAATAGAACAAAAAGCCATCTAAGAGGGAACTCCTGCTTGACTGTTGAGCTGGGACATGTCTTTTCCAGTCTTCTGATTTGGGCTGAACATTAGATCCTTTTGGATCTTGAGCCTGTTGGCTTTTAAACTAGAACTTACATCATCAGCTCTCCTGATTCTCAGGCCTTTGGACTCAGGCTGAAAACACACATCTGTTCTCTACACATTTGGTTTCCAGCTGGGACTTCTCAGTCTGCATTGCAGATCTTGGGACTTTTCAGTCTGCATTATTACATGAGTCAATTACTTATTATAAATACTCTGGAAAGCCCTGACTAATACACCAGATAAAATCATTTTCAGATAAATAAAAACCTTGAGAATCTTTTATTGCTAAAGGATATACTAAAGAAACTTCTTCAAACAGAAGGAAAATGAACACTTATAGCTGCACAGAGGTGAGAAAAACCTTGTTTCATGCATAAATGCAATCTTTTTTCCTTCTTGTGTTTACAATATTAATGATTAGATATATATTACTGAAATGGAATATAATATAAAAATCATTAAATGAAAAATTTAAATGGTTTTATATTTGGAACAACTGGATATCTCGGGAAAAAATCTGAACTTTGATTCCATGTCCCACCAATGGGAAAAATATTAATTTGACCTGGATTGTAGACCTAATTTTGATAGTTAAAAGTATAAACTTCTAGGGAAAAAAGCCAACTGTAGAATGTCTTGAAAACCTTAGAGTAGGCAAAGATTCTTAGGTCATAAAATGCAAACAAAAGAAAAATGCTGAAAAATCAGACTTAATTAAAATTTTCTGTTCATCAAAAGTTATCATTAAGAAAGTGAAGAAGAAAATGAAATAAAAGACTTCCTGATTAGAGGAAGAAATAAAATTATATTTTTATATGACGTGATTGTGCATATAGAAAAATCCTAAGGAATCCACTAAAAAACTATTAGAACTAATAAATGAGTTCAGCAAGGTTGCCAGATACTAGATTAATATATAAAAACCAATGGTATCTCTATGTAGAAGCAATGAACAAACAAGAGAGCAATTTTATTTCCAGGCATTAAAGAAAATTACTTAAAAACAAAATTACTTAAAAAAAAATTACTTAAAAAAATTACTTAAAAACAAAAGAAGCTCAAAATTTACATTTGTGAAACTATAAAATATTATTGAAAGAAATTAAAGATCTAAAGAAATGGGACTATATCCCATGTTCATATATCATAGGACTTAGTATTAAAATGCACTTACAAATCTTACAAATTGATCTACAGCTTCAGTGTAATTCTTATCAAAACCTCAGCTGACTTCATTGCAGGAAGTGATAAACTGATTCTAAAATTCATATGGAATTACAAGAGATTCCAGATTCTTCTTTTTTCAATCTTGAAAAAGAACAAAGTTTAAGTATTGACACTTCCCAATTTCAAAACCTACTACAAAGCTACAGTAATCAACACAGTGTGGTAGTGGCATAAGGACAAACATGTAAATCAATGGAATCAAATTTAGTGTCCAGAAATAAACCCTCACATTTACAGTCAATTGATTTTCAACAACGCTGCCAAGACAACCCAATGGGACAAACAATAGTAATTTCAACAAATGGACTGGGACAACTGGATATTCAAGTGCAAAATAATACAGTTGGACCCCTACCTCACACAATATACAAATACTAATTCAAAATGTATCATAAACATAAATGTAAGAGCTAAAATGATAAAACTCTTAGAAGAAAACAGGCATAAAACTTCACAACTTGGGGTTAGAGATGACTAAGAGGTATGGTGTTTCTTTATAGGGTAATACAAATATTCTAAAATTGATTGTGTTGATGGTTGCACAAATTTGTGAACATACTAAAAACCATTGATTCATACACTTTAAATTGGTAATTTGTATGGTATGTAAATTGTATCTCAATAAAGCTGTTTCTCAAAATGAAAAAAAATGATGTTGCAGACAAGGGGAAAATAAGGCAGTACTTATACTAGTTAAGACTTATATCAAGAATAAAGAAAATCTACAAGTCAATAATGAAAAGAAAAGCAAACCAATAAAAATGTAAAAACAAACAAACAAACAAAAACTTGAAAAAGCAGTTTACCAAGGAAGATATCTAGAAGGCCAATAAGCATACAAAAAGGTGCTCAACATTAGTAGTCACCAAGGTAATGTAAATTAAAACCACAATGAGATCCACTGCATACCCTCCAGAATGACTAAACTCTAAAAGACTGATAATACCAAATGCAGGCAAAGATGTGGAGCAAAAGGAACTTTGATTCACTCACTGATGGTGGGATTGTAAAATGGTATAACAACTTAGGAAATCTATTTCGCAGTTTTTAATAAAGTTAAACACACATTTCTGTTGTGATATAACTTTTCCTCTATTATGAAAATGGTAGAAATAATTGAGAAATTATGCATATGTCCACAAAAAGACTTGTACATGAATGATCATAGCAGCTTTATTTACAATAGGCCAAAAGTGGAAATCACCTAAGCATCCATCAGCAAGTGAATGGATACTGGGATGCTATTCTGGGATACTGGGATGCAATAAAAAGAAATAAATTATTGATGCATGTAGCAACGGGGATAAATCTCAAAAACGTGTGGAATAAGAAAGCCAAATACAAATGAATACAGATTGTATGACTTCATTTTATTTTTTTGTAATTCATGGACAAAGAAAAGAAATCTATGGTGTTGAAATAGAGATTGTTCACAACAGAGATTACTACTGGTGTGGGTGTGGAGGAACTTTCTAAATCAATCTGGGTGATGACTATACAGATGTACACATTGCATACAGATGTAAATTCATTGTAATATACTTAAGGTGTGCATATTTTATGGTATGTAAAGTACATCTCAATAAAGCACTATTAGCCAAAAAACTAAATTAAACTAAAATAAACTAATATATCATGTTAAAATTCAGAATAGTGTTATTCTATTTTAAGAAATTATTATGAGATCAACTTCCAGCACAACAGCGTGCTGACCTCCCCCCGAGTAAAACTGGTGAAAATTATAAAAAGAAACCAAAATATTTAAAGCCTCTAGACGTGGTCCTAAAGGCAAACAGCAAATGAAGAAAACAGCCCTTCAAGAAAATGTTCAAAATTTGGTAAGAAACGTGAGAGTCTATGTTATTGGAACTCTCTTCCCCTTTCGCTCAGGGAAGCTGAGATTCCTCTCCAAGCTGCTGCAGCCAAGAATACAAGGTCTCTCTCTTCCCCCAGCTGCCAGTCAGAAGGCTTTCTTCCCAAGAGGAGTGAAACTTCAATGTTCTTCATACTGTCCCAGCTACCTGTTGCTGAGGCTAACTTCCAGGAAAATGTGGTCAAGAGGTGGAGGCTCCGTTTTTCCGTCCAGCCCCAATGTCTGAAACAGAGGCTCTATGTTGGGCATGGTGTGCTGAGAATACTGGGGACCCAGTATAGCCTTGCCTGCCTCTTGAAGTGGCAGCTCCTTTCCAGGAGAGGAAGCTGAGAGGACCTTAGACTTCTGCCTGCCCCCTCCACTGAGCGCTCAGCTTCTAGAGTGGGCTATCGATCAGAGAGATGTGGGCCACTGTCCCCACTCATATCCAGGGCCCTGGCTCAGAGATTTTGCCTGAGAGAAGCAGGCCCTTTAAACATGTTTAATGTTTCCTAATGTTTTTCCAAAAGAATTGACTTCATTTGCGATACAGTGTGACGTTCAAGCCTAGGCAAACTCTCAAGAAGAGTGGAGGATTTGGTAAAAGGCAATTGGGAGGAGATTTAAAGAAGATACCTTCTAGACTGTAGGTTGGTTAGTTTTCAGAAGAGAATCAGGGAACAAGACAGCTAGGAGGAGCCTTCCTGGGGTCAGAATATGTGTTTAACATTGACCTCAGAAACTAGAATAATTAATGTCCCAGGGCATTGCTGAAAACAGACTCATCAGCCAGTAAGTAGTGGTTTCACAGTTGGGTGTGACCAGGGAAAACAGAAGAGAGTCATACTTATACCACTGTCATCCTAGGGTGACTGTGGACATAACCAAAGCTGTGCCTCCCTAAGGAGCAACATTAGAGACTTAACACTCTGTGTGCACAAGTGTGTGTGTGTGGGGGGGGGGGGGGCGCAGGGAGGGCAGAGATAGACTTTACTAAAATGATCCAGCCAATCACCACGCAAATAAACAAGTGAAAACAATAACAAAGCCTGGAATGAGGATGGGGAAGGACCAGTACCCAAAGTTGCTGCAATATATTACCTAAAATATCCATTTACCAATGAAAAATTATGAAGCAAGCAAGGAAACAGGGTAGTATAGCCAATACACTGGAAAAAAGCAAGCAACAGAAACCGCCTGTGAGAGCAACCCAATGTCAGATTTAACAGCAATAGACTTCAAAGTAGCCATTTGTAGCTATGCACAGAACTAAAGGAAAGCATAATTAAAGAAGTAAAGGAAAGTATGAAAACAGTGTCTCATCAAATAGAGCAATTTGGAGAAATTGGTACCTCCATACAATGTTGGTAGGAATGTAAAATTGTACAGTCACTTTAGAAGACAGTCTGGCAGTTTCTTGAACAATTAAACAGAATTGTCATATGATCCAGCAATTCCACTTATAGTCATATACCCAAGAGAAATGAAAACATATATCCATGGATGTTCATAGCAGCATTGTCCATAATAGCCAAAAGATGAAAACAACGCAACTACCAATCAATTGATGAATAGATACACATAAATAAAATTTGTTATAGCTACACAATTGAATACTATTCAGCATTAGTAAGGAATGGAGTACTGATACATGCTACAACATAAAGGAATCTTGAAACCATACTAAGTGAAAGAAACCAGTCATAACCTCTATCTTTTCCTACAATCCACAGCAATCCTTCACTAAGTCTTGCCAGTTCAGCTTTCTTAACGATTCCAAAAATTATCCTTGTTATTCAAGACTCTTTTGGTTGTAAGTAAAAGAAATTTACTCAGACCAACTAAATCTGAAAGAACAATTTATTAAAAGGACACAGGTTGGGAAATGTGTCTCTTCCTCGATCTCAAGAGAAAGAGAGAACAGCCAAGTTCATGAAAGACTGAACTGCTTTTCCCACGATCATCAATGATCTTTCAATAATCAAAACCAAAAGACTCTTCTATTTTTATCCTACTTGACCACTCCACAGAATTTGATACTATTTATTCTTTCCTAGTCACACACATATGCTCTATCTATCTCAGTATGGGACACATTATTTTACATAACAAGAAGTTCCAATATATGGTGGCTCCAGGATTAGTTAGTTCATTGGTATAATATCATGAAGAATCAAGGTTCTGGAGACAACCAAGGTGGCGCAGTAGGTAAACGCTGTGCTTTTATCTTCTCTCACAACCACATCAAAATTACAACTAATCTACAAAACAACCATTATTGAGAAGCGCCTAAAATCAAGCTGAACTGAAGCCTTTCAACTAAGGGCTTTCAGAAGAAGCCACCTCCACACTGCTAGGAAGGTCAGACATGCGGAATGGGCTGGTTCCACACCCGAGTGTGACCATTAAAGATCAGGAGGGCTATTTCGTCTGTGGGGGTTCCCCCAACCCCCAGAGGAGCAAGAAGGCCCAGCCCCACCCCAGACCAGGATTCTAATGAGAAGTCCTCATAATTTTTGGTTGTGAAAAACAGCGGAGATTGAGACTGAATGACACAGTGTGGCTGCACCTATAGTCTCTCCTCTTAAAGGGATCGCGCACGGACTTACCTACCAATGGAATCACTGGCTCTGAGCTCCAGTGCTGGGGCAGCAGCTGGAAAGGTGGCAGGGATGTATGGTGGGGAATTCAGTTGTCTGGCTTCTGATGGGGGCTGGAGAGGCAGCTTTCTCCTGGATGGGGAAGCTGGTGGAGGCCATTGTTTCTTTGTTGAGTCCTTCCCCTTCCTGGTGTATGAAGACAGGCAGCCCCCATTTCTGAGTCTCCACCACTTTTTTGCCTTGTCCTGGCGATGTGAGACCTGGTCCCACCCAACTTTCGGGCACATCCAGGCTGCTTTCCATGGCTTTTTCATGCAGACTGTTTGCCTTGGCTCAAGCTGCATTTCCTTAGGGTCTCCCAAAGGTTTGCGGAACCCAGACAAGACAGCATCTGACTTGAGTGTGTCCTGTACCTTTGGCTGAGCAGCCCTAAGCCAGCTCTAGTGGCAGCTGGCCTTGTTTCGCGGCTTCGCCTTTCAAGGAAAAGCACAGCACAGGTGGCAGACATCTGCAGATTTCTTTCTGGCTCCCACTAGGTAGCCCCAGGTGGCATCTGGGCTGTGGCTAAAATAGACCTACAGCAGATACCCTCCAAGGTGGTCCTGGGGCTGGCACCCCCAGTGCCCAGCTTCAAAATGAGCTGGAGCATCACCTAGCTGTCTCCAAGTACGACACACCCAAGGAGCGGATTGGGCAGGCACCAGAGTCCTGCTGAGGCAGATCCTGCTCCATAGGACCAGCCCCTGCACAACAACCCTTCCACTGTAGTCAAGCCCAGTCCTCACAACCAGTGAGCCCAAGGGTCAGTCCCTCATATTGATGTGCAATTATCAACCAAGGCTCAACTACAAGAGGAGGGCACACACAACCCACACAAGGTGCATGGCTCAGGTGACCAGAAAGACTGCACTACTGAACCCCACAGCACACCTACTACATAAGGCAACTCTACTAAGACTGGAAGACATAGCAGCCCTACCTAATACATAGAAACAAACACAGGGAGGCAGCCAAAATGGGAAGACAAAGAAACATGTCACAAATGAAAGGACAGAACAAAGCTCCAAAAAAAGAATTCAGCAAAACAGAAATAAGCAATCTATGAGATGCAAAGCTCCAAACACTGGTTATAAGAATGCTTAATGATCTCATAAAAATGGAGATGGAAACATAAAAAAGAACCAGTCAGAAATAAAGGATACAATAATGGAAACAAAAAAATACATTACAGGGAATCAACAGTAGGTTAGATGAAGCAGAGGATCCAACCAGCGATGTAGAAGATAAGGTAGCAGAAAACACCCAACCAAAACAGCAAAAAGAAAAAAAGAATCCAAAAAATTAGGAGAGTTTAAGGGGCGTCTGGAACGACATTTGCATTATAGTGATACCAGCAGAAGCAAGAGAGAAAGGTATTAAAAACCTATTTGAAGAAATAGTGACAGAAAACTTCCTAACCTGGTGAAGGAAACGGACATACAAGCCCAGGAAACACAGAGAGTCCCAAACAAGATAAACCCAAAGAGGCCCACACCAAGACACATCATAATTAAAATGCCAAAGTTTAAAGACAAAGATAGAATCTTAAAAGCAGCAAGAGAAAAGCAGTTAGTTACATAAAAGGGAGTCCCCATAAGACTGTCAGCTGATTTCTCAACAGAAACTTTGCAGGCAAGAAGGGAGTGCCAGGAAATATTCTAAGTGATGAAAAGCAATGAAATACAACCAAGATTGCTCTACCCAGCAAGGCTGTCATTTAGAATTGAAGGACAGATAAGGAATTTCCCAGCCAAGAAAAAGCTGAAGCAGTTCATCACCACAAAACCAGTATTACAAGGAACCTTGGAGGGACTTCTTTAAGGTGGGAGGGAGGTTAAGGATGAGTGAAAGGGGAAGGGATTAAGTACAAATTCATTGTTATACAGTAGTCATTGGGATGTAGGGTAGAGCATAAGGAATATAGTTAATAATATAATAACTAGGTATGTGCCACAGAGGTACTAGATCTATCAGGATGATAGATGGGAATGGGGTGGGGGGCAGGGTGAAAAAGGTGAAGGCATTAAGAAATACAAATTGATAGTTAATACAATATGGGGAATATAATCAATAATGTTGTAAAGATCATGTAAGGTGCCAGATGGGCACTGGACTTGTCAGGGGGATCACGTCATAGACCGTGTAGATGCCTGACCAATGAATGTGCTATATGCCTGAAGAGCTGAAGTAGGATAATATTGAATGTCAACTATAACTAAATATATAGGTATATATAATCACAGAACATGGAGTAAAACATAGGAAAGATAGTCGATGGTATTGTAACAGCCATATAAGATGTCAGACGGGAAGTAGCAGCTTGGTGGGTGGATTATCACTTTATGAGGGCTTTAAATGTCTAACTATTATGTTGTTTTGTACACCTGAAACTAATAAAAAGAAGGAAAAAATATTTAATAAAAAAACACAAAGAATCAAAGTTCTTTCAGAATATCTTTTTGCTCTACCACCCTCCATTAGTCAGCTTTGTCCTCAAACTAGCTTTCCTTGTGTTCAGATATACCTCATTTCCTATTGAATCTTAGACCTTGATTCTGGGATCATTTTTTCCTTCCAGAAGTAAATTCTTTATATTTTCTGTTTTTAAGTCATCTGACAAAGAGTCTTTATTTTACTATTTCTTAAAGGATAGTTTTGGTAGGTGAACAATTCAAGATTTACAGTTCTTTTTCTTCTCTTTTTTTCTCTCAGAGAGTGAAATAATATCCTTAAATAATAGCATATAATGATATTATTTCACTCTCTCTGCCTTCCACTGTTACTATTAAAACAACACAGTTACCAGTCAAGATGGTGGAGTAGGTAAATGCTGTGATCACCTCTCAGGACCACATCAATTACAACTAAACTACAGGACAACCATCATTGAGAATCATCTAAACTCTAGCTGAACCAAAGGACTACGATTATGGACATACGGAAGAAGTCACCTCGAGACTGATAGTAGGGGCAGAGACATGGAACGGGGTGGTCCCACACCTACATGAGGGAGGGATATCTCAGCTGCAGAGGTCTCCCTGCAGGAATGAGGGATCCCAGTGGCACACCAGGCTCCCCAGTCCAGGGTTCCAGTGCTGGGGAGAAAAGTCCCTGTAACTTTAAGCTGTGAAAGACAATGGAGATTAAGGATGAGTGAGCCAGAGGGCGGCTGCAGTCCTAGGCACTCCTCTTAAAGGGCCTGCACATGGACCTACTCACTGATAGACTCACTTACTCCAAGCTCCAGCACTGGGGCAGTGACTTGAATGGTGTCAGGGATGTATGGAGAGGAACTGAATTGTCTGACTTCAGGGCAAGGGCTGAAGGGGCAGCTTTTTCCCAGATGGAGGAGCTGGTGGGAACCATGTTTCTTTGTTGAGTCCTTCCCCATCCCTGCGAACAGATGCAGGCAGATGCCACATCTGAGTCTCCATCAAAATGGCCATCACTTTTGTCTGCCCCACTCTAATGATTCTTGAAGAACCCACCCTACCCAACTTTCAGGCACACCCAAGTCACTTCCAGTGGCTTTTCCATACAAACAACCCACCTTAGCTCATGCTGCGGAGTTTCATAAAATCTCTCAAAGGTTCACAAAATCCAAACAAGCCACATCTGGCATTGGCGTGTCCCATACCTCTGGCTGAAAAGCCTGAAGACTGGCACTAGTGATAGCCAGCCTTGGTTCACAGATTGGCCTCTCAAGGCACCTGTAAGCCCAGTGCAGGTGGTGGCCATCTGTGGATTGCTTTGTGGCTCATACCAGGTGGTCCTGTGCAGAGCACAGACAGTGACTAAACTTGGCTTGTAGTGGGTCCCCTCCCAGGAGGCCCCAGAGCTGGCACACCTGGTAGCCAGCTTTGGACTAAGCTGGAGCATCGTCTGGCCATGGCACACCCGAAGGGCAAACTGAGCAGGCACCCCACTAAAGCAAACCCTGCTCTGTAGGGTCAGCCCTTGCACCACAGCTCCTCCACTGTCATCACAGAGTACTGTATGATCTTACACGTGAAATTTTAAAAATATGAACTCATAGAAACAGAGTACTGATTGGTGATTTCAAGTGGCAGGAACTTGGAGGTAGGGAAATGGATGAAAGTGGTTAAAGGATCAAACTTCCAGTTATAAGATGAATAAGTTCTGTGGATGTAATATACAGCATATTGACTATAGCTAATAATACTGTATTGTACACTTGACAGTTGCTAAGATAGATCTTTAAAAAGTTCTCACCATAAAAAATGTAACTATGTGAGGTGATGGATGCGTTCAATAAACTTATTATGGAAATTATTTCATAATATATACACCTACCAAATTAGTACATTGTATACCTTAAATTTATGCAATGTAATATATTAATTATATGTCAATAAAACTGGATTAAAAAAGAAAATGTAATGTATAAACAAAACAAGAGCAATCAGTCCAGAAAAAGAAAAAGGCATCCAAAATGTAATTTTCAGGCCCAACCCCAGGCAATTACAAAAGCTTTACCAGGGAAAAAATGCCCTCCAGACATCTCCAGAAAAGACGAACATCAGATGTGGTGCACAGCCAACGCACTGCAGTCTCTAAAGGAAGTTGTAGTCAAGGACTCAATATCCCCTGGCCAGCCATGCTTTTATATACACCTGCATCTCCATTTGGAGGGCTCATCAGGGGACTTAGAAAATACTTTCCCCAAGCTGACATAGTATTCAGTATTTTTCCACTCCTAGCCCTCCCCTTCTTTCTGTCCTTTGGCCCTAAAGTCCATAAAACTGCAGGAGCGTTTTGTTCGAAGCTCCCTCAATAGTGAGTCAACCCCATCCTCACACCATTCCATGGTGGAAAATGAAATGGAGGGAGCTGACACTTTCTCTGGTTTTAGCCTCTTCCTTGTACTATTTTGTAAGACTTGACTGCTTACTTTCATTTTGGCTCATTTTTAATCAGCTAATCAACACAAGACAGCTCAGCTTTCTCTGGCTCAGTTGAGCTACTGACAGAGAGAAGCATGTGGATTCCAGAGATACTTGGAAGATAGAGTTGATAGGTTTGGTTATTGATTAGATTCAGGGTGGAATGGGTAGAGAACAGTTAGGGAAGATAAGAATCCAAGGACGCTGCCTAAGTTTCTTATTTGTGTAACTGAATAGATAATGCTTCCATTCACTGGAACGTGAAACAGGAACAGGAGAAGAGCAGCAGGGAGATACTTCCATTTGGAATCTGTGGGCCATCCAAGTCAGATGTTCAGTAAACAGTTGGATATGTGAAAAGGTATTTAGGGGAAAGGTCTAGATTTTGATATGGATTCGCGAGTCACTGATTGATAAAAGGTCATTTTAGCTATGGATATGGATAAAATGGCCCTGTGAGAATATACAGAATGAGAGAAAAGATGGTCTGAGAAAAGGCCCACCATCATCTCTTCTTACAGGTGACCTCTTGAGGTTCTCTAGATAATTCTTTAATGATGCATTTTTTCTGACTCTATCAAAGCTTTTGTAAACTTACTGAATAAAAGAGAGATAGCAGGTTATGATGGAGAGCAAACATTTAGAGTCAACCTCATCATCCCTCTTCTCTGACCTCCATATCTCCTCCCCCAAACCCCCACAAGCTGGAGGATGATGGACCCAACCAGGCCATTTTTTCTGTTACGTTTCCATGGAATCACACAATCCTGACCTTCCTTCCTTTTGGGCCAAGCAAAGGAATGGCCAAAATTTAGAGTTCAACTCTTTCAGATTTTTTATCTGACAACAGAGATAATAACACTTAAAACTGCATAACATTCTGTATTAAATGAGGTAATGTAGATAAATTACAACATCCATGACAGAGCTTACAGTGTGGTAGATACTCAGTAAACATGAACACCCTTTCTTATGAAATCTGTATCTCAGAGTTGTTTTAAGAATCCTAAGAGCTGATTAAAGTACCTGGTTAATGGCAAAGCTGTGCTTAAACGAAAGCATTTGTCATCACAATTACAGATGGTATATTTGTTTCATACATTTATATCAATTGTGTGGAGGATTATTTCTTTTGGTTCACAGCAAAGATTACTACCTCTAAACCAAACCCGATTAAGCACATTACTCGAGGGGAGGAATCATGTCTCTGAGTAAAACTGCAGAGTTATTTCTTGAATCTTTTTAATTTTTATTTTCTATTTTCTATTGGCAAGCTGAACAGGGCAGAAGGCTGAATCCCCAAATAGCCAGAAATATGGGGGGAAGGTCACTGTGTATAACTTCAACTTGAAATGTTGAGATTAAAGCACTCTGATAAAGACAGGGATTTCCTGATTTTCTAGTTCTATTTATATTATCACATCCCTTTGTTTTTGTCTCATAGGCACTTTCGAAACAAAGATCTGGCAAGAAGCCTGAGTAGACTCTCTGATATCTCTTCCATCTCCTGCGTCCCCAGATGGAAGGCAGCATAGATCCCACAGTTCTATGGAAATAACACAAGTTTTGGAATAGGCAGACTGGGGTTCATGTGAGCCTCACTAACCAGATAAGTGACCTTGGATCAGCCACTTAACCTCTCTGAGCCTTAATTTTTCTACCTGTGCAGTGAGAACTTGGTTGGGGTTCTGATGTCAATTAAATGAAATAATGTGTATAAAACCCCAGTTATACAGTAGGTGCCCAATAAATGGCAGCCATGATGATATTTATAATGGAGCTTAGTCCAGTCAGGAGAATGGAGCAGGCCCAGAAAACATTCCTTGGCAGGAAGACAGAAGGGAAAGAAGGAGGAGTAGACAGAGTATAAAGAGAATGTCATGACTTTTTATTAACTTCTCATGGAAGTTGGAAAGGACCATGAGGATGGAAGGGTCACTTGGGGAGCTCTCCTGGATAGAGAGGATGACAAGAAAGGTTCATCAGGTCAAAGAAGGGAGTTAAAAGTTCATTAAAACTTACATTTGCATCCTAAAAGAAAAATTCTATTTAGAGATGGGGCTGAAATTCTCGGGGAGGAGAAATGGATACTATTTTCCCAGAGAAATCTTGAATGGATTCAGAGTAGAAGGAGGACACTAGAGAAAATACCTAGCAATGGGGACTGCAAAGGTAGCTGATTTTGTTTGTTTGTAGGTTTGTTTGGTTTATTTCCTGCCCAAGAACCATTTCCATATCTTTGGGTGACAGATCCCTATTTCACTTTGGGAAAATGACCCTTCCCAATGAAGTTGTCATCCTTTCTAAGATTGACCAATTTAATTATCACGTCTTAGACTTTAAATCTTCAGTAGAAATTAAAAAATGAAAAATAGTAAAGTGAATTCCTCTAAGCAAGGGTGTGTTGCAGAGCTCTTAACCCTCACCTTACCCCCATCAGTTCCTGTTTCCCAGATCTGGTTCTTACTAAACTGCATTCTACAAATGTCCTCTCAAGTCTGTAGTCACCCAGTGTATGAGTACTTCCAATGAATCTTGTTTTTGCTTAAGTATGAGATGGAAATCCAGTTGTTCAGTGATGGCACTAAATCACTCTTACAATGCTCTCTGAATGATGAGAAAAGAGGCCTCTAAAACTAAGGGGAGGATGGAAGTCAATACTATATTACTCCCTGGGAAAACTGATTTTTAGCTTCATTCTTGCCCTTCAGCATTCTCTGTATTGCAGGGTGCTGGAAATCTGCAAGCTAGATTTTCTAGGTTTCCTTACCAGGTAGATTTCAACTAGATTCCACCAAAGCCAGATCCTAGAGAAAGACTAGAAGGCAAGAGGAAGAAAAAAAAGACATCTTTTCTATTTACTGTCTTTGGATCTAGGAGTGGCAGCAGGCAACCATAAGCTTCAGAGGTTCTGCCAGTGAGTCTAGGAGCATTATGCAGCTATGGGCTCCCATGTTCTTGCAGCTTCAGGAAGAGTGAAGATTCTCGGCTTTCTCAAAGACAACAGCAATCGTGACAGCAATCACAGAAGGGATCCAGCAGCATAGCCTCACATTCTTGCTCCCTCTGGCACTAGCACCTGCATCAGGTGTGCAGACTGCTATCTTCATGGCTGCCACTGATCTGGGAGAAGAGGAATGGCTAGTGGGCAATTTAAAATACCACAGAATTCTCTTACTTCAATATATCAGCTTCTTTCTTCATTAAGCTTTACATGATTGTAAATTTTTACTAGATTGCAGGGTTATGTGAAATTTGATTTTAACAGTTTTTGCCAGCTTATTAGTTGCTTTTGTGGAAGGATGGAACCCTAGGATTGCCTACTCTGATATATTCAGTGACATCAACTGAAATTGTTCTGCAACTTACTTTGTGAACAAGAATATGCTTAATTTTGTAAATGTTCTATGTGTGCTTGAAGAGTATGCAATCTCCATTCTTAGATGGAGTACAATTCATATATCCACATGACAGTTTATTGATTGTATCATCTAAAATTTTTGTATTGTTAGTAATGTTTTTCCTGCTTAACAATAATTGCTAAGATATATGTATTCAGTTTCTCACTAGAATGATAGATATATGTATTTTTCCCTGTAACTCTGTTTATTTTTGTTTTATATACTTCGGACTGTGTTAATAGGTGTTCGTTAGTTTAGATATATTTCTTTCCAGTGAATTGAACATTCAGTCATTATTCAGAAACCTTTCTTCTTTAGGTGTACTTTTTATCTTAAAGCATAACATGAATGAAGCAGTATCAGCTTTCTATTGATTAGGATTTAACAGCATATATTTTTCTATCTTTTAATTTTAACTTATAGATTTTGTATATGTCTCTTAAAAACAGCACATAGATAGATCCTTTCTTTTCAAGTCTAATAATATTAGTTCTTTCATTGGAGCATTTAATTCATGTAATGAAATTATTGATATATTAGGATAAATCGATTACATTTTGTCTTTTCTCTTTGTCTTGCCTTTCCTATGTTTTATTCTCTCGCCTTTCTTTGTTTTTATTCTATAGACTATTTTTTTTTCTCATTCTATTTTTCTTTTTCAATAGTTTGGAAATTAGTGTCCAAAATTAATTATTTTGAAAATCCTCCTGGAAAATGAAATATGCATAACTTAATGTATATCAGAGCCTAAAATTCAGGTATTTTTATCCCATTCCTGAACAACACATGGTCTTTGGGAACTCGCATCCCTATCATCACCTCTCCAGGGCTATTTTTGTCATGCATTTAGTTGTACCTTATTTTTCTTAGTATTACAAGATATTATTATCATTACTTACAGTTAATATTTATTTAGCATTACCCCCATATTTATCATACTCTTTATTCTTCAATTCTACTTGAATCTCATTTAGGTTCAAATCCCTCTGTTTGCAGTATATCCTTTACAATTTCATGTTTTAAAGTCTGTTAGTAGCAAACTCTCAGTTTTAGCTTTCTTTCTATTTTAGGAACACAATAATATCACCAGATCTATTATGTGTCTGTCGGTCATCAAAATTGCAAACAGTCTCCTGTATACCTTGCATCTACCCTGAAAGGAGGCAATGGTAGAGCAGATTTGGTATTTGAGAAAGAACAAAGGAGGAGGAAGAACTATATTAAAAGTCATAATACCTGGTATGACGATATCTCAGTGTTCATCTATTACTCTGGCCTAATTACTAATATGATTCTTCATTCTCAAAAGTTTTATGGTTTAGATAATAAATTCTCTGCTCACATGAATAAAGCCCAAATCACTTATAGTTCTCCTAGTTTCTGGAGCCATGATTTCATTTGTATTTAACTCAAACAGCTAGGGACTTTCACTTGTGATGGAATGGAATAGTTTGTGGCAGTCCAATGTTGTCACTTGAGAATAAGCAGAAAAAGCAGATTAGGGAAAAAAAAAGATTGGAGGAGACGTCATCAAAATGGCGGCGTGAGGTGAGCCTCTGTAAATCTTCCCTGGAATTTACAACTAATCGAACAACTATAACTCCACAAAGGACTCCCTGCACAGCAGACAGGCAAGACAAAGAGGCCCACTACTGAATTCACCTAAAGGTGGGCGAATCACGCGAGCAGGGGAGGAGGGAAGGGAGAAGTGCGGAGACAGAGCAGCGCGGACGCAGGACGCAGACCTAGCTCAGTGCTCCAAGCTCGCTGCATGCTGGAACTATCGCAGCTATGGGAGAGGGAAGAACTCGGACTGCTAGGGCTCCGTTTATGGCCCACAGGGCTGAGGGGACAGCATATAACACGGCTGAGCCCAACGCTCACGGCAGAGACCTTGGAGAAAAGACTGAGGGAAGAAGGCTGAAAATGGTGCTTTAAGCCCTCTTGCCTAGCAGAGAATGGAAGCCTTAGGCACTGAGACTAGCCGCCCCCTCCTTCCCCTCCCAGAGCTCGACCCGCCCCCACCTGCCCAGTGCTAGAAGCGGAACAGTAGCAGTGTCAGATCAAAAGAACAGAATATTTGCTGTTCTGAGAACTGTGGACTGCAGACACAGATTCGCAGCCCAACTAGTCCCAGAAAAGGGGAGGGAGCTGTGGAAGCAGGACCGGCTGTGGCGGTGATCACCACCATTGCTCTGGGCCACCTCTCAGAACTCACCCTGCCCCTGGCCCCCCTATCTGGGCGGATCCCTGCAGGAGTAAACAGAACTGTTGAAACACACAGGCTCTGAATCTGGTGCAGGAAGAGCTTTGGAACTTCTAAAGCTCTCCGCATCCCCACAGGGACACTGCACCCTGTGACCCAGGTGAACTATTAACAGAGGAGAAGCCTGTCTCCCAGGGAATCCCCCCATTGTGTGAGAAGCTGGAATAGTGCAGAGAAAACATAGCACTACCATGTGAGAGAGAAGGCTGCAGTCAGAGAGAAAATAAAACATTCTACCAACACGTACTAGAAAACAAAAGAAAGACGTCTTTCTATAAACCTGTTGCAGAAGCCACTCCCGTAGATGTCTAGGAAGATAAATAATAAATCAGTAATTGCCATGAATAACCAAGGCAACAAGACAGCCAGAAAGAAAGTGAAAAGTTTCCAAAAAAGGAACTTAAAGATATGGAAATATGTGACTTAAATGACAGAGAATTCAAGACTGCAGTTCTTAAAAAACTCAATGAGATACAAGAAAACACAGAAAGGCAGTTTAATGAACTCAGAAACACAATCAAAGAAAAACATGAACATTTTACAAAAGAGATTGAAATTTTAAAAAAGAACCAAATAGAATTTCTGGAGATTAAGAACTCAATAGAAGAAGTTAAGAATGAAATAGCCAGCTTAGGTAGTAGAGTTGACCAGATGGAGGAAAGAATCAGTGACATCGAAGATAGAAACCTGGAAATGACATGGATGGAAGAAGAAAGAGACTTGATACTTAAAAGAAATGAAAGAACTCTACAAGAACTTTCTGACTCCATCAGAAAGAGCAATATAAGAATAATGGGCATACCAGGAGGAGAAGAAAGAGAGAAGGGAACAGAGAGTATATTCAAACAAATAGTCGATGAGAACTTCCCAAACTTGTGGACAGAACTGGATCCTCAAATCCAAGAAGCAAATAGAACACCTAGTTACCTCAATCCCAACAGACCTTCTCCAAGGCACATTGTATTGAAGCTGTCTAAAATCAACGACAAAGAAAGAATCCTCAAGACAGCCAGGGAAAAGAAGACGGTAACCTACAAAGGAAAGCCCATTAGATTATCATCAGATTTCTCAGCAGAAACTCTACAAGCCAGGAGGGAGAGGAACCAAATATTCAAACTATTGAAAGAGAGAAATTATGAGCCAAGAATAATATATCCAGCAAAGATATCCTTTAGATATGAAGGAGGAATAAAGACCTTTCCATACATACAGAAGCTGAGAGAATTTTCTAATACATACCCTGCACTACAAAAAATACTAAAGGAGGCTATTCGACCACCATCATCAAGGACAATTTGTGGCAACCAAAACATAAAAAGGGGGAGAGTAAAGGCCTGAACCGGAATATGAGAATGGAGAAAGTAAGCGCGCTGAAGAAAATGGAATACTCTAAATATCAAACTTTCTTTTACATAAACTTAAGGGTAACCACCCAAAAATATTGAGAACTGAAATATATACTGTAACAAAAGAAGAAACAGAGGGAAACATCATAGAATACCACCACACAGAAATAATAGACAACAACAAAAAGGCAAAGAAACAATGGAGACACGGCCTTACCAGAAAACTAAAGATAGAATGACAGGAAATCCTCACATATCAATAATCACCCTAAATGTAAATGGACTGAACTCACCAATAAAAAGGCACAGAGCAGCAGATTGGATCAAAAAACTAAACCCAACCATGTGCTGCCTCCAAGAGACACATCTCAGCTACAAGGACAAGCATAGACTCAAAATGAAAGGGTGGAAATTGACACTCCAAGCAAATGGTATCCAGAGAAAATCAGGTGTAGCCATGCTGATATCAGATGAAACAGGCTTCAGTGTGAAAAAGATAACAAGAGACAAAGATGGACATTTCATAATGGTAAAGGGGACTATACAACAAGAAGATATAACAGTCATCAATATGTATGCCCCCAATCAGGGAGCACCGAAATATACCAAGCAACTACTAACAGAACTAAAGGGAGAAATTGACCGAAACACAATTATACTAGGGGACTTAAATACATCGTTGACAGCTATGAATAGATCATCCAAACAGAAAATAAATAACAAAATAACAGCCCTAAATGACACATTAGATGAAATGGACATAATTGACATATATAGAGCACTTCATCCTATAACATCAGACTATACATTCTTTTCTAGTGTACCTGGAACATTCTCAAAGATAGACCATATATTGGGACATAAAATCAGCCTCAGCAAATTTAAGAAGATTGAAATCATACCAAGCATATTCTCTGATCACAAGGCTTTGAAATTTGATATCAACAGCAGAAAGAAAGCAGGAAAAAACACAAATACATGGAGATTAAACAACATACTTTTAAAGAATGACTGGGTCAAAGAAGCAATTAGAGCAGAGATCAAAAGATACATAGAAACAAATGACAATGAAAATACATCCTACCAAAATTTTTGGGATGCAGCGAAAGCAGTTTTAAGAGGGAAATTTATATCATTACAAGCCTATCTCAAGAAACAAGAAAAATCCCAAATAAATAACCTCATGTTACACCTTAAAGAACTAGAAAAAGAAGAACAAGTAAAACCCAAGGTGAGCAGAAGAAAGGAAATAACAAAAATCAGAGCAGAACTAAATGAAATAGAGAACAAAAAGACAATAGAAAAAATTAATGTGACAAAGAGCTGGTTCTTTGAAAAGATTAACAAAATTGACAAACCCTTGGCTAGACTCACTAAGATAAAAAGAGAGAAGACACTAATTAACAAAATCAGAAATGCAAAAGGGGAAGTTATCACGGACACCACAGAAATACAAAGGATCATCCAAGAATACTATGAAGGACTATATGCCACCAAATTCAATAACCTAGAAGAAATAGACAAGTTCTTAGAAACATATAGCCTTCCAAGGCTGAACCATGAAGAACTGGAAAATCTAAACAGACTGATCACCAGTAAAGAAATTGAGTCAGTCACCCAAAACCTTCCCAAAAGCAAAAGTCTGGGACCAGATGGCTTCACTACTGATTTCTACCAAACTTTCAAAGAGGATCTAATACCAATCCTGCTCAAACTCTTCCAAAAGATTGAAAAAGAGACAGTACTCCCTAACTCATTTTATGAGGCCAACATTACCCTGATACCAAAACCTGGTAAGGACAGCACAAAAAAAGAAAACTACAGACCAATATCTCTGATGAATACAGATGCAAAACTCCTAAAGAAAATTCTACTGAATCGAATACAACAATGCATTAAAAAGATTATTCATCACGACCAAGTGGGGTTTATCCCCGGGGCACAAGGATGGTTCAACATACGCAAATCCATCAATGTGATACATCATATAAACAAAATAAAGGACAGAAATCATATGATTATATCAATTGATGCAGAAAAAGCATTTGACAAGATACAACATCTATTTATGATTAAAACACTTAATAAAATACGTATAGAAGGAAAATACCTTAACATAATGAAGGCCATATATGACAATCCCTCAGCTAATCTCATAATTAATGGTGAAAAACTGAAGCCCTCTGCTCTACGTTCGGGAACACGACAGGGCTGTCCCCTATCACCTCTGCTTTTCAACATAGTGTTGGAAGTCCTTGCCAGAGCAGTCAGGCAAGAGAAAGAAATAAAAGGCATCCAAATTGGGAATGAAGAAGTTAAATTATCACTCTTTGCAGATGACATGATGCTATATATAGAAAACCCTAAAGACTCCACCAAAAAGCTATTAGAAACAATCAATGAATACAGTAAAGTTGCTGGCTACAAAATCAACGTACAAAAGTCCATTGCATTCCTATATGCTAACAATGAAATCTGAGAAAAAGAAAAAAAAAACAAAAAAACAATTCCTTTTGCAATTGCAGCAAAAAGAATAAAATACCTAGGAATAAACTTAACCAAGGATGTGAGAGACTTATATACTAAAAAACTGTAAGACATTTTAAAAAGAAATTGAAGAAGACACAAAGAAATGGAAAGACATTCAGTGCTCATGGATTGGAAGAATCAACATAGTTAAAATGGCCATGTTACCTAAAGCAATATACAGATTTAATGCAATCCCCATCAAAATCCCAGTGGCATTTTTTAAAGAAATAGAACAAAAAAATCATCAGATTTGTTTGGAACCACAAAAGACCCCAAATAGCCAAAGCAATCTTAAGAAAAAAGAACAATACTGGAGGTATCACACTCCCTGACTTTAGATTGTACTACAGTGCTACTATAATCAAAACAGCATGGTATTGGCAGAAAAACAGACACATAGACAAATGGAATAGAATTGAGAACCCAGAAATAAAACCACATAAATATGGACAGATAATTTTTGGCAAAGAAGCAAAAAACATACAATGGAGAAAAGACAGCCTCTTCAATAAATGGTGCTGGGAGAACTGGATAGCCACGTGCAAAAGAATGAAACTGGCCTGCTATCTGTCACCATGTACCAAAATTAATTCAAAATGGATCAAAGACTTAAGCATAAGACCTGAAACAATAAACTGCATAGAAGAAAACACAGGTACTAAACTTATGGACTTTGGGTTCAAAGAGCATTTTATGAATTTGACTCCAAAGGCAAGGGAAGTAAAAGCTAAAATAAATGAATGGGACTATATGAAACTTAAAAGCTTCTGCACAGCAAAAGAAACCATCAACAAAATAAAGAGGCAACCAACTGAATGGGAGAAGAATTTTGCAAACAGTGCCTCGGATAAGGGGCTAATATCCAAAATATACAAGGAACTCCTGAAACTCAACAACAAAAAAACAAACAACCCAATTGAAAAATGGGCAGACGACCTGAAGAGACATTGCTCCAAAGAGGACATACAAATGGCAAATAGACATGTGAAAAAATGCTCAACATCATCAGAGAAATGCAAATAAAAACCACCATGAGATATCACCTCACCCCAGTCAGAATGGCTATCATCAACAAGACAAATAGTAACAAGTGTTGGAGAGGCTGTGGAGAAAAAGGAACCCTCATACACCGTTGGTGGGAATGCAGACTGGTGCAGCCACTATGGAAGGCAGTGTGGAGGTTCCTCAGAACATTATGAATAGAATTGCCATATGACCCAGCAATCCCTCTCCTGGGTATCTACCCAAAAATTCTGAAAACATTTATCCATAAAGCACGTGTGCTCCAATGTTCATTGCAGCTTTGTTTACGGTGGCCAAGACATGGAAACAACCAAAATGTCCTTCGATAGATAAATGGATAAAGAAGTCGTGGTATATATGCACAATGGAATACTATTTGGTGGTAAGAAAAGATGAAATAGGACCATTTGTGGCAACATGGATGGATCTTGAGAGTATAATGCTAAGTGAAATAAGACAGAAAAAGCAGAGAACCATATGATTTCACTGATATGTGGTATATAAACCAAAAACAACAAAAGAACAAGGCAAACAAATGAGAAACAAAAACTCATAGACACAGACTAGTTCAGAATAGTTCAGTGGTTACCAGAGGGTAAGGGGGGAGGGGGGTGGGAGACGAGGGTAAGGGGGAACAAATATATGGTGATGGAAGGAGAACTGACTCTGGGTGGTGAAAACACAATGGGATTTATAGATGATGTAATACAAAATTGTACACCTGATATCTATGTAATTTTACTAACAATTGTCACCCCAATAAACTTAAAAAAAAAAGAGAGAGATTTCAAGGTAGGAGAAAGTTGCTAAAACTTTGAGGATGAGGAGCCAAGATTCAAAGGAGAGATGAGCTGACAGTTACTGCTGCTTTTCCTCCAGAGGCTTTTGCCAATTCTGTGTGTGCAGCAGAAGGCCGGGATTCTGAATTTTGTCTAGGAAGAAGGCCACTGCTAGGAGACAGAGAAATGAGCAAAGCCTTTGATTGTCTTCTGGGGCTGGATAGACAAAATTGGAGGCTTCTAGGGCGAAGAAGTCAGTGAAAAGAGAAGACTAGAGAACTGAGCCTGACATAAAAAGAGTTAGCTCCTTAAAACATTTGCCAAATTATTTAGTTGCATGAGGCAGAGACAAAATAAATAAATTAAATTAAAATAAAATTGGAAATCCTCTTGAAAGCAGGGCTGAAGTTTGGGTAGTTTTTTTTGTTTGTTTGTTTATTGGTTTTATTTTTTGTTTTCCAGTGTTACTCTACTGAGGAGACAGGAGTTATAATGTATGGGAAAATTTCATAATTTTTTAAATTGATTAATCCATAAGAAGGAAGAAAAGGAAGAAAATGAGGAATAAACCAGGGGGACAAAACAGAGAAACAAAAGCAAGTTCGTAAAAATAAATCCAAAAGTATCAGTAATTACAATCAATGTAAATAGACTATTTCAGTTCAAAGACAATGATAGTCAAACTGGTGAAAAAAACACACCATATACTGCTTATAAGAGACAAATTATTTTTTTTATTGAGGAATATTGGGGAACAGTGTGTTTCTCCAGGGCCCATTAGCTCCAAGTGATTGTCCTTCAATCTAGTTGTGGAGGGTGCAGCTCAGCTCCAAGTCCAGTCGCCATTTTCAATCTTAGTTGCAGGGGGCACAGCCCACCATCCCATATGGGAATTGAACCGGCAACCTTGTTAAGAGCTCATGCTCTAACCAATTGAGCCATCCCACCGGCCCAAGACACTTCTTAAATAAATAGATAAAGAGGGACATTTTATAATGAAGAGTTTAGCATACATGATAAAGCCACACTGTTTATCCCTTATAATCTCAGTATCTGTAAGAATTCCCAGGGTAAAGAATGCTGACATTCCCTTGTCACTTAACATTATTTGTCACCCTGACATTATTTGTCACTTTTCCTTCCCATTTACTGCACACAGTGCAATTCCCTGTCAGCACGTGTCATCTCGGCCTCCTGCCTGTCTGCCTTCTGTCTCCACTGCTTTACCCCAAGAGTGGACACAGCCCTCTTTCCTCATTCCTCACAAACATAACACTATGGCTTGTAGCAGTTAATTGCTCAGGTTTGGGGATGACAAAAGCACATTTCTACACAGAGCAGGAAACAGTTTTAAACTAGATAAGAGATTTCCATGTTCCTTGGTTGTTTTTTCTCAAGGGGACTCTTATCACAGTCATAAGTTTCCCAAGCCCTGGCCAGCTACCTGTTGCCATCTTAGCTTCACTTTCCCCTGGATTTTAGAACCCTAAAATTCTATTCCTCACTATGCCAAGAGTAAAATGAAAAGATTCCTGTTATTTAATTTTACAGAACATTTTTTCTGCCCCTTTGTTTCAAGTTCATCCTTCTAAACTTGTGGGTTGGATAGTTGTGGGGGTTTGCTAGGCCTGCGTGTATGTAACAAACAGCCCATCACAATATCCTTCTAAGTACAACAGCAGTCTTTCTTTGGATGTATGATCTTAGGATATAGAAACAGCCCGAGTTTTTAAAAAGCATCTCTTCATCTCTTTATTTCCTACTATGGTTATATTACAGATGCCAAAAGAAAGGGAGAGAAGGCATGTAGGAGCAACATTTTTCATGAGGTAAAAAGAGCTAGGATCTATACAGTTCAGGACTTGCTTTTGCAACTAAAAGCAATTATCTTCTGTGAGATTTTTTTGAGGTGGATGAAAGGATAAATAGACAATGAGGAGCAGAGAGGCAGGTCAGATATGTTGAGATGCATGGACTATCTGAGGGATCTTATTTGCAGATAAGCTGCATATTACTGATATGCAATAGGAAGTGACCCTATGCATAGAATAAAGGTCAAAGAATAGAGGTATAGAGGTCAAAGAATAAACTGACCTCTTAGTGAAGAATGTAAATAAAAAAAGCCAATGGTCAAAAGTATAAATAAAGTGACAAAAGAGTTTCCAAATAAACAGCACTGAAGGGAAGTTATTAAGTTCAACACTGAAGGAAGCCAAGTCGACACGTGTGCGGGAAGAGATAAGATATTGAGTTGGAGATGGGGTGGGGGTTGCATTTGAGGTGATTCTGATGTGAGTTGAAAGGAAAAAAACAAAGACCATAAAATCCATAATTGTTGGATTAATTTAAGATGGAGATGGGGAGAAGGCAGAAAGCAGTAAATCACAGAGGTTGACAGGACTGTAAAGCTACTGGCTTTTTACAGGCAAGTAAAACCCTTCTAAAATCTCACCCAATCAGATTTCCCTTTTTATGGTAGTTTGGTTCTTTGCCAAACCTTGGGCAACAAATAAAATCTGCAAGCTCTCTTAACACAAGGTTGCAACATTGCAGGGCAGATATCAAAACAAGACCACAAGGTAAGAATGAAACCACTATTCAGATATATTTTTGTCAGGTTTTGCAAAGTAAGATCTTGGGAACCATGAAGAACTGTGTTTTTTTTATTTGTATAAAATGAGTTAGGCTGATTTCTTATTATTGTCAATAGCAGTATAAATTGATGGTGATAATTGCTACTAACTTGTAAGTCCATTGTAATTTCCTTTGGGGATTTGGAAAATTATTGATTGCTAAAATAAATTGTAATCGTCTTATAGTAAATGTTCCTCTCCCCACCACAAATGTTGATAGTTCTACTTCATACTCCTAATGCTTATCCAAGACAAACTTAGAATTGTTTGGGTGTCATCCCCTCAAAATCGTCTGTTCAAAAATAAACCATTTGTGAAAGAAATAAGGAATTGACATCCTAAACAGGTAAGTTCAAAATCTCATTAGTTTTGCTGCTCTTCTTCATTTAGATTTTCCTTTAAAGTTCATTTTGTTCTCTATTTCTTGCTGTCTACCTTGTGGCAATTTTTTTCTCCTTGCTCTTTTATCTGCCTTACCTTTCCATGCATGAATATACGTCGTCAGACTCTTTTAATAAATACAATGGCACAAAATCCAAAAGTTGTGTGGCTGTACACAAATTCCAGAAGTTCTTTGGAGACTTGAGAGTGGAGTGTGTAGGATAGGACTGGATCTTCCTGACTCTCACTCCTTCCTCAGCACTGTGCTGCTTCAGCTTAAAGTAACCCTGTATGCCACTGTGGTCCTATGCTATTTCCAGCATCCCTCCCTATTGCTTCTCACATTTGTCTTTCAGATACTTGATGTTCTTCTTTTAATTTCATCCCAGAAAAGGCAAAACTGAACACAGGTTCAGAAAAATTCAGAATTCTCTATTTCCCAAAGTTTGGGGTGCTTGAACCGAATCACATAGCTGGGTAGTATCCTTTAAATAGTTAAGAACTCTGCGCAGGCGTCGCTGTCTACAACTCAGATTTCACATTTTCTGCATTCCTCTTTAAAAAGGCCCCTGGATTTCCTACTTGACTGGTAGCTGAATAATCCATTTTCTCGGCAATGCATTGATGTAGATATTTCGCTCTTTCTCATCATTGTTTAACTCACAATATCCACAGCCAGAATGTACTTCCTTTCCCTTCCCATTTATACAGAGGGAAGAATTCTGAGGGGAACTTTCACTTAGGGGTGGATATGATAGGGCTGAGAGTAAGGAAAAGACTGAGAAATGGGAGCTGCCACTGCAGAGGGTTAAAGAAACAGCTTGCAACTAACTTCAGGGGATGTGCTTGAACTTCAGTGGTAAAAAACGTTCTGCTCCCTTGACATGATTAAGTCATTGCAGGAAAATACAGGGGTTGGGTGAGTGGGGAAGAAAAAATACTCGTGTACATCTGGGAAATTTTATGCTGGTAAATCTGATAGCATGAGGTCGTTTTTGGAGATATGAATAGGATTGTGTCAAAATCAATGTATCTTTCATTCAACAAGCTGAAATTTTGGCAAACACAGTGGGAATTAAGCATGTCAGTCAGAATTCTCCTTTATATCAGTTTGCAGCAGGGACATTTAAAAACATTAACACCAAAAATCATCTCCTTGGACAGCAGAAAGAAACCTTAATTCTGTTAAAAACTAAAAGGATATTTGGTTCAAGGACTTCACGAAATTATGGTAGAACCTATAACCTCTTTTTGGTTTCCCTCTGGCTCTCTGGTACTGATACCTGCATGCAAAAGCAACCTTTTAAAGGGACACAGCTATAGAGGACAGGCAAAGTTCATTGTGGCGTAGGGAGTAGTAATGGGGAGTGAGGAGTGTGGGGTACCTCCTCCCTGTAGCAGACTCCTATCACAGGCTCATATACTGGCCTTATTATTGTTGGTAGATCATGCTATATCTGTGAAGGTTTTTATTTTTGTTTTAAGTAAAAAGTAAAGTAAAGCATAAGAATAAAAAACACAGATTTTTTTTTAGAGTGAGACAGGTCTTAAATCCATCATCTATCATTGACTAGCTGGGTGATTTGGGATCTTACTTAACTTTCCTGAGCCTGAATTTTTTCTCTGATGCAAAATGTAAAACAAACAAATGACCACAAACCTCCTTACCCTACAGAGGCACTGTGATGCTTATGAAGGTAAAGCAAATCAGAAGCATTTTGGTAAAGGTAACTTACTAACCACTGAACGTGTTCTAAATGTGAGCTATGCTTCCCACATTATCCCATTTTATCGTTACAGCACCTCTGTGAGACATATTTGTCCTTCTCCATTTATAAAATTAAACAAGTGAGATTTGGAAAGATTGTACTAACCCAAGATGACATAATCAGTGAATTTCAGACCAGACATTAAAACGCAAACTCAAGTCCTATGAAGGAAAAAGAACCATGAAAGAAGACAGATTCCAAATAACACATCTCTTATCTTCTTCATTTAATGCATCTCTAATCTTTGTGAAACCACTTTCTGTTCAGTTTCCATCATTTTCAAACATAAAAATATTAATGGGATGACATTAAAACCTAACACGTATTTTCTTTAGGGCTACATTCATTGTCAGCTGGGGAAAAGGATACCATGTCAGCCACCATTCTCTTATGTAACTTTCATTTGCCATTTCCATTGGTATTGCCAGAACTAAGAGGAGTCAACCCACAAACTTGGCTAGGTGCTTCATTTTTAATCAGCACACTAATCTACATTCAATTACCCTTCACTTTGTACACCTCATAAATTACATGATTATCACAATTTTCCCTAGCAATACTAGTGCACCGGAGACATTTTGCAATTGTAAGAATGTTTTGCTCATTACTTCTCTTGGATTTCCTAACCAAGATTCAATGTTTTCTTAAAGACTTTAACAGAACTTCATAGTTTTCCATGTCTGCTGCGTTCCAGCCTCAACCATTCTAACTTCTTAGCCTGCTTGTTTATCAGTGTCAGTTGTTTAAGAAATGCTATTTAAGCAGTTTCTACTTCCTTTACAAAGAAGAGATCATGTGTTTTTTCTCATGTTCACAAACACCCAAATCTATAGATAATTTTTTATAAGAATTTATTTGAGCCAAACTGATGACAATGCCCGGAAACTATCTCAAATGCTCTGGGGAGAGACAGTTTTGCAGTTTCCTTTATTCCTTTGGAATTTAGGAGGGAACATAAAGAAGATTACATGAAAGCAGACTACAAGATTACAAGAGAAAGCAGGTGGGGATTGGATTACAAAATAGTTAACAAGATTACATGCTCTCTTGAAAGTAGTTTTGCCTTAAAGTGCTATTACTTCTGCTGTTTCAAAGGTGTGTTAATCTAGATGCACAAGAACAATGAACAGGGCTGGCTTAAAAACCTTTCATTAAAAAAAGTGTTAAAAGACTACCCTCTATGACCTGCCCAGTTAGGAATTTGTAGTCAGATCACTCTGTGAGATTACTTTCGGTTAGACATATTACAGCTCCCCTTTTTCGTCCACACCCCAATAATAAAACACAGATTTTTAGAGTCAGACAGGCCTCACATCCATCATCTGTCTTGACTAGCTGGGTGATTTGGGATCTTACTTAACTTTCTTGAGCCTGAATTTTTATTCGTCTGGTGCAAAATGTAAAACAAACAATAACAAGGCCTCTTTCATTTGGGGCCAAACATGAATTTTCCTCTAACCTGAATTTATTGTAAAATTTTTCCTCCTGAGGTAAAATTTTTCCTCCTGAGGTAAAATTTTTCCTCCTGAGGTTTTATTTTTCCATTATTGTTTATCCGTATAGTATGTATTACTTGTCCACATTCTTTAGCAATCCTGTTTAAACAATACTTGATCAGTACAGCATGCATGATTGCTTCATGTCAGTAAATTACTAGTAGTAGTATTAAATTTCCTTGAGTACTATTTCTTTGTAATCTTTTAAAAAAAGTTTCAGCCACAGACATAGGTGCCAAAATTCATTCCAATATAACATAATGGCTATCTTCAGCTTCCTTTTTAAAAAAATTTACTATTACTTGTATAAGATCCATATTACCTGAATATGTGTGTAGCACTACTTTATCAAAGAAGGTTCATATTTTTTCTTCACTGACTTACTCAAGAGCTATATGGTTTATTAAACCATAATTGTAATTGTCACCGTGTGCTGGTCATTTAATAGAATAAATTGGATGTTAGTAACTCAAAAGGAGTATAAACTGTTTTTCTCAGAAATTCTGGAGGGTCCCATGCCAAGACATGACATGTAGTGCTTACATCTGGCTGTCCCATTATTACCATCTATTACATCAGCTGGAAGGATTTCTCCTCAGTATTATGAGGCCATGAGAGCAGATTCAGCATTTAGAAGCAGTAAAGTCATTTGCATTGTGATGTCCCAGTGGGGAAAAATATTGTTTATAAATCCTTCTATCTCTTAATTCATAAAAGTATAAAAATTAGATAGAAGTCCATGTTTTAGCAGCATCCAATTTTTTTTTGCCCCTGGTTATTTGTGGCAGATGCTCCTACAAGAGTTTAGACGGGGTTTAGACTCATTGGCTCTCCCTACTATCTAGGCAGAACCACGCAGTAACTAGTGTAACTTCTAGGGCTGTGGTTCATAATTAGGTCCGGATATCTTTTGTACCTATTATACGCAAGGCCTCTTCTTGGCAAAGGAAGGGACATCAGTTACATTTCTTTGCTCTATATCGTTGGGTATACTCAGAAAGAGGTCATATCTGTCCAGAGGAGGAAAATGATTAAGGCTTAGCTTGAAGAATAAGACACAGAGGACTGTGTGTAGTACAGTTTTCCCACTTTAGTAGTTTTCACCTCAAACCCAACTACCAGGTAACAAAGAGTCTATTTAGAGTCTCATGTAAAGGATGAAGTCAGCAATTTGGGGAACAGCTGGAGCAGTCCGAGGTGGGAGACAGAGGCTTGTCATACCATGGTGGGCACATTTCCAGACCTCTGGGCTGTGTTTTCTGATCATTCACAAGGCAGCTCTGTTTAAACTTTTATGGGAATTATGTATCCAGGGTGTGGCTTGTGGCTCAGTTTGTTCAGGTCAATGACCAGAAACTCACCTCTGTGAGTGGAAAGCTTCCGTACCCTTAATTTTTAAATGTCTTCGAATAATCAAATTTAATATCATCTGATACACGGTTCAGTGTATTACTTGGTGGTGATCACATTTTTTGGCTGTGAAAAAGAATCTCGGGGTCTATCCAGGGGTGATGTTCAAAAACGTTTAATAGCTGGTATGGCATTAGCATAGGTAAATGAAAAAGGAACCAGCCACATGGAGCATGTGTCCGTTTCCCATCTGACTATTTTCCAGTCAGCTCATTTCATTCTTAAATACAGATATTGACAATCCTTTAATTTTTTTCAACCATGAAATAGAGTGCTTATTTAATTCTGTCAGTTAGTCTCGACCACCACACTTGAGAATGTGGGATCCATATATTTTAAAACCTGCTGACAAATCATTTCCTTCAACTTAAAAATAAATTTCATAGGATAAAAATCTTCCCTAGGATTGATTGTAATTTTGGAGCTGAGGTACTTCTCTGTGGTGTCCCACTCGCAAGGCAACATTAATTAGGGAAGAAAATAAACCATCATATTGTATTGAGGTTTCAGAAAAAAAAAAAAAAAGTCAGGAATCACTTTTTTAAAAAATGTTATACGATAATAGAAAAAACAAGGGTTGTTCTCTTAACCCCATGGTCACAAATTGAATTTTGATAGACCTTGAATATAACACATGTTAAGAAAATTTAATCAAGTTATTGTTGATCATTATGAGCTAATAAAACTCGACCTTCAGTAACATTCTTAATTAATACATTGTTCAAATAGCATATCATTTAACAAAGTATCTGCTTTGTACAATTTATCACAAGTATTTGATAAACCTGATCATATAGAGGTTCTACTTGTGACATCGAAGTACTAAACGCCGATTGGTTGACACGTTTGTTTTTTGTTTTTTTTTAGCACAAGGACAATTCTTATCTTCTTGGATGTCAGGATCTTTAAAATACAAAGTTCAGGCAAAACAAAGTGCATTTTTGAAACTTATCCATAGTCTTCTTAGTATAATTAGCAAGCACTTTACTAAACCAGTAGTTGACTTCCATTCTTAAGGAGAAAACTTTTTTAAAAGAATGTTTTTATTTTTAAAGCAGGGCTGGTCCATTTATCTTCCACCATTGCAAAGTTTTGCTACCTCATCTGGTGCTTGGGGCTTCCTTCTCTTGCTCCAAGATTATAGAGACTAGAGTCTTTCTTTCCCCTTTTCCATAAATGTCTGGCTCATTCTTTTAGAAACTCCTCCTGTTATTCCTTAGTATTCCAAAGTGGTTTGCAAATGAAGCCTACTAGTTCCCAGGATCAATTCCAGAAGTATCTAGTAGTATCCACTGGGAATGGAAGTTAGGTACACTTTCACTGGCCTTAAACATATATATGTGGAATCTGGAATAAATTTCATCTTATCAATGTTGTAGGTGGTTGAAAAATATACCATACCCAAATCAGCCTGCTTCTTTACAATGGCCAATTTAAAGATATATATTGCACTCTACGTTGAAGATGAGCTTCAAAATCTAAAGCTTTGCCTGTCTAAAAATCTCATGTTTCTCTTAAAAAACAAACAGCAAGTCACCTGATAGAATTTAGAATAATGCCCAAAGAACCATATCTTTGTTAGGATTTGGAATTGTGCAAATATTAAAGCATTTTAGGCTTCGGAATCTGGGCACTATTCCTAGACTCAAGCTGACATTAATGCATAAGTTTTTATCCTCAGTTGAGCTATTTGTTTTGATTGTATTGTTGCCAATTCCAGATGTTTTCACACTTGTTGGCATATATTTGCAGACAATTAGGCAAAATCTACAAATAATTCATCCAAACATTCATACACATACACACAGAGATGCAATTACTATCTTTTCATGAATAAACAGAGATGATACATTTTGATATATCAGTATTGACTACCCTTGCAAGTTGTCTTCTTTTGTGGATCTAGGTTTAAACTTTTTAGAAAGCAAAACAAGCCAGGTCTAAAGCAGTGAACTGAATTAAAACAGATTGGATTTTACCTCCAGTTTTTAGTTGATTTATGATCCATGACTCAGGTATATGCCCATGCTGTGACTGGCCACCTGCTTTTTCCTTGATTATTTCTCAGCAAAGCATTTATCCAGGCGGACATTTTGTTCCCACAACCTTGTTCCTACCATCTTGTATAGAATGCTGTTCCAGAACTATTTGTTGTGACTCAGCTTTAATCACATCTTCTAAAACCTTTCTCTACCCTCATGCTGACTTCCTTACGAGCTAGAAGTAAATGAAAAAAAGGCTGCATCCCCTTACGCCCATTCAAAAAAGTGAGCAGTTTCCTTGGTTCCTAGAGATGGGATATTGCACCATGTAAGAATGTAATCAGTTATTAAACCCCGTACATGAGACACAGAGACAGCACCAAAAGGTTCCCTAACAAACTGGAACTGTTCCCTGTACTTTCTTTATACTTTGTTTGTCTTGCTGTTGTTTAATATTTTAAAGAAATAGCAGCAAGATACAGAGGAAAACGCAGTCACCGATATTGCTCCATGAGTTGGAAGAACTGAGTTCTGGTCCTGGCTCCACCCTATACCCACTCACTAGTTGTGTGACTTTGAGTAAGACCTGTCCTGAATGTCACTTCCCTCATCTGTATAATGAGTTTTAGTCCAGCTCTGCAGTTGTCAATGGTACTCAGTGGACTACAGAGGTAGTTTATTTGTTCTGCAAATATCTGATGTTAACTTCACAGGTTCTGGGGCTACTGTAAGACTAAACATCCATCTATACACCCAATCAAAATTCCCTTTTTGCTTATCCAAATAGTTTCATTGTCCTCACTGACTGACATTACAATCTTATTTTTAAAAATGTTCTGCAATTTTATAATTAATATATCAAGATATGGATTTCTTTCTTTCCTTCTTTTCTAACCTGCTTGGGATTCATTAGGATTCTTGGATCTGAGGAATGGAGTCTTTCAATAATTCTGGAAAGTTCTCAGCCTTTATATCTTCAAATATTGTTCCTTCTCTATTCTATCATCTCCTTCTAAAATTCCAAATAGTTACACATTAGACTGTCTTATTTTGTCCTCCAAGTCTCTTACCCTTTTTTACATATTTTCCATCTGTATGTGTCTCTGGATTGTATTCCAAACAATATCTTCAGAAATATTTTCTAGTTTACTAACTCTCTTCATCTGTGTCTAATCTGCTGTTTAATCAATCCATGGAGCTTTAATTTCAATAATATAGTTTTCATTTCTAGATACTTTATTTTGATCTTTTTCAAATCCATTTGTTCTTTGTTCATGTTTTCAATCTTTTTAGAACTCTACCCAAACATATCAAAATCAGTTGATTTACATGTCATTTCTGATTATTCTAATACAAGAAGCCTTTGCAGGTTGGTTTCTGCTGTCTGTTCTTACTGTGGGCTCTCACCATTTAGAGGCTCTTATCTTAGTATTCTTATACTTGCTTTATAAGTCATAACTTAAATCTACTCATTCACCTTGAAAATTTTGCTGTGTGAATACTTTGTGGCTTGGGCTGCAGCTCAGTTCATCAAGATAAGATTTGTGTTTGCCTTTCCTATTTGTCTTGGAACACTATCAACTTAAAACCATTTTATATTAAATCCTCTATTTCAGACTTTTGGAAGCATATAAGCAGTGTGATTTCAGACTGTAAACCCACATGGGAGCTGACTTTTCGTAAGGAGATAAAATCTCAGAGGAATAGTTTTCTTCTAGAATTGAGACAAACAAGCTTCCTAGCTATCCCCTTCTGCAGGTTGAGTTTATTTATCTCAATCACCTTTACACTGTGAGTATATCCCTTTGGGCATCCACGTTTATGCAGCAGTTTCCTATTAGAATCCCCACCTTAGGCATATTTTGGGTTACATCTCCTGGCCCCTACACTTCATGTAGTTGTTTGTCTTGTCCCTAGCATTTAGCAGACAACTTTAGGAAAAAGACAAACTTGCTTGCCTTCCAGTGTTTTAGACACCGTACATTCTTTACTTTCATGTCAGCTCAACAGTGAGTTTGGAACAATTTTTAAAACATATTTTTTTAGCATTTTAGTTGTTTTTGTCAGAAGAGTTGGTTATAGTAACTAAACCATTATTATGCTGGAAACAGAAGTCTCTGATTAATTGACTATAATGAGCAAATGTTATAAATTTAAACATATAAACCATATTTATCTTAATTAATAAATTTCTGTTTTTTATCTCTTGGGGATTTATGCAATATTTCTTTTTCAGAAAAGGATTTTATTCCTTTAAAAGTTCTGAAAATTCCCTCTTCCAACCATAAAGTGTAGTGATTTCTCCTTATAATGCTAGTAAATCTACTCACTAGCTAGACCACCACTGATGGTATATGAATTGGGCTTCTGTCTCACTCTCTTTTATAGGGTCATATAATCCAGGTGGCATGAACCCATACCATGTCTTCTAACTTTCAGTTTTGTTTTCTTAGTAGCAAAATATTTCTGACCTAGAAAACTTTTAAGCAGAAGTTCAGTATGAATAAGGGGGTTTCTGCTCTGAGTGTGCAGGGTAGGAAAGAACATCTGAAACCCAAAAGGTTTGGATTCCTTCACCCCTTTCCTGGAGCACCTCATGAATTTTGAAAATGTTTGCTTGAGGTTTTAGCTGTGGGACCTTGGGAAAGCTATTTGATCTCTCTATGCCTGTTTCCTCATCTGTAAAATAGGGGAAATGAGAGTACTTCCTGACAAGGTTGCTGTGATGATTGAATAAGTCACTTAGTATATATAGTTCTTGGCATATAGTCAACACCATATAAGGGTTAATTTTTAAAAACACAGAACTTTTAAATCTGCATACTCCTATTGAATATTTTATACTCCTCTGATTTTTTTTTACAAAATTCATAATTTGTACATTATGTGTCCAATTTTACTTATAACAAGAATTTTAAAAGTAAAAGAAAGAAAGATCTCAACTTTAAATTTGAGTTAAACTAAAACCAAAGACCTATTCCTGTTCTATGGTGTTTCTTTCCCACACAGTGCTTTTTTCTAGCATTTAGAGCTTTCTGAATCCAATATATATATATATTGGTGGATATATATACCGGATATATATATATATATATATATATATATATATATATATATATATATATATATATCAGGGGTGCCAAAAAAATGTATGCAAGTGGACACTTCGGTCAACATTGCTCAAGCAGTAGTTTGCCATAATCAGAAGTGTCTGGACACTGACAGTAACCACTTTGAACACCTCTTGTAATTGCAGAAGTCAAACGTGACTTGTATTCATCTTTTGTTATTGGTACATATTGAGTATTATAATTTTAATGGTTTTTTCCTTTCTTAAAATATATATACATTTTTTGGCACTCTGTATATGTGTGTGTATAATATATATATATATATATATATATATATATATATATATACACATATATACACACACACACACACATATATATATATTTATATTTATAAACTTTTCTTTTCAATGTAATTTTTCCTAAGACAAAATGTAGTCAAGTCTGTGGCTTACCTGGATTTCAGATCTGCCTCGGGCTAAGACATGACTCCAGGTTATTTCCCCATTGTCTGCCTGCCTCATCCTGCCTGCTGTAAGGTTAGTGAAAGGAGAGGAGAACACAGGGCTGAGGCAAGGCTTGTGCATTTTCCTGCAGGTGGCATCTTTGGGTGGGCAAGAGGCTGGTGCAGCTGCTTGTATAGAAGCGGGCCCAGAGAGAGGGGAAGGAAGGGGCTGAACCGGGAGCCTGTACAGGAGCACAGGAAAAAGAGCCAAAGGGATAGAAGAGACTGGCTTTCATGCACCCTCTTTGTTTTTGAGATAAAGAGACTGAGACCTGGAGAAATCCTGCGTCTAAGCTTCAGAATGGGAGGTCATTCTACCTCTGCTTCTTCAAAAATCACTAAAGACTTGGTCCAACACAACTGGATCTCCAAAGTAGATGAGGCATAAGGAAAGGTGCTGGAGGGGAATGAAATGATCTGTTGAACAGAAATAATTAGAAATGTTTGGTCACATTAAATCCACCTGGCCATAAGCCAAACAGAAAGTCAGCTTCTTTAAATGCTTTTATAAGGGCACTGGCCTAAGAACAAGAAGACTTGGGTTCTGTTAGGCTGAGGCACATAAAACTGTCATTTTGGTAGATCAAAACGAAGTAGTGGCATTTACATTGTTCAGCTCCATCACTCTGTAGAGCTTTGGGATTTGGACAGGGTTTCCACATCTGTCCAGTAGGCGATGCCTGCCTTACCTAGTTTGTAGGGTTTTTGGAAGAACTGATCCAAACGACATAATATTTATGAGTACCTGCTATGGATATTTGCTTGGGAAACAAAGATGACTAAAGTACAACCTTTGCTCCCATGGAACTAGCAGCCCAGCAGAGGATACTGAGAAACAGAGTTGGATCTGATAAGCAAATAAGAGAGGAAGCAATACATTCTGCTTGATTGTGGGTGATTAGGGAGACAAAGGCATATGAATTGACTCTAAGGGTTAAATAGAAGCTTCCCAGGCAAAGAGGAAGAGGCATCTGTAGCAACAGGAACAGCTTGAGCAAAGGCACGGAGGTGTGAAAGTGTGTGGTGAATTGAGGAATAGTAAAGCCGTCCAGTGGGTCTAAAATGTACAGGTGTTGAGAGAAGGGCTGCATGAGGCTAGAAAGGTTCAAGGGGCAGGTAGTACCAGTGTATAAACATGACTGGATAAGAAGACTGCATCCAGGAAAACTACAGAAGAACATAGAAGTGCTTTACAAATGTTACATGAAGATATAAAAGGAATTTTCCTGAAAAACTCACCATCCCTCCCTTCCTCTCACAAGGAACTTGGCTTGAGTCATAGAATGATTTGCCTGATTTCTTTATAGAATGTTTCTCTACCTAGGAGAAATGTTCTCTCCTGGGTCCAGGTAAGTGACACGTAGGAACTTGCAGAATGGAGAAGAGTGTATGTGGGGGGTGGGGGGTGGGAGGGGGATAGGGAGCGTGAGTGGGGAACAGGAAGTAATTCATTTGGGGTAAGGAGAATGCTGTCTCATTGCTCCCTGATCGTCATTCTCCCTTTCTTCCACGTCACATATTTATTCTGCTCTGCCCCAAGAAAGAAGTGAAACCACTACACCCAAAGGGGCAGAGGGTTAGTGTTAGTGCTCTCCCCTCTCACCCTCTCCTTTCTGCTCTTCTGCAAAATCTCCCAGAATGAAGCCATAGAGTGTTGCTAAGTTTAGTCATGCACCCTATTTCCTCTCCCTCCTACCAGCCCAGGCCAGCATGGGGTCACTCTCTTCTTCCAGTAATATTCTAGTACCCACACAATGGGTTCACATGACCCTCCCAGGCCATCATCGATCCTCTGCCCATACAAGAACATGCAAGCTTGACAAGACAGTGAATAGAATTTAAGAACCAGGAATTCAATTCTACTTCATTCTACCAGTGGCTCCCATGGAGTAAGAGAAAGAACCAGATGGGCTGGATTTCAGATTCTGGCTTTGCTCCTTATCAGCTATGTGGCCTTTTACAAGACACTTAATCTCTCTGACCCTCTATTTTTTCACCTCGAAGACAATCATACTCAAATACCAGGGTCCTGGTGACAATTAGAGATAATGTAGATAAAGTATCTGGCCCACAAAAGAGGACCAAGACACTGGAACTGCTATCACCACTATCATCATCACCATCACCGCCAATATTAAGAGCTTGAACTAACGCAGACTCAGACTCCTTGCTGGTTTTATTTCTTTCCTCTTACTACCCTCCATCTATTCCTCACATGGCAGCTAGAGTACTCTTTTGAAAGCATCCCATATTACTTAAAACCCTTCTTTGGCTTCCATTTGCACTTTGAATAAAATCCAAGCTCTTTCTCCAGGACTCCAGGATGCAGACTCCCCCCACACCTCCTTTTACCTTCTTCAAACTTCTGCTCCCTTCCATCTCCACCCTCATTACATTATATTCTCCCATTGCCCACTCCACTCCAGCCACAGTGGCCCTTTCATTTCCCAAGACATGACAGGTTTTATCAACGCCTTTGCCCCTGAGGTTTTCTCTGCCCAAAAGGCACCTTCTGTCCCATCCCTTGTATATGTCTTCTCATCCTTTGGGTACAGCTTAAAGGCCACCTTCTGTGACCATACCACCTTAGTACCACTCTACTCCTGTATCTTCTTTATCAGCCGAATTCCTATTTACCGCTGTTCATAAACGATTTATTTGTATGACTGTTTGCTCCATGTCTAGCTCCCCAAAAAAGAATAAATTCTAGGAGGGCTGGAAACAGTTTGCTTTGTTCACTGCTGTATCCCCAGCACCTAGTCGAGAATGAGACATGTGTCTGATTTATTATTGTTGTCATTATGAGGCTACACTCTGTGGTTTAGTACAAACAGATACAAATCCAGCATCATTTGTGACCTCAAGATCTCAGGGAGGTAGGATTTCCTTATAATGACTACTAGTCGTGTTTCTTTTCAAAGCGTTTAACTGTTTACTAGGGCATCAAAGGTTGAACTTTCAATTTTCTGTATCATCCATATTTCCCATAATAAACATGTATTTTTAATAAAAATTTCTTATAAACTCTATATTTTAACAATACTCTTTATAGGAAATCAATCTGATTGAATGAATTTGTTTTAAAAGTAAAATTTACAATAAGGAAAGAAAGACCAACAGACAACTTAACATTCTTATGGGTATCAGTATTTTAAGAGGAAAAATGCTAATCAAAGGGCATTGTCTGAAATATAAGAGAAGATTAATGGTTCAATAAGTGATTTTCCAGTTGGTTAAATGTAGATAATATGACAAAGTGAAATGAAAATTTTCATGCAGTGCCCCACAGGGCAGTGCTGATGGAATAGATAGTCCCTGGCATATAATGAGCATTCAGTATTTGTTGAATGTAAGTTTCTGGAAGCCTCAGGCCAAGGAGGCAACCCCACATATTGCAACATTGGAAAGGACTATATGCCATACATTTTCGTTGTTGCTCAGAGGTGAATTTCTATTTAAGATACTATTTCTTAATAGATTAAAATCTTCTTTCAGGGTTTTTAAATAAATAATTTAAATGTACGTCATTTCCTCTGGCATGTTCCCTGCCCACACACATGCACACTCCTTATGCTCACCCTCCTTTTTTCTTAAAAAGCTTTTTCCATTTCCTTTTATTATCTAAAACGTGGTTTTCCTCTGGTGACACCCTGACTGTGTGCCCATCTCCCAGAGCCAATGGAGAAGCTGACACATTTCTCATTTTCCCACTGCCCTTGCTAGCCCAGCCCTGGGCCCAACTACTTATGCTCATTTCATTCTATTCTGGTCACCAGGAACCTGGATGTTCTTTTCTATTTCATGTTGCTTCTGCTGTCATCACCCTTGAAGACTTGAATACCTGTTTCGATGATTCTTTAATACTCTTCCACAGCTCATCCATGACACCTCATCCTAACTACCATTATCTTTAGAACATCTCTTCCTCTAGGATAGAGAAAACGGGAGTTTTCCACCCCACCCACCCCATCCACCCCTGTCTTTCTACTTCTCCCCACCCCACCCATCCCTGTCTTTCTACTTCTCCCACTCATTTTTTAAAAAGAAATGTTTAATAGTTTTCAAAATTGTGGTAAAATATACATAACGAAATGCACCATTTTAACCATTTTTAAGTGTACAGTGCAGTGGCATGAAGTATATTCACATTGCTAAGCAACAATCACCACAACCATCTCCAAACCTTTTTTCATCTAACAAAACTGAAACTCAATGTCCATGAACAATTGCTCCCCATTCCTTCATTAATTCTTTTATACCTTCTCCAGGGAGCTGTTTCAGACTTTTCCTACTTGTCCTCAAAAATTCAAACTCATGCTTATTTCTCTTAATCTCTATAACTCTTCTCTTAATCTGCTTTATGTAGATTTGAGCCATTTACAAGACCCTCAAGTTCATGTTCCTAGAACTTAAAATTTCACATCTCTCTCATTCTCTCATTTTTCCTCCTCCCTTACAGAAAGAAGTATGCCTCCCCCTTTGCAAAGTTGACCCTTTCACTAGAGTATTTTCCCTTCTCTCTTCTCTGTCTCCTCTGGGACTTTATTATATTAGTTTTCTCCTTTTCATTGGTTCCTTTCTCTCTGCATTAAAACATCTCCAAGAGTCCTATATCACAATAAAAACATCAGTAAAAACATGTATTAAGTTCTTACTATGTGCCAACTACTGTGATAAATGTTTAAAATATACCTTCTCATATAATTTTCACAAACCCAATGAGTTAAAAATATTATGAGGAAAATTATTATTATGAGGAAACTGGGGCTTCAGACATCAAATAACTTGTCCAAGACCAGCTGGCTAGGAAGCATCATCTTCCCTTCTTCATGCTACTCTGTCAAGATACCATTCTCTCTTTCTTTGTTTCCCTTTCATTACTATAGTTTTTTTAAAAAAGTCTCACTTCCTCCTTCACACTGTGTAGTCCAAACAGTTTCTTGGAGATTCCCACCATGCTTAAAGCACTCTCTCCACGGTGTCTAATCTCCAGGTGGGTCTCTGTAGGAACATCACCAAATGTTCCTTTAAAAAATTTGTTTTACTAGTTTCAGGTGTACACAACAACATAATGATTAGACATTTACACCCCTCACAAAGTGATAACTCCCCAAGTCTACTACCCATCTGACACCATACATAGCTGTTACACTACCATTGGCTATATTCCCTACGCTGTACTTTACATCCCGTGACTACACACATATATATATACACATATATATATATATATACACACATATATGTATGATTATATATTATATATAATATATATGTGTGTATATATATTTAATTATAGTTGACATTAGGGATTATTTTACACCAGCTTCAGGAGTACAGCCCAGTGGTCAGGCATTTACACAATCTATGAAGTGATCCCCCAGATAAGTCCAGTACCTATCTGGCACCCTACATAATCTATACAACATAATTGATTGTATTCCCCATACTGTATTTCACGTCCCTGTGACTATTTTGTGAGTAACAATTTGTAGTTTCCAATCCCTTCACGTTCGCTCCCATGCCCCAAAGCCCCTCCCATCTAGCAACCGTCAGTTTTTTTTTCTCTGTATCTCTGTGTCTATTTGTTTTGTTTGCTTGTTTATTCTGTTATTTAGATTCCACATATAAGTGAGATCATACGGTATTTGTCTTTCTCAATCTGACTTATTTCACTTAGCATAATAACCTCTAGGTCCATTCATGTTGTTGCAAGTGGTAAGATTTCGTTCTTTTTTATGGCAGAGTAATACTCCACTGTATAAGTGTACCACAATTTCTTTATCCAATCATCTCTTGATGGGCATTTCAGTTGTTTCCATGTCTTAACTATTGTGAATAGCACTGCAGTAAACATAGGGGTGCATACAGTTTTTCGAATTAGTGTTTTGGATTTCTTTGGATGAATACCCAGGAGTGGAATTGCTGGATCATAAGGTAGTTTTATTTTTAATTTTTAAAGGAAACTCCATACTGTTTTCCATAGTGGCTGCACCATTTTACAATCCCACCAACGGTACACAAGGGTTCCCTTTTCTCCACATCCTCGCCAACATTTGTTTGTTGATTTATTGATGGTAGCCATTCTGACAGGCATGATGACATAATATCTCATAGTGGTTTTTATTTGCATTTTTCTGATGATTAGTGACGTTGAACATCTTTCCATATGTCTATTGGCCATCTGTATGTCCTCTTTGGAGAAATGTCTCTTTATGTCCTCTGCTCACTTTTGAATCGGGTTTTCCAAATGTTCCTTTTTGAGATGATTGTCTCCTTTAGCCTTCATAATATGACCTCTTCTTTTCTCCTGCTTCTCTTTCTGGTCTTCTTTGCTAACTCATTTTCTTCTTTTACCCCTTAAATGTACAATTCTATCTAGATACAGCTTTCTCTTCCTGCTCCACACTCAGCTGAGACAATCCCGTTCAATCCCACACCATCACACTTATGCCTGCACAAATGAAGAGCAAATCCACATGGCTAAGTCTGCCCGTCCCCCCCCCACACACACCCAATTCAGTTCCAGCTCCCTTCTGAAATTCCCATATAATTGTTCTTCAAGTAACTCAAACTCCACCTGCTCCATACCACACTCACAACCTGTCCCTGTCAATGAACTCCCCACCTGATTTTCCTACCTGGAACTTCTGGCACCACTTTTATTTCCCTTCACCTCCCCTCTCCTCCAGTCCAGAGCAGATATACCCACATTCAGAAAGAGCTGTGGAGGCGCCGTGGCAGACACAACCTGAACTGAAGTGAGACTTGGGTTCTAATCCTGCCTGGGCTGCTAGGGGCTTGTGACTTAGTGGAGCAGGAACAGAGATCTCTGGGCCTTTTCTCATGCTAATATTCAAGGACGTCTGAAATGCCTGCAGCATTCATACCTTCATCCCCCTCCTTAGCAGCCTAATGTTGCCCTGGTTCTTTCTTGCCTGGGCTATTTTAATTGGCCTCCAAACTGGTCTTCTTTCCTGTCTCTTTTGTCTTTCCTTCCTTCAGATGGTCTTTCACACAGCCATAAAATTACATTCATAACACACATTTAAAAAAAATTATGTGTCAGTTGCTTAAAAAACTTTCAAAAGATTCCTGCTGGCTATAGGATAAAATTCAAACTTCTTACTGTTGCACTTACAGCGCCCCGCACGCAAGTCTCAACACATGAAACTTCACTTTGTCTAAATTGGATTACATATGTGGTTAGGATAAGCACTTGAGGGAAAAAAATCTCTAACTTATTCTTTGTACTAAAGGTAATAGTAAATCAAACATTTAGGCATTAAATAGTAAACAATAAATATTTTAGAAAATGGCATAATAAATTTATAATCTTGGAGAAGGGCAATTCTTTTGAAGCAAGACACAAAACCTAGAAGTTCTAAAAGAAAACTGATTAAATTTTAGCACATAATATTTGAAAAATTATGTATAGAAAAAAAATGCCATTAACAAAGTCTAAAAATCAATGGTATTGGGGAAAGTTTTTCAATATGTATCACAGACAAGGGTTTCATTTCTTAATTTATGAAGAGTTCATATAAAACAACAATGTACAGAAATCGACAATAAACATGGTTTTTAAAAAGATGCTCAATCTCATTAAATAATTAAAGAAATAAAATTTGAAACTATGAGATATTGTCCACTCTTTAGAAAGACAAACATTTTAAAGGTGATGACATCCACTGCTGCTCAGGCAATGGAGAAAAAGGCATGAACCTGGATTGTTGAAAAAATAATAAATCAGTACAAACCATTGGAAGTCAATAGGTAATATCTATTAAAATAGAAGATGCATGTACCCTTTGATCCGCCAATTCCACTGCTAGGAATTTATGCTACCAATAAAATTACAAACATTTACCAAGAATCATAATACACACACACACACACACACACACACACACACACACACACACACCTGTCAATTGCAGCATTGGTGATATTAGAAGAAAAGAAAGGGAAAAACTGGGAAAAGATGAAGTGTTAATCAATAAAAGATTAGTCATGGTATATTTCTATGATTCAATGCTATTTATAATGCTTCCTATAAAATATTTCAGACATCAAATGTTCATGATGTAGTGTTAATTGGAAAATGAAAAAAGCAGCTTACAAAATAACATTTTGCAGTATGATTCTATTTTTTATTAAAAAAATAGATATGCATAGTATTTCTACATTGAAAAAAAAGTCAGGATCTATAGCATATATGCTTTCCTGTCATTTACACATTTTCTAAGTGCATATACATCATTTTATAAACAGAAAAAAATTATTTAAAAACTTTTCAACTTTCTGCACGAAAGAGAAAGGCAATTAAACAATCTGTGCCCTTGTATACTCTATACGAGCAGTAAACACTAACTAGAGTCCTGCTATAAAGATATGATAAAAATTAATGATTAACTCGCTATCATTCATTGAAAGTACTATAGCTAAAGTAATGTAAAAGCTCTGTTTAGGATTTGGCTGTGGGAATAAGATATACTCCCACTCATTCTAACCCATTCGACTAGTTCTATTTGCATTGCCTCATTTATCAAATGCTGTCACCCAATGTTGCTTAATCCAAGTGTGTGTGTATATATAAGTAAAGTTGGAATATAACTGCATCAACTACTACCAGTGTTAACGACAGGAAACCTCATCATTTGAGACCATCCCTTCACATTTATAACTTAGGTGAGTATCATAACGAGTGTGCAAAAGTGTTTGCTATAAGTTATTAGAAAAGCAGCACAAAAGAACCAGTGATGTTGATGTTGCCATGTATTCTGAGATATTTCTGATTTAAAAGGAGGAGAGTAAACAGTAAATTTTAAGTCTGAAAAAATGGTGAAAGGAGTGATCACATATTTAAAGGTAAAAGATTTGTGGGTTGTTTAAAGAGAATGCTTTGTTTTGTAGAATAGGATTTGAAAACGTTTCCTGACTATACTTTTGACTTATTACGTGATTCTTAAAAAACAGCTGACTTTCTCTGTGTCAATGACTCCGTTGTAAAAAACAGCTGACTTTCTCTGTCTCAATGACTCCGTTGTGATTTCAGCTGACTTTCTCTGTGTCATGACTCCATTGTAAATGTGTCATTTCTTATCTACCTTGCTTAACTCTGCAAGCTAACATTGGTTTAGAGCAGAGTTCCTCCAATTGTGTTCTTTTAAACTAGTCTATGGGGGTGTTAGTACAGGGGCTGGGGCGGTTACAAGATAAAATAATTACTGAAAATAGTTAAACAAAGACACCCATGATTCTTCAATGAAGGACTGTCAGCACCTTTACTACCTTAATGTGAGTTCTGACTTCCCAAGAGGTGGACTATAGATTGAACTATTTCCCAGATTTATTTGAAAATGAAACATTTTTTTTTTTTATGTCCATCCAGGATAATTTGTTTCTAGGATATAAGGATCCTTGGATAAAAGAGAAAACAAAGAAACAAATAAAAAATTTAGCAATGAAATTTTCTTGTTATCTGTAAAGTGTCACCCGAACACCTACTGTGTTCAGGGTACTATTTGAACTGTTTTCTGTGAAATTTAAAATTTAGCTACAATAAGGTTACCTAACTACACTATTCCACATGTTATGATTACCAATTAACTACCACATTCAGAAATTTATTATTTCAAAAAAAGTTGAACAACTGGTTGAGTGTTTGAAATTTCCAATTCTGATTATTTTCTTCCTACACTTGATGAGGGAGAAGAGGAGACAGGATAGGGAAGCTCTGGCATAGAAATGGAAGTCAGAAGACTAGATTCTGGCCCAGTTCTGTTTTTGTGATCCTGAGCAAGGCACTTAACCTTTCAGTCTTAACCTGCTCACCTATAAAGTCAGGACTTAGGAAAGTGATGTCTAAGGTTCACTGCTTCTAAGTGTTCTTGATCAGTAAAGGTGGGAGAATCAAAGGAAGATAAGGATTGATGTGAGGTCCTCAAGCTCTGTGAAGATAATATTCACTCCCAGGGACAGAAAAGGGAGTACTCAACTGCTCTACCACTGAAAGATTTTGCTCACGGGACTGGCTGTACATAGGATGGCTGCATGGAAGATTCTAGTTCCATCTAGACAAGAAAATTTGGAGTTTCAGCCTATTGGGGGTTGTCCAGGGATAAAAATAAATGTGCATGGAATTTATCTTCCAATGATTTCTCTAACCCAGGAACTCAATGTTTCTTCCTTACTTTGCTATTAGGTTGGAACAAAGGTAATTGCGGTTTTTGCAATTATTTTTAACCTTTTAAACTGCAATTACTTTTGCACCAACCTAATAGAAATTTATAAATATGAAGTTTATAAAAGTTTGAAATGGTAACCAGTCCTGGGATAATTTGGATTTTATCCAAATTGTATCCAAAAAGAGGGCAATGCTTAATAAAAAAGTAATAACTATTAGCAGAATTTCAGGCAATGTCACAGAGAATTTAAGACTGGAGAAGAAGTCCTGCTACCTTCACAAGCCATAGCACTACTGCCTCACCTTGATGACGAAGCCAGGTTGCAGTACCTTACTGAAAGAATATGGTGTTCTCCGTCATGAATTTGCAGAAAGCGCCATGTTCTTTTAATAGGGGACTGACACCCAGCTTGATAATCAAGATACAGCATCCACTGATGATCCTTGCCTGAATCAGTGTTAAATTGGGGACTGTAAGATGGTAATGTTTCTAATATTATCATTTCTTCTGTAATGAATACATCCCTCATTCATTCTTTCTTGAGAACTGCTATGGACTTGTGGTTTTCCTTTTTCATTCAATGATTTATAGTCAATTCCCATCATTATTCTTTTTGTTGCTGAAATTGTACCAAATTTAGCCAGCAGGAGATCCTTTCGACACCACCTCACTAGATTTTGAATGACTCACTGCTTTGTGGAACAACAGGATATTCATTGTTCACTTCTATTTTTCCAGACCATATCTAGAGTCCTGGTTCCCATTAGTGGAGAAAGTATTTAGAAACTTAGATGAGTGCACACTGATACTGCTGATTCAAATGTAATATTACAGGGATATTTCCCCCACGGCTTCTTTTATTTTATATTTACATCTCCATTCTCCTACAATGAAAATCCTGTAACATCAGTACATCTACTTATTTGCTTTATCATATAGTATAACAAAACAGTCCCAGAATTCCAATACCAATATTATCACTAACAAAAAACCCACTAAACAACATTTAATATTTCTGTGCAGTTCTTTTTGTCCTGTGACTATATTCCAGCATTGATATATATTCAGAATACTATGTTCAAATTTTACTGAAATAATTATTTTCTCTAGGTGGCTATGTTATCAATTTTACATTGAGTTAATTACAGTTGTTTCTGTTTGTTTTCAAGTTGAAACAATTGAACTAATATATTTTAACTCAACGGAAGCCTGAAAAATGAAGCGTACAATGAAGTATTCAACCACCAAAATTTCCTCAGCAAGGATGAACATCTCATCAGGCAGAGCCCTGGTAAAAGCTTCCAGGTTGAGAAGTAAGGCCTTAAGAATTTCTGATTGTTTACACACTGGTTTTTATCTGTTATCAAATATTTATTATTCCAATTTTCATACATGCTGCCTTCCTTGCCAAAAGTTACTAAGAATATAAGAGCTAAAAATTGAAAGGGAAAAAAAAAAAATTGAAAGTGATGGCTCATAAGTGTGTAATACAGCAGCCTTTGGTGTTAAACAGATTACGTAGAGCCAACTCTGGCTTATTTGATAAATCACAGGACAGGAATGGCTCAGATAATTTAAACCTGCTAATAGTGATAAAGCATAATTATAGCCCTTCATATCAATCCCTTCTTTCTAGCCACACCTCCTGCCACCAAATCCCAAAAACCTTTTCCCAAATTAGCTAACCAAATTTAAACTGATCCACTTTCATTCAAGGAACATTTATTAAGACCTTTGGTGTATCAAGCTTATGGTCTTAACTTGTCATTTTTGATAAAGGGGAGAACAACAAGTGAAGATATTTGTATAGTCAAGGCCCAAAATAAAGCAGAATTGACCAAACGATGCTCAAGTCTATCCAGTTGCAAACTCAAAGGGTGTGGAATAAATTGAAGAGTAACTGAAATCAGGTAGTAGCCATACTTTTAAAATGAAAGGGCTATATAACTCTTTGATCCTTAAATTGTCTATCCTCAGAAAGAATTATGCAAATTTATATTAGTGTTTTTCATACAGAGGAATTACACAAAAGTGGACTAGAGCAAAAAGGGAGGATGAGGAATGACGGTGGGGACTGCATACCCTTGTCCTTCGGTTCCTCTCCATTTCCTTGAGCATCTTTAAAGCTAGAAGAGAAAGCAGTGCTAACGTTTATCATTTCTCTCCTCCCTAAATCTCCAGCACACCCACATTGTTCTTTGGTAACCTGGGAAAATACTAATGCTTGTGGTTTCTAAACGGCCAGGAAATCACAGTGAAGCTTGTCTTTTTATCTGAGTCTGAGTCAAAATGCTCTGTTGTAGAAACAGTGACTCAGTGGAAGTGAGTCTGCATCCTCAAATTCCCTCTTAATAAATAATGTATTTTCTTTTCTTTCTTTTTTTTTTTTAATTAAAGTTTATTGGGGTGACAATGGTTAGTAAAGTTATGTAGATTTCAGGTGTACAATTCTGTAATACAACGTCTGTATATCACATTGTGTGTTCACCACCCAGAGTCAGTTCTCCTTCTATCACCATATATTGGAAGAATGTATTTTCTTTGTACTTCAGAAGACAGGCTCTTGAAGATGTTGGAATAAGGAAACAGGCTGGAGTTTATGTCAGAGTGATGCAAAAATTAAAATGAAACTCCTTTTTTCAGGAGTGCAGTGGCTTATTTACACCATTTAGAAAAATAGTCATAAAGATAACCCCCAAATCACTTACATGACTTTGGAATGCATCCTATTTTTATTGTCCCATAGCAGATTTTCCTTTCCAATAATACTGGCTCCGTTTAACACTAAAATTTTCATGATTTAAACACTCGTTGCCAAAAACTCAATGGGTAGCTGTGAGGTGTGTGGCAGGTATGAACTATTTCTTGTGTGTGGCAGGTATGAACCCCTTCTCAAAACTCAAGGTGCAAGAAATGTCACGTATTTTTCTAAACTGCTCTCAGCCCCCTAGCAAGAAAACATGCCAGCTCATTTTAATTTCTTTTCCGCCCTTGGGCTAGCAGGGTCTGCCACAATCCACAACTCACAAAGCCACAAAACTCATTATCTGACCACGACAGGGATCCATACAGGACCCTTGTGAGTTCTGGTCACCAGCAGGGCATTTCACTTGTATTGACAACACGGTACAGGAATTCACGAGCTGTAGGAAAGTCCCTTCCCAAACTCATCCTCTTACCCGTTTCTAGGAAGCTACTCCCCAAGGTCAGGCCATTCTCCTCTGCTACTTTCTCTCCCCCACATCCATCAACCCTTTCCTTTCCCTGACAATCCAGCTTCCTTATGTGCACAGCCAGAGGTCACAATGTGGGAGTCTTGAGACAGATCCACCCAGCAGGAGTATTTTATTTGGCCTGAATAGTGTGACTGATGCTGTTTTTTAAATTGAGACAACAATGAAAAACTAGGAGATTTTGCATAAAAATCTGAATGTGAGGTTTTTCTCAAAAAATCTGAAGATCTAGCAACACTGGCCTTATTTTCCTGCATGGCAATAGTGGGGGATAGAACTGAGCAGAAATCACCCCCCTTTAGTTTGGTTCTGTCCATGGAAGATCTTCTGTCACAGTGAAGGAGTTTGACTTTATCCTGTGGAGAATAAGGAACCATTGAAAGTGTTTAACTGAGGGGAATGACAAGATGTTTTTATTTTAGAGAGATCACATTGGTGGTGGTGTGAAGAGAGAGTGAGGTGGCAAGAGCAAAAACAGAAATGGGTCAGAAGTCTACTACATTCATCCAGGGGACTGATAATGAGGACCTGACCTAAGACAACAGAAAGGAAAGGAAGGACTGAATTTCAGATACATTCAGAAGGTGAAATCAATAAGATTTAATGACACATTGAACAAGTTGAGGGACAGCAAAAGAAGGAAAACATGGATGATTCTCAGCTTTCTGATTTAAGAATTGAGCAGACAATGGTAGGTGGTGGTACTGTTTTTTCAACATAGGGAATTCAGGAGAAATATACTGAGGGTAGGAAAAGATAACAGGTTTTTTTGTTTTGTTTTGTTTTTATAAGTATATTTGAACTTGGAGGAAGCATGAGTCATTCAGGTAGAGATGTCCAGAATTCAGAATGCTCTATAGAGATAGAGGCAGAGATCCTTGAAAGGAGCTAAGTCAAAATGCCTTGTGCAGAAAGAGCAATGGATACAAAGCTCAGGAGAGAAACTAAGGGGAGAATTACAGGGCGGGGAATCATCAGCATATAAAAGATGACTGAAATAAGAGTACTCAGAAAGAAAGTCTAGAGTAAGAGGAAAAGACAAAGGACAAAATCCTGAGGAACAGCCACATTTTAGCAGGCAAAGGAGGAAGCACTAACAGAGACAGATGATTGACCAGAGGGAAGCAAGGAGACAGATGACATGACAATGAGGGGAGAAGGGTTCACATAAGAATGTGATCCCCAAAGTCAAATGCCACAGACAGGTGAAGGGTAGTAGGCAGTTGAAGATACTTAAATGTAGATGCCCATCTAAATTGGCATCTATAATTAGCTACTAAATTCCAAATAGTAGCTTACAAATGTTTATTCCACTTGACTTTGAAAAGCATACTAGAGAATAAAAAATGATCATAGAATGGATCCAAAAGTCACACTTATTATTTTCCTTTTTTTATTACTGTGAAAAATTGAAATTTGGCTAGCTTGAAATTTGGCTAGTTTGAGATACAAATTGCTTGATAAGTTATTTACTATCATGTTGAAAGTCAACATTCTATGACTCAAGTATTACAACATTCTTTTCTATTTGACTCTGAAAAGCTTCTGATGAATTCCAAGTAGCAAATTTAATTTTTTTACTTGAGACTTTAATTTTTCTTTGGCTAAATGAAATTAGAGCTACTGAATCACTGATTACATTTTTTACTTTAACTGATTTAATTTGAGTTTGCATTTTGTTAGTCCCTAAAATTGCACTGTTGTATTTTCTTAGATGAAGGTAGGTGGAAAGAGTAGCTTTACTCTTAATATTAGGCACAACTGAATCACAGCTTCTCACCAGACCTGTAACCTTGACTTTGTGTTGTCTGCTAAGAGCTTCAGATCATCATCTGTAAAGTGAGGAGGATAATATCTTAAATTACTGTGAAGGATTAAATGAAATAGTATGTAAAATTATTAACACAGTAGTTGGCCCACTGTAGACACTTAGTAAATGACAGGTATTTTTAAAATCAACTTTTATAGGCTACAGATATCTCTTCAAAATTATTGAAAGCGTATTCTAGATAAGTAGAAAAGATTATAGACATCATATGGCCATAAGAGTTCCCCCTCAGTTATGCAAAGATTCATATACGTTAGATGTAAAGCCACACTCCCCAAGATGGAATTCTGAAAACTCCAATTTTTTCTAAAGATTTAAAGTTTTTCATAACTCATTTGGCAGTAAAATGTGACCTGAACTTACTAGACAGTTAAAGCCTAACTTGAACAAACATGAGGTCTTTATTTCACTTTATGTAAATTTTCCTATGTTTCACTACAAAATTATTAATTTTTTATTCTGGGGTACTGCCCGAGTCCATGCTGGGAGTGCTACATATATACAATATATGCTTTACATGACAATTCTAAAATCTAAAAGACTGAATTTTGAGACACAACTGGCCCCAAGTTTTCTGATACATGTTGTAATAGATCTGTAGTTGCTTTCTTGGTTTGCTACACTCAGGGTTTGTAAAAGGATTTGTAAAAGGATAAAGATAGATGAAATGAAACAGTATCACAATATTTTCATTGGTTTAGAATCCCAACAGAGGGCTGGAGAAGTTTGCCAGATGTACTTTATGCAGCTACGCTCTGGCTTTATCATAGAAAAGAAGGCCTGTTTTTTTAGGAAAGAAACCACCAACGGGTATTCACCAAAAACAGGTAAGGGGAAACTATATTTCCTGGTAATTCTTCAATATAGTGATTCAGAGCATCTACTTGTCTTCTGCTGCCACATCTAAGTATATAATTTGTTTTCCCTCACCCAAATTTTCCCTCTGGAAAAGACTAGAGATGATAAACTAATTTTAGCCCATTTTTAAAAAGCATATAAAGAGTGTTTAATAGCATGGGAGAAATGGTTATGTTATCATGTTAAGAGAAAACAGAGGATATAAAATTATATATACAGACATACCTTGGCGATATTGCGAGTTTGGTTCTAGACCATTGCAATAAAGTGAGTATCTCAGTGATTTAAAGGAAGTAAACTAAAATGTTACTAGTGGTTGCCTTTTGGGTGCTGAGACCATGGGTGACTAGTTTTATTCCACCTGGCCTTCCATGGGTGTGTCCTTCTGGGTGTAATGTGCCAGGAGGTATTGATCCCTTCAGACCGGGGTGGCCGAAGACTTGGGGCCCATCAGCACTGTCAGCAAGCAGCCTTGCCTGGGAATCCTCAAAGCAGGAATAAGGGGAGCAGGGAGGGGGTCTGGGCAGAGTGGGGACTGACAGTGCACTTCTACCCCTACCCCTGCAGCTGGAAAATACAAGGAGTCACATTTGGTATTGGCTGACTGTCCGCAGCACCTGGAACGGTCTGTCGAGGGCCTCAGCTTTGATATATCTATGGTCCAGAAATATATGAGAGCAACTGGTTATTCAAGTATCCAAGGTGTGACTGGTCACAGGGGTGGTGTGGGGATGAGCAGGGACCTAAGACACAGGATCCTGTCCTGGCAAGCGCCAGTCTAGGAAGCAGCCACAAGCTTATGTCTTCATGTATATCAGAAGCTTCTACTCTCTCTGTCTCCTAGGTGAGGCTGTCTCCACCAAAACAAAAACAAAAACAAAACAAACTTCTGTCCATTTGCTGCTGATGTGCCCATTTGGTGGCGTACAAAATAGGCGCAGGGTAGCTGCTCTAACAATGCACGTGCATGCTATAGTTAGCACGCCATCGTTAGTTTGAAATGCTTGCTATGGATTGGCATCCCATATACATTTTCCTGGGGAAAATATATTATCCTGGGGGAAAAAAATACATTATCCCCCTCAAATTTCAACATTTTGACAACAAAAGAAAAGGAAGCGCTATTACATTTGTGAAGTATAATTTTGACTCTTAAACATTTAAAATAGTTAAAATGGTTTTAAATTGTGTCACCTACTTGTGTGAATAAAGTCCAAGTTGATGGCGACTGTCAAAAAGGGAAGAGGTCATTAAGAAAACTTGACTGGGAATTGCATGTTGCCATTTCAAGCATTATTCCTGATATAAATGTCTTAAGTTCCCAGAAGCATATTGAAATTTCTCACTATGTATTTTTAAATCATTTTATTTTATACAAATTCAATATTTAATATTCTCCTGAACATTTTGTATACTTTTCTTAGCATAACTCTATAATGCAAAGACAATAGAATACTTTTTTTTCCTCAGGACCCAGAAAGGTAGTCCCTAAATCTACTCCAGTTTACCCCAGCATGCTCATTTTCTATGTGTGCTGACACATTTGAAAAAGTTGGGAGTACTACTCTGTCTCTGTTATTTAGCCAGAGGACAGAGTGGGGGAATTCTATTTAGTCCTAGAATTCTCTAGGACTGTTGAAAGTCTCTCAGTAACTCCACACCTTACAGGTAGGAATTCATTTATCCACGTCTATTTCAATACAGTCCCTTCTTGCCCACAGTCCCGTTAAGGGGTAGTCCAGAAGTGGAAGTTTCCTCAGGCAATGTCTCACCTTTCCAGGTTCATTCTCCCTACCAAATCTTCCCATAAACACACTAACATAGCCTCCCCTGGCCTTCTGCAAGAAATTAGCATTTTTAATCCCATTCAGGTGGCACACATCAGACTTTGAGACTTTTAAACTTGCACCAAAGACTTTCATCTCTCCAACAGTGATGGACAAAGTGTAGCTCAAATTGGAAAACAAAACAAAAAACAAACAAAAAAAAAACTTTGAGGAAGTACTTTTTAAAAATTGCTAAAAGATTGTTCATGAGAACAAGTTTTGAACTTTTAATGACAAGATTTTCACTTGTTGCAGAACGTTCTGTTTCCCTGAGGACATTCAACGACCAATGCATTACTTTTCCTTTTGCGGCAGATGGAAGTTATGAGATCTCTGTTGAAGATTCGGGAAAAAACCAAAAGAAAGGTAGAATATTTATTTTTGTCTATAATCATATAATGATGACTAATAAGTAAAAAATGAATCTACTAAACCATAAACAATGGATTAACTCAGGTATGGTAAATAGATTTCATGACGTGTGCTAACTCTGATGCATTGCAATGGATGCCTGAATATCACTGCGTTGAGGAGGATTCAGATGCTTAGTCAGGGTTTGTCAGGCAAGAACACTGATACTGAGAAGTGGTATCTGTTGTGAAAGATGGAAGAGGACCGCACATGTTTGATACCGCTAAATTACTACCTGATCTTTCCAGCCTTATCAATGTCACCAAAGTAAAAACTCTAGTGAAAGGATATACCAGAGATATGAATATTTTAAATATTTTAATAATTGTATTGGAGAATTCATCAGAGCATTTTCATACATGTTGGAGACCTTCCTCAAAACCATGAAAGTTTTGTTTTTGTTGATATATATAATAAGATGGCATTTTCTGATATTATGTGTATGTTAGAACTGGAATCTTTTGATAAATCACCCAAGGGATTTTATGCATTCTCTTTCAGACAAGGTGTTATTCCGTTTCTATGATTCGCAAATCTCCACAAGTGAAACAGGTAACATGGAGGTCTGGGTAGCTGTAATGCTTGCATTCTCAAATTTGGGTGAAGACAAATCCAAAAATCCTCCCTGAAAAAGGAAGGCAGTCTTGGAAGGTTCTCTTGAGCACAAGTTCATAGTAAAATCTCAGATTCTTAGAGGATTTACTGCATCCCATCCACTTTACAGCTTAATAGGATAAAGATTTGGCTACATTTAATAGAGATCCAGAATAACAGTGGTTTAATCTACAATAAACTTTATTTCTTAGTCAGGGCTGGAATGGCACCTCTGTTCAACAGGTTGTCCACGGACCCACCTCCTTCTCTCTTTGTGGCTCTGCCAACATCTACATGGTTCAAGATTACTTGCTACCATGTCAAGGTCTAATTGGCAGTTCAGAAGAAGATGGGTACATGAATTCTCTTTCCCTTTAAGGACATGACCTGGAAGTTGCATCTGACACTTCCACTTGCCTCACATTGGTCAGAATTTAGTCATATTGCTACACTTAGCTACAAAAAAATAAAGAGGCAGGCTGGGAAATGTTCTATGATTATATAAGAAGAGAAGCTGGCTATTAAGGGACAATTATCAGTGGCTTGACATGCAGACAGAGAACCTGACACCCTGAGAAACACTCATTAGCGTCACAATTCTCAGTTAGAAAGCATATTTAAAAAAAACGAACCTCTCTTCTTCAAGGGACTTAGAATTATCCCCTATTTGTCCAATGACTCTTGAGTTTCATTCAGGTGCAAATATTTCTGAAAGAAGCAGTTAGTTTATATAACTAATTCTTTTCCTGGGTGTCACATTGAGTTAAATTAAAATTAGTTACAATTCTTAACTTCGTGACTTATATTTTTTAATTGCAAGGTGATGGTGTTGATGGTCAGAAGTTAATGGTAAACCTGAGTCCTACAAAAGACAAAGACTTCCTGCTGCTTGCCAATAACGAGGAACACTCTGTGGAGGTAACAGAAATACGCACGTAATTGTCATGATTAGTGCCACTCATTTGTGCAGATTTGGGTGTGTGGGGTATTTTGAAGAAGCAGTTTTGTTTGTGCTATTGTATGTACAACACAGCCAGTCATTACTAGGAACTTGCTTCTGGAGTAGGGAAGGGAGGGAAATGGCTGGTCCAGCCTTCCTCCTGAAGGTCTGCTCTCTGCCAGCCGTACGGCATCACCCGGGAGCTTGCAGGATTTCAGGCTCCCTTACAACTAAATCAGAATCAGCATTTTAACAAATCTCCAGGAGAGCCACATGAACACTCAAGTTTGAGAAGCACTGCTGTATAGAATGATCTCAGATCCTTCCTATTTGGCTTTAGGAACTACTCTGTTCTTCCAGGATGAGTTTCTTTGTAAAATACAGTTTTCTTAGGCAAATGCAAAAATAATTTTACACTCTGAGTCTGCTAAAGAGAAGGTCATAAACATTTCCATGTGCCAAGATTTATAGAGAGCATAGTAACTTACACTCTAATCATAGGATTCACTGCATAGTCTTCTTCAGCTAGTAAGTGGCAGTATTATATTGGTCATGATGAAGAATTAGAAACATCTTGAAGAACAAAGAAGCCAAAAGTGGTGACAAGGAAGAAAACATGAGAGTATAATATAGAAGATAAATTATATAAATACACAAAATGATGAAGCTAACTCATACAGCCATGTAAGTTATCGACATGAACACTGAATGGTAACCACAATCTCCTTTCACATTTCTAAGTGAATATAACAGTGCTTGGCATACATAAGTACTCAATAATAAGAGCCAACCCATACTGAGCTCTATTATATACCAAGCATTGTGCTAAATGTTTTATAAGTACTATCTCATTTAATTATCAAAGTAACTCTATGATGGAGTTATTGTATTGGTCAGGTATTACTGTGTAACAAACCAATCCCAATGTTTACTGACTTAAAAAATAATCATTTATATCACTCACATGTCTGTGGGTAAGTTGGGGTTTGACTGATCTCGAAAACTGGTTCAACTAAAATATTAAGGCCCAGGTCTCAGAGATAATACAGGGCAAAACAGGAGTACTAATGCAGAACTGTTGCACCCAGATCCAGTCATTCTAAGTTCTAATGTCTCTGAAAGTATACTATCAGTGAATTAAGTCAAATCCTCCCTCTTTGACCCTCTACTTACTTCTTACTTCCACCCCTTCCCATCCCCTACTTAGTAATAAAGCAGGCTTGCTAGAAATACCAAGTTACAAATAATTATTCCCCTTTAGGTTCTAACACAGGGATGTGAAGTTGACTCTGGACTTCCCACTCATATATTGGTTGCTTTCTCTCTTGTTTCCTAAGCTACAAAAATGTGAAGACCCGTTGCCAGACCAGACCTTCTTTCTGCTTCACAGGGAGCCCTCGTCCTCCAAATACGTTTCATTTGAATGTAAGAGCAATCCTGGAGTGTTTATAGGAGTAAAGGATAACCATCTTGCTCTAGTTAAATTAGGGGACCAAACTGGGGGTTCAAGTAGGGAGAATATCATATTTAAGCTCTCTTAAACTTAATGCGATGGAAAGCTGTGGACACTGGGTTGGTAGCCTAAATAGCTACCACTGAAGAAGGGATGAGAAATTTTAAATACAGAAATAGATAACATTTAAGGGAAATAGAGAATGCTTAGCATACTATGGAATATTTTCCTTTTCATGTATAAAAATACTTTTTATAATCCTTCAGTTCTGTTTTTTATTTCTCTTTGTATCACTGCATACCCAATACAAGTCTTAGTGTGTTAAATATGGTGTTGGTAAAGAGACTCACCAACATTCTGAAGAGATATAGACCTTTACTTTTTGCTACTTTCAGTCCAGAAGGAAATTCATATTTATAGTTGAGACCTCTGGAGAGAAACAAGGGTCTTAGCCCAAGTCTCATTTTAGACAAGGATCCATTTTAAAGAGTTACATAGGGACATAATTTTCCCTGGTTGCAAACACTAGAGCTGCTAGTAAAAACACAATCAGATGCTTCATAGATTGACCATTTCACAACTGGAATAAAACACCATGTTTGTAGATAATCTGAAACTTCAGATGCCTACATGA